>NC_138310.1:48135000-49335000 GCF_965601325.2 Salmo salar | reverse complement strand
TGCTTTGTGTCATTGTCCTGTTGTAAGAGGAAATTGGCTCCAATTAAGCACCATCCACAGGGTATGGCATGGCGTTGCAAAATGGAGTGTTAGCCTTCCTTCTTCAAGATCCCTTTTACCCTGTACAAATCTCCCACTAGACCATCACATTGCCTCCACCATGCTTGACAGATGGCATCAAGCACTCCGCCAGCATCTTTTCATTTTTTCTGCGTCTCACAAATGTTCTTCTTTGTGATCTGAACACCTCAAACTTAGATTTGTCTGTCCATAAAACTTTTTTCCAATCTTCCTCTGTCCAGTGTCTGTGTTCTTTTGCCAATCTTAATCTTTTATTTTTATTGGCCAGTCTGAGATACGGCTTTTTCTTTGCAACTCTGCCTAGATGGCCAGCA
Source organism: Salmo salar (assembly GCF_965601325.2). Taxonomy (NCBI): domain Eukaryota; kingdom Metazoa; phylum Chordata; class Actinopteri; order Salmoniformes; family Salmonidae; genus Salmo; species Salmo salar. The sequence goes on along the minus strand of NC_138310.1, from coordinate 49,334,605 downwards.
TCCCGGAGTCGTCTCTTCACTGTTGTCATTGAGACTGGTGTTTTGTGGGTACGATTTAATGAAGCTGCCAGTTAAGGACTTGTGAGGCATCTGTTTTTCAAACTAGACACTCTAATGCTCAGTTGTGCACTGGGTCCTCCCACTCCTCTTTCTATTCTGGTTAGAGCCAGTTTGCAGTTTTCTGTGAAGGGAGTAGTACACAGCGTTGTACGTGATCTTCAGTTTCTTGGCAATTTCTTGCATGGAATAGCCTTCATTTCTCAGATCAATAATAGACTGATGAGTTTCAGCAGAAAGGTCTTTGTTTCTGGCCATTTTGAGCCTGTAATCGAACCCAGGGATGCTGATGCTCCAGATACTCAACTAGTCTAAAGAAGGCCAGTTTTATTGCTTCTTAATCAGAACAACAGTTTTCAGCTGTGCTAACATAATTTCAAAAAGGTTTTCTAATGAACAATTAGCTTTTTAAAGTGATAAACCTGGATTAGCTAACACAACGTGCCATTGGAACACAGTGATTGTTGCTGATAATGGGCCTCTGTACGCCTACAGTATGTAGATATTCCATAAAAGATCAGCTGTTTCCAGCTACAATAGCCATTTACAACATTAACAGTGTCTAAACTGTATTGCTTATCAATTTGATGTTATTTTAATGGACAAAACAAGGACATTTTTAAGTGACCCCAAACTTTTGAACAGTAGTCCTTTCAGTGAGGGCTTAGTTATGCCCTAACACAGTGGTGTTAGGAAACTCCTGGTTTACAGGTCACATCAGGCCTGCAAGTCATATTATGCTGGCTTGCAAAGTCATGTGTATTTCCTATCGGAATCCAGCCAGAATGAAGATATCCAACAATTGCAACTTTTAATCACCCGTAACCTGCATTCAGAATGACTGCCAGTGTCACGTCCTGGCCAGTATAAGGGTTAATTGTTATTGTAGTTTGGTCAGGACGTGGCAGAGGGTATTTGTTTTATGTGGTTCGGAGTGGTGTTTGGTAAAAGGGTGTTTGATTTAGTATTTCCGGGTTTTTGGTTTATGGTCTATGTTTATGTATTTCTATGTGTAGTCTAGTAAGTGTGTTTCTATGTAGAGTTAATTGGGGTGGACTTCCAATTGAAGGCAGCTGTGTGGTGTTGCCTTTGATTGGAAGTCCTATATTAGTTGGGTGTGTTTGTCTGTGTGTTTGTGGGAGATTGTTCTGTGTTTAGCCTTGTGCCTTGCCAGACTGTCTGTGGATCGTTCGTTCTCTTGTTTGTTGTTTTTGTGTTCATTTTGATTTAATAAATGTTCAAAATGAACAAACACAGTCCTGCTGCATTTTGGTCCTCCTTCACCGACAATAACCGTGACAGCCAGGGTAGGTGAGGTTGATTAATGGGAAAACATAAATCATCTAAATTGGAACAACTATTTCAGTAACGTGCAATAAGTCTAACTAATAACAGACTGGATTTTTTAGAATATTTTATTTATATTTTGTGTAGCATAAGATTAATCAACTAATCAATACATGAAAAAAACAGATATTGAAACAATTCTGAAAATCAACATGCAATAGAGCATGCTGGGAAATATGATAATGAGTGTTTTACTCAACACAGAGTAAACACTCAACCCTGGTTATTAACAACAACACTAGGGTTATTTTACACTACTGAGTGTTAAGTTAATTTAACTCCTGAATCAACACTAAAAATGTTACACTGAAAATTCAACACTGGGTAAAACTGGCCAATTTGCTTTGTACTGTATAGAATACACTATTGTTTCATACTCCCTAATTTGAAAGACAGAAATCATGGCAAAGATATGAACTGTCAGTACCGTATATGTAAAATTATTAAGGAATGCCAGATACTGTAGGTACAGTTTAAAACACTCCCACGCATATCTTTTTAAACTCCTCAGATTAATCAAACTCCTGATGTAAAAGTTTAAACACTAGAGTAGACATTAATGTTCAGGCACGTGCTTCTACACCTGCATTGCTTGCTGTTTGGGGTTTTAGGCTGGGTTTCTGTACAGCACTTTGTGATATCAGCTGATGTAAGAAGGGCTTTCTAAATAAATTTGATAGAAATTGGATTGAACAGTAGGTTGTTTTCAATAAAACGTCACAATACGTTTGCTTTGGCTGCTGCGGAGCTAAGTGCCATTTTCAAGGGATTGTTAAATAAATGTTATAACTATTTGGTTTTAATATCATCACCCATTGAGCATAGTCAGAAATACAAGTTTCTGATTATTCCATGGAAAACAAATGCGCACATTTAGCTCTATCTTCAGAGTTATACAGCAAGTATCGGCATGCTTTCCATGATCAGTAAACATCAATTATCATGTAATTTCAGATAAGTGAAGGTGCCTATCCATTTGGCATGTAGCTTGCTTCCTCAGAGATTCAGGCTTTTGGAAAGAGCTTGTCATCTGCAAGTCCTTGTCCTGGTAAAGTTTTCAGTAGACTACTGTCATCACCACTCCAGATGGAAAACAAATCAAACAATATTTGGATATAATCATCTAGTTTATCCCATGAAAGTTAGCTTGTTAACTAGCCATATTGACGTGATGTGTTATTAGATAGCTAGCCAATTTGACATGGTCCATCAATCAATGTAGCCTATATCATGTCTGTCAGCAGCAACTGTAATTAAACACTCTTAAAAACAATGTTGAAAATTGAATCATGTTTGCTAGGTAGGCCTACTTTGGTTGGAGAAAAAAGTACATTACTCTTTCTCACCACTATAGCCAACTGTACGAAGTTTCTACCGGTAGCTTGCAAAGTACACATTATCAGCTAAAACTGCCACCTTCTGCTGCTTGACAGGCGGAGCCCACAAAATATGTGAAATTAACTGAAACCACTAATACTTGTCTGGTATAGTTCACTTTTATTTTATAACACTCAAATATGAAATGAATGGTGGCCAATATCGAGAGAGAGCGTGAGGCTCCCCTACATATCTGAAATGACATGATCAATAGACGTTTACTGAGGTGACATTACAACCAAATAGTTAACATTTATTTAACAATCCCTTGAAAACGGCAGGCAGTAGTCAAGGGTTTAAGCGGAGCTGTGGTTCTCCTTGCCCCCCAGCAAGCAAATCAAGAGCTCTATTGTGATGTTTTATAGAAAACGACCTATTCAGATTCAGAAGGGTTCTATGTAGAACCTTTCTTGCCTTCCAAACAATGATCAAATAACTATTTATTCTAAAAACGGTACTTAGGATGAAAAATGTTCTCCGTGGAACCCTATCCCTTTGTCATCATGAGAACTGTTTTTAAAGAGTTATTTGATCATTTTGTAAACTTTTTTATAAGAGTGTAGGTCCAGTGAATCACATAATTACAGTTACAGAACACACAGAATTAGATTTAATACTGTGGAAATAATTTACAGTGCATTCGGAAAGAATTCAGACCCCTTGACTTTTTCCACATTTTGTTCCTTAAAGTGTTATTCTAAAATTGAATAAATGGTTTATTTTTTCTCATCACTCTATACACATTACCCCGTAATAACAAAGCAAAAACAGGTTTTTAGAAATTTTTGCAAACATATAAAATAATGGAAATATCACATTTACATAAGTATTCAGACCCTTTACTCAGAACTTTGAAGCACAATTGGCAGTGATTACAGCCTCGAGTATTCTTTGGTATGACGCTACAAGCTTGGCACACCTATATTTGGGGAGTTTCCCATTCTTCTCTGCAGATCCTCTCAAGCTTTGTCAGGTTGGATGGGGAGCGTAGCTCCACTGCCATTTTAGTTCTCTTCAGAGATCTTCAACCGGTTTCTGGCTGGACAACTCAAGGACATTCAGAGACATTCAGAGACTCCCAAAATCACTCCTGTGTTAGCTTGGCTATGTGCTTAGGGTTGTTGTCCTGTTGGAAGGTGAACCTTTTCCCCAGTAAGGTGAACCTTCGCCCCAGGCTGAGGTCCTGAGTGCTTTAAAGCAGGTCTTCATCAAGGATCTCTCTGTACTTTGTTCAATTCATTTTTGCCTCGATCCTGACAAGTCTCCCAGTCCCTGCCGCTGAAAAACATCCCCATAGCATGATGCTGCCACCAACATGTTTCACCGTAGGGATGGTGCCAGGTTCAATCTTGTTTCATCAGATCAGATAATCTTGTTTCTCATGGTCTGAGTGTCTTTAGGTGCCTTTTGGCAAATTCCAAGTAGACTTTCATCTGCCTTTTACTGGGGGGTGGCTTGCATCTGGCCACTCTACAATAAATGCCTGATTGGTGGAGTGCTGCAGAGTTGGTTGTCCTTCTGTCAGAGTGACCATCGGATTCTTGGTCACCTCCCTGACCAAGACCCTTCTCCCCTGATTGCTCAATTTGGCCAGATTCAAACTTCTTCCATTTAAGGATGATGGAGGCCAGTGTGCACTTGTGGACCTTCACTGCTGCATAAATGTTTTGGTACCTTTGCCCAGATTTGTGCCTCGACACAAGACCTCTACGGACAATTCCTTCGACTTTGTGGCTTGGTTTTTGCTCTGACATGCACCGTCAACAGTGGGAACTTATATAGACATGTGTGTGCCTTTCCAAATCATGTCCAATCAATTGAATTGACCACAGGTGGACTCCAATCAAGTTGTAGAAGCATCTCAAGGATGATCAATGGAAACAGGATGCACTTGAGATAAGTTTCGATTCTCATAGCAAAGGGTATGAATACTTATGTAAATAAGGTATTTTATTTTTTTATTTTATTTTTATTTGCAAACATGTGTAAAAACCTGTTTTTGCTTTGTCATTATGGGGTATTGAGTGTAAATTGATGAGGAAACTCGTAATTTATTTTAGAATAAGGCTGTAACGTAACAAAATGTGGAAAAAGTCAGGGATCTGAATACTTTTACGAATGCACTTTGTTCTTTGAATGACTGGTTCTCAAGCTTTGACATTACTATATGTCCAAACGCACTTAAATCTGTCTTGGTCTTTTTTACTGTGTCTATTTCAATTACATAAATTAGACCCCATATACTGTCTTGCAAAAGTATTCATCCCCCATGGCGTTTTTCCTATTTTGTTGCATTACAACCTGATATTTAAAAGGATTTTTATTTGGATTTCATGTAATGGACATACACAAAATAGTCCATATTGGTGAAGTGAAATGAAAAAAATTACATGTTTCAAAAACATTTAAAAAAAATGGAAAAGTGGTGCGTGCATATATATTCACCAATTACCTTCAGAAGTCACATAATTAGTTGAAGAATGTCCACCTGTGTGCAATCTAAGTGTCACATGATCTCAGTATATATAAACCTGTTATGAAAGGCCCCAGAGTCTGCAGCACCACTAAGAAAGGGACACCACCAAGCAAGCGGCACCATGCAGACCAAGGAGCTCTCCAAACAGGTCAGGGAAAACGTTGTGGAGAAGTACAGATCAGGGTTTGGTTGTAAAAAAAATATCTGAAACTTTGAACATCCCACGGAGCACCATTAAATCCATTATTAAAAAAAAGAATATGGCACCACAACAAACCTACCAAGAGAGGGCCGCCCACGAAAACTCAGGGACCAGGCAAGGAGGGCATTAATCAGAGAGGCAACAAAGAGCAAAGATAACCCTGAAGGAGCTGCAAAGCTCCACAGCGGAGATTGGCGTATCTGTCCATAGGACGACTTTAAGCAGTACACTCCACAGAGCTAGGCTTTACAGAAGAGTGTCCAGAAAAGACAAAAAATAAGCAAATACGTTTGGTGTTCGCCAAAAGGCATGTGGGAGACCCCCCAAACATATGGAAGAAGGTACTCTGGTCAGATGAGACTAAAATTAAGCTTTTTGGCCATCAAGGAAAATGCTATTTCTGGCTCAAACCCAACACCTCTCATCACCCTGAGAACACCATCCCCACATTGAAGTATGATGGTGGCAGCATCATGCTGTGGGGATGTTTTTCATCAGCAGGGACTGGGAAACTGGTCAGATTTGAAGGAATGATGGATGCCGCTAAATACAGTGAAATTCTTGAGGGGAACCTGTTTCAGTCTTCCAGAGATTTGAGACTGGGATGGAGGTTCACCTTCCAGTAGGACAATAACCCTAAGCATACTGCTAAAGCAACCCCTTGAATGGTTTAAGGGGAAACATTTAAATGGAATTGCTTAGTCAAAGCTCAGACCTCAATCCAATTGAGAATCTGTGGAATGATTTACAGATTGCTGTACACCAGCGGGACCCATCCAACCTGAAGGAGCAGGAGCAGTTTTGCCTTGAAGAATGGGCAAGAATCCCAGTGGCTAGATGTGCCAAGCTTATAGAGACATACCCCAAGAGACTTGCAGTTGTTGTTGCTGCAAAAGGTGGCTCTACAAAGTATTGACTTGGGGGGGGGGGGGGGGGGGTGAATAGTTATGCACGCTCAAGTTCTCTGTTTTTTTTCTTAATATTTTGCATCTTCAAAGTGGTAGGCATGTTGTGTAAATCAAATGATACAAACCCACAAAAAATCTATTTAATTCCAGGTTGTAAGGGAACAAAATAGGAAAAATGCCAAGGGGGTGAATACTTTAGCAAGCCACTGTAGCTCCCAGTATACAACTTCCACTTGGCTGTGCTGTACTGTATCATATGAGCAATATGTCTGTGTCTGCTGTGTCCACTATTGGGTCCACTATAAAGAGAGGAGAGTGATGGGGGAGGGAAGAGAAGGGAGTATCTCATTCCAAACCCCGACATTCTCATTCCAAGATGTGGCTGCCTGGACTTCCTGGTGACTCCGTGGGATAAAATATCCTCTGTACTGCAGAGGCGTAACCCCACAGTCACAGCTTTGATTAAATCTCCATGATTGATTCAGACTATTGGCTCCTGCATGTGTGTGTGAACGCTAGTCTTTGTGTACACCCTCGTGTGCTTGTATAATATTGTACTGCTTGATGGAAGAGTATAGATTTAAAGATTAGGTACTTCTCTAATCATCTACTGCTAGAAACATCAATGTTTATAAAGGTTGTTTACTGAGAGAATACCTGGGTGAGAAATCCTTAAGGCTACTCACCAATAGTAGATCACCTTGAGGCCAAATCAAGTCGCCTGGTGCATATAAGCAAGAATTGCTGAAGATTGTCCATATTTGGCTTGCAAAATAGATCAACATGCCTGACTGATGAGTGAAGGGATTCTTCTAGACTTGATTGTAATAGGTTTTTATCTCCTCTTGGTGTGGTCATTACTCTGAACCATCTAGCTTGACTTTTGACTCAATCATCTCATTGCATACTATGAAAATATACAGTACGTGGGGCGTGGGGCGTGCCTATGACTGAGTTAGATTTGGTTACAGAAATACAATTCTATCACATTACATCAGTACATAGCATCTCAATGTCTTACAAAAGCTTTATCCTTATCAATACATTCCATACACCCATATGAGGCAAGTCTTAAACTGAGTCTATTATATCACAAAATGGTACCAGCGGATCAGTTCGTAGCTGGATTCTTCAATTCTATGAGTTGGAAGAATTTCCTTTGTCTCTCTATGAAACATGGGGTAGGAGATTCTCCTCAGAGGGTTTTTTACAACCCTGGGTTGGGGGGAAGGTAGGTTGGGTGATGGTACAAAGGGGAGGGGTCAACTGTCCTTCCTGTACCCAAAGAGGCCAACGTCATGACAACAGCATAGCAAATAATTAAATCAATCAATTCCTTTCCACTAAATAGCCAATCATACACAAAGCTTAGATATTACAGTACTATAGTAATATTCCTATTGCTGCGGTAGAGCACAGAAATCTGTCTCCAGTGAACATACAGTAGGCTACAAGTCACTGTGAAGAAACTTTTCCTGGAATCACCCATTCATTCCAGAGTAAATAATCATTGTTTACTAAAGTGTGTGGACAATTTGTGTGTTTAGCATGTATTTAACTCTACCTACATGTACATTCTACCTCAACTAACCGGTGCCCCCGCACATTGACTCTGTGCCGGTACCCCCCTGTATATATTGTTATTTAATTTTTTACTGCTGCTCTTTAATTATTTGTTACTTTTATCTCTTACTCTTACTCATATTTGTTGATACTGCACTGTTGGTTAGGGGCTTGTAAGTAAGCATTTCACTGTAAGGTCTACACCTGTTGTATTCGACACATTTTTCATCATATTCTAGTGCTTCCCTTTTTTCCTCAGTCCTCGAAGATCAAGAGATGACTTTAAACTCACATACAAACACATGTTAAACACACAGACACACAACCTCACAACCAATTAAAAACACAACTGGCAGAAGCAGACAAGGACGAGCTCAGAAGTACAAATACAAACTCACGTGTGTAATAAACAGAGCAAAAAGCATTCACATACATAGACATGGCGAGAGGCACCTGCACATGAAATCATATATAAATATACTGAACACAAATATAAACATAACATGCAACAATTTCATATATTTTACTCAGTTACAGTTGATATAAGGAAACCAGTCAATTGGCGACATGGGGCCGTGCATTATCGTAATGAAACATGAGGTGATGGCGGCAGATGAATGACAAAACAATGGGCCTCAGGATCTCGTCACGGTATCTCTGAGCATTCAAATCGCCATCGATAAAATGCAATTGTGTTTGTTGTCCGTAGCTAATGGCTGCTCATACCATAACCGCACCGCCACCATGGGACACTTTGTTCACAACATTGACATCAGCATACCGCTCGCCCACACAACGCCATACACTTGGTCTGTGGTTGTGAGTCCAGTTGGACGTCTTGCCAAATTCTCTAAAACAACTTACGGTAGAGAAATGAAAATGCAATTCTCTGGCAACAGCTCTGGTTGACATTCCTGCAGTCAGCATGCCAATTGCATGCTCCCTCAAAACATGAGACATCTGTGGCTTTGTGTTGTGTGACAAACTGCGCATTTTGGTGGCCTTTTATTGTTCCCAGCAGAAGGTTCACCTGTGTAATGATCATGCTGTTTAATCAGCATCTTGATATGCCACACCTGTCAGGTGGATGGATTATCTTGGCAAAGGAGAAATGCTGACTAACAGGGATATAAATACATTTTGTGCACACAATTTGAGATAAATAAGCTTTTTGTGCATGTGGAACATTTCTGGGATATTTTATTTCAGCTCATGAAACATGGGACCAACAGTTTACATGTTGCGTTTATATTTTTGTTCAGTGTAGAAAGTGAGGGAGAAGAGAGAGAGAGAGATGGAGAGGGAGAGTTTAGAAGTTAGAATACATTTTTTTAACACAGTTTATTGTCTCCCTGGCACTTCGCTTAGCTTGAAGAACACAATTATTTTGAGTAAAGCCAAACTCCCAAACCCAAACAGAGCACATGAACAAATAATTAAAAGAGGGGTTTATTCCACCCTCCTGAATATTTCATACAACAAGCTTATCCTACAGAAACATTGCATGAGGACCATAGCACGCTGCCCTCAACATTCAACATCTACAAACGCTCCAAGATATTTTTTGGGCTTTCATGGCACGATGGCTAAACATAGGCTTTTAATACAGGGCTCACAATTACACAAATGAAGCCTGAATGGGTTGCGTCTGCCGATTGCCCTCCAACACATACAAACGTGGAGGGATTTGGTGGTCTCGGCACTCAAGCAGCTAGCATCTCTGCTAACAAGTCTGCTGAGACCGGTGCCCTTTTCACGGCAAGAGAGCAAATGGGAGGCTCGTTAAGTGTAAAGCTGGCAACAAGTTCAAAGTGGAGCGTGCACTGGTGCATTTTGAGGGGGTCTTTGAAGAGCAGGTGATGTGATGTGGTGCAAAGCAGTTGGATACACTTCAGTGCTAAATGGCAGCCCTTCATCCCAGTACAGATGCAGCCCTCTGGCCCTGCAAACGGCTGAGTTCTGCTGGTGACACAATCACACACATGCAAATAATAACACACCAAGCCTGTGTTATTATTGACACAACTTACACAACTTACACCTTAACCAAAAACACAAACTCAGTTTTTCACAATTCATGACATTTAATCCTTGTAAAATTCCCTGTCTTAGGTCAGTTAGGATCACCACTTTATTTTAAGAATGTGAAATGTCAGAAAAATAGTAGAGCGAATTATTTATTTCAGCTTTTATTTCTTTCATCACATTCCCATTGGGTCAGAAGTTTACATACACTCAATTAGTATTTGTTAGCATTGCCTTTAAATTGTTTAACTTGGGTCAAACGTTTTGGGTAGCCTTCCACAAGCTTCCCACAATAAGTTGGGTGAGTTATAGCCAATTCCTCCTGACAGAGCTGGTGTAACTGAGTCAGGTTTGTAGGCCTCCTTGCTCGCACACGCTTTTTCAGTTCTGCCCACAAATTTTCTATGGGATTGAGGTCAGGGCTTTGTGATGGCCACTCCAATACCTTGACTTTGTTTTCCTTAAGCCATTTTGCCACAACCTTGGAAGTATACTTGGGGTCATTGTTCATTTGGAAGACCCATTTGCGACCAAGCTTTAACTTCCTGACTGATGTCTTGAGATGTTGCTTCAATATATCCACATAATTTTCCTACCTCATGATGCCATCTATTTTGTGAAGTGTGCCAGTCCCTATTGCAGCAAAGCACCCCCACAACATGATGCTGCCACCCACGTGCTTCACGGTTGGGATGGTATTCTTCGGCTTGCAATCCTCCCCCTTTTTCCTCCAAACATAACGATGGTCATTATGGCCAAACAGTTCTGTTTTTGTTACATCAGACCAGTGGGCATTTCTCCAAAAAGTACGATCTTTGTCTCCATGTGCAGTTCCAAACTGTAGTCTGGCTTTTTATGGCAGTTTTGGAGAAGTGGCTTCTTCCTTGCTGAGGGGCCTTTCAGGTTATGTCGCTATAGGACTTGTTTTACTGTGGATATAGATACTTTTGTACCCGTTTCCTCCAGCATCTTCACAAGGTCCTTTGCTGTTGTTCTGGGATTGATTTGCACTTTTCCCACCAAAGTACATTCATCTCCAGGAGACAGAACGCCTCTCCCTCCTGAGCGGTATGACGGCTGCGTGGTTCCATGGTGTTTATACTTGTGTTCTATTGCTTTTACAGATGAACGTGGTACCTTCAGGCGTTTGGAAATTGCTCCCAAGGATGAACCAGACTTGTGGAGCTCTACAATTTGTTTTCTGAGGTCTTGGCTGATTTCTTTTGATTTTCCCATGATGTCAAGCAAAGAGGCACTGAGTTTGAAGGTAGGCCTTGAAATGCATCCACAGGTACACCTCCAATTTACTCAAATTATGTCAATTAGCCTATCAGAAACTTAGAAAGCCATGACATAACTTTGGGGAATTTTCCAAGCTTTTTGAAGGCACAGTCAACTTAGAATTGTTTGAAAAATTACTTTTGCCATGCACAAAGTAGATGTCCTCACCGACTTGCCAAAACTATAGTTTGTTAACAAGAAATTTGTGGAGTGGTTGAAAAACTAGTTTTAATGACTCCAACCTAAGTGTATGTAAACTAGAACTTGGTTCTATTTGTGATGCTCGACGTGCTGCAAGTCCTTTCTCTCCCATCTCCTCATTGGTTTTTAGGAGCCTATACCCACGTGCCGTCACCTCATTGGTTTTAAGGCACATATACCCACGTGGGTGATTGAAAGATGAACTGAGGTCCACACTTCAGTCAGTTGTGGTAATGCACCTTAAAGTTGGCTGCCAACCACCATATAAAGTCCAAAGAAGAAGAAGAAGCCTGAAGGAAGGAGGAGAGATTACTAGAAACAAACTCGGTTGACCGTTTTATCTGTGGATTAATTGTCGGAGTAGAGGACCTTGTGCATTTCAGGTAAAACAACAACCCACTGTTTATATCCCAGGACAAATTAGCTAGCAACAGCAAGCTAGCTAGCTAAATTGCAAGACATGTTTAATGTCTTTCGACCTGTCCCCAAATTAATATAATTGCTTCAGAGTTTGTTTTGATATTTCAACCTGATTGCATCTGGTGTGGGTGGACAAAAACAACTTGCATGCGATAGCGCACGTGGACGCATGCGCGTGTGAGGTCTGTTCAGCATTCTTTTGGACCTAACTTGCTTGCCACCTTTTCATGTGTTTTCTTCCTTCACAGACTCCATGAAATGACGACCTCTTCCTTAATATTTGGTCAAATTATTAATTTTGTGTATGGTTTCCTAGAAACAAGGGTGGCTCAATTGACCCCTTTGGCTCAACATATCCCACTCTCCCCTCTATGATATGTTACCCTATAGAAGGAACAAATATATACACTGTACATTTGATGTTGTAATTCTAACAATTTTCACAGTTGTCATGTGAAGCCTATCTTTGAACAACCCTGAAACACCCTAACTATTCTGCAGGTTTCACACACGAAAATGAGGATATGTCCAAATAAGTTCAAACTTCCTCATACCGCAGCAGGTAGCCTAGCAGTTAAGAGCATTGTGCCAATAACCGAAAGGTTGCTGATTTGATTCGACTAGGCACTTCAGCCGAGTTGGCACTTAACCCTCATTTCTCCTTTAAGTCACTCTGGATAAGAGCGTCTGGTAAATGTATATGGGTTTTGTAACTGGCAGTTTCTAAAAGATGGAAATTGTCAGATACAGTAGCGATCAAATAAATCAGTTTGCTTTATGTGCTATTTCCATGGACTCCAAATGGTCATTGAATTTCTCATGAAACCCAGATAATTATAAGGGGACTTAATCCCTGCACCCTAGGCTTATTTCTACTCTGCCTTTAGCCAGCTCAATCATTACCTCTCCAGTGTTAGACATGTACTGTATCTCTGATGTTCATTGTCACACTGGCTGCTATGTAGATGCATCATCTCTCCGTTGGTTTGGTAGATATTGGTAGAAAATAGTAAATATTGGTGGATCACCACAACACCCCCTCCTCCCCGTCCCAGTACAAAACTGTTTTATACCGCACAAACCTTATGCCAGTAAATAAATAAAAACGAACAAGCTGTGTCTGTCTTCACGTTGGAAATTACCTTCCTCTCATAAATCCTAAGTTCCCAGCCGAGTTGAGTTGACACGGTTAGCAAATCACCCTGTCAGGGGTCGAGCCAGAGCAGGCTGGGGGCTGACAGGGTTTGATGCTGGAGATCAATCTGCCACTGGATTTTACCTCCTCACATCAGTCAGACTGGACACTGCCAATGCGTCTATCACTCTGCCTTTACAGTGGGGTCTAGAATTATTGGATCACTTGATAAAGATTAGCAAAAAATAGTTATAATACCAAGTTATATTGTATGCTCATTTTTTTATTTTTTATTATGGAATCAACATTTTGCAATGGCCATCTCAGTCTCTGGATTTGAATCCCATTGAGAACCTGTGGTTTGAAATGAAGAAGGCAGCAGAAGGATATCAAGGATCTGGAAAGTTTATGTATGGAGGAATGGTATAAGATCCCTCCCAATATGTTCTCCAATCTTGTCAAACAATTTTGAAAAAGGCTCACTGTCTTTATCCTTTCAATCTCTGATCAAATGTATTTCTATAAATTAATATAATTGTTAAATTTTTTGAGCAAACCAAAGAAGGCTGGTGGGAGAGGATGGCTGCTGTTTTACGGGCTCCTAACCAACTGTACTATTTTGTGTGTTTTTTTGCAGTGTTTGGAATTTATTTTGAACATCAAATCAAATGTATTTATAAAGCCCTTCTTACATCAGCTGATATCTCAAAGTGATGTACACAAACCCAGCCTAAAACCCCAAACAGCAAGCAATGCAGGTGGAGAAGCACGGTGGCTAGGAAAAACTCCCTAGAAAGGCCAGAACCTAGGAAGAAACCTAGGAACAAGGCTATGAGGGGTGGCCAGTCCTCTTCTGGCTGTGGCGGGTGGAGATTATAACAGAACATGGCCAAGATGTTCAAATGTTCATAGATGACCAGCAGGGTCAAATAATAATAATCACAGTGGTTGTCGAGGGTGCAACAGGTCAGCACCTCAGGAGTAAATGTCAGTTGGCTTTTCATAGCCGATCATTCAGAGTATCTCTACCGCTCCTGCTGTCTCTAGAGAGTTGAAAACAGCAGGTCTGGGACAGGTAGCACGTCTGGTGAACAGATCAGCGTTCCACAGCCACAGGCAGAACAGCTGAAACTGGAGCAGCAGCACGGCCAGGTGGACTGGGGACAGCAAAGAGTCATCAGGCCAGGCAGTCCCGAGGCATGGTCCTAGGGCTCAGGTCCTCCGAGAGAGAGAGAGAAAGAGAGAAAGAAAGAGAGAAAGAGAGAGAATTAGAGAGAGCATACTTAAATTCACACAGGACACCGGATAAGACAGGAGAAATACTCCAGATATAACAGACTGACCCTAGTCCCCTGACACATAAACTACTGCAGCATAAATACTGGAGGCTGAGACAGGAGGGGTCGGGAGACGCTGTGGCCCCATCCGACGATACCCCCGGACAGGGCCAAACAGGCAGGATGTAACCCCACCCACTTTGCCACAGCACAGCCCCCACACCACTAGAGGGATATCTTCAACCACCAACTACCATCCTGAGACAAGGCCGAGTATAGCCCACAAAGATCTCCGCCACGGCACAACCCAAGGGGGGGCGCCAACCCAGACAGGAAGACCACGTCAGTGACTCAAACCACTCAAGTGATGCACCCCTCCTAGGGACGGCATGGAAGAGCACCAATAAGCCAGTGACTCAGACCCTGTAATATGGTTAGAGTCAGAGAATCCCAGTGGAGAGAGGGGAACCGGCAGGCAGAGACAACAAAGGCGGTTCGTTGCTCCAGTGCCTTTCAGTTCACCTTCACACTCCTGGGCCAGACTACACTCAATCATAGGACCTACTGAAGAGATGAGTCTTCAATAAAGACGTAAAGGTTGAGACCGAGTCTGCGTCTCTCACATGGGTAGGCAGACCATTCCATAAAAATGTAGCTCTATAGGAGAAAGCCATGCCTCCAGCTGTTTACTTAGAAATTCTAGGGACAGTTAGGAGAACTGCGTCTTGTGAACGTAGCATACGTGTAGGTATGTACGACAGGACCAAATCGGAAAGATAGGTAGGAGCAAGCCCATGTAATGCTTTCTAGGTTAGCAGTAAAACCTTGAAATCAGCCCTTGCCTTATCAGGAAGCCAGTGTAGAGAGGCTAGCACTGGAGTAAAATGATAAAATTCTTTGGTTCTAGTCAAGATTCTAGCAGCCGTGTTTAGCACTAACTGAAGTCTATTTAGTGCTTTATCCGGGTAGTCGGAAAGTAGAGCATTGCAGTAGTTTAACCTAAAAGTGACAAAAGCATGGATTCATTTTTCTGCATCATTTTTGGACCGAAAGTTAACATTAGGTTTCCGAATGACATCACCACGAGGTAAAATATATAGTGAAAACAATAGTGGTCCTAAAACGGAACCTTGAGAAACACTGAAATTCACAGTTGATTTGTCAGAGGACAAACCATCCACAGAGACAAACTGATATCTTTCCGACAGGTAAGATCTAAACCAGGCCAGAACTTGTCCGTGTAGACCAATTTGTGTTTCCAATCTCTCCAAAAGAATGTGGTGATCGATGGTATCAAAAGCAGCACTAAGGTCTAGGAGCACGAGGACAGATGCAGAGCCTCGGTCTGGTGCCATTAAAAGGTCATTTATCACCTTTACAAGTGCAGGCTCAGTGCTATGATGGGTTCTAAAACCAGCTTGAAGCATTTCGCATACATTGTTTGTCTTCAGGATCGCAGTGAGTTGCTGCGCAACAGCTTTTTCTAACATTTCTGAGAGGAATGGGAGATTCGATATAGGCCGATAGTTTTTTATATTTTCTGGGTCAAGATTTGGCTTTTTCAAGAGAGACTTTATTACTGCCACTTTTAGTGAGTTTGGTACACATCCGGTGGATAGAGAGACGTTTATTATGTTCAACATAGGAGGGCCAAGCACAGGAAGCAGCTCTTTCAGAAGTTTAGTTGGAATAGGGTCCAGTATACAGCTCGAAGGTTTAGAGGCCATGATTATTTTCATCATTGTGTCAAGAGATATAGTACTAAAACACTTGAGTGTCTCCCTTGATCCTAGGTCCTGGCAGAGTTGTGCAGACTCAGGACAACTGAGCTTTGGAGGAATACGCAGATTTAGAGGTGTCCGTAATTTGCTTTCTAATGATCATGATATTTTCCTCAAAGAAGTCCATGAATTTATCACTGCTGAAGTGAAAGCCATCCTCTCTTGTGGAATGCTGCTTTTTAGTTAACTTTGAGACAGTATCAAAAATATATTTTGGATTGTTCTTATTTTCCTCAGTTAAATTGGAAAAATTGGAGGATCGAGCAGCAGTGAGGGCTCTTCGATACTGCATGGTACTGTCTTTCCAAGCTAGTCGGAAGACTTCCAGTTTGGTGTGGCGCCATTTCCGTTCTAATTTTCTGGAAGCTTGCTTCAGAGCTCGGGTATTTTCTGTATACCAGGGAGCTAGTTTCTTATGACAAATGTTTTTTGTTTTTAGGGGTGCGACTGCATCTAGGGTATCGCACAAGGTTAAATTGAGTTCCTCAGTTAGGTGGTTAACTGATTTTTGTTCTCTGACGTCCTTGGGTAGGTGGAGGGAGTCTGGAAGGGCATCTAGGAATCTTTGGGTTGTCCCAAAATGTATTGCACGACTTTTGATGATCCTTGGTTGGGGTCTGATCAGATTATTTGTTGCAATTGCAAACGTAATAAAAGGGTGGTCCGATAGTCCAGGATTATGAGGAAAAACATTAAGATCCACAACATTTATTCCACGGATCAAAACTAGGTCCAGAGTATGACTGTGGCAGTGAGTAGGTCCGGAGACATGTTGGACAAAACCCACTGAGTAAATGATGGCTCCGAAAGCCTTTTGGGGTGGGTCTGTGGACATTCCATGGGAATATTAAAGTCACCAAAAATGTGAATATTATCTGCCATGACTACAAGGTCCGATAGGAATTCAGGGAACTCAGTGAGGAACGCAGTATGTAGCCCAGGAGGCCTGTAAACAGTAGCTATAAAAAGTGATTGAGTAGGTTGCATAGATTTCATGACTAGAACCTCTAAAGACGAAAACGTCGTTTTTTTTGTAATTTAAAATTTGCTATCGTAAATGTTAGCAACACCTCCGCCTTTGCGGGTGCGCGGGAGATATGGTCACTAGTGTAACCAGGAGGTGAGGCCTCATTTAACACAGTAAAATCATCAGGCTTAAGCCATGTTTCAGTCAGGCCAATCACATCAAGATTATGATCAGTGATTAGTTAATTTACTATAACTGCCTTGGAAGAGAAGGATCTAACATTAAGTAGCCCTATTTTGAGATGTGAGGTATCACAATCTCTTTCAATAATGGCAGGAATGGAGGTCTTTATTCCAATGAGATTGGTAAAGCGAACACCACCATGTTTAGTTTTGCCCAACCTAGGTCGAGACACAGACACGGTCTCAATGGGGATAGCTGAGCTGACTACACTGACTGTGCTAGTGGCAGACTCCACTAAGCTGGCAGGCTGGCTAACAGCCTACTGCCTGGCCTGCACCCTATCTCATTGTGGAGCTAGGGGAGTTAGAACCCTGTCTATGTTCGTAGATAAGATGAGAGCTCCTTCCAGCTAGGATGGAGTCCATCACTCTTCAACAGGCCAGGTTTAGTCCTGTTTGTGGGTGAGTCCCAGAAAGAGGGACAATTATCTACAAATTCTATCTTTTGGGAGGGGCAGAAAACAGTTTTCTACCAGCGATTGAGTTGTGAGACTCTGCTGTAGAGCTCATCACTCCCCCTACCTGGGAGGGGGCCAGAGACAATTACTCAATGCCGACACATCTTTCTAGCTGATTTACACGCTGAAGCTACGTTGCGCTTGGTGACCTCTGACTGTTTTATCCTAACATCGTTGGTGCCGAAGTGGATAACAATATCCCTATTCTCTCTACACTCACCAGTTTTAGCCAGCACCATCTTCAGATTAGCCTTAACGTCGGTAGCCCTGCCCCCTGGTAAACAGTGTATGATCTCTGGAGGATTCGTTTTAACCTCTCTGGTATCATTGGGACGCTGGCGTCCCACCTCGACAACAGCCAGTGAAATTGCAGTGCACCAAATTCAAACAACAGAAATCCCATAATTAAAATTCCTCAAACATATAAGTATTATACACCATTGTAAAGATAAACTTCTTGTTAATCCAACCACAGTGTCCGATTTCAAAAAGCTTTACGGCAAAAGCACACCATGCGATTATGTTAGGACAGCGCCTAGCCACAAGAAACCATACAGACATCTCACAGCCAAGGAGAGGACTCACAAAAGTCAGAAATAGCGATTAAATTAATCACTTACCTTTGATGATCTTCATCTGGTGGCACTCCCAGGACTCCATGTTACACAATAAATGTTTGTTTTGTTCGATTATGTCCAAAAACCTCAGTTTTGTTGGTGCGTTTATTTCAGTAATCCAAAGGCACAAAGTGCGCTCTCAACACCCAGACGAAAAGTAAAAAAAATACAATAAAAGTTCATAGAAACATGTCAAATGATGTTTAAAATCAATCCTCAGGTTGTTTTTGTCATACATAATCAGAGTACCTCATGATAAGCTGTAGACCACACTATCTACCAAGACAGTTTTCATCTATATTTTTTGTAGCCGTCTATTTACCACCACAAACTGATGCTGGCACTAAGACCGCACTTAACCTCTATGGGCTAGGCGGGACGAATTCGTCCCACCTACGTAACAGCCACTTCAAGCCTGTGGCGCGATTTTCAAAACCTTAAAAATCCTATTACTTCAATTTCTCAAACATATGACTATTTTACAGCTATTTAAAGACAAGACTCTCGTTAATCTAACCACACTGTCCGATTTCAAAAAGGCTTTACAACGAAAGCAAAACATTAGATTATGTCAGCAGAGTACCAAGCCAGAAATAATCAGACACCCATTTTTCAAGCTAGCATATAATGTCACAAAAACCCAGAAGACAGCTAAATGCAACACTAACCTTTGATGATCTTCATCAGATGACAACCCTAGGACATTATGTTATACAATACATGCATGTTTTGTTCAATCAAGTTCATATTTATATCAAAAACCAGCTTTTTACATTAGCATGTGACGTTCAGAACTAGCATACCCCCCGCAAACTTCCGGGGAATTCGCTAACATTTTACTAAATTACTCACGATAAACGTTCACAAAAAGCATAACAATTATTTTAAGAATTATAGATACAGACCTCCTCTATGCACTCGATATTAAAATAGCTTTTTGGTGAAAGCACATTTTGCAATATTCTAAGTACATAGCCCAGGCATCACAGGGCTAGCTATTTAGACACCCGGCAAGTTTAGCACTCACCATAATCATATTTACTATTATAAAAGTTTGATTACCTTTTGTTGTCTTTGTCAGAATGCACTCCCAGGACTGCTACTTCAATAACAAATGTTGGTTTGGTCCAAAATAATCCATCGTTATATCCGAATAGCGGCGTTTTGTTCGTGCATTCCAGACACTATCCGAAATGGTAAAGAAGGGTCGCGCGCATGGCGCAATTCGTGACAAAAAAATTCTAAATATTCCATTACCGTACTTCGAAGCATGTCAACCGCTGTTTAAAATCAATTTTTATGCCATTTTTCTCGTAGAAAAGCGATAATATTCCGACCGGGAATCTCCTTTTCGGCAAACAGAGGAAAAAAATCACAAAGACGGGGGCGGTCAGGTCACGCGCCTAAGCCCAGAGTCCCTTGATCGGCCACTTGAGAAAGGCGATAATGTGTTTCAGCCTGGGGCTGGGATGACGACATTCAGGTTTTTCCCGGGCTCTGAGCGCCTATGGACGACGTAGGAAGTGTCACGTTAGAGCAGAGATCCTTAGTAAAAGATAGAGATGGCAAAGAAGTTCCAGAAATGGTCAGACAGGCCACTTCCTGTAAAGGAATCTCTCAGGTTTTGACCTGCCATTTGAGTTCTGTTATACTCACAGACACCATTCAAACAGTTTTAGAAACTTTAGGGTGTTTTCTATCCATATGTAATAAGTATATGCATATTCTAGTTACTGGGTAGGAGTGGTAACCAGATTAAATCGGGTACGTTTTTTATCCAGCCGTGTCAATACTGCCCCCTAGCCCTAACAGGTTAACAAGCTCTATCAGACCATATGCAAAAGAAAAGGCTCATCCAGAAGCGGCCCTCCTAGTGGCCGGGAACTTTAATGCAGGCAAACTTAAATCAGTTTTACCTCATTTCTACCAGCATATCACATGTGCAACCGGAAGGAAAAAAACTCTAATCCAGCTTTACTCCACACACAGAGACACAAAGCTCTCCCTCGCCTTCCATTTGTGAAATCTGACCATATTTCTATCCTCCTGATTCCTGCTTACAAGCAAAAACTAAAGCAGGATGTAGCAGTGACTCGCTCAATATGGAAGTGGTTAGATGACGTGGATGTTATGCTACAGACTGGAATATGTTCCGGGATTCATCCAATGGCATTGAGGAGTATATCACCTCAGTCACCGTCCCACAGTGACCATACGTACATATCCCAACCAGAAGCAATGGATTACAGTCAGCATCCACACCGAGCTAAAGGCTAGAGCTGCCACTTTCAAGGAGCAGGACACTAATCCAGACACTTTTACCTGTTGGGGCTCGGGGGCAGTATTGAGACATTTTGAAAAAAAAAATAATTATTAGATTTTTGATGTTTTGAATTTCCAGCCTTGTTAGCAATCCCGACTCGGGGTTCATTGCGAACCTGTAGCCCCAACAGGTTAAATAAATCCCGCTTTGCCCTCAGATGAACCATCAAACAGGCAAAACGTCAATACAGGACTAAGAATCATACTACACCGGCTCTGATGCTCGTCAGATGTGGCAGGGCTTGCAAACTATTACGGACTACAAAGGAAAACTCAGCCGCGAGCTGCCCAGGCGGGCTAAATGCCTTATATGTTCGTTTCGAGGCAAGCAACACCAAATCATGCATGAGAGCACCAGCTGTTCCAGTCAACTGTGTGGTCACTCTCTCAGTAGCCAATATGAGCAAGATCTTTAAACAGGTCAACATTCAAAAAGTTGCGGGGCCAGACGGAATACCAGGACGTGTACTGAGAGCATGTTTGGACCAACCTCTCCCTGACCAAGTCTGTAATAACTACATGTTTCAAGCAGACCACCATAGTCCCTGTGCCCAAGAAAGTGAAGGTAACCTGCATAAGTGACTACTGACCTGTTGTACTCACATCAGTAGCCATAAAGTGCTTTGAAAGGCTGGTCATGTCACACATCAACACCATCATCCCGGAAACCCTAGACCCACTCCAATTCACATACCGCCCCAACAGATCCACAGATGATGCACTCCACACTGCCCAAACATTTCAAGTCATGAAAAATGAAGTCATCTCTATACCCAGCTAACAGATTTGGTTACTTGGAAGTTGTGGGAATGTATGTTTTTGGTTTCATATTGATTGTGGGAACAAAGCCATATGTTTCCTGACCAGTAAAAATGCTTTTTTTTTTAAATGTTCTGAGAACAGAAATTAACATTTCGGCTATTCTGAGAACGTTTATTTTTAGGTTGCAGGGAAGTTCTGAGAATATTTTACTCTTGTTACTTGAAAGTTTTCCTGGGAGGTTTTATTAACGCTCTGAGATGGAAATTATAGGTTATTTGGAGGTTTTTTAATAACTTCATTAAACTTCATTACAAAAATATGAAAATATGAAACTATGAAATGTAATTATATGCGATTTACTATAAGACTTCAAATTTCTTTTAACTGTAAAATAAATATGATCATACTTAGTGATAGTACAATATTGGCACTATTTCATATTTTTTTCATGTTGAGGGCTCTTAATCCAGCTGAGAATATCATCCTAGCAAGATGAAATCACAACGGCTGGACTCGCTAGACTGTCACCGTTCATATGTCGTCTCACAGGCTGGGCTCACTCGCTCAGAGGAAGAGAAAATCGATTCTGTGTCTGGATAAACCAGAAAATGTGACACATCACTCCAATGCAAATGTGGGGTCTGAAACCTGACATTTCAAGTCAGCTTTGCTGAGAGAGTGGAAACAGAGAGTAGACAGATTGGTCTGTTTGGCACTATAAGGCACAGTACCCTACGGCGTTCACAGAGCACTTTGTACACCTAAATGTCAGTCCGAATCGGTCCAGAACCGCTCAAAGTCCTTCATATGGGAGACATCTATAATCATGCAAACACGTTTCTAATCATCTGTTCTCTGCCAATGGAATTTGTCCACTGTGTCGCCCGGATAGATCTAGCATACCATGTTTTATTACACATACAAAGTTGTTCATTTGAGTGTACTCAAACAGACCCCATTTCAAAGGAAACAAGCCGTTATTAAGCTCAGGTGTGGCCAATTATGGGTGTGGCCAACACACCTGAACACACTTAACAAGGTAGAGAAAAGAGATGAGTTTTGATGATTAAGACAACGGAATGTACATTATCGTTCAACAGTTTGGGGTCACTTAGAAATGTCCTTGTTTTTGAAAGAAAAGCACATTTTTTGTCCATTAAAATAACATAAAATTCATCAGAAATACAGTGTAGACATTGTTAATGTTGTAAATGACTATTGTAGATGGAAACAGCTGATTTTGAATGGAATATCTACGTTGGCGTACAGAGGCCGATTATCAGCAACCATCACTCCTGTGTTCCAATGGCACGTTGTGTTAGCTAATCCAAGTTTATCATTTTAAAAGGCTAATTGATCATGAGAAAACCCTTTGCAATTATGTTAACACAGCTGAAAACTGTTGTCCTGATTAAAGAAGCAATAAAACTGTCCTTCTTTAGACTAGTTGAGTATCTGAAGCATCAGCATTTGTGGGTTCGATTACAGGCTCAAAATGGCCAGAAACAAAGGCCTTTCTTCTGAAACTCGTCAGTCTATTCTTGTTCTGAGAAATGGGTATTCCATGCGAGAAATTGCCAAGAAACTGAAGATCTCCTACAACGCTGTATACTACTCCCTTCACAGAACAGCGCAAACTGGCACTAACCAGAATAGAAAGAGGAGTGGGAGGCCCCAGTGCACAACTGAGTAAGAGGACAAGTACATTAGAGTGTCTAGTTTGACAAACAGACACCTCACAAGTCCTCAACTGGCAGCTTCATTAAATAGTACCCGCAAAACACCAGTCTCAATGTCAACAGTGAAGAGGCGACTCCGGGATACTGGCCTTCTAGGCAGGTTGTATGCAAAATAACCATAGGACAACCACCTTCTCAACAAGCTCTGAGAAACATACGGTTATCCGAACATTATGTGCTAACTGCGTATCATTTAAACTACCAAAGAAATACATTGTGCCCTCTATCTTTTACCCCTGAAACTGAATGATTGGTTGGATGTTGTTTTAAAGTTATGTGTGGCAGATGAGATGAGAGGATATAGAGAGAATATCATTGAGAAAGAGAGACAGGTGTTTGTATGAGCTGTGGGATTGTGAGACAGAAGCAGAATCTCTCTCCTCCTGCAGAGGGCCGCTGTTCATTCCTCTCACGCACAGGGAAATGAGCTATGATTGATTGCGGGAGAGGCAGGCAACCTTTTGATAGGCAGCACAAATAGCTATGAATTACGGAGTGCTGTGTAAACGAGGTGGAGAGAAGGGAGAGGGCAGAAGAAGGCTAGTGGACAACAAACACATGAGAAGACAGGGAAAGAAAGAATATGAGAGAAATAATGGACAGTGTAGGGAGAGAGTGACATAGAGAGAAGAGGGGCGTTATAGGAAAACATGTAATAAAAGAGAAAACCAGACAGAGAGAAAGGGTGAAGGGGAAGTGAGAGTGAGAGACAGAGAAAAACAAGCCTGGTATTGGAACCAAATACTCCACGGTGAGGCGTTAATGTGTGCTAGTGTTTAGTCCTCAGCAAACATTTACACTTCACATTTAATTTAATTGACACACTCAAATCCAAAACAAAGACACCATCTGAATTCATTAAATATTTATCAATCTGAATTCATAAAATATTTATTACAAACTGGAACTCCTCTCATATTTGGTTTAATAATATATGAGTTTTATCACTTAGAATGCATGAGTGAAATGTTTAATATAGTTGGCAAACATTATTACTATTAGATAAACAAAAATACAATAATATTTCAGGGAGCATTCTTCAGATAATTACAACTTGTAACAGTGAAGTTAGCTTGAAGCTTGATATTTGTTTGAATTTCAAATTATCGAACATCAAGATAACACTATAGTCCCAATCATGGTTAGGCCTATACTGACATTTTGACAGGGGGCTCTTTGGTCCAACACTGACAAGTAAGACATTGATTTACTATCATCGGCAATATAAAAGGTCCATTGATGCTTATAATAAGTTCTGCAGCATTATAACCTGCTGAATTTAAGTTAAGTTTAGCCATAACTTTCATAGAGCTCATAAAAGGCAAAAACTCCAAGCAGTTCATATTTCCACATCTCAGCTGGTGTAGTGTTTTTATTTATTTTAATTTGATCAGGAGTGTGTGTGTGTGTGTGTGTGTGTGTGTGTGTGTATGCTGCGTGTGTAGCTAGGTTCCTGATAAGAGTGTGTTAATCCCTCTCTGCTCCATGCTCCTTACGGGTGATCATCTTCAACCACTTTGGCCCTTCCTCTGCCTCGGCAGCTCATATCTCCAGGCTGATAGAACAGCCAAGGGATAAGGTCTTTAATTAAGCTTTCCCCAATTTACTTGCAAATGGAATTCCGGGGCTGGCTTTTGAAAACAGTGGTTCAACTCGAGGTGTACCCAAAAAAGATGTTTCACATTTCCGAATGTCATTAAACTTTTTGGTGTGTTGTAACAGATGTCTCTTTCCAATGACATGGCCGGTACACACAGTGTGGATGATGGAATTATATTTTAGACGAACATGCGCAAGTAGCCTAAAGGAGACTTTTAAAGTAGCCTTGTGACTGGTTGTTTATGCCACACATACAAGGTAATACATTTTAAAAGTTAAATGACAAATATTTAGGCTAGATTGATGCGTTAGGTTCTAGGTGCACGAGGATCGGATAGGAGGCAGAGCGAGCGTTAAGCTTTCCTGAATAACTGGGCCTGCTGGGAGCATATGTGGCTACATTATTATAGGGCGATTTGGGAGAAGGATGATCTGCGACAGACAGCGCAGCTCAGTATCAGAAGCAAAAATGTGGCCAGACTGGCCTGCTACTGTGCCTTTCTAGACCTTATAAACTGTCGAGAGTAGACCCACAGCTGATCCAGATGGAATGAAATATTAAAATCGCAGGGCTTTTGCACCAGTATTCAAATTACATTTTCACTGCAGTTTACAGCCTAGTAGAATTTAGTACTCAATTGAAACAATAATGCAATTATTCAGTGGTATTGTAGGCTAGTCTAGATAATTGTATTGTCCATAAACAAGATCAACAGAGGAGCTTTTTGAGCTGAGTGTATCATATCTTCACTGTTCTTTTATGCGCAATGACAAACCTGGCCTCTCCGATGCCTATATCATCTATTTGTCGTTGTTCCTCTGGATTTATATTGAAAATTGGTGAAACTTTGAATGATGTTATACAGTATGTGGTATTATTGCTAGCTAGCCTATTGCAAACAAACGATCCACCTACCACTGTTGTCACCCCTCCCAGTAATTTTAGAACTGTCCCTTACTGTCCCTTTCCGTAGACACCTGAAACCCCACCTCTTTAAGGAATACCTGGGATAGTAAAACTGTCCTCTTCTTCTTGAGCCCTTGTCTGTAAAACTGTCCACTTCTTGTTTCAAGCTTCAATTGACGATAGGGTAGGCATCTTCTAAACCTTTCACGATATCCCTCTCAGTGCCAGCAGTGTTTCATTCACTCCAAGCTAAGATTACTATGAAGATTATCGGCGCTAGCAAGGAGTTAACTGAACTGAAGTATAGTGCGCTTGCTATCCCGGAGACCTCTACTGCAGAGGTCAGTGAGACACGCAAACACACACATGCACGCACACACGCATGATCACAGCAATTCAGTCCTCACTGAACAAATCTGATAGTGAGGAGCAAATGGAAAATCGGAATGTTTCCTCACATGAGAGTAATTAGATAGAGATAAGATGTGAAGGCAGTGGCCTATAATGGAAGTTTTTTATGCTTAGGGAAGTGGGCAGAATATTCTACCTTTTAAAAAAAAATCATATTTACTATTCGCTACTGTTGAGAAATCCCTTTTTTATATGATTCCAAACCATGCAGGGATATAAGGGCAGCCATGGCTGCTATGGTTCCGTGATCTCTTTAGCCAAATAGGAGCAGTGTTACATCACTCCTACAACTGATTGGCTTGCTGGGGTGATGTAAGGGATTATGATTTCGAGCCTGATCCGTCATACAAGGAAATTGCAGGCTTCCATTATTTCCATAGCCAGCAAAAAGCTATCAAAATGCACAATGGAAGCCCAGAGACAAGTGATTGCAGACATGTGGATATCTGTTGCTACACACAAGGGTGTGTGCTCAGCCCTCTCCTGTACTCCCTGTTCACCTACGAATGCGTGGCCATGCACGCCTCCAACTCAATCGTCAAGTTTGCAGACGACACAACAGTAGTGGGCTTCATCACCAACAACGACGAGACAGCCTACAGGGAGGAGGTGAGGGCACTCGGGAGTGTGGTGTCAGGAAAACAATCTCTCACTCAACGTCAACAAAACAAAGGTAATGATCGTGGACTTCAGGAAACAGCAGAGGGAGCACCCCCATATCTACATCGAAGGGACAGCAGTGGAGAAGGTGGAAAGTTTTAAGTTCCTGGGCGTACACATCACAGACAAACTGAAATGGTCCACCCACACAGACAGTGTGGTGAAGAAGGTGCAACATTAATATTTTGGGTCCATGGCCAGGAAACTCCCTAGACCTTAATCCCATTGAGAACTTGTGGTCAATCCTCAAGAAGCGAGTGGACAAATAAAACCCCCAAAATTCTGACGAATTCCAAGCATTGATTATGCAAGAATGTGCTGCATCAGTCAGGATGTGGCCCAGAAGTTAATTGACAGCATGCCAGGGCGGATTGCAGAGGTCTTGAAAAAGAAGGGTCAACACTGCAAATATTGACTCTGCATCAACTTCATGTAATTGTCAATAAAAGCCTTTGACACTTATGAAATGCTTGTAATTATACTTCAGTATTCCATTGTAACATCTGACAAAAATATCTAAAGACACTGAAGCAGCAAACTTCGTGAAAATTCATATTGTCATTCTCAAAACTTTTGGCCACGATTGTACTGCTTCAGTGGTTTCCACCAGGACTGAAAAAAAAACACAGAAAGGGCTTGAAAAACCTCCTTTGCGATGACTAACTATACTGTATCAAGGTACTTTTTTGGCATTTGATCTCTTCGAGCAAGTCAACATTGTCCATTGGATGGAGAGTGACTTGCCAATGTTGATGTGAATGGATTTGTGACATGTGACTGTAATTCAAATGTGTCTCATTGAATAATGATAATAAATAGGTCTCTGTCTTCCAAGCGTCTTGTGTGAAATAACAATTGGAGTCCCATCTCTTTGAAATGGATCTGCAAGTGTTTACCTGTGTCAGGATCCACTGTCCTGGCCAGACTTCACCGGCCCAAAGTTATATTACCTGTGCTCTGAAGTTGAATCATATGTGCTGCACATCTCCATCATAATGGATCTTAGATGGAACCACGATCAGAGGCCCTGAATATATTTTTATTTCCTTTTAAATTTCATTCATTCATTCAGCAATCAAAAAGAATACCAAGGACCTTTTTTGTAGTTTTGTGCAGAAGATATTTTGACCGAAAACCCTTTTTCAAAGCAAAAAGGCCAAATCATTGAAGAAATGTTTAGCCAGTTTATTATGGTTAATTTCAGAAGCAAACAATGAGGCCAACTTCTGGCTCTCCGTCTTGCGTGGCTTTACAAAATAAAGAGCACTGGCCTGAGGTGTGGCAAGGGCATTGGATGCACCAGTATAATCGCTGGTGGAATACTGAATCCCTGACAGGGCACTTCATCCCACGTCTGCAACCACTCCGCTCTCCCACCCCGCTCTCCTCCTTCCCATCACCCCACCCCAGTTCCAGCAGATTGTCTTGGCCTCATGCATATTTCATGGGCCGTGGGTCAGTGTACCTGCCTAAGCTGGGATACACAGGCTGCATCCGTTAACAGTGACACCAAAGGTCGGCTGTGGGAGTCCACTGGATCATAAGGGATGATTAAGTGAGCCTGAGCCAGCGCCAAAATTACTATGTTTGCTCATTCCCAGTGTGTAGTTTATGGGTGGTTCAGTGTTAGGGGAGATTGGTACACAAAAGGTCCTTGGTTCAATAATGACAGAGCAAACTGTGTTCATTAAGACGAAGGGGTCTTCTGAGGACAGTTGGAGTTCCCGAAAAGCTTTAGCGCACGGTTGGATTTCAGCTGTGGAGGTTTCCAATAAAACCTTTTTTGACCTTCAGACATTTGGATTGAACTGCTTTACTTGATCTTGATGTGGCGGAAGTGAAGGTTGTGGGTAGGAGATGGTTGGCAGGTTCACAACTCACACATGACATATCATCTTATCTGTCAAAAACATGTTTGGCTCCTACGTTGTGAAGTTTACACATGTAGTTGCTCCAAAACGTTCAACCATTTTGCGGTTTCTCCTTTGTATTTGCTTTTGGAAAAGCAATCATGGACATTAAAGCATTTCCATCTACATATATGGCCTTCTAAATGGAGGCTCTATGCTTGCTGTGCCCAAACAAATAAAATGAATCACATTATGTTGCCCTAAGGTCATGATCATTACACTTTAGTGTTTCTTGAAATATCATAGGTATAAATCATCCTATAAAACAGCAGTATTCTTGCCCTAATAAAACATTTAATGGTAGCAATTCACAATTACCCAGTCGTACTACCAGTGTAGCTGTAGTGAAATGAATTCACAAGCTTTGTCTGTTGAGATACAAAGCAGACCCACTGTTTGGGTTACCTTTGAGGGCAGCAGTGATGGGACGCCGCCACACGTCATGTGATGATAGACAGTAAAGCTGTGCCAGTGAGATAGCAGAGGAACAGAGCTGCGGTCGCTGGGGGAAACTGTCAACGGCAGTTATTCATGTGACAGTCAACACAACCATGGTCTTTTTAGGGAACTCCTTAGTCGTGCAAGAGCATGCATAAGCATCAGAAAATCTCTAACTGATTTCCAATGGCGGCTCGGGAGACGCTTTATGAGAGTTAAAGATCATTTGACTTCTAGTTTTTGTTTGTTTCTCTGGTACTGATGCATGGGTTTTTACTGTGTTGTCGTGAGCAGCCCAATCAAAACCCACTGATGTGTATTCAACGTGTCGTTCATTATTTACAACGCACAAGTGTTGGGGAACAGGTTTGACAGACGAATAAAAGCCCCCTGGAAGCAGGTAAACAAACATCTGCTATTGTTCCAAGCAATAGTCCTGGGAGATTTCTTCTTTGAACATGTGATGCCTGCTGCCATATCTGCCATATGTACAGTATATTCTGTACTTGCTCAAAGAATACCTCAAACTTAAGCAGAGTGTAATTTGTCAAATACGCTAAATTATCCAGCCTGGATAATATGCTAACTCATTGAGATGCAAACTTGTGATTAACTATTGATGGCATTTTGAATGACTACAAATAAGCGACACAATGAGAGCCCTAAACATGTTTAGGATGATGGAACATGCCTGCAGTTAAAATTGAAATGCCTTATAGTCGATTAATCATATCGGTTTACATTTACCAGGTTAACATGTATCCATGTGGAATTCCTTGCCGAAGAAAAGTCTGTTTACATCTTACAGTCATACACAGAGTATCTTGTTTCTCGCAGCTTGTCAGAGTCTGCAGTGATTCATTAGGTTGTTCATTTCCCCGACCCTGCCAACCCTACAGGGAGACGCTCGTGGAACATGTCAACACTGACTGCCAGTCCCAGTCACATGCACTTTGCTTCAAAGGGATGGCTTTGACAGCTGATGGCATGCCTCTTACTCGCTGCATGGCACATCATTCCCTCCTGTTAATTCAGTGCCCTTCATTTGATATAGACATACGGTACACTTGGCTCTTACTGATTACTCTAGTTGACTTTTTACTCTATATATTAAGTTGATTTTCAGAACTTTTTCCGATATTCTAAATTGTAAATTAAGGTTTGGTTCACTGTGAGGTTGAACCGGCTTCATCTGATCTGCATACATCCTAACTGAAAAAATATATATATTTATCTCTGTCAAGAATGAAGTAGGAAGTCAGTGCTTCATCTCATCAAGCAGAATACATATGCCAGAAGCCCACCAATGTGATGGATCTTTCACTTTGGCAGCAAACAATGGCTACAGGGGAAGTCTAGACATGCTGACCTCACCTTTAAAGCTAGAGAATTGTCATGGGGATGCCTGTCTGTACACGCATAATGGGAGGATTTCATTGATCGGACAAGAAAATGAGACTATTGCTGTATAAACTATTCAAACCCCATGACATCTCTGCTGTTGGCATAACTGTATACAATATGTACTGCTTTTCAAATCTAAGAAAATAGATTGGGGTGGAAAAGAGGGTATGCAGATGTAGTGTACCTTAAAGGAAAACAGCTAAAATAACTGGTTAACTTTGATCCTTGGAGAGAGCACATTTCAAGGAAAATTCCACCCATCAACTATCTTTGTATTTGTTTCATTAGTACATTGTTGGTATTGTCCCAAAATCTTTTTCATGTCAGCAATCAAGTTTTCAAGATGTATAACTTTCAAAATATAGAAATACAGCCGCTATGAAGCATATTGCATCATATGCATCATACAAAATGGAGCATCATGTGATGCAAATACAGCATACCAACTGTATTTCTATATTTTGAAATGTATGTACAGTATCTTGAAATTGTGATTGTGGACATGCAAAACAATTTGGGACTATATCAACAATGAACTGATGAAACAAACACCAAAATATAGTTTTTGGGTGAAGTTTTCCTTTAACATCAACAAGTTAAATAAACTTATACAAGAAAAATGATATAGTGTATTTTATAGTATATATTAAAGTAGTCCTATAGATGGCAGCATACTTAAGAACACTGTGAACTTGGTGCAAATTTTAATTGTTGCCTATTTCACACATTCCTAACTAAAGTTCCCTATAATACTCATTACTCATACTCAATACTCATACTCAATACTCATACTCAATACACATTTTATCTGTGTCATTTTACCTCAGTGAATTCTACTGCTTTCAATATTCCCATTTTCTCATCCTCCTGGACAAACTATGTCCATCAGTGTGGAATGAGTAGATGTTCCGGCTGCTGACTCCATGCAACATTGATGACCCGTCTGGAAGTGCTGTGGCATCCTGCCTGGCAGGGCGGGTCCAGATGGTGGCTAAGGTTTGAGACAATGGGGATGCTGAGGTGTCTATCCTACCCTATCCAACCCTGGGACAGGGGCAGGGCAGCTGTAGGGAATAGCACGGCCTTTAACAGTGAGGAAGCTCACATGTGCTTTCTAAAAGTCACGAAGCATGGTTAACATTTTTATCTGAAAGGAGTAATTTCCATATATTATATGCTCTGTTGCTTGGAAAAATACATGTTGTTAAAAACACATACAGTATGTATTGGGAACACATACTATGAATTTCAATTGTTGCATCATCACAGTGCATCATTAAATAATTGAGAGTTCCCTTGGGTTTCATTCACAACAGTGACTGAAGTACATACTATACTGTAAGAAAAGGTAAAAAACGTGAATTATTTTTATTTTTATGTTAAATGAAATGAATGCATTCCAATAGAAATGAAATCTACAATGGCCAATTCCAGCTCATTAGCATATTTTTGCCTGGTAAGTGCTCATAGAAAAAGTGAATTATGAGTCAACAGCTGCTCAATTTGCGATTGATTGCCTTAATCACTGGTTTCAATGGAATCACATATTTTCCGGGCACATTTACTTAAGTCTATTCAGTCATTGTGTGCACAACTGGCATAGGTAGACAGTACAACAAAACCCCTCAAAGATTAGGAATAAAAAACATATTGGCTTTTTAAGACAAAACAATGTGTTTAGCTGGAGGTTATGTAATCAAGGACTAAACAAATGCTTCATATAAAATGTTGACTGCTCTACAGATCCCATAAGTCCCTACTCTAAGTACCACTTTGGGAAGAAATTAACAGCACTGGATTCAGTGGATTCAGAGGAAGAGTATGACCACCCAATTCAAATCCTGAGAATTCATGTATTGTGTTGGAGAAATTGATAGACCTAGCTCCACCTGCATTTTTCCTAGAATAGCGTGTGTGTGTGTGTGTGTGTGTGTGTGTGTGTGTGTGTGTGTGTGTGTGTGTGTGTGTGTGTGTGTGTGTGTGTGTGTGTGTGTGTGTGTGTGTGTGTGTGTGTGCGTATTTGTGTGTGTGTGTGTGTGCGTATTTGTGTGTGTGTGTGTGTGTGCGTATTTGTGCTTGTGTGTATTTAATAAATATAGAATGCCCAAAATATTTTTGCCTGCATCTCAGAAATAAGTGAACCTCCATTAACATAAAGGCCTTATAAATAATAGTGGTGAATGCAAAGAAAAGGAACCAATCAGGCCGGCATGGCGTTTACAGGCAGCATGGATCTCCTTTATGACAGGGTAACTTCTGCTTACTTGGAAATCCATTCCCTTTTGAAATTATACGTTTTGTGTCTATTGATTGAGAATAATTGATTCCCTAATCTCACTTTATGCAACGCTCATTACAGATGATTCATAGAACAGACTGTATTAAATATGCACAAAGATGTACATCAAATAGAGAATAATGAAAAAACACAATATAGAAGCACCCAGAGTTCTGTATAGACTGCATCATACTATACACATCAGCCTTGGTCTTTTCTCACAGTAAAAATTAGAAGGGGGAAATGTCATCTGATACTGGTTGCCATTAAACACTGACATCAAGTGTAGAATATCCACATCTCAGGAAATCGTTTGCGAGCTATTGATGTTTGTTGGCCC
Source organism: Salmo salar (assembly GCF_965601325.2). Taxonomy (NCBI): domain Eukaryota; kingdom Metazoa; phylum Chordata; class Actinopteri; order Salmoniformes; family Salmonidae; genus Salmo; species Salmo salar. The sequence goes on along the minus strand of NC_138310.1, from coordinate 49,301,501 downwards.
GAATGTCTGGCGAATATCGAAACGCAAGCCAACTTTAACATGGTTTTTCAACAAGCTTTTCGCTTCAGACGTTTTTTATCTGCTCTACCTGTCAGGTAAGGTTGAACGCCTCCTCTCTTACTCTGCCTCCCGAAAAAAGCTTCTTCCAAGCAGGTGTGACATCTACTCGCATGGCCTGCTGCTTGGAACCCACCTGGCAATCTGTTCCACGTCTGCCCTGGCCTGTCTCTCCCTGTCTAGTACAGGTACCCTCCAGCACACACGCACATGCACACACACCGCAGACTTTGAACTGATTGGGATTTTATGTAGGCTAATTAACTTGTGAAGCTTATTATGTGAGCTTACTCAGAAACACTTTAATTAACTAGTATAGGCCTACTATTTATTGATTTATTTTGTCTAAGACTTTTATAGCCTCCTGGACTCACAGAGAGCTACTCTCTCAAGTCGTCTTGTTGGGGCGAGTAACTCTTTGAACTTACAATGGCTAGACCCAAGTCGTTTAATTGTTTTCTTGTGCTTTATTCTATTTGCCCATGACTCTTTGTTGAGTGCTTTGTTGACTATGAACGTGCTTGTTTACCCGACCGTAGGACAGACAATGTTTGTTCCCACACTTGCGTCTCTGACTCTCTATTGGTTACACACACTCTTGGCCTCCCATCCTATTCTAACCACCTCTCGCCGGCTTTGTATTCACGTTACCTGATGAAATTGCTGTACAACAATATCTTGTTACCATCTGATACACATTCAAATGTCATAAAAAATCAACACTGCAGAGCTCTCCCTGTCCTCTGCTGTGCCCTGATTGTATTACGGCCGATGATGTCTGGAAATGTGCATGTACACCTTGGCCCATGTACTTTTGCTAGCCCCAATCCTGACTTGCGCTCTGATTTCTGCTTCACTGATTTCTGCTCTCGTAAAAGCCTGGATTTTTTTGCACGTTAACACTAAAATTACCTAAAATTGATCAATTGAAAGTGTGGGTTCACAGCTCCAATTCAGATGTGTTGGTCATTACTGAGACGCGGTTAAAAAATAGTGTTTTGATCATTGATGTTAACCTTTCTGGTTATAAACTTTTTCAGTAAAGACAGATCTTCCAAAGGTGGTGGAGTGGAAATCTTTACCAAAGAACACCTAAAGTGCTCTGTTGTCTATATCAAGTCTGTCCCCAAACAATTTGATTTGCTGGTTTTAAGCGTTAAGCTTTGAAATAGCTCTTTGTTGACTGTTGCTGGGTGTTATTTTCCACCATCAGCACCGGCCTGTACCCTACCTGCCCTAAGCTCTCTCCTGGCCCCTTACACTAAGTCTGAATTTGTCCTGCTAGGTGACCTAAACTGGGACATGCTTAAACCAACTGACCAAGTCCTAAAGCAATGATATTCCTTAAATCTTTCTCGGATTATTACCAATCCCACAAAGTATGACTCCGAACACCCAGAAAAGGCTACTCTCCTTGATGTTATCCTCACAAATATTCCTGATAGGTATCAGTCTGGTGTTTTCTGTAATCACCTTCATGATCACTGTTTTACAGCCTGTGTTCGTAATGGATGCTCAGTTAAACAACCTTTCCTGATTTGTCATAGACGCTTGGTAAAAAACTTAAATGAGCAAGCCTTCCTTTATGACCTGGCCTCTGTCAAAGACACTTGGTCCTTCTTTTTCGATATTACCAGTGGTATTGTTAACAAACATGCCCCCATAAAGAAAATGAGAATTAAAAACAGGTTCAGGCCCTGGTTCGACCGTGATCTGGCAGAGTTACTCCACCTCAAGAATTACATTTAGCTCTCATTCAGGCAATTGAGAAATAAGTTCACTCAGGCTATCCGGAAGGCTACTTTAAGGAGCAATTCTCGCTCTATGGGTCTAACCCCAAGAAGTTATGGAAATTGTGAAAGACCTGGAGAATAAACCCTCCTCCTCACAGCTGCCCATGTCCCTTAATGTTGATGATGTGGTTGTTACTGACAAGGAGCGCATGGCTGAGCTCTTTTATCACCACTTAATTAAGTCAGGATTACTATTTGACTCAGGCATGCCTCCTTGCCTGTCCAACATTTCCTCATCTCCCAGTCCTTCTAATGCGACTAGCCCCAATGCTCCTCCCTCTTTTTCCGGTGACACGCTACAAAGTTTCGCGCTGCATGCGGTCACTGAGTCTGAAATGCTGAAGGAGCTCCTTAAACTTGACGGGAAAAAAAACTTTCTTCTTTAAGGTTGCAGCCCCTATCATCACTGAGTCTAACTCAGAATTTTTTTTACCTGTCTTTCCTCTTTTCAGAGGTTCCCATTGCTTGGAAGGCAGCCACAGCGCGTCCATTATTTAAAGGAGGAGATCAAGCTGATCCTAACTGTTATAGGCCAATTTCTATTTTGCCATGTTTATCAAAACTGTTGGAAAAATAATCAACTGACTGGCAATTTCTATTTTACCTTGTTTATCAAAAGTGTTTGAAAATGAATCAACTGACAGGCTTTCTTGATGTCTATAGTATTCTTTCTGGTATGCAATCTGGTTTCCGCTCAGGTTATGGATGTGTCACCACACTCTTAAAGTCCTAAATGATGTCACCATTGCCCTTGATTCTAAGCAATGTTGTGCTGCTATTTTTATTAACTTGGCCAAAGCTTTTGATACGGTAGACCATTCCATTCTTGTGGGCTGGCAAAGCAGTATTGGTGTCTCTGAGGGGTCTTTGGCCTGATTTTCTAACTACCTCTCTCAAAGAGTGCAATGTGTAAAGTCAGCATATCTGCTGTCTCAGCCACTGGCTGACATCAAGGGAGTAACCCAAGGCTCGATCCTAGGCCCCACGCTCTTCTCAATTTACATCAATGACATAGCTCAGTCAGTAGGAAGCTATCTCATCCATTTATATGCAAATGATACCATCTTATACTCAGCTGGCCCTTCTCCGGATTTTGTGTTGAATGCTCTACAACAAAGATTTCTTAGTGTCAAAAAAGCTTTCTCTGACCTTAACCTTGTTCTGAACACCTCCAAAACAAAGGTCATGTGATTCTGTAAGAAGAATGCCCCTCTCCCCACCGGTGTGATTACTTGGGAGTATGGCTAGATGGTACACTGTCCTTCTGTCAGTGCATATCCAAGCTACAGGCTAAGGTTAAATCTAGACTTGGTTTCCTCTATTCTAATCGCTCCTCCAGCTGCCAAACAAACCCTGATTCAGATGACCATCCTACTCATGATAGATTAAAGATAAGTAATTTATAGATCGGCAGGTAAGGGTGTTCTCGAGCGGATATATGTTCTTTATCACACAGCCATCAGATTTGCCACCAATACTCCTTAAAGGACACATCACTATACTATATACTCCTCTGTAAAATGGTCATCTCTGCATACCCGTCGCAAGAACCAGTGGTTGATGCTTATTTATAAATCATTCTTAAATTCCCTGAATATCCTAGCCCCTCACTCCCGTTAGCTCCTTTGGTTCCCCTACAGTCACCCATTCCGGTTCCAGCCCTGAATAATCGTCCAATAGGGTCAGGGCTCGTAAATCACATCACTGTTCCCGTTTCTCTGTTGATCCATGACACTCATTTATAACAGATCACCTTTTTGATTAAAGACACCCCCACGCATCCCGTTGTTTTAGGTCTCCCGTGGTTGAGTTGGCATAACCTTGTTATTTCCTGGTCCGAGAGGAGACTACATGGTTGGTCGCAGGAGTGTCAGGGGAGGTGTCTTGAGGTGTCTGTCAGCTGCTCCTGTTGGCCAGGCAAACCATGGATGATCTTTTTACGTACATCTTCTGGCACTACGGGATCCCAGATGACATTGTGTCAGACCGTAGGTAAAAAGAGCCTCCACGGTTTGCATGGCCGACGGGAGCCCAGGCAAAGGAAGGAGGCGACAAGCTTTGGAAAACCGGTCCACAACGACGAGAACGGGGGTGTTACCCTGGGAGGGGAGAAGGTCAGTGACTAAGTCCACCGAGAGGTGAGACCAGGGTCATTGTTGGAACCGACTGTGGCCCTCAGTTCACCTCGCGCATATGGAACGCATGGGGTCACGGTCAGTCTCACCTCCGGGTACCGCCCTCAAGGAAATGGGCAGGAGGAGAGGGTCAATCAGGAAGTGGGCAGGTTCCTGAGGTGTTACTCTCAGGACCAGCCAGGGGAGTGGGCTATTTTCTACCTTGGGCTGAGTACCCGCAGAATTCCCTTCGCCACTCCTCCACTAACCTCACTCCTTTCCAGTTCGTGATGGGGTATCACCTGGCCCTGGCACCTTGGCATCCAAACCAGACCGAGGCCCCTGTGGTGGACGAGTGGTTTCAGCGCGCTGAGGAGATCTGGAATGCTGCGCACACTCGTCTCTTGTGGGCCGTGCGTCGGAACAAGAAACAGGCTGACCGCCACCGCAGTGAGGCACCTGTTTTCTCCAGGCGACCGGGTCTGGCTCTCCACCTGGATCCTGCCCCTCCGCCTGCCCTGCCAGAAGCTGAGCCCGGGGGGTACTGTCACGGATTCCTCCGGTACTGCATTACCAAAAACCCCGGACTGTCTTGTCTCATTACACACACCTGGTTCCCATTCCCTCTGATTAGTATGTGTATATATGTGCCCTCTGTTCCCCATTGACCCTGTTGATTACTGTTCCATGTCCTTTGGTCTTGTGAGGACCTGTGCTCTGTTGCATCGGCTTGCGTGTTACCGTGTTAGTGTGCACTTGTTATTACGGGTCTCGTCCCGTGTATTGTTATTACGGGTCTCGTCCCGTGTATTTATTAGAGGTTTATACCTCGCTGTTTGTTTGGGTTACAGCCCTGTGTTATTTATATATATATATACCCCCCCTAAAGGTGCAGACCCGGATGCACCTAAACATAAAAAAACACAAAGATAAACCCAAACTGAAGGGAGGGTGGCCACCGTCACCGACGGTTCTTGTGCTACACCCCCCCTCCCCAACCTCCTACTACGGAGGTGGCTCAGGCTCCAGCCTTACTCCCCAACCTAACCTGTCCACCCCCGCTAACTGCTTATTATATTTTACCCCTCCCGAAGTCTTTAGACTAAGGCGCATCGCTGAAGACCTTGGGATGAGGCGCATCACTGGAGACCTCGGGCTGATGCGCATCGCTGGAGACCTCGGACTGGAGGGCGACTCTGGGAGCTCCGGACTGGAGGGCGACTCTGGGGGTCCCGGACTGGAGGGCGACTCTGGGGGTTCCGGACTGGAGGGCGACTCTGGGGGTTCCGGACTGGAGGGCGACTCTGGGGGTTCCGGACTGGAGGGCGACTCTGGGGGTTCCGGACTGGAGGGCGTCTCTGTCGGTTCCGGACTGTAGGCCGTCTCTGTCGGCTCCGGACTGGAGGGCGTCTCTGTCGGTTCCGGACTGTAGGCCGTCTCTGTCGGCTCCGGACTGTAGGCCGTCTCTGGAACAGCTGCCTCCAATTGAAGGTCAAAACAATAAACTAAACATAGAAATAGAATACCTAGAAAATAGAACATAGAACACTACCCAAAAACCCCGAAAACACAAAACAAACACCCCCTGCCACGTCCTGACCAAACTACAATAACAAATAACCCCTTATACTGGTCAGGACGTGACATTGGGCTTCGTCACCGTCATGTTCATGACACGTGCCGTCCTTGGCCAGCTCTCCTGCTATCTCTCTCAGAATGACCTTCTTGATCCTAATCAGTCAGGTTTCAAGACTGGGCATTCAACTGAGACTGCTCTTCTCTGTGTCACGGAGGCTCTCCGCACTGCTAAAGCTAACTCTCTCTCCTCTGCTCTCATCCTTCTAGACCTATCTGCTGCCTTTGATACTGTGAACCATCAGATCCTCCTCTCCACTCTCTCCGAGTTGGGCATCTCCGGCGCGGCCCACGCTTGGATTGCATCCTACCTGACAGGTCGCTCCTACCAGGTGGCATGGCGAGAATCTGTCTCCGCACCATGCGCTCTCACCACTGGTGTCCCCCAGGGCTCTGTTCTAGGCCCTCTCCTATTCTCGCTATACACCAAGTCACTTGGCTCTGTCATATCCTCACATGGTCTCTCCTATCATTGCTATGCAGACGACACACAATTAATCTTCTCCTTTCCCCCTTCTGATAACCAGGCGGCGAATCGCATCTCTGCATGTCTGTCAGACATATCAGTGTGGATGACGGATCACCAGCTCAAGCTGAACCTCGGCAAGACGGAGCTGCTCTTCCTCCCGGGGAAGGACTGCCCCTTCCATGATCTCGCCATCACGGTTGACAACTCCCTTGTGTCCTCCTCCCAGAGTGCTAAGAACCTTGGCGTGATCCTGGACAACACCCTGTCGTTCTCCACTAACATCAAGGCGGTGACCCGATCCTGTAGGTTCATGCTCTACAACATTCGCAGAGTATGACCCTGCCTCACACAGGAAGCGGCGCAGGTCCTAATCCAGGCACTTGTCATCTCCCGTCTGGATTACTGCAACTCGCAGTTGGCTGGGCTCCCTGCCTGTGCCATTAAACCCCTACAACTCATCCAGAACGCCGCAGCCCGTCTGGTGTTCAACCTTCCCAAGTTCTCTCACGTCACCCCGCTCCTCCGCTCTCTCCACTGGCTTCCAGTTGAAGCTCGCATCCGCTACAAGACCATGGTGATTGCCTACGGAGCTGTGAAGGGAACGGCACCTCCATACCTTCAGGCTCTGATCAGGCCCTACACCCAAACAAGGGCACTGCGTTCATCCACCACTGGCCTGCTGGCCCCCCTACCTCTGAGGAAGCACAGTTCCCGCTCAGCCCAGTCAAAACTGTTCGCTGCTCTGGCACCCCAATGGTGGAACAAGCTCCCTCACGACGCCAGGACAGCGGAGTCAATCACCACCTTCCGGAGACACCTGAAACCCCACCTCTTTAAGGAATACCTAGGATAGGATAAAGTAATCCTTCTAACCCCCCCCCCCCCCCACCCCCCCTTAAAAGATTTAGATGCACTATTGTAAAGTGGTTGTTCCACTGGATATCATAAGGTGAATGCACCATTTTGTAAGTCGCTCTGGATAAGAGCGTCTGCTAAATGACTTAAATGTAATGTAAATGTAATGTAATATGCTATTTTTGGTAGTGAAATATTTTGTATTCCTGCGCCTGTCTCCCATCATTATACAACGTGACAGTTGTTGTCTTTGGTCTCTCTTTACGTAGTGTTTTGGTGTGTCACTTGTCGTGATGTGTGTTTTGTCCTATATTTTGTCGCATACACCAACGCCATACACTAGTGCCATACACCAGCCTCATACACCAGCCCCATATTCCATTCCCCACCAGCCACATACACCAGCTCCATATTCCATTCCTATATTTTTATAATCCCACAGGAAGCCTTTTTTCTTTGGCAGGCCTAGTTAAATAAAGGTTCAATTAAAATGTAAAAACACCACAGCGTCTATGTATTTAAATCAAATCAAACTTTATTTGGCACATACGCTGAATGCGACAAGTGTAGACTTTACCGTGAAATGCTTACTTACAAGCCCTTCACCAACAGTGCAGATCAAGAAGAGTTAAGAAAATATTTATCAAGTAGACTAAAATAAAAAGTAATAATAAAAGTAACACAATAACAATAATGAGGCTATATACAAGGGGTACAGGTACCGAGTCAGTGTGCGGGGGTACAGGTTAGTTGAGGTAATTTGTACATGTAGGTAGGGGTGAAGTGACTATGCGTAGATAATAAACAGTGAGTAGCAGCAGTATACAAAAGGGAGGGGGGTCAATGTAAATTGAACGGTGGCAATTGTATTAATTGTTCAGCAGTCTTATGGCTTGGGGTAGAAGCTGTTGAGGGGCCTTTTGGTCCTAGACTTGGGGCTCCGGTATTGTTTGCCGTGTGGTAGCAGAGAAAACAGTCTATAACTTGGATGACTGGAGTCTCTGACAATTTTATTGGCTTTCCTCTGACACCGCCTATTATATAGGTCCTGGATGGCAGGAAGCTTGGCCCCAGTGATGTACTAGGCTGTTCACACTACTCTCTGTAGCGCCTTATGGTCAGATGCCAAGCAGTTGCCATACCAGGCGGTGATGCAACCGGTCAGGATGCTCTCGATAGTGCAGCTGTAGAACCTTTTGAGGATCTGGGGACACATGCCAAATCTTTTCAGTCTCCTGAGGGGGAAAAGGTTTTGTCGTGCCCTCTTCATGACTGTCTTGGTATGTTTGGACCATGATAGTTCATTGGTGATGTGGACACCAAGGAACTTGAACCTCTCGACCGGCTCCATTACAGCCCCATCGATGTTATTGGGGGCCTGTTCGGCCAGCTTTTTCCTGTAGTCCACTACCAGCTCCTTTGTCTTGCTCACATTGAGGGAGAGGTTTTTGTCCTGGTAGCACACTGCTAGTTCTGACCTCCTCCCTATAGGCTGTCTCATCGTTGTCAGTGATCAGGCCTACCACTGTTGTGTCATCAGCAAACTTAATGTTGGTGTTGGAGTCGTGTTTGGCCATGCAGTCGTGGGTGAACAGGGAGTACAGGAGGGAACTAAGTACACACCCCTGAGGGGCCCCAGTGTTAAGGATCAAGATGGCAGACGTGTTGTTGCCTACTCTTACCACCTGGGGGCAGACATCAGGAAGTCCAGGATCCAGTTGCAGAGGGAGGTGTTTAGTCCCAAAGTCCTTAGCTTAGTGATGAGCTTCGTGGCCACTATGGTGTTGAATGCTGAGCTGTAGTCAATGAACAGCATTCTCACATAGGTGTTCCTTTTGTCCAGGTGAGAAAAGGCAGTGTGGAGTGCCATTGTGTCATCTGTGGATCTGTTGGGGGCGGTATGTGAATTGGAGTGGGTCTAGGTTGTCAGGGAGGATGCTGTTGATGTGAGCCATGACCAGCCTTTCAAAGCACTTCATGGCTACCGACGTGAGTGCCACGGGGTGGTAATCAGGCAGGTTACCTTTGCTTCCTTGGGCACATGGGCTATGGTAGTCTCCTTGAAAAGTGTAGCTATGACAGACTCGGTCAGGGAGAGGTTGAAAATGTCAGTGAAGACACTTAACCTCTATGGGCTAGGTGGGACGCTAGCGTGCCACCCGTGGTGCACTCCATCAACAGCAGGTGCATTTCAAGAGCGGCAAATTTGAATCCAAATAAATGTCAAAATTCAAATTTTTCAAAAATACAACTATTTTACACCATTTGAAAGATAAACATCTCCTTAATCTAACCACGTTTTACGATTTCAAAAAGGTTTTACGGCGAAAGCATAAATTTAGAGTATGTTAGGACAGTACATTTACAAGAGTTGTGTGTAATGTTTTGTCAAGTCAAAGACAGGGTCACCAAAACCATAAAACCAGCTAAAATGATGCACTAACCTTTTACAATCTCCATCAGATGACACTCCTAGGACATTATGTTAGACAATGCATGCATTTTTAGTTCTATCAAGTTCATATTTATATCCAAAAACAGCGTTTTACTATGGCATTGATGTTGAGGAAATCGTTTCCCTCCAATAACCGGCAGTCAAGTCAGCGTCACAAATTAAATAATTAAAATTAGAAAACATTGGTAAAATATTATATTGTCATTTAAAGAATTATAGATTTACATCTCTTGAACGCAATCAACTTGCCAGATTTAAAAATAACCTTACTGGGAAATCACACTTTGCAATAATCTGAGCACTGCGCCCAGAAAAATACGCGTTGCGATACAGACTAGACGTCATGTTGGGGAGATCTAAAATCAAAAATACTATGTAAATAATCCATTACCTTTGATTCTCTTCATCAGATGTCACTTCCAGGTATCACAGGTCCATAACGAATGTAGTTTTGTTCAAAAAAGCTCATCATTTATGTCCAAAAATCTCCGTCTTGTTAGCACATGATCTAAGCCAGCCGGACTTCTCGTCATGAACGAGGGGAAAAAATATATTTACGTTCGTTCAAACATGGCAAATGTTGTATAGCATAAATCATTAGGGCCTTTTTTAACCAGAACATGAATAATATTCAAGGTGGACGAATGCATACTCTTTTATAACGTATTGGAACGAGGGTACCCAACATGAACTCGCGCGCCAGGTGTCTAATGGGCCATCATCGTTCCATGGCTCTTGTTCGGTCAGATCTCCCTCCAGAAGACTCAAAACACTTTGTAAAGGCTGGTGACATCTAGTGGAAGCAATAGGAAGTGCCAAAATATTCCTCAGCCCCTGTGTTTTTCAATGGGATAGGTTTAAAGGTAATACAACACATCAGGTATCCACTTCCTGTCAGAAAATGTCTCAGGGTTTTGCCTGCCAAATGAGTTCTGTTATACTCACAGACACCATTCAAACAGTTTTAGAAACTTTAGAGTGTTTTCTATCCATATATAATAAGTATATGCATATTCTAGTTACTGGGTAGGATTAGTAACCAGATTAAATCGGGTACATTTTTTTATCCAGACGTGCAAATGCTGCCCCCTAAGCCCTAACAGGTTAACAGTTGGTCCGCGCATGCTTTGAGTACACGTCCTGGTAATCCGTCTGGCTGCGTGGCTTTGTGAATGTTGACCTTGTACTTCTTAGGGCTAGACGTCCCGTCAGCGGGAAAACTGTCAACATTTTCCGGTGAAATTGGAGGGCGCGCAATTCAAATAAATAATCGTAAAAATGATGGATATTAAACATTTAGGTACATACAAGTGTCTTATATCAGTTAACCTGTTGGGGGTAGGGGGCAGTATTTACACGGACGGATAAAAAACGTACCCGATTTAATCTGGTTATTACTACTGCCCAGAAACTAGAATATGCATATAATTATTGGCTTTGGATAGAAAACACCCTAAAGTTTCTAAAACTGTTTGAATGGTGTCTGTGAGTATAACAGAGCTCATATGGCAGGCAAAAACCTGAGAAGATTCTGAACAGGAAGTGGCCTGTCTGACAAGTTCTTGTTCATCTTGGCTCTTTTTATTGAAGACTGAGGATCTTTGCTGTAACGTGACACTTCCTACGGCTCCCATAGGCTCTCAGAACCCGGGAAAAAGCGGAATGATATCGAGGCAGCCCCAGGCTGAAACACATTTGCGCTTTTGGCAAGTGGCCGATCAGAGGACAATGGGCTTAGGCGCGTGCACGAGTCGACCCCATGCTTTATTTTCTTTCGTCTTATTACCTAAACGCAGATTCCCGGTCGGAATATTATTGCTTTTTTATGAGAAAAATGGCATAAAAATTGATTTTAAACAGCGGTTGACATGCTTCGAAGTACGGTAATGTAATATTTAGAATTTTTTTGTCACGAAATGCGTCGTGCTCGTCACCCTTCTTTACCATTCGGATAGTGTCTTGAACGCACGAACAAAACGCCGCTGTTTGGATATAACTATGGATTATTTTGAACCAAACCAACATTTGTTATTGAAGTAGAAGTCCTGGGAGTGCATTCTGACGAAGAACACCAAAGGTAATAACATTTTTCTTATAGTAAATCTGACTTTGGTGAGTGCTAAACTTGCTGGGTGTCTAAATAGCTAGCCCTGTGATGCTGGGCTATCTACTGAGAATATTGCAAAATGTGCTTTCACCGACATATCGAGTGCATAGATGAGTTCTGTATCTATAATTCTTAAAATAATTGTTATTCTTTTTGTGAACGTTTATCGTGAGTAATTTAGTAAATTTTTTGTAAATTCACCGGAAGTTTGCGTGTGCTAGTTCTGAACCTCACATGCTAATGTAAAAAGCTGGTTTTTGATATAAATATGAACTTGATTGAACAAAACATGCATGTATTGTATAACATAATGTCCTAGGTGTGTCATCTGATGAAGATCATCAAAGGTTAGTGCTGCATTTAGCTGTGGTTTGGATTTATGTGACATTATATGCTAGCTTGAAAAATGGGTGTCTGATTATTTCTGGCTGGGTACTCTGCTGACATAATCTAATGTTTTGCTTTCGTTGTAAAGCCTTTTTGAAATCGGACAGTGTGGTTAGATTAACGAGAGTCTTGTCTTTAAAATGGTGTAAAATAGTCATATGTTTGAGAAATTGAAGTAATAGCATTTCTAAGGTATTTGAATAACGCGCCACAGGATTCCACTGGCTGTTACGTAGGTGGGACGATTTCGTCCCGCCGACCCTAGAGAGGTTAAAAGCTTAAAATCTTGTTAATCTAACTGCATTGTCTATTTTACAACAGGCTTTACAGCGAAAGCATGCCATGCGATTGTTTGAGGACAGTGCCTCATATCAACATATTTTTCAACCAGCACAGGCTTCATAAAATCACAAATAGCGATTTAAATAATCACTTACGTTTTGAAAAGGGTTCCAGCTAGAACATGCATGGTCGTTTTGTTAGATAAAATCCTTCTTTATATCCCAAAAGTCAGTTTAGTTGGCACCGTCGATTTGAGTTAAACATGCAGACAAAGGAATCCAAAAAGCTATCAAATTAACGGCTTACATACACATACAGTTAATATAAAATGGTGAATAGGATGGTACAAGCACTTAGGTGAGGACGGGAGCGAGGAGAGAATACACTTGGGGCCACTCTGTAACAGCCCATCTCTGTCAAGCCAGCCTCTCTCACTCTGCAAGGTCACCGGATCGCATCGGACAATGAGAGACATCGCTAAGAGATGGAGGGGGCCTTGGCAAAGTCATAGAGGGAGAGAAACAGGGAGGGAGGTAGGCGGAGGAGAGGAAAGAGGAAGGGAAGGCAGGGGGCTGCTGCCTCTCTATCTATCTCTCTATGGCTGTCCTTGAGCTGTGTGTGCACAGTGAGAAGAAGACTATGGGCTCAAAGAGAGAAGCCATCAACCGTGGTTAGAGAGCACAAAGAGAGAAGAATTTTCACTTCTGTACCTTTTCAAATAAAATGTATTGAATCTATTTAAGCCATGTGGGCTGATATAGCTCTGCACTAAACCAACATTCCTATAGCGTGCACAGAACTGAGCGTCCATGAATAAATCACAGATGTGAATAGCACCAAGTCTATGTCATCTTCTGGTAAATTACAGTATTTACATTAAACTCTTCCGTCCTGCCGTCCATATTTTGCATAGTGAGGTGCCTTGTTAGACACTGACTGTATGAAATGAACAACAGATAACCCTTCCAGCAACGTCTCTGTGTTGTTTGCCTGAGGACTCCTTTGTACAGGTGTTTCAAGGCAGCGTTGTCATGGAAACACTGATTACTATCCTCTGACTGGTCCCCTGTGGAGCATTCTCTATCACATGATCCACACATTCAGGGGCTAAATATTGACTCTCAGTGGCCTTAGCTTAAGTAACAGTTGGAAAATAGTTGTTGTAAACACCCCCCCCCCCCTCCATACACACCCAAACAATCCCTCCCCTCACATACACACTCACTCACACACACACCCATCCCATTCAAAATGACAACTCCTTTCCACGTATTGAACAAGTCTACTCTATGTTCGTAGCTCCATGTAAAGAACGGGCCAAATAGAAGGTGACGTTAACGAGGGGGGATCGGCACGGCGACGTGACCCGGCACCCACTCTGTGCTCTGTACTTGGCGAGGGCACTAATTGAATTACTTAATGTCTGATTTGTCTAATGGCAGTGGAAGTGACATTCCTGATGGTCGCGTAGCAAATGTCATTAGCCTGTGAAATATTGTCATGGCCTCGGGACAGAATCTACTCAACTAACCTTGAGCAGGTTAAGGTGGGTTCACAAAGCCACTGGTGTGTTAGTGGTATGCTGTAGTGGAAACATCAAGCACCCTGTGGCATGTTGCTTTGGCCATTTCACTGACACTCATGCATGCTTATCGTCTATGACCCTTCCTGGAAAGACTCCAAATTCTATTCTATTTCACATCATTTTTTATTATTATTTTTATTTCCAAAAATATTCTGCCTATTATGCACACTGAATACACTCTATGGAAGGTAGAGTGTGTTTTGGCTTTCATCTCACATTCCCATTGCCTCCGTTGGTTAAAGTGGGAAATAACCCACACCAATTAATATCTGCTAATATCTAAAGAAGATCAAGTAATTGAATTACCGAGTAGAAGTAACACGTTTAGCTCGTTCGTTGAATTCATTCACGGCATACAGGCATTTCCATCCAATGAGTCTGAGTAATTAATAGTGCTTATCATCTCATTATGAGAAAGTGCTGGAGGAAAGAAGGCTTTCACCATCGTCTCCCTCCTGAAAAGCTGGTTCTGAACATCCTCCTACCTCTGTCTAACCTGCACAGTTGGTGCCAGCCACACACACACACCTCCCCAAGTACACAATAAGATTTCCACTGTTATAAGATGTTCAAACATCTTCACATTATCCTGCTCAGCAATATATTGGAGCAGATGTATTCAGGTTTGCTTTAATGGGATTCGGGATTCGGTCTTGTGTGAGGAATTACATTAAATTACACACACGTGGACACACACAAACTCACACACCGGAAAGGGACTACAAGGAGAGATAAGTGAGTCTTATCTCGTACAGAGCTGGTTATTGCAATCCCCACATTTACCTCGTCCAAAATGTGCCGGCAGGCTCCCAGGTGTGGGCTGAGACATGGGAAGTGGGAAGTGCCTTGCCAGAGTGTGAGCCCTGGGATCATCCATCCACTCTTTCTCTCCTCCACTGTCGCCGTGGCTCCACCAGTAGCCCCCACCAACCCCTTATTCCATTCCCCACCAGCCCCATACACAAGCGCCATACACCAGCCCCATACACCAGCGCCATATACCAGCGGCAAACACCAGCCCCATATTCCATTCCCCACCAGCCCCATACACCAGCCCCATATTCCATTCCCCACTAGCCCTATACACCAGTCCCATATTCCATTCCCCACCAGCCCCATACACCAGTGGCATACACCAGCCCCATATACCAGCGCCATACACCAGCACATATTCCATTCCCCACCAGCTCCATACACCAGTGGCATACACCAGCCCCATATACCAGCGCCATACACCAGTCCCATATTCCATTCCCCACCAGCCCCATACACCAGCCCCATATTCCATTCCCCACTAGCCCTATAAACCAGCCCCATATTCCATTCCCCACCAGCCCCATACACCAGTGCCATACACCAGCCACATACACCAGTGCCATATACCAGCCCCATACACCAGCCCCATATTCTATTCCCCACCAGCCCCATACATCAGCCCCATATTCCATTCCGCACCAGCCCCATACACCAGCGCCATACACTAGTGCCATACACCAGCCTCATACACCAGCCCCATATTCCATTCCGCACCAGCCCCATACACCAGCGCCATACACTAGTGCCATACACCAGCCTCATACACCAGCCCCATATTCCATTCCCCACCAGCCACATACACCAGCTCCATATTCCATTCCCCATCAGCCCCATACACCAGCCCAATGCACCAGCCCCCCCGATCCCTGGCTGCTATTCTCCTGAATCATAGGGTGATGGGACATGAAGTCTTCTCATTAGATTGCCGTGTTAAGGTTGTATCGACCAGAGAGAGCCTGCCTGTTGGGCTTTGATTGTACTGTATAACAGAGGGGTAAAAAGGAAAAAATATATGACACACTAGTGACTAGTTTTAATCTTCTTCTCTCTGCCTACTCTATAGAAGCCACTCCTGGACAATAAACCCTGGCTGTTAAAGTCTGAATAAATCAATTTTGGGAGGTTTGGAACAAAAGGGCAAATAGACCATTACATTTGCGATGTCCCTGTGACTCAGAATATCAATTAATCCATGGCGTGATTACATCATTAACCCCTACAATGGTCTGTGGCTATTACATGGCAAACACTTCTTGACAGGGTGAAATGACCCCATGGGAAAACTCTCACTCTCTTCATTCAATAAAGAGTTAAACCTTGAGGTCTGTAGAGCTCTGATTTACCCTTTCACTTTCTGGTTTCCCCTTTGATTGATCCCTTCAGTTCATAATACCCTTTTTTTAATTTAAGCTTAAATCACTAGAAGGTTGGATCACTCCGCACTCTTTGGTATTGGTCCCCTGATGAGGTAGCAGATTTCAGCCGTCTGTAAATAAACATGCAAGGCTTCCTTGACTCTGGAGAGAACTCTTATCCAATGTATCAACCAGGGAAGAGAAGCTTAGGGAGCAGGAAGATGAGCAAAAGAGGAGAAAACAGTAGTTTGGTGATCATGGCAGCTTTTTTTCTCCATTCAGCCACAATCCATTCTCTATCGACAAAGCTCTTTTATTCTGCTTCCTCCCTGCTCAGTGGTGCTCTGCCTCCGCACTAAGAAACATTAATGTATTCTCTGAATAGAGAGACCCTTCTAAAGACACACCATTTTCTCTTAACACTCTTTTCACAAACAATTTTTTCATCTGCTTCTCCCTTTTGTGGATTCTGCATCTTTTCATCTCGTTTTCATTGAAACAGGAGGAAGCCGGAGATACGTGTGCTCAGAGATAGACAACAACAACGTATACCAACTCCCTCAGGTCAAACACAGACGCCCGCTCAACATGTGACTACTGAAGGTGTGAATACACTGGCACAAGGGTGAGAGAGTGAAAGAGAGAGAGAGTAAGACAATACGAAACATACAGTAGCCAGACAGATCTTGGGCTGCTATGAGATACTGTAAAGACACCAAGGCATGTACCATTCAAGTAATGTATTGTTTCATCTCAGCAGGGCGCAGATGAGCTTCCCTGAGACGGTTTTCTGATACTTTCTGCAGAAATTCTTTGGTTGTGTAAACCCACAGTTTCAACAGCTGTCTGGGTGGCCGGTCTCAGACGATTCCGCAGATGAAGAAGCCGGATGTGGAAGTCCTGGGCTGCCGTGGTTACACGTGGTCTGCAGTTGTGAGGTCAGTTGGACATACTGCCAAATTCTCTAAAACGCTTATGGTAGAGAAATATAGATTAAACTCTCTGGCAACAGCTCTGGTGGACATTCCTGCAGTCAGCATTCCAATTGCATGCGCCCCAAAAACTTGAGACATCTGTGGCAACATGCTGTGTGACAAAACTTCACCTAGAGTGGCCTTTTATTGTCCCCAGCTCAAGGTGCACCTGTGTAATGATCATGCTCTTTAATCAGCTTCTTGATATGCCACACCTGTCAGGTGGATGGATTATCTTGGCAAAGGAGAAATGCTCACTACCAGGGATGTAAACACATTTGTGCATAAAATATGAGATAGATATGGTTTTTGTGCATATGAAACATTTCTGGGATATTTTATTTCAGCTCATGAAACATGGGACCAACACGTTACATGTTGCGTAAATTGATTTGTTCAGTGTAAATCGGAAATGTGTTAGCCAAAAATGTTTATCAATCAATCAATCAATCAATCAAATGTATTTCGAAAGTCCTTTTTTCATCAGCAGATGTCACAAGGTGCTCATATGGTTTAGTGTGTGTGTACATATGTATGTGTGTGTGTGAGAAAGAGAGAGTGTGTGTGCATACATGTGATCAATCATGCATTTGTGTGTGTGTGTGTGTGTGTGTGTGTGTGTGTGTGTGTGTGTGTGTGTGTGTGTGTGTGTGTGTGTGTGTGTGTGTGTGTGTGTGTGTGTGTGTGTGTGTGTGTGTGTGTGTGTGTGTGTGTGTGTGTGTGTGTGTGTGTGTGTTTGAAAATGTGTGTAGATGCAACGGGAGGCAATCAATATGTGGGTTTGAAGTCTGTACTGCCAGATTGTACCGGGCCATACGCACTACCCTCTGTAGCGCCTTGCGGTTGGATGCCAAGCAGTTGTCATACTGTACGAAGTGGTGATGCAGCCAGTCAACTCAAGATGCTCTTGATGGTGCAGCTGTAGAACTTTTTGAGGATCTTAAGGGCCCATGCCAAATATTTGAAGCCTCCTGAGGGGGAAGAGAAATTGCCGTGCCCTCCTCACGACTGTGTTTGTGGACCATTATTGATCGTTAGGGATGTGGACATTGAGGAACTTTAAGCTCTCAACCCGCTCCACTACAGCCCTATCGATGTTAATGGGGTGAAATGTCCCTCCGTTTCCTGTAGTCCACAATCAGCTCTTTTGTCTTGCTGACGTTGAGGGAGAGGTTGTTGTCCTTGCACCACACTACTGGATGTGTTGTTGCCTACCCTCACCACCTGGGGGCAGTTCGTCAGGAACCTCCAGGATCCAGTTGCAGAGGGAGGTGTTCAGTACCAGGGTCCTTAGCTTAGTGATGAGCTTGGAGGGCAATATGGTGCTGAACGCTGAGCTTTAGTCAATGAACAGAATTCTCACATAAGTCTTCCTCTTGTCCAGGTGGGAGAGGGCAGTGTGGAGTGCAAGAGAGATTGTATCATCTGTGCATCTGTTGGGGTGGTATGCAAATTGAAGTGTGTCCAGTGTGTCTGGGATGATGATGTTGAAATGAGCCATGACCAGCCTTTCATGTGTTAAAAAGACAATCAGCAGTTGAAACAATGACAAAGCGGCTCCCCACCCCTGTTTCGGACTCCTGAGGGGTGCAGCAGTCTAAGGCACTGCATCGCAGCGCTAGAGGCATCACTACAGACCCGGGTTCAATCCAGGGCTGTATCAAAACCATCTAGGATCGGGAGTCCGGGTTAGGGGTGTGTTTGTCCGGGGGGACTTTACAAGAAGGACGTCATTGTAAATTTGAATTTGTTCACAACTAACTTGCCTAGTTAAATAAACTTGAAATAAAAAAATGAGGGTTCTGATGGGGTAAGACAGTTGAACTAAGCTCGTGAGGCATTTATAGTTTATATTCATTCTTCAAGAATCAATGGGTACATTTAATTAATTCAGAAGTAAAAAAATGGATGAAGCAACTGCAGATTGCCCTTTAATTTGTTCATAAAAGAAAGAAGACAATTGTAAAGGTGTATATGGATATTGCATACCAATGTCCAATGAATTATCATTTGATTAATGAATGAATCCATTCCCCCAAGGAGTTGAGAATCACCTAAAACAATTAGTTCTTTATCCCTCTGGGAATGGGAATGGGATTGTCTTTGTCTGACTGTGCATATGTACATTAAATAACATAGTTTAGGTGATCCATTATGTCATTGTGTTCCCAATCATTCTACATGCTGACTTTTAAAATCATTTCTAAATTGAATGCAAGTGGCTTCTTATAACACGATAGAAATACTCTAAAGAGAAAATGTTTTTTAATACTTTCGAGTCTAAGACGTAGGGGGAGGAGGGGTGTTAAGCTAACATATGGAATTGTTTTAAGATGGTCATACCATAGATCATTTAGCTATTTGATTTAGGTACTGTGGTGGTTCATTTCTTTACAATCAAATGAGGAGAGACAGACTTATCACACAAGTCAGAGTTATACTTAAACTAAATCTTTAATCCCTTATTAATAATGGAGCAGATCAATACATCGCACACATATAAAGTGAATCGATTGAGTGCTCTATCATAATGTTGGCTGGTCGACGATTCACGGTCAAATGATTCATTGAGAGCGTAGAGACAAAAGTACAAAGGTCCTTTATAGCCAAGTTACACCCCTTTCAATCTACATGATGAACAACAGATATATAGAATGGGTCACAAGGTTAAGATTTGTATGAAAGATACCTATAATACATAGCAGACAGTATCTGCTGTTTCAACAGTTTTCATTGTATAGACCAATGTCTGTCCCTCTGACTCCAAACTGGAACCATCTCTCTCTGGTACGGTATAGAACAGAAACATTAACTCATGCTCTGGAATGCTCTTTAGGTTTCATCACCCAAAAGACATCGTAAATCTCCTCTGTCAGTGTTATCTCCCAGAGGCCCATCCTCAGTAGAACACACACACAATAGTTAAGAATACTCTATTCTGTTGAATAAAACAACCATGTGACAAAATAAAAGTATTATAACATAATCTTACAATTTTGCCACCATAGTACAAAAAATATATATAAAACAACTATTTGATAAAATATTGATTTTGGCCTTTACTACTAAAGCCCATAGAAACACATTGAATAACACATTCAGAAATGGGAATAAGACAGTCACAAAATAAATCACAAGAAAGAAGGTTTTGTAGTGTCTGTCCTAAATCTAGATAGGAAACAGAACTCAAAGGATAGTGAGACACAGGTTTTATCTTGGACACGGGGCAACAGAAAAACAGCAGAGGGGCTAAGGATTTTAGAGATGGGGAACGGGCCGATGAAACGGAGGGAAAGTTTACGGGACTCCACCCGGACGGGCAGGTCCCAAGTGGAGAGCCAAACCCTCTGCCAGAGCAGATAACGGGGAGCAGGGGTCCGGTGGTGATCCACTTGTCGCCGATACCTGGATGGGGTCATCAAAAGAGAGGCCCAGGCTCTCTTCCAGGTACGGCAACAGCGACGGATGATCGGGAGTCCCATAGGGCGGCGCACAATTGGCCCAGCATCGTCCGGGTTAAGGGAGTGTTTGGCCGGGGGGGGCTTTACAAGTACGTCATTGTAATTAAGAATTTGTAGGATGGACCCCGATCGGAGACCATGTTGACCGGAAGTCCATGGATCCGGAAGACCATGAACTGAGCAGTCTCCTTGGCTGAGCCATCTCCTCTCCCTCCGAGTTCTGGCTGGGAATGCTATGCCTTACGGATCAGGCTCTCTATACCCCTTACGACTGCAGCCACTAGACAGGAGGTAGGGAGGATAGTCTCGGGGTCAGACATAGTAGCAAAGGGCGATACAACTGTGAGAGTGCACCCTGCTTCATGTTCTTGGATCCCGGGTGGTAGGAGAGAGTGAAATTGAACCGGGGAATGACAGGGCCCAACGAGCCTGCCTGGAGTTGAGGCGCTTGGCGGTGCAGCGAAATTCCAGGTTCTCATGGTCAGTCCAGACTAAGATTGGGGGTTCCTCACCTTCCAACCAGTTCTTCCATTCCTTCAACGCCATCTTGACGGCGAGGAGTTCTCGATTTCTCACTTCATAGTTCCTCTAGCAGGGGTAAGACGATGGGAGAGGAAAGCGCAGGGGTCCCTACTCTGACATATGAGGTATTGACCTCCGGATGGACTAAGATGGGGGCAGTAGTGAATCGATGTTTGAGGTCCGAGAACACCTGGTCAGCTGCTGGTGACCACGTGAAGGGAACCTTGGGAGAGGTGAGTGCTGAGAGGGGGGAAGCCAGGATGCTGTAACCCCGGATGAAGCAGCGGTAGAGGTTAGCAAACCCCAGGAAACTTTGCAGCTGCACTCTGAGTTGAGGCCAATCCACTACCACTCTCACCTGGTCTTGAACCATCTGTATATGTCCTGCAGCGATGACGTATACAAGGAAGGAGATGGTGGAGCGATGGAACTCACACTTCTCCGCTTTAACGAAAAGCTGGTTCTCCAGGAGACGCTGAAGGACTTGTCGGACGTGGAGGACGTGTTCTTGAGCTGACCGGGAAAAGACCAGGATGCCGTCGAGGTAGACAAACACGAACCGGTTCAGCATGTCCTAGAGCACATCGTTGACCAGGGCCTGGAACACAGCAGGAGCATTGGTCAGCCCGAATTGCATGACTAAGTACACATAGTGCCAGCTAGCCATGTTAAAGGCAGTCTTCCACTCATCTCCTTCTTGTATCCAAAACAGATGGTAGGCGTTTCCGAAGGTCCAACTTAGAGAAGATGGTCGCTCCCTGAAGGTTCGAAAGCTGAGGAGACGAGTGGTAGAGGGTGCATTTATTTTACTGTGATGTCATTAAGGCCCCTCTAGTTGATACACAGGTGCAGGGTTTTGTCCTTCTTCTCCACAAAGAAGAACCCTTCGCCGGCGGGGGAGGCCAATGTGTGAATACTCCCTGCAACGAGTGAGTTCTCAATGTACTCCTCCATAGCCTTGGTCTCCGGACCGGACAGGGAGTAAAGCAGTCCAGGTAGTCCGCGGGAATGGCTGAGAGATCCGGCGCTTCTCTCAAGCCTGCAGGAAATGTCCCGAGGCAGGCTGGTCCGACTTCAGACAATGAGCATAGCAGAATGAGCTCCAATGAGCTCCAACCCACGATAGCACCAGTAGCCCAGTCGATCAGGGGATTGTGCTTCTGGAGCCATTAATATCCCAAAAACATGGGTACATGGGAAGATTCGATGAGCAGGAACTGCATACACTCACTGTGCTTTCCTATTTCTTGATACTCACATGTTGATATGAATCATATTCCGGGTGACTCTGCCTATCGAGCGCCCATCCAGCACTCTGACGTCCATGGGAATGGAGAGGGGCTGAGTGGAGATACCAAGCTCCGACACCAAGGTAACATCGATAAAGCTCTCATCGGCCCCAGAATCAATGAACACCCGGAGTGATTTGGCCTGGTCATCTCATAACAGGGTGGCATGGAGAGGGGTGTGAGTAATGGGAGATTGGAAAATCCCCGTATGGCTCTCCAGAGTACTCATACCTACTGATGAGCTTGGTCTTTTTAATGGACAGGTGGAAATATAATGTCCTGTAATCCCTCAATAAAGACAGCTCCTGGTGTTCAGTCTGCGTAAACGTTCATCCGGAGACAATCAAGCCCTTCCCAGTAGCTTAGGCTCTGGAAGAGGCGAGTCGACCGCCCTCGGCAATTCCCGTGAGCACCCGTGTGACATCGGAATCTCTCAGAATTGCCTTCGAGGTATCCGAGATTCCTCAGAGTTGAGGTGGGAATCGAGCACGAGCGAAGCGAAAGAGGACAGATTCCCTCTCCCTCCTACGTACTCGTAGCCGCCCATCGATCTGGATGATCAAGTCTGATGGAGTCGAGGTCCATGGACCTCGCACCACCTCCGTGAAGGAACATGTCAAACAATGCTTCCGGGTTCCAGGCACTCTCAGCCACCAACCTGTGAAAATCCATCACTTAGTCTGCCACACTACAGGTGTATTGACGTAGCTGGAGCAGCTTACGAACAGCCTCTCTCCCAGACAACGGAGACTCGTACACTACCCGTACTTCCGCCACAAACTCCTCCAGACTGCGGCAGACGGCAGACTGTTGCTCCCACACCGCCGTGGCCCAGGCGAGTGCCCTCCCGGACATCAGCGTAATGATGTACGCTATCCTCGAGCGGCCCGAGGGGAACGAAGACGGCTGCAGCTCGAAAACGAGGGAGCACTTGGAGAGAAAGAATTCCAGAATCTCCAGCATAACACTCCAGAGGTGGTAAGCGGGGTTCTCGGGACACTGGGGTAGGCTGGGAAGAATCGTCGATTGGTGGCGGGGTTACTGAGAGTCTGGGGAATTACTGGTGTGGCTTGTACGGAATCCGCAGAATTCCTTCAGCAATGTATCAAATGCCTGTTAATGGCGTTCCACCAGGGTATGGAGTCCCTCCATAAGGCATTGCAGTATGTCTTTGTGTCTTTCAATGGTGGCTCCTTGCTGGGAGACAGCATTGTGGAGCTGGTCTGGCCAGTTCGTACTATCAGAACTCAGAATAAGACCCAGATGCGGACAGCTAGAATCATGTTTATTGGTCCAAACAGGGGGACAGGCAAAAGACAGGTTAACCCCTGTGCGGCGGACGGACATCCAGCGAAAAATCATATCGCCATTACATAACAAAATTTAATAATTTTCTTTTTCAATTTTTTTTTCAAATGATATCGTTTTATAGATACACCTCTCCTGAATCAAACCACGTTGTCCGATTTCAAAAAGGCTTTACAGCAAAAGCAAAACATTAGACTATGTTAGAGGAGTATATCGTAAAAGTAGCCACATAGCCATTTTCCAACCAACCACATGCATCACAAATATCAAAAAACAGCTAAATGCAGCACTAACCTTTGATGATCTTCATCAGATGACACACCTAGGACATTATGTTATACAATACATGCATGTTTTGTTCAATCAAGTTCATATTTATATAAAAAAACAGCTTTTTACATTAGCATGTGACGTTCAGAACTAGCATACCCCCCGCAAACATCCCGAGGAATTTGCTAACAATTTACTAAATTACTCACGATAAACGTTCACAAAAAGCATAACAATTATTTTAAGAATTATAGATACAGAACTCCTCTATGCACTCGATATGTCCGATTTTAAAATAGCTTTTTGGTGAAAGCACATTTTGCAATATTCTAAGTACATAGCCCAGCCATCACGGGCTAGCTATTTAGACACCCGGCAAGTTTAGCACTCACCAATATCAGATTTACTATTATAAAAGTTTGATTACCTTTTGTTGTCTTTGTCAGAATGCACTCCCAGGACTGCCACTTCAATAACAAATGTTGGGTTGGTCCAAAATAATCCATCGTTATATCCGAATAGCGACGTTTTGTTCGTGCGTCCCAGACACTATCCGAATGGTAAAGAAGGGTCGCGCGCATGGCGCAATTCGTGACAAAAAAATTCTAAATATTCCATTACCGTACTTCGAAGCATGTCAACCGCTGTTTAAAATCAATTTTTATGCCATTTTTCTCGTAGAAAAGCGATAATATTCCGACCGGGAATCTCCTTTTCGGCAAACAGAGGAAAAAATCACAAAGACGGGGGCGGCCAGGTCATGCGCCTAAGCCCACAGTCCCTTGATCGGCCACTTGAGAAAGGCGATAATGTGTTTCAGCCTGGGGCTGGGATGACGACATTCAGGTTTTTCCCGGGCTCTGAGCGCCTATGGACGACGTAGGAAGTGTCACGTTAGAGCAGAGATCCTTTGTAAAAGATAGAGATGGCAAAGAAGTTCCAGAAATGGTCAGACAGGCCACTTCCTGTAAAGGAATCTCTCAGGTTTTGACCTGCCATTTGAGTTCTGTTATACTCACAGACATCATTCAAACAGTTTTAGAAACTTTATGGTGTTTTCTATCCATATATAATAAGTATATGCATATTCTAGTTACTGGGTAGGATTAGTAACCAGATTAAATCGGGTACGTTTTTTATCCAGCCGTGAAAATACTGCCCCCTAGCCATAAGAGGTTAAGCTTGAAAGGGCTGGTAACTGTGACAGCATGGAATTCAAATGAGGAGATAGACAGATGGGTCAGGGGAGAAAGAGAGAATGTCCACTTGGGAGAGATGAGGATTCCAGTGCCACCACTCCGCTGGCTCGATGCTCTAGGGGTATGCGAGAACACGTAGTCAGACGAGGAGAGAGCAGTAGGAGTAGCAATGTTATCTGTGGTAATCCATGTTTCCGTCAGCGCCAGGAAGTCTAGGGACTGGAGGGTAGCATAGGCTGAGATGAACTCAGCCTTGTTGGCCGCAGACCGGCAGTTCCAGAGGCTGCCGGAGACCTGGAACTCCACGTGGGTCGTGCGCGCTGGGACCACCAGGTTAGAGTGGCAGCGGCCACGCGGTGTGGAGCGTTTGTATGGCCTGTGCAGAGGGGAGAGAACAGGGATAGACAGACACATAGTAGACAAGCTGCAGAAGAGGCTACGCTAATGCAAAGGAGATTGGAATGACAAGTGGACTACACGTCTCGAATGTTCAGAAAGTTAAGCTTACGTTGCAAAAATCTTATTGACTAAAATGATACAGTGCTGCTGGCTGGTGGAGTAGGCTAGCTAGCAGTGGCTGCGTTGTTGACTTTGAACGTGTAGCTGGCTAGGTAACCTCGATAGTTTCAGTACTACACCTTGTCATGATACAAAGCAACTTTGTAGCTAGCTAGCTAACATAACACTAATCAAGACGTTCCTTGTAATGTATTTAGTTTCTACAATGCTGCTCGTCGGTAATAGTTGGCTGGGTTAGGAAAAATGGCGTCGCGGGGGACGGAAATAGCTGGCTAGCTAACCTCGATGGCTGGCTAGCTAACCTCGGTAATTACTAAACTACACAATTATCAAGCTATGACAAAGACAACTAAGTAGCTAGCTAGCTAACACTACACTAGTCAAATCGTTCCGTTGTAAAGTATTAGTATCTACAGCGCTGCTAGTCGGTAACGGTTGGCTAGCTAGCAGTGGGTTAATGATGACTAGGTGTGTTGACTAAGTCTGGCGCCGCGTCGCGGCTGGCTAGCTCACCTCGATAATTACTCAAACTACACAATTATCTTAGATACAGAGACAGCAAAGACAACTATGTAGCTGGCTAACTAACACTAACACCACACTAATCAAGTCGTTACGTTATAATGTAATAGTTTCTACAGTGCTGCTAGTCGGTAGAAGTTGGCTAGCTAGCAGTGATGACTAGCTAGCTAGCAGCAAAATTGAAGTTGTTGGATTTTTGAGGAGTTTGTAATTCGCGCCATGCTCTATCATTGGATATTGGCGAGGCGTTCCGCTAGCGGCACATCTAGATGTAAGAGGTTAACCTCTTACATCTAGACGTTCCGCTAGCGGAACACCTGCTCCAATATCCAATGATCCAACTTCAATTTTTCAAACATATGACTTTTAAAGACAAGACTCTCCTTTAACTAACCACACTGTCCGATTTCAAAAAGGCTTTACAGCGAAAGCAAAACATTAGATTATGTCAGCAGAGTACCCAGCCAGAAATAATCAGACACCCATTTTTCAAGCTAGCATATAATGTCACAAAAAACAAAACCACAGCTAAATGCAGCACTAACCTTTGATGATCTTCATCAGATGACAACCCTAGGACATTATGTTATACAATGCATGCATGTTTTGTTCAATCAAGTTCATATTTATATCAAAAACCAGCTTTTTACATTAGCATGTGACGTTCAGAACTAGCATACCCCCCGCAAACATCCGGTGAATTTACTAAATTACTCACGATAAACGTTCACAAAAAACATAACAATTATTTTAAGAATTATAGATACAGAACTCCTCTATGCACTCGATATGTCCGATTTTAAAATAGCTTTTCGGTGAAAGCACATTTTGCAATATTCTCAGTAGATAGCCCAGCCATCACGGCTAGCCATTTAGACACCGACCAAGTTTAGCCCTGATCAAACTCCGATTTACTATTACAAAAGTTTCATTACCTTTGTTGTCTTCATCAGAATGCACTCCCAGGACTGCTACTTCAATAACAAATGTTGGTTTGGTCCAAAATAATCCATCGTTATATCCGAATAGCGGCGTTTTGTTCGTGCGTTCCAGACACTATCCGAAATGGTAAATCAGGGTCGCGAGCATGGCGCAATTCGTGACAAAAGATTTCTAAATATTCCATCACCGTACTTCGAAGCATGTCAACCGCTGTTTAAAATCCATTTTTATGCCATTTTTCTCGTAAAAAAGCGATAATATTCCGACCGGGAATGTCCGTTTAGCTAAACAGAGGAAAGTAAACAAAGCTTTCGGTCGACGCGGGCACGAGCCTGAGTCTCACAGTACTGTAACCAGCCACTACCAAAACGCGCTACTTTGTTTCAGCCAGAGCCTGCAAAGCCACGATTCAGCATTTTGCCGCCTTCTGAGAGTCCATGTGAGCCGTAGAAAGTGTCACGTAATAGCAGAGATCCCCTGTAATTGATAGAGATAATCAACAAGGCCAAGAAATGGTCAGACAGGGTACTTCCTGTACAGAATCTTCTCAGGTTTTGGCCTGCCAAATGAGTTCTGTTATACTCACAGACACCATTCAAACAGTTTTAGAAACATTGGAGTGTTTTCTATCCAAAGCTAATAATTGTATGCATATTCTAGTTTCTGGGCAGGAGTACTAATCAGATTAAATCGGGTACGTTTTTTTATCCGTCCGTGAAAATACTGCCCCCTAGCCATAACAGGTTAAGGGCAGGCAGAGGTCCATAATCCAGGGCAGAGTCAGTAAGGTACAAAACAGCAGGCAGGCTCAGGGTCAGGGCAGGCAGAGGTTCGTAATCGGGTCAGAGTCAGGCAGGTACAGAACGGCAGGCGGGCTCGGGGCCAGGGCATGCAGAATGGTCAGAACTTGCAAGACTAGGAAATAGAAATTTGAGAAAACAGGAAGACGAGAAAGCACGCTGGTAAGACCTGACAAGACAAGACGAACTGGCAACAGACGAACAGAGAACACACATATAAATGCACAGGGGATAATGGGGAAAATGGTTCGAGACAAGCACAAAGACAGGTGAAACTGATCAGGGTGTGACACGGATGCTACCAAACAGAAGTTGGCACATCGACTGTACCGACTTCAAACGAGTCTCCTGACACGTGTGGAGTCGTAGAGCAAAATAGTTTGCAGGTCAAACCGTTCGGACGCTACAGACTTTTTTGTGAGAACATTTATTTTCA
Organism: Salmo salar; assembly: GCF_965601325.2. NCBI lineage: Eukaryota > Metazoa > Chordata > Actinopteri > Salmoniformes > Salmonidae > Salmo > Salmo salar. Next base: position 49,273,349 of record NC_138310.1, on the reverse strand, counting down.
GGATGTCTCATGGTCTGACAAACACCGCTCTAGCTCTGCAACTTTTCACCACAGATGCGTTATAATGCCTCTGTTAACCTCTCTTGGGTAGGGAGCAGTATTTTCACGTCCGGATGAAAAGCGTGCCCAAAGTAAACTGCCTGTTACTCAGGCCCAGAAGCTAGGATATGCATATAATAGATTTTGATAGAAAACACTAAAGTTTCTAAAACTGTTAAGATGATGTCTGTGAGTATAACAGAACTGATATGGCAGGTGAAACCCAGAGGACAAACCATTCCCCCAAAAATGTTCAGCCTTCCACTGTTTCCAATGGCTTTCATGTTTATTATGAGGCGAAGTCCTCCCAGATTGCAGTTCCTAGGGCTTCCACTAGATGTCAACAGTCTTTAGAAAGAGTTTCAGGCTGGTTTTTGGAAAAATGAGCCAGAAGTTGTAGTTTTTCTAAATGGCTCCCATTTTGGCTGTAGTGTTTCCATGCGCATGGGTGAAAGCGCGTTCTTTGTTAATGAACATACTATTCTCCGTCTTAAATTTGATCATTTATTTACGTATTAGGGTACCTGAGGTTTGAATATAAACGTTGTTTGACTTGTTTGGATAAGTTTATTAGTAACGTTTGGGATTCATTTTGTATGCATTTTGAAGGAGGGAAACCGGTGGATTATCGAATGAAGTGCGCCAGCTAAACTGAGTTTTTATGGATATAAAGAAGGACTTTATCGAACAAAAGGACCATTTGTGATGTAACTGGGACCTTTTGGAGTGCCAACAGAAGAAGATCTTCAAAGGTAAGGCATTTATTATATCGCTATTTCTGACTTTCGTGTCGCACCTGCCTGGTTGAAAAATGTTTTGTATGTTTTTGTATGCGGGGTGCTGTCCTCAGATAACCACATGGCGTGTTTTCACCATAAAGCCTTTTTTGAAATCTGACACAGCAGCTGGATTAACAAGAAGTTTAGCTTTATTTTGATGTATAATACTTGTATTTTCATGAATGTTAAATATTTATATTTCTGTAATTTGAAATTCGCGCTCTGCAATTTCACCGGATGTTGGACAGGTGGGACGCTACCGTCCATAAGTAGTTAATCCAGCGTACAGGATTATTTTTGTTTTGTAACTTAGATTAACGCACCAGTGCTTCAATCGACTCTTTTTATCACAAAACTGTAGCACATTTGATGGCATTATCACTGTGTTTGCTTGTACTTTACCTTTTCTTTCTTTGACCCCCTGTATATTCACAGTGGTCCGGCTCCCCCATGCTGTGTAATACCTGGAGACATGCCTCTCAGCCCATGTACTAGCATGGTCAGGGGCAGTGATGAGTTTTGGCATCCTCACGGAAAGGCTCACTGATGTGCTGTGATGTGCCCACCTCTCCTGGGCAGATGGTGAGTGTGTGTGTGTGTGTGTGTGCGTGTGTGTGCAAGTGTGTAGGTGTGTGTACACGGACTGTTTATGGTATCTGGATTCAGAAGTAGGCCACCAGCACTTGAACACCACTCACAGTAATACATTTCCATTACAGACACCGTCAAAGGTGGATGCATCCTTTCACACATGCGAGCACGCGAGCAGGCAGGAAAGCGGTCTGAGACAGGACACACACTCCAATCCAGCAGTACACACTAGAATCCTTCCTGAGTCTCTCTCTGCTGGTGGTCTCTGATGCTAGTTCACTGAAGCATGGCAGGGCAGGGCAGGCTCAGGCTGACACTGTTAGCATTCATGCTAGGGCATGTCGGCGAGGGTAGCGGACAGAAAATTGTGCAGGTCTTTGCAATGCAAGTGTGAACAACACAAAACCCATCTAGATGATGTAACTAGAACACGCACAGGACTACGATGCTCACACACAGAACCCCTGTTCCCGTCCCCATCCCCCACAAACGCACACAAAATATGGTCGGAGCTAAAAGCAGCTAATCTCAGGCAGCATGCCATTCAGTGCGTCTTGAGTGACGTGTTGTCGTCAGCTCAGCGTTCCCACCTTCCCATGTGACTCTCAGATTGCAGAGCCTTGGTGTTAGGCACATCAAATAGAAATGCTGCATGTAAGTGTGAAGGGCGTGAAATTAAGATAAGCATGTACTTCCCACTGTCATGACTTTGAGTCAAATCGCTCAGACCACATCTGGACAACAATAAAAAAGGTTTCCCATGTCACCAATGCCATAAATTGAAATGTTAATAACCAAAAAAGCTGAAATCTTCGCTTAAATATATTTTCTACACAATAAACTCCATCTGCACTGAAGGAGACAGACTGTGTACAAACTCTCACATTTGATCAGATTTAAGTGGGAGGCTGTGACAGAGCAGTATGGGGGACATCAGGGATTGGTTTTGGTGCAGATATAATGAGAGGCGATCAGGCTGGTAAGAGCATGTCGCCAGAGCTCAGGGATCCTCTCTGTCACACTAAGATAAAAGTGACATTATGTGATTTGCAAAGCTCATATCAGGAGAATGGCTGGTTTTCCCTGCATCCCAAGCCCAACTTTGACTAGCCAACCAGCAATCAGTAGAGGGGTTGCATGAATACCGGATGGGGTATGGTTAGATGGCCTGATCATCCTCAAATCTCGTGTATAGTATGGGTGGCATAGGCCTCTTTCTAGTCACATAATGATTCAGAGAAATGTCAAACGCATCTCATCTTGTAAGACACTCTTGGCTGCACTATCCCCTTTACATCAACTCACCCTTTCTCCAAATCAAATAGGCAGATGTCTGTATGTATATGCCGCACATGAAAAGAACAGAAGAATCGAGAAAAGAGAATACTCACTCTCTTTTCCAAACTAAGAAAGAAATCCCTGAGAGCTATCCAATTACTTTTTGCTTCGACTACATTCTTTAACAGTTCATCCCCGAAGGACTTCAACTAATTAAATCGTTTTGACATCAACTTCTCTCTTTAAACTATGTCTCCCTCCACCCCCGTCCTTTGGAGTAGATTTGCATGTACAGTACTGCACAGTATGTCTGCGGGTTTTACAACTGAGCCACATAAATATTCCAATGACAAACACTTGTGTTTGGAGATTAAGGCATAAAAAAGTGGCTGGCCTTGCAATAAGTACAACTTGCTGACACCTCAGCTGGGAGATATGTTGTGCACTCTGGATGAGGAGAAGGAAGATTCCTGGGACTGTGCAGTGGCAGAATAATAGGTAAATAAATTGAAGTATAAAGCATGTGCCCAGGGAGAATGGAATACTCAACGATGGCTGAGCATGATCAGGGTGAAGATAAGATGGCCAAATGCGACGACAGGCCAAGATTAGGTCGTAAAACACAAGAAGACAGGGCTCAGGATAGAGTGGCTTTAGACAGGGCCCACTGGGCACACACCGGTTGAATCAATGTTATTTCAACCTCGTTTCAATGAACTTACGTTGAGCGAATGTGGATTAGACGTTGAATTGACGTCTGTGCCCATTGGGAGAAGATCAGAGATTGGCCACTAACGCATCCTGATGTAGAATTATTATATGCTTAAGAAGAGATGAGATGTACACGGAGGAAAAGAGAGAGGCATTCTCATCCAGAGGTGCTAGGCTGCTGCCATCTGCCATTCCTGCAGGGATGTAGAACAGTGGGCTACACATCAGAACCTGTTAAACATCAACACATAGGAGGAGCACAAATCTGGTTGGATGCTCAGTGAGAGGCTTCATCCATATTGATGATGACTTAGTCAAAAGTAGAGCCATGAATTATAGAGAAGGAAGAGGGAGGTGAAATTAGAATGTGGTATGGAGTTGGGAATGTAAAAATGCATCTTTGATGTGTTGGAACTACCCACCTACAACTGAAAGTATCTGGGTTTCATTTCACACATTTTCATGGGTAACTCGATTTGTAAATTTATGCCGTTGACCCTAAAGTTCTGTTTTTGTACTGTACTTTGAAGTCTACTTTACCGGAGTGAAGTAAGGCATGGTCAATGTGCCCAAACTAAGACCCCGTAGGGGGGTGGATCAATATTGGAGGGTGTCCCACTGCTGGCTAGACACTCCGTGACGTTCTGACTCTCTGAGTGACTGACAGTCCTTTTGCCCGATTATAAGTATTGACACTGCACTGTTGGACTCCTTGATTGCTTACAGTCCCAACCTTGAGTCAACTCCTTCCTCAGAACCTCCCTCCGAGCAGCTTCAATATGTCTCTCACAGAGCAATAGAAGAGAAATCTATGCCATTGATCTTATCTCATTTCGTCTGTTATTTGGTACAGTGGAATTTAAATGAGGAATCAATGTTTCGTATGTCTAGCTGGCTGCATGGGGTACAATTGAACCTTTTCAGATGATTACTCATGACACCTCATACTATTAACCTTAGTTCTACTTCCATTGCTTGTTTCCTGTATATGTTAAGGCATCAAACAGTGAAGATTTACACAATATTAGGCCTACAAACCTGCTGATGATGTGTGAAAACGATACACAATAACACTACAGCTATACACTATACTATTTCTTAATTCTTTGCGGTGCTCAAAGTACTTTATCATGTAGGGGATAACTCAATTCATCCATTGTGTAACCGCCCACCTGATTCATTATCAGTGAAACATTTGAATAATTTAGGCCATGAAGGCCATGAAAATTGATTGAAAGTCTAGCAGCGATTATGAAATGATATTACGTGATGGCTAGTTTTTGTTCAAATGGCTCGGTCATTCTCTTGTATTCATTTCTTTCCATGTCCTTGGCTTATGTCTGGGAATGAAGATAGTCTGCTTTCGTACAAAGCCAGCAGCACTCTCCTCATACACACACACAATACTAACGCCCCTTTCCCAGCGCCACACCATCTCCTACCCATTCTTCATGGATAAAGACACGCTCTTAAATTTGTTCAGACATCCGCTGAACAATGTGCAATAATTTGCCAGAGAACTGCTTAATGTTCACATATTATGGTTTTGCATTAGTTCAAATTAATACTATTTGAACGAGGCCTGGTAATCCAGACAAGGGCAAAGTTTTAATTCACATCCCCCTCAAAGTGTTAATGTGATTTACATACACTTTTTGTTCCCATGCAAATTCTGCTGGATAATGTGGTGGAGAGATATATTGAGAAAGAGAAGGAGGAGAGAGGGTGAGAACCAGTGTTTAAAAATAGGGAAGAAGAAAGGAAGAAGGTTGCCCTGACAATTTCCATTACGCCGTGTGATTCATTCCCTCTCTCCTTATTTACATCACACGGTTTCCCTTTACTTCCGATAGCCTTGTTGACTCCACACACACCTCCGCGCAGGGGAACCGCACGCTAGGTTAGCAGAGGCACAACATTAACCATGTGGACCTATGGATTCAACATCTCAAGTGAAAAGCCATGGCTTTCAAATGAGTGGAGCCAGTGACTGACAGCTATAGCATGGACGCATTTTACCTTGTTCAGTTTGAAGGGATGGGTCAATATTCAGTGTGTATTTGTCTCGTCTTCCGTCCCCGAACATCTGTATCAACATGTCCAGCCTATTGACATCTACAAGTCAATCAATCAATCAATCAATCAATCAATCAATCAATCAATCAATCAATCAGGTAACTCTCATCTCCCTCACTAACCCATTTCTTACAAGTTAATCTTAGACCACATGAGGATTATTGACGAACGAGGTATCTCTCTTCTTCCTCCTCTCAACCACACTTGACAGTTATCACGCAACAAAAGGGTTTGAGTGGTTAATAATGTGTGTGCACGCACGCATATTACACACACACACACACAATAATCATTATTGTTTCACATACAATATCTCCCATTCACCGCTTACACGGGGTACACAGCTCAGCCGTAAGTCACACGAACCGTGAGAACAGAGGAGGACCATGGGTGATGATGGATGGATGGCACTTCAGAGGACACCATCATCGCCTCTCTTATTTCTCTGGGGGCGAGGCGAGGCTGAGACACGGTGGCAGAAGACAGAAATCATTACATAGGATAACATCTGGGTCAGGCAGAAACACAAAGCCAGAGAGATGTCCTCCTCGTCTGGCCCGCCACAACCCTAATGCAAATATCTGTTCCTGAGATAAAATATCTTATTGGACAGTGATGGCGTTTTTCCCACCAGGCCACTTGGGATGCGTTTAACATGGACTATTAGAGGGCATCTGCACTGCATAGCGGAGCTATAGGCTTGCGTGGACTTCACCTGGTTAAATCAAGGTCATTTGTCCCTTGTCATTTGTGTTGCATTACATTCATATTCAGAAATACAGGTAATTGAAAAATAAAGGAAATACGTTAGTAAATGAGGGATACAAAGTATATTGAAAGGAGGTGCTTTGTTCCTGAGTTAATTAAGCAATTAACATCCCATCATGTTTTGGGGTATAACAATGCCCAATTGCTCATAATTTTGGCCACCAGGGTTAGAAGAAGAGATCTCAGTGACTTTGAAAGAGAGGTTTCAAAAGAGCATAGGGGCTTTAAAGTTACTGTGTGTGTGTGTGCGTGCGCGTGCGCATTACCTGTGCTTATTTAATTAATATAACATTGTGTAATCACAAATGAATCGTAAAACTTCAGGACAGATGTTTTAATGTTTCATGATTTCATAGCACATTTCCTATTGTCACTTCAAAGTCTTCTCCATTTATTGAAGAAAAGTGATGAAATAGAGACAGATGAAGAGACTGTGATAACTGCTCCAAAGTGGGCACCACGAAGGTGTCAAATTACTTCTGAGAGAGACCACAGTGGGTGTGTATGAAATTCCCTCAAATACTAGTCATCTACGTACATTCAGTATACCCAGCCAATATAACAGGAACTCCAAAACACAACACTGCATTAATAACATAACTAAACTACCTGTTTTGATTTGAAACGCAACGTCTTCCAGACCCCCAAGGCAGTTGTCGTTAGATCCATGCCAGCGCTCTCCAGACTGCCCTCCTCTCTCTGGGTTGTCTCAATATTAATTCATTCCGCTCCTTGACCTTATCCAACACTCATTAGCATTTGGACGCACTTGGATGAGGTTCCGAAATGCGGGTCAACAACCTGTGCATTCCTAACGAACTGAGACCTCTTGAAATGGAGAGCTGCCATGCCACCTCATTAGCGGAAGTCTACATGGCATCGCCTGGCGCCCATTGCCCGGCGTGCACACTCTTCTGACTGGAGGGTAAGCTGACTGATCTCTAATAACCAGAGGAAAGCTGTTGATGTGACTCTTGCAAGCTAAGCATTCAAAGTAAGAAAATCTATTCTTCCTCTGAGACCAGATTTGTGTCCTCTAGATGAGATTTGGGTTAATTACAAGAAGTCATGTCATGTTAGATGTTAACACGACAGTGCTCTAATGACCTGATGCCTCCACCAATCGTATCACTTTACTAATCACTAAGGGTAAGGATGATTTAGTGTCCATTTAATAAATTATTCATATTAATTCCCCTTAACCTTGGTCAGAGGCAGGTGTCTGAGGCTTTTCTGTTGTTCTCACAGGACTGCTTATTCAAAACCAGAACAATGCCACGGCCCAGAGTGACTTAGAGTCACAGCGGGCTGAGTTGTTCAGGGATGGTAAGTCCATGTCCCGCAGGACAACAGTGTCTGGAGGGCTCTGGGCCCTCATTAATTACTACAGTGTTGTTGCTGTTATCATTTAGGGCCAGCTACATTGAAACAACGTTTTCAACTCCAATTTCCACTGAAATGCTTTGTGATTTAGTTTCAAAGTTCACAAACCAACCTACTTTGGTACTTACATCAGATCCTAATCATGGAGCAATATGGATAGATAACTGAGGAGTCTGCAGTGGGCTGATGTGGCTAGCTGTTAATGCTTTGAAGGCCAGCTAGATGGAGTGGAGACTTTCTCTTGCAGAGGGCACCTCTGTGAAGCTGGGCTCAGACGCTGGCTTTTACATTAGGAATCTCCATGCCCCTCTTCCAGACCATCCAGGGGTGAGAGAAATTGAGTGCCTCCCCATTGACATAAAGGTTACACTGAGGTTACATATTTGAAGCAAGTCTCCACACTCAAATTACAGGTATCTGTAGCAATCTGAAGAAGAAACCTGTTTTTATATTAATCATGAAAAACAATGTTGTGTCTTCTTTGGCTTATTTGCAACATTAATACCTACCAGTGTCATTATTGTAGAGCAAATACATTTCAACAGACTGCCAATAAACTTCAAATAACAAGATAATTGAAAGAGCAGAAGAAACAAAATGGTTCTTTTGTTTGTAGCAATTAAGATGGCCTTTTGAACTCTCAGGAGCTTATCTCTCACTTTCATCAAAGACGTTCTCATATGCAAATGAAAAGAAAAAGAGACTTCTCAGTCACTTCAAACATCGTTAGACAAGTCTGAAGTTTCTTATATTTGTTCATTAGTAGAGCATCTTTCGCCTCAGGAAAAACTTTGGAAAACTCCCTCATTGAATATATGGACAGAAGTTGTGCTGTCGTCAGGATAAAATGTGAATGTCATTTGAATCTGATAGCCTGTAGTCCGCTGTGCACGGAGAGACACTGGGTGTTGAAGAGTTGAGTCAGATAATCAGCTCATTGAGATTGCTTTTCGCTGTGTTCAACAAGCTCACGACCGGCAATAACTACCCACACTAGTGGATTTCAAATTTCTGCTACCACTTATCGATGGAAGTATTCTACCAGTTTAGGCAATACCGTCAGATCATTACCTGCAGAAAGGTAAAGAACATATATTGAGGCTTGCAATTGATCTACAAAAAAAAACGCCACCACCGACCATTCCATTACGAATTCGCATTGCTTGAGCACATGCTCTATTTATTGATTTAATAATGAGTGACTAAATCAGCACCCCACACTATGAACAGCACATGTCCTTTCTGACCCCCACTATGAGGTCAGGCATCTTCCTGGTCATCCGCCAGAACCATTATGTCACCTGTCACCATAGAAATATACTGAACAAAAAATATAAACGCAACATGTTAAGTGTTGGTCCCATGTTTCATGAGCTAAAATAAAAGATCACAGACATTTTCCAAATGCACAAAAAGTTATTTCTCTCAAATTTTGTGCACCCTGTTAGTGAGCATTTCTCCTTTGCCAACATAATCCATCCACCTGACAGGTGTGGCATATCAAGAAGCTGATTAACCTGTTAGGGCTAGGGGGCAGTATTGACACGGCCGGATAAAAAACGTACCCGATTTAATCTGGTTACTACTCCTGCCCAGTAACTAGAATATGCATATAATTATTGCATAAAATTGCATACAATTATTGGCTTTGGATAGAAAACACCCTAAAGTTTCTAAAACTGTTTGAATGGTGTCTGTGAGTATAACAGAACTCATATGGCAGGCAAAAACCTGAGAAGATTCTGAACAGGAAGTGGCCTGTCTGACAAGTTGTTGTTCATCTTGGCTCTTTTTATTGAAGACTGAGGATCTTTGCTGTAACGTGACACTTCCTACGGCTCCCATAGGCTCTCAGAGCCCGGGAAAAAGCTGAATGATATCGAGGCAGCCCCAGGCTGAAACACATTATCGCGTTTGGATAGTGGCTGGTCAGAGTACTCTGAGACTCAGGCTCGTGCACGAGGGCACGAGATGTTTTTATTTTCTCTCTCTTTGTACGTATACATACTTTCCCGGTCGGAATATTATTGCTTTTCTACGAGAAAAATGGCATAAAAATTGATTTTAAACAGCGGTTGACATGCTTCGAAGTACGGTAATGGAATATTTAGAATTTTTTTGTCACGAAATGCGCCATGCTCGTCACCCTTATTTACCCTTTCGGATAGTGTCTTGAACGCACGAACAAAACGCCGCTATTTGGATATAACTATGGATTATTTGGGACCAAACCAACATTTGTTATTGAAGTAGAAGTCCTGGGAGTGCATTCTGACGAAGAACAGCAAAGGTAATAACATTTTTCTTATAGTAAATGTGACTTTGGTGAGTGCTAAACTTGCTGGGTTTCTAAATAACTAGCCCTGTGATGCCGGGCTATCTACTTAGAATATTGCAAAATGTGCTTTCACCGAAAAGCTATTTTAAAATCGGACATATCGAGTGCATAGAGGAGTTCTGTATCTATAATTCTTAAAATAATTGTTATGTTTTTTGTGAACGTTTATCGTGAGTAATTTAGTAAATTCACCGGCAGTGTTCGGTCGGAATGCTAGTCACATGCTAGTCACATGCTAATGTAAAAAGCTGGTTTTTGATATAAATATGAACTTGATTGAACAAAACATGCATGTATTGTATAACATAATGTCCTAGGGTTGTCATCTGATGAAGGTCATCAAAGGTTAGTGCTGCATTTAGCTGTGGTTTGGGTTTATGTGACATTATATGCTAGCTTGAAAAATGGGTGTCTGATTATTTCTGGCTGGGTACTCTGCTGACATAATCTAATGTTTTGCTTTCGTTGTAAAGCCTTTTTGAAATCGGACAGTGTGGTTAGATTAACGAGAGTCTTGTCTTTAAAATGGTGTAAAATAGTCATATGTTTGAAAAATTGAAGTTTTTGCATTTGAGGTATTTGAATATCGCGCCACGGGATTACACTGGCTGTTGAGTAGGCAAGCGTCCCACCTAGCCCAGAGAGGTTAAACAGCATGATCATTACACAGCTGCACCATGTGCTGGGGATAATAAAAGGCGGACCAAAAATGTGCAGTTTTGTCACACAAAACCAATGCCACAGATGTCTCAAGTTTTGGGGGAGCATGCAATTGGTATGCTAACTGCAGGAATGTCAACCATAGCTGTTGCCAGATAATGTAATGTTAACCTCTCTTGGGTAGGGGGCAGTATTTTGACGTCCGGATGAAAAGCGTGCCCAAATTAAACTGCCTGTTACTCAGGCCCAGAAGCTAGGATATGCATATAATTGGTAAATTAGTACATTTGGATAGAAAACACTCTAAAGTTTCTAAAACTTTTTAAATTATGTCTGTGGGTATAACAGAACTGATATGGCAGGCGAAACCCCGAGGACAAACCATCCCAAAAAAAGAAAATTGGGCTACCCCTATTTTCAATGACTATCACTTTTATTATAAGGCCAAGTCCTCCCAGATTGGAGTTCCCAGGGCTTCCACTAGATGTCAACAGACTTTAGAAAGAGTTTCAGGCTGATTTTTGGAAAAATGAGCCAGAAATTGTAGTTTTTCTTGGTGGCTCCCATTTTGGCTGTGGTGTTTCCAAGCACATTCTTTGGTATTTTTCTCTGGTAAAGACAATGACGATTCTCCGTCTTAAATTGTATTGTTTATTTACATATTAGGGTACCCAAGGTTTGAATATAAACGTTGTTTGGTTGTTTGACTTGTTTGGTAAAGTTTATTAGTAACATTTGGGATTCATTTTGTATGCATTTTGATGGAGGGAAACTGGGTGGATTATTGACCGAAGCGCGCCAGTTAAACTGAGTTTTTATGGATATAAAGGAGGACATTATCAAACAAAAGTACCATTTTTGATGTAACTGGGACCTTTTGGAGTGCCAACAGAAGAAGATCATCAAAGGTAAGGCATTTTGTATATCGCTATTTCTGACTTTCGTGTCGCACCTGCCTGGTTGAAATATGTTTTTCATGTGTTTGTATGCGAGGCGCCGTCCTCAGATAATCGCATGGTTTGCTTTCGCCATAAAGCCTTTTTGAAATCTGACACAGCGGGTGGATTAACAAGAAGTTAAGCTTTATTTTGATGTATTACACTTGTGATTTTATGAAAGTTAAATATTTATAATACTGCCGTTTGAATTTCGCGCTCTGCAATTTCACCGGATGTTGGCCAGGTGGGACGCTACCGCCCCACCTGCCCATAAGTAGTTAATTTCTCTAACATAAGCCACCTCCAATGTTGTTTTAGAGAATGAGGCAGTATGTCCAATCGGCCTCACAACCACAGACCACGTGTAACCACCCCAGCCCAGGACCTCCACATCCAGCTTCTTCACCTGTGGGATCGTCTGAGACAAGCCACCCAGACAGCTGATGAAACCGAGGAGTCTGTAATAAAGCCCTATTTTGTGGAAAAACTCATTGTGATTGGCTGGGCCTGGCTTCCCAGTGGGTGTGCATGGCTTCCAAGTGGGTGGGCCTATGCACTCCCAGGCCCACCCACGCCTGCGTCCCTGCCCAGTCATGTGAAATCCAGAGATTAGGGTCTAATGAATGTATTTCAATGGACTGATTCCCTTATATGAACTGTAACACTGTAAAATCATAGAAATTGCTGTTTATATTTTTGTTCAGTATACTGTAGATAGAGGACTCTAGTGCCCAAAAGCCCTCTTAGCATGGGTAGAGCCATTGAGGACTTTAATCATTGTGAAGTAGTCAACTGGGTGGGACTTCCTATAGATTAAGGAAGGATCACATGATTCCATCTGGGTCATCAGGAGGGAACTCCTGAGCAAACATTCAATAACTGCAGGTAGCAGTAAATCACCAATCTTGGCTTTGTGCCTGTTCAAACAACACACTCTATGTGGCAGTATGCAGCCTTTTCAGTTTGTTTTCAACTCAAGTAGTAGAAGAAGAAAATGTACTCAATGGTGCTCTCACAGATGCCGAATAGAACAGATACAACATTGCGATGTCTATCTAAGTCTTTGCCTGAAACTGACCTGTCCCATCCTGTCATCCCCATAATGGTGCTTTCAAGACAACTGGTGCCGCATTCACGTGCTAGTCGGAATTCTGACATTTTCGACTTGCTAACTGGTTGAATACGGAACGTGTGTAACTACAACCAGTTAGCAAGTCTGACATTTTCGAGTTTCCTAGTTCCGACTACACCTTGAACGCGACATAGGAACTTGGGAAAAAATCATGGTGTCAGTGATCTTCAGGTCAGAAAGTCAGAGCTCTAGAAAGGCCTGAGTTTTCTACCTGGAATTCCAAGTTGGATGACCATTCAAAATTATTTTTCTGAGATTTCCTAGTTCCCAGTTCCCAGTTGTTTTGAACGGGGCATAATACCTGACAGATGTCTGATGTCCTTTACTGCCATTAAATCTTCCATGGGTAACGACCAGCGACCACTCCATAGAAACCGTATAGATGTTCTGTCCTCCTTGTATGTAGAGACTTTGGAGATAGGATATCTGTTTGTCCTTGGGTTTATTGACTGGGAAATGGTGAAACTGAGAAAAAGAGATAATCACTGAAATGTAACAAAGTACACCAAAATAATAATCTGGTAAGTAGTTAATAAATAACGTTATGTAACAATGATGCTATGAAAGACATAAGACACTTGCAGATTAATGGAGATTGCAAAGATACTGTATGTAGCAGTGGAGGCTGCTGAGGGGAGGATTGCTCATAATAATGGCTGGAGTGAAGTACAACGGAGTGAATGTAATGGTATCAAACATCTGAAAACCATGTTTTTGATACCATTCCATTTACTCTATTACAGGCATTGTTATGAGCCGTTCTCCCCTCAGCAGCCTCCACAGGTACATAGAATTAAATTATAATCTTCCATTACTGAACACACATCCTGTTTACTATGGTCACATGACAGACAAGGTCAAGGTCACTACAGGAAGAAACTGCTTATAGAAAATCACCAGCAGGAGGACACAAACATGTCAAAAAATGTAGACTCTTGTAACAGAACAATAGACGTGCCATTGCAAAGCACAGGCTGACAGAAAGCAAGGATATCCCTGCTCACATGGCACATGCAGACAGATGACGAGAATAAGAGATGTATGGGCGTCTTGATCGGCACCATGCGATAACCAAATCCCTGGATGGAGCAATTAGTGAAGAGTTTGTAAAGCTCTGCTTCAGTGTTAAAACTTTGACATTTCACATGTTGAATGGGTGGAGTGTGGTTATGTGGAGAAATAAATTCTCCTGCGAATGGGCAGTGGCAACCAGCTTTAAATAATTTTGATGATGTTGACGGATGATGGCAGTGTAACAATGGTGGTGATGACGAGAAAGAGGAAATGGCGATGATGCTAGTGTCGATGTCAAAGAGCAAGAGGACTCCAACAACAACAACGATCCCTTTCCCTGCTCACAAAAACAACTTCAGATGCTATGACATGAAACGGTGTTATGAGCCAGACTCTGACACACAATCGATAAGCCAGCCTCCATTTCTCAGCCCCGATATCCTTTGAGAGGGTTAGAGGATGTGTCTGGCACGTTCCGTGTCCTGTATAATATATCAATCTTTTACGTTTGTAGGAAGGGTGGCTGTGACACAAACACTCTGATGTCATTCCCAGACTTCCCTCTTCTGCAGGGCCAAGAGGACCTGGCCTTGATGTCAGTGATCCTCCACAGAGACGAGGGAGAGATGGCTCACGCCAGCATCCAGCCGGACCAGGAGGCCAGGAGGCAACTGCATTTTCCCCCTCCAGGAGACTGTTCAAAAAGGACGTTCCTCCCTCATGTTTGATTATCACTTTCTGACATTGTAGATAAGGTGTTTGGTTACAGTGGTAAAACTCTAGAATAAAAAAAAACAGTACACTTCCTGATGTTTTCCTCTCTTGGCTTTGGCTGCGTTGTCTTCAGTTTTTACTTAATTTTGTGATGTTACACACAGCAGGGTCTAAATTGTGCGTCTCTTTTCATGTCCATCTTTAGAGATGTTATGCCACAGACATGGTATCAAATAGCATGCTCATACTGCCAGCACAACACTTGTCTTTGAAGGTTTCATCCTCAGATTTGTCGCCTTAACAGGATTCATAATGTCTTACGGGAGACTTGAGACAGACACTTTCAAAAGTCAAAAGAAAAAAGGGAAAAAAGGAAGTGGTACAAAATCCCACAATCCCTTGCTCTATCTCACTTTGCTCTGTACATCCACACCTGCTCTCCTACATAAAACAAAATACGGTATCAGTCATCCTCCTCTGAGGCTTTTTCAAGTTGCAGTGGAGGTCTTAAGCCACGTGCCGATCCATCCTTTCCCCAGACAGACAGCTCAGCATAGGGTCAGCCAGTGCATCAGCATAGGGTCAACGCCTCTCACAACTAGGTGGGAGGGACCCTCTCCTCACCCTCTCTCTCTACAATGGCCAATAAACAGCAAGCAGCTTGAACCACTGAACCATACGTTTTGTGAAGCATGACTACTATGCCCACCCCGGGCCGAGACCAAAACCGATGGAGGATATGCATATGAATGACTTTTCTTTTACGATCCTCTCATAATCTAGGGTTAATTCTGAAGTTTAACAGAGGTTTTACTATAGTGTATAGGTGAGATTTATTGCAGTTTGCCAGAGACTCACAGATTTATTTTAGAATATGGTTCCACATTTCTGCAATCTGCAGAATATTGAAACAACTGGTAGTAATGGCTGCTACACAGACAACTGAGCTGCAATCCAATCAGAGGAGGCTGGTGGGGGGGGATCTTTAGGAGGAAGGGCTCATTGTATTGGCTGGAATGGCATAAATGGAACATGTGGTTTCCATATGTTTGATGTGTTTGATACAATTCCATTTATTCCATTACAATGGGCCCGTCCTCCTATATCTCCCCTCGCCAGCCTCCTCTTTTGCCAATAAGCATGAAAAACCTGTGTGTAATCCAATGTAGAATAGACCATTTGTGTTAGTGCAGACACTGTCCAAAAGTATTCCACTACAGAATAGAGGAGGACTCACTGTATCAATAAACTGCTAAATAATCCCTTGACAGTACCTCACAGCAAGCCTATAAGCCCCTGTGTTCTGTGCATGTCCAATATTTAGCCTTTACGATGATGAGCCTGAGACTAGGGGAATGGATGGCACTGAACACACACCTCAGTCTCACACTGACTACTGACGTTATACACACCTCAGTCTCACACTGATTACTTACATTATACACACCTCAGTCTCACACTGACTACTTACATTACACACACCTCAGTCTCACACTGACTACTTACATTACACACACCTCAGTCTCACACGGATTACTTACATTACACACACCTCAGTCTCACACTGACTACTTACATTACACACACCTCAGTCTCACACGGATTACTTACATTATTACACACACCTCAGACTCCCAACCAAAAATATACACCTTAATATCACTTTCTTTGAATCAAAGAAAAATCCCCGGTTCCTACCTTCGGCGGCACTCTCCTGCAGACTGACGTCTCTAGCGTGGCCTGAGAAGTGGATCATTCCTGTAGGTCTGTTCTCTGATGTTCTCTGTTCTCTGATGTAGATGATCACCACCCCTAGAGAGAACTGGGCTGGACTTCCAGGATCCATAGCCTCTACAATCAGAGTCCTCTGGCCCTGGGTCAGTGTCTGCAGCTTCTCTGTAGCCTGGGATGAATGAATAGAAAGTATTTTAGTAAACTCGGACAAAACAGAGATGCTTGTTCTAGGTCCCAAGAAACAAAGAGATCTTCTGTTGAATCTGACAATTAATCTGGATGGTTGTACAGTCGTCTCAAATAAAACTGTGAAGGACCTCGGCGTTACTCTGGACCCTGATCTCTCTTTTGAAGAACATATCAAGACTGTTTCAAGGACAGCTTTTTTCCATCTACGTAACATTGCAAAAATCAGAAACTTTCTGTCCAAAAATGACGCAGAAAAATTCATCCATGCTTTTGTTACTTCTAGGCTGGACTACTGCAATGCTCTACTTTCCGGCTACCCGGATAAAGCACTAAATAAACTTCAGTTAGTGCTAAATACGGCTGCTAGAATCCTGACTAGAACCAAAGAATTTGATCATATTACTCCAGTGCTAGCCTCCCTACACTGGCTTCCTGTTAAGGCAAGGGCTGATTTCAAGGTTTTACTGCTAACCTACAAAGCATTACATGGGCTTGCTCCTACCTATCTTTCCGATTTGGTCCTGCCGTACATACCTACACGTACGCTACGGTCACAAGACGCAGGCCTCCTAATTGTCCCTAGAATTTCTAAGCAAACGGCTGGAGGTAGAGCTTTCTCCTATAGAGCTCCATTTTTATGGAATGGTCTGCCTACCAATGTGAGAGACGCAGACTCAGTCTCAACCTTTAAGTCTTTACTGAAGACTTATCTCTTCAGTAGGTCCTATGATTAAGTATAGTCTGGCCCAGGAGTGTGAAGGTGAACGGAAAGGCTGGAGCAACGAACCGCCCTTGCTGTCTCTGCCTTGCCGGTTCCCCTCTTTCCACTGGGATTCTCTGCCTCTAACCCTTTTACAGGGGCTGAGTCACTGGCTTACTGGTGTTCTTCCATGCCGTCCATGGGAGGGGTGCGTCACTTGAGTGGGTTGAGTCACTGACGTGGTCTTCCTGTCTGGGTTGGCGCCCCCCCTTGGATTGTGCCATGGCGGAGATCCTTATGGGCTATACTCGGCCTTGTCTTAGGACGGTAAGTTGGTGGTTGGAGACATCCCTCTAGTGGTGTGGGGGCTGTGCTTTGGCAAAGTGGGTGGGGTTATATCCTGCCTGTTTGGCCCTGTCCGGGGGTATCATCGGATGGGGCCACAGTGTCTTCTGATCCCTCCTGTCTCAGCCTCCAGTATTTATGCGGCAGTAGTTTATGTGTCGGGGGGCTAGGGTCAGTCTGTTACATCTGGAGTATTTCTCTTGTCTTATCCGGTGTCCTGTGTGAATTTAAATATGCTCTCTCTAATTCTCTCTTTCTCTCTTTCTGTCTTTCTCTCGGAGGACCTGAGCCCTAGGACCATGCCTCAGGACTACCTGGTATGATGACTCCTTGCTGTCCCCAGTCCACCTGGCCGTGCTGCTGCTCCAGTTTCAACTGTTCTGCCTGCGGCTATGGAACCCTGACCTGTTCACCGGACGTGCTTGTTGCACCCTCAACAACTACTATGATTATTATTATTTGACCATGCTGGTCATTTATGAACATTTTAACATCTTGACCATGTTCTGTTATAATATCCACCCTGCACAGCCAGAAGAGGACTGGCCACCCCTCATAGCCTGGTTCCTCTCTAGGTTTCTTCCTAGGTTTTTGTCCTTTCTAGGGAGTTTTTCCTAGGGAGTTTTTCCTAGCCACCGTGCTTCTTTCACATGCTTTGCTTGCTGTTTGGGGTTTTAGGCTGGGTTTCTGTACAGCAATTTGAGATATCAGCTGATGTACGAAGGGCTATATAAAAATAAATTTGATTGATTGATTGATTGAAGTCGACCCTAAGCAAGCCCTCCCTTGCAGGTTTTTCTTTTTTTTACACATTATTAGTCAACAACACATGGATGTCCCCGGTCAAGAGAGAGTGAGAGCAGGGGAGGTAGGGAAAAGAGAGGCCTGGAGATGGACGGAGTGAAAGGCATGACTTGCAGACTGAAAGGTTTTGAGGGGGAGAGAGAGGTGAGTGATGTGATGAGAAAGAGATGACTTGCGTAGAGAGCTGGAGTGTAGAGGAGAGGGAGAAGGAGAAGGAGGGCAGGGAAAGATGACATGTAGCCTAGACAGATGATGGGGGGGACTAAGGATAGATTGGGACTTGCAGATAAACAATGAAAGATCCTGAACAGACAAATGGTTGCATTCACCAAGCAGCGTTTTCATGAATGAGGTGGTATGGGCGAGAATTATGCTGCTATGACTTCAGGATTAAAAAAAATGTCAACTGCATTTTATTGATTATTGGTGTGATTGTGTTTATAATATGCAAATAATTTATTTTAACCTTTGGAGTTAATCAAATTCAGATAGATCACCCTACTAAATAACCATGTGTACTGTGTAGAGAACTTAAGTAGCAAACAACGTGCTTTGAATCTATTGAGCATTGCTTTTGCAACATGGAAAATCACATGTCAGCTCTCTCTCTCTCACCATGGAAGCTCAAGGAGATAAAACCCCCAAAAGCTGATTAAGTGTGATCTGTATCCTTGATGCCAACCCAGTGCCCATTACAAGCCAGGATCCAACCTTACCCTGAGGCTATACTTAGAGACATATGGTCCAACCTGTACAATGATTATGGGTAAAATTATAAAGTGGGATGGGCTTGATTTGCGACTCCTCCAACTGTGGTCTCATGGAATATTCATGAGGTGATTAGAGGAAAGCTTATTAATTCTTGATAAATTATTACCAAATTTACGACACATGGATGAGCTCTTCCGTTTGTTTTTTTCCCTCCCAGAGTTTGATATAATACCATACTGACATCTACTGGAATGAAATCAGTACTACGCCTCCAGAATGGGAAGGAATTTTCTGTGATGGACAAATACAGTTCCTTTGATGACCATTATCAGTTCACTTCCTGATTATGCTTTTATTGAGGGCTCGTTATTCAGAGTTACCCTGTCTTTATAGAGTTGTTTCTATGATGTGTCCAATCCTTTGGATCCTATTGTTTTTCTATCTCTACCTGGTAATTTATTGACCAGTTAATTTGAATTAGTTAATTAATTAATGAATTGTGTCTTTGATGTGCCAGAGATATCATTTACCTGGTTAGCAATATACAGATTCCATCTCTGATATTTGATTAAAATTCTAGAATGGAACCAGTATAGGCCTACACTGTTCGAGGGCCTTAGGTTTTGCATCTGCACTGTCCCATATCTACCTGCTCAGAGTATCTTCAATTATACTGAACAAGAATATAAACGCAACATGCAACAATTTTAAAGATTTTACTTAGTTACAGTTCATAGAAGGAATCAGTCAATTTAAATACATTCATTAGGCTCTAATCTATGGATTTTACATGACTGGGCAGGGGCGCATCCATGGGTGGGCCTGGGAAGGCATGGGAGCAAGGCCCAGCCAATCACAATGAGTTTTTCCCCACAAAAGGGCTTTATTACAGACAGAAATTCTCCTCAGCACCCCCCTCCCCCTCCTCAGACGGATGTTGAGGTTCTGAGCTGGCGTGGATACACGTGGTCTCAGGTTGTGAGGTCGGTTGGATGTATGATGCCAAATTCTCTAAAACAACATTGGAGGCGGCTTATGGTAGAGAAATTAACATTCAATTACAAGGCAAACAGCTCTGTTGGACATTCCTGCAGTCAGCATGCCAATTGCATGCTTGTGTTGTGTGACAAAACTTCACATTTTAGAGTGGCCTTTTATTGTCCCCAGCACAAATTGCACCTGTGTAATGATCATGCTGTTTAATTAGCTTATTGACATGCCACATCTGTCAGGTGGATGGATAAACTTGACAAAGGAGAAATTCTCACTAACAGGGATGTAAAGAAATTTGTGCACAACATTTGAAAGAAATAAAGCTTTTTGTGCATAAGGAACATTTATTAGATCTATTATTTCAGCTCATTAAAAATAGGACTAACACTTTACATGTTGCATTTATATATTTTTTCAGTATATTTGACACACTGGAAGAGTCAACCAGAAAAACGGAGCAAATTAGAATGCTATGTGGCCTTAAACAGAGTACGCAGTTGCAGAATACCTGACCACTGTGACTGACCCAAAATTAAGAAAATCCTTGACTATGTACAGACTCAGTGAGCATAGCCTTGCTATTGAGAGAGGCTGCCAAAAGACCCACAAAATGAGGTGGAAACTGAGCTGCAATTCCTAAACTCCTGCCAAATGTATGACCCCCTTAGAGATACACAGTTCCCGCAGATCACATGGACCCACAAAGAATTTGAAAACAAATCAAACATTGATAATCTACCATACTGTATCTGTTAGGCAAAATACCGCAGTGTGCAATCACAGCAGTAAGCTCTGTGGCCTTTTGCCATGAGAGAAGGGTAACCAGTGCTGCACAAACATTGTAAATACCACCAAAATGTCTCTTTTTATTTACCTTCCCCTACTATTTGTAACTATTTGCACATTGCTAAAACATGATACATAGCTGATAAAATAACACTTGAAATGTCTTTATCTATTTCAAACCTGTGAGTGCAATGTTTACTGTTCATTTCTTCAACATATATAAATGAATTGGCGAGTGCACTAGAACAGTCTGAAGCACCCGGCCTCACCCTACTGGACTCAGAAATCAAACGTCTACTGTTTGCAGATGATCAGCAGCACCAGAGCTTCTGCACAGATTATGTTAGACTTGGGCCCTGACAGTGAATCTCAGTAAGACAAAAATAATGGTGTTCCAAAAAAGGTCTAGTAGCCAAGACAATACCTCAGCCTAAACATCAACACCACAGGTAACTTTCACAAGGCTGTGAATGATCTAAGAGACAAGGCAAGAAAGGACTTCTATGCCATCAAAAGGAACATAAAATTCAACATCCCCATTAGAATCTGGCTAAAAACACTTAAATCAGTTATCGAACCCATTGCCCTCTATGGTTACGAGATCTGGGGTCCACTCACCAACCAAGAATTCACAAAATGGGAGAAACACCGAATTGAAACGGCATGCAGAATTCTACAAAAATATGCTTAGTGTACAACGCAAAACCCCAAACAATGCATGCAGAGCAGAATTAGGACTATACCTCTAGTTATCAAAATTCAGAAAAGAGCTGTTAAAATTCTACAACCACCTTAAAGGAAGCGATGCCCACACATTCCACCACAAAGCCCTCACCTACAGAGTGATGAGCCTAGAGAAGAGTCCCCTCAGCCAGCTGGTTCTGGGGCTCTACTCACAAACACAAACAGACCTCACAGAGCCCCAGGACAGAAACACATTTAGACTCAACCAAATCATGAGAAAGCAAAAAGAGAACCATTTGGCACACTAGAAAGAACGACACAAGGTGAGACCCAAATGCAGACACGGGAGGCAGATGGTTTGAGCTCTGATATTTATTATAATCCAAGGGATAGACAAAAGGCAGGTTGGGGACAGGCAAGAGTTCATAACCAGGTCAGAATCCAAAACGGTACAGGGCTGCAGGCAGGATCGAGGTCAGGGGCAGACAGAATGGTTAGGCATGTGGGCTCAGAGTCAGGACAGGCAATGGTCAGAACCAGGAGGATGAGAAAAAACTGAGACGAGGGGGGGGACCAGGCGCTAGGCGAAAACCTCTGGTTGAATTGGCAAACAAGACGAACTGGCCGACAGAAAACACAGGTATAAATACACAGGGGATAGTGGGGAAGATGGACGTGGAGACAAGCACAAGGACAGGTGAAACAGATCAGGGTGTGACAGAATCAACCAAAGAAACAGAGCAACTCTGAATTTTATCTGGCCCTAGACAGAGAGTACACAGTCTGTCACAGCAGCAAGATTTGTGGACAGTTGCCATGAGAAAAGGGCAACCAGTGGAACGCAAGCAATATTGTAAATACAACCTATATGTATCTATTTAGATGTTTTATCTTTAATACTGTACATAGTAACACTGTACATAGCCAATGATATAGCATTTGAAATGTCTATATTCTTTAAAAACTTTTGTGAATATAATGTTTGCTAATGTTTCCTTTGTTCATTTCCCTTTTGTTTATTGTCTATCCCAATTGCTTTGTTAATGTGAGCATATGTTTTCCATGCCAATAAAGCCCTTTGAATTCAACTGAAATGAATTGAGAGAGCGAGAGAGAGAAAGAGAGAGAATGCTGACAAGTGATATGTTTGCTCTTTAAGTATTTTACACAGTACACATGTTTATTTAGTAAGGTGATATAATATAATTTACATATTATAAACACACAAATAATTGATACAATAAAGTTTATATTTTTTTAAATCCTGAAGTCATAGCAGGATACCACCTCATTCATGAAAAGACTCCTTGGTGAATGCAACCACTTGTCTTTTCAGGATGTTTAATTGTTTAGTTGCAACTCCCAATCTATCCTTAGTTCCCCCATCATCTGTCTAGGGTACAATTCATCTTTCACCACACCGCCCTCCTTCTCCTCTCCTCTCCTCTCCTCTCCTCTCCTCTCCTCTCCTCTCCTCTCCTCTCCCTCTCCTCTCCTCTCCTCTCCTCATCAGCTCTCTATGCATGTCTCTTTCTCGTCGAATCACTCACTCTCTCATCCTCTGTGCAGTCAAAACCTTTCACTGTGCAAGTCATGCATCCATCTCCAGCCATGTCTTTCTACTCCCTACCTCCCCTTCTCTCACTCTCCTTTTTCCGCCGGTTCCATGTGTCATTTTTTCACTCAACTCCTCTAAACTCTCCTCCTCTGATTCACTCACTGCTCTCATCCTCTCCCTCTGTAACTCTCTCCCTCCCTTCCTCCTTATCTTGCTCACTCTGGCTATACTTCTTCAGTGCCATCCATTCCCCTAGTCTCAGTCTCATCATCGTAAAGGCTAAATATTGTACATGCACAAAACACAGGGGCTTATAGGCTTGCTGTGAGGCACAGTCAAGGGATTATTTTGCAGTTTACTGGTACAATGAGTCCACCTCTACTCTGCAGTGTCTGCATCGGATTATACTCAGTCTTTTCACGTTTATTGGCACATGCACAGCTTTCTGCTCAGTTGGATTTCAGAGACTCACAGATTTATTTTAGAATATGTTTCCACACTTCAGCAATCTACACTCTTGCAACAACTGGTAGTAATGACAGCTGCACAAACTGTAATATCCCCTGCCCATACCCTTTGGTAAAATGTATGTACAACGTCCGAATTAACGCTAGATTATGAGAGTATTGTAAAAGAAGTCGTTCACATGCATATCCTCCATCAGTTTTGGACTCGGCCTGTGCTCGGATTAGTAGTTACGCTTCAAACTGCAGTGGTTTAAGCTGCTTGCTCTTTTTTTGGTTGAGATCTTAGGCCCCATGTGCTTTATTGGTTGGAAGGGAGGTAGCCATGTAATTATAGCGAGTGACAGGGTGGTAGTAGTAGTACTCGTGGTGAGGGGCCGGGGTGGGTGGGTGCACTGGTTGACCCTGTGCTGAGGGAAAAGATGGATCGGCAAATGACTTAAGCACTCCACTCCACTGCACCTTGAAAAGGCCTCAGAGGAGGACCACTGATACTGTATCTGTTTGATGTATGAGAGCAGGTGTGGATGTTCAGCCCAGCGGGAGATAGAGCTTGTAGGATTGTGGGATTTGCTTCCACTTCCTAGAACAGTTTAACCGATTGGATCCAAGCACCGCGGTTCTTTTTTCTTTGTAATTTGCAAGGTGTCTGTCTCAAGTCCTCCGTCAGACTTTAGAAATCCTGTTAAGGCGACAAATCTGAGGATGAAACTTTCAAAGAGCTTTGGCACTTTGGGCAAGATATATGATAGCCTACCATGTCTTTGTCTGTATACCGATGCTGAATTGCATTGAATCAGGAAAGTTTCCTCTCACAACCTCTACAAGCAAGAATGTTGAATTTAATGATATTTTAACGTACTTTACCGGTTGTCTGTGCGCTTGGTCCTTTTGGCGGTTGTAATGTGAGACAATATATCAAACGCTAATTTCTTCCCAACGTACAATTCAATTCAAACAAACCACCTGCAGTTGGACACTGACATTTTAGAAGATACATGTTCGGCCGCATCGAGAATGAGGATTGTATCACCAATACTAGGTTAGTTGAAAAATCTATGGCAACGTTGTGTATAGGCAAACCTGAAATGCCCATTAATGGATACCAAAAATCTTTGGTTATATCACATTATCTGGTGTACAATCTGTAGCTACTTTATGAACAGTCTCCTGGATGGGGAGAATGCAGTTGCCTCCTGGCCTCCTGGTCCGGCTGGATGCTGGCGTGAGCCATCTCTCCCTCGTCTCTGTGGAGGATCACTGACATCAAGGCCAGGTCCTCTTGGCCCTGCAGAAGAGGGAAGTCTGGGAATGACATCAGAGTGTTTGTGTCACAGCCACCCTTCCTACAAACGTAACAGATTGATATATTATACAGGACACAGGGAACGTGCCAGACACATCCTCTAACCCTCTCAAAGGATATCGGGGCTGAGAAATGGAGGCTGGCTTATCGATTGTGTGTCAGAGTCTGGCTCATAACACCGTTTCATGTCATAGCATCTGAAGTTGTTTTTGTGAGCAGGGAAAGGGATCGTTGTTGTTGTTGGAGTCATCTTGCTCTTTGACATCGACACTAGCATCATCACCATTTCCTCTTTCTCGTCATCATCACCGCCATTTCCTCTTTTTCATCCTTTTAATTGTGCCATCATTTTCATACCTATCTTCATGAGTGTTACACTGTCAACATCCATCAACATCATAACAATTATATGAAAGACACATTCGCTGGATAATAATTGATTTCAAAGAATCTTCAATTCTTATAACCACACTCCACCCATTCAACATGTGAAATGCCAAAGACTTAGCACTGAAGCAGAGCTTTAAACAAACTCTTCACTGATTGTTTGTTTTTCATTCGTTTTATTATAGCCTTTCATTACCTTTGTCCTATTTTTCTGTGCCTCTAAAATAGGCATATCTTGTGTGTGTTTCCTGACTACACTCTCTCCCTGTCTTCTTCTTTCTCTCATGCCCACCTGCTGGTTTCTCTCAGCATTGTCTCACCGCTGTGACCTCCTACGACACGCCCACATTCCCGGTGTGACTCAGCCCACCAGGCAGAGCAAAACCAGCACCCGCCAGAGGCAACAGCCAATCAGGATGGGTTACATCAGGTTTATGGAAATGTCCTGGGAAACTCCTGTGGCACCCTGGGAAATTAAGATGTAAAGACAAAAGATAATCTGTCATTTCAATTTAAATAGCCCGACTCCTTTTTGGCAGATACGCATTGATTTTTATACATTTTATATAATATATTATATATAATATTTCACTTCTATTTAATTACGGTGAATACAGTAAATACTTTGAAAATCCAGCTGTTATCTTTTCAAAATAAAGAATGCATCTGATCTCTCCACCTCTCTGAACTGTGTGTGACTCTCATGGATGTCTGCCAGGTGGAGGACACAGGAGACACAGGTAGGTGCCACTACGTTGGACTGTCACCGACAGCAGCAGGACGGAGAAGTCACATTCAGAGATGTCCCTGACCAGAATCACTCTGGCTTCAACAGGCACAGTCCGGTCTTGGTAATGGTAGATGAGAGGGTGCAGCTCTTTATCCAGCCAGCCCTGTTATTGCATATTAATGAGCACATTTCTAGTACAAATACACAGATTACTCCAGGTATGTGATATATATCTATAAGTCCATTTTTGGCAATACACATTTTTTGTTGCAAAATATTAATGTAGAAAATCCTGCATGTCAAATTTGTTGTGACATAATATTGTTTACCTTGTCAGTGAACTCCCACTCCACAAGGAGATGGTGATGTTCCAGACTTCTCAAACACTGAGTGAGGAGGCAGGACAGATGGACGTTAGAGCCTGCTTCAACTGTCTGGTTTGGGCTGGTACCCACACAACCTGGAGTGCTACACACTGTGAATACTACTACTACTACTACTACTACTACTACTACTACTACTAATACTACTAATACTACACACACACACACACAAAATGAACATGCATAGCAGAAACCACATTCAATACTATTCCTTATTTACATTATAACATGAACATGCATGATCTTACCTGTATATTAATGTTCATTTCTCTATTTTGAATTAAGACAGTCCACTCTGATCCGTCTCTATTGTCAATGTGTCTCTTCACTTTGAACACTTTGCTTACAGCTACAAGCTGCAACAAGTTACAGCAACATACTGGTGGTTCACCGTTACTAAACTGTGTGTATGTGTCTGTGGGTGTGTCTGTGTCTGTGGGTGTGTCGGTGGGTGTGTCTGTGTCTGTGGGTGTGTCTGTAGGTGGGTTGGGGGGGGGGGGGGGCAGTTGTGCATGTCAATTTGTGGTCAACCGATCTCTTTAGTTAAACCTGAGATATACACTGAGTATACAAAACATTAAGAACATCTGCTCTTTCCATGACATAGTTGAAAGCTATGATCTCTTATTGATGTCACTTGTTAAATCCAATTAAATAAAACAAAATGTTATTGGTCACGTGCACATATTTAGCAGATGTTATTGCGGGTGTAGCAAAATGCTTGTGTTCCTAGCTCCATGTGCAGTAATATCTAACAATTCACAACAATACACACAAATCTAAAATAAAATAATGGAATTAAGAAATATATAAATATTAGGATGAGCAATGTCGGAGTGGCATTGACTAAAATACAGTACATACATATGAAATGAGTAAAACAGAATGTAAAAATGATTTAAGTGACTAGTGTTCCATTATTAATGTGACCAGCAAGTCCATGTCTGTGTACATAGGGCAGCAAGCCTCTAAGGTGCAGGGTTGAGTAACCGGGTGGTAGCCGGCTAGTGATGGCTATTTAACCTCTACGGGATTGGTGGGACGGTTGAGCTAACGTAGGCTAATGTGATTAGCATGAGGTTGTAAGTAACAAAAACAATTCCCAGGACATAGACATATCGGATATGGGCAGAAAGCTTAAAATTGTGTTAATCAACCTGCACTGTCCAATTTACAGTAGCTATTAAAATGAAATAATACCATGCTATTGTTTGAGGAGAGTGCACTTTTTATTGTGCCTGGGCTGAAATAATACATTATGGCATTTCTCTTGCATTTCAAAGATGAAAAGAATATGCATGTTTTTTCTTTGTATTATCTTTTACCAGATCTAATGTGTTATATTCTCCTACATTAGTTTCACAGTTCTACAAACTTCAAAGTGTTTCCTTTCAAATGGTATCAAGAATATGCATATCCTTGCTTCAGGTCCTGAGCTACAGGCAGTTAGATTTGGGTATGTCATTTTAGGCAAATATTTAAAAAAAAGGGTTGGATCCTTAAGAGGCAGTCTTATGGCCTTGAGATAGAAGCTGTTTTTCAGTCTCTCGGTCCCAGCTTTGATGCACCTGTACTGACCTCACCTTCTGGATGATAGTTGGGTGAACAGGCCGTGGCTCGGGTGGTTGATGTCCTTGATGATGTTTTTGGCCTTCCTGTGACATTGGGTACAGTAGGTGTCCTGGAGGGCAAGCAGTATGCTCCCGTTGATGCGTTGGGCAGACTGCACCACCCTCTGGCAGTTCAGTTGCCGTACCAGGTGGTGATCCAGCCTGACAGGATGCTCTCAATTGTGCATCTGTAAAGGTTTGTGAGGGTCTTAGGGGCCAAGCCGAATTTCTTCACCCCTACCTTGTCACAACACAACTGATTGGCTGAAACACAGAATAAACAACTCCAGTACCGAAAGTAAGTGTGAGGGATGTTGTTGCATGTGTGTGTGTCTGAATCTACTACCTTGGCCTGCTGTAACTATATACAGTATGTGAGTGAGATGTTAGTAACTAAGTGTTTTCTTCATTCTCGATTGCAGCCAGTAGCAACAAGAAGAAGCGCTGCAATGTGTGTGGACGCAAGAAGGACAGGAAGACACAGTACACATACATCAAGTGCAAGAAATACATTTGCAACACACACAGAGTAAAACTCTGTCCCTTATGTGATACACATAGAAAGTATGAAAAAAACAGTGACAACAATAAGAATAGTAGATATAATACTAATGAAAAAAATACAAATATAACAAATAAAACAAATAGAAATGTAATAATAGTCAATGTTCGGATTAATTCAACAAACAAAGATGACTGGTCCACTTATACAGTCTATTAATTATAATACATGGAGAGAATAGTACATTTTATTTTTCTTCCCTTAGGTTGTGGCAATCTGTGACATACTATGCTGCCAACTCTAACCTCAGACCTTTGCCCCAAAAATATACAAAGTTTATCTTTGTTTGATTGTTCTGTGAATGGAAAAAAATACATTTTGAATTTGGGGAAGGAGTCTCTAAATAATACACACAGCACATTCGGGAAGTATTCAGACCCCTTAACTTTTTCCACATTTTGTTACATTACAGCCTTATTCTAAAATGTATTCAATTAATTATACACACACAATACCCCATAATGACGAAGTGAAAACAGTTTTTTTTAAATCGTACAATTATATATATTTTTTTAAACAGAAATACCATATTTACATAAGTATTCTGACCCTCAATCAAAATTGAGCTTAGGTGCATCCTGTTTCCATCGATCATCCTTGAGATGTTTCTACAACTTGATTCTGAGTCCACCTGTGGTCAATTCAATTGATTGGACATGATTTAGAAAGGCACACACCTGTCTATATAAGGTCCCACAGTTGACAGTGCATGTCAGGGCAAAACCAAGCCATGATGTCAAACGAATTGTCTGTGGAGCTCCGAGACAGGATAGTGTAGAGCCACAGATCTGGGGAAGGGTACCAGAAAATGTCTGCAGCATTGAATGTCCCTAAGAACACAGTGGCACACAGTGGCCTCCATCATTCTTAAATGGAAAAAGATTGGAACCACCAAGACTCTTCCTAGAGCTGTCCGCCTGGCCAAAATGAGCAATCGGGTGAGAAGGTCCTTGGTCAGGGAGGTGACCAAGAACCCGATGGTCACTCTGCCAGAACTCCAGAGTTCCTCTGTGGAGATCATTATTTGGCAGCAGTTACACAACACACCTATCTTATCTAATTCAAATTAGTTTATCATTGAAATATGAGAATCTGTAGAATTCTAGATAGCTGAGCATCTATCTATCATCTTTTTGAAATCCACAGCACATATACCATGCAGAAAAAATGCAGAATGTCTCTGATAAGGAATCCCATCAGCTCTCATCACTACATTTCTATCTGGAACATCACTCATTTGTTGTCGAAACATGGCCCAGGTGGTAACTTCTGATAGAAACATGGCCCAGGTGGTAACTTCTGATAGAAACATGGCCCAGGTGGTAGCTTCTAATAGAAACATGGCCCAGGTGGTAGCTTCTGATAGAAACATGGCCCAGGTGGTAGCTTCTGATAGAAACATGGCCCAGGTGGTAGCTTCTGATAGAAACATGGCCCAGGTGGTAGCTTCTGATAGAAACATGGCCCAGGTGGTAGCTTCTGATAGAAAAATGGCCCAGGTGGTAGCTTCTGATAGAAACATGACCCAGGTGGTAGCTTCTGATAGAAACATGGCCCAGGTGGTAGCTTCTGATAGAAAAATGGCCCAGGTGGTAGCTTCTGATAGAAACATGGCCCAGGTGGTAGCTTCTGATAGAAACATGGCCCAGGTGGTAGCTTCTGATAGAAACATGGCCCAGGTGGTAGCTTCTAATAGAAACATGGCCCAGGTGGTAGCTTCTAATAGAAACATGGCCCAGGTGGTAGCTTCTGATAGAAACATGGCCCAGGTGGTAGCTTCTAATAGAAACATGGCCCAGGTGGTAGCTTCTGATAGAAACATGGCCCAGGTGGTAGCTTCTATCTACATTTTTGTCAAAATTATGTTGATAAGATAGCCTTGTTCTTTCAATGTCCTGTACCTACATAGTACTCTAAATACCCCAATTCATGTTGATTAGTTCACTTACAGTAGTTAGTGCATATATCTTCATACTTTTTGTACTATATATACACATCACTGGAGGCTGGTAGGAGGAGCTATTGGAGGACAGGCTCATTGTAATGGCAGGAATGGAATAAAAGGAACTGAGTCAAACGTGGTTTGTTTGATATCATTCCATTTATTCCATTTCAGCCATTACAATTTGCCTGTCCTCCTATAGCTTCTCCCACCAGCCTCCACTGACACACATCCTTCCCTGATCAGTTAAGACCAAAGTGCTATGGGGTGAACAGCTTCTCCACACTTTGTGTAGGCTGCTTTTGCATTTACATGTTCCTCCGTTTTTGCATGAGCTGGACCACAGACTGTGACCTGGGTCTGGGGTCTTTGGGTGAACTCCAGGTAAAAGACCTCCAGGAATAGCGCCACCTGAAGCCCTCACTTCCCTCACTGATGGCCAGCTTCAGCATCTTGTGCAGCTCCTCATAGGAGTCATAGGTGGGAAGGCACAGCTGGTTAAGACAGGTGTGTGCAGTGGGCAGGGTGCTGTGTGTAGGAGCAGCGATAACCTGGAATGAGGGGCAGAGGGTGGGTGTCAAAACCCCCGGTGGGCAGCTGGGAGGAGCCTGGGGTGAACTGCAGCAGGCGGGCAAACTCCTCCCGGCGAAGCTGGACACATCACCTTCTTTCTGAAGTGCCACGACCCTCCGACGATCACAGCAGGGGCCTTGAAGTCCTACACGTTGATGTCCCCTGTACTACACATCAACAGCTCATTCTCACATGTTCATTCAAACCTTCGAAAAAAGTGCTCCACCTTGCCTCATCATTTGAGCTCCTCCAGATATCAGCTCCACCACTTTTTCCAGCTGTCCTAGAGAAGATATGGGATGTATCGGAAGCAAATAGAAGCAAACAGAATGAAACGGGAGTGACTGAATTTGTAGAATAGAAACTTGTTTTTATTGCAAAACATTTTCCGCTGCAAAATGTTTTGCTACGGTGTGCAGTAATGGAATACATCCCTGGTGGTGTCCACTATCTGCCTCAGGTGAGAGGAAGACAGTCCTTTTCTCTGACTATGATGGATGGGGCTCATGGTGCATACCTCACAGCAATAAATCAAAGCTCTCTCCTTCCCCAACTCTCCTTCCCCAATACTGAATAAAAATATTAACGCAACATCTAAAGGGTTGGTCCCATGTTTCATGATCTGGAATAAAAGATCCCATAAATGTTCCATATGCACAAAAAGCTTAATTCTTTCTCTCAAATGTTTTGCACAAATTTGTTGACATCCCTGTTAGTGAACATTTCTCCTTTGCCAATATAATCCATCCACCTGACTGGCGTGGCATATCAAGAAGTAGTGGTCTAAAGTACTTAAGTAAAAATACTTGAAAGTACTATTTAAGTAGTTTTTGGGGTATCTGTACTTTACTTTACTATTTATATTATTCCCAACTTTTACTTTTACTTCACTACATTCCTAAAGAAAAGAATGTACTTTTTACTCCATACATTTTCCCTGACACCCTAAAGTACTTGTTACATTTAGACAGGAAAATGGTCCAATTCACACGCTTATCAAGAGAACATCCCTGGTCATCCCTACTGCTTCTGATCTGGCGGACTCACTAAACACATGCTTTGTTTGTAAATGATGTCTGAGTGTTGGAGTGTGCCCACGGCTATCTGTAAATGATTTATACTTTTGATACTTAATTATATTTGAGCAATTACATTTACTTTTGATGCTTAAATATATTTAAAACCAAATACTTTTAGACTTTTACTCAACTAGTATTTTACTGGGTGACTTTCACTTTTACTTGAGTCATTTTCTATTATGGAATCTTTACTTTTACTCAAGTCTGACAATTGATACTTTTTCCACCACTGTCAAGAAGCTGATTAAACAGCATGATCATTACACAGGTGTACCTTGAGCAGGGGACAATAAAAGGCTACTCTAAAATGTGCAGTTTTGTCACACAACACAATACCACAGATGTCTCAAGTTTTGAGGGAGCATGCAATTGGCATGCTGACTGCAGGAATGTCCACCAGAGCTGTTGCCAAAGAATTGTATGTTCCTTTCTCTACCATAAGCCACCTCCAACGTTGTTTTATAGAATGTGGCAGTACGTCCAACCAGCCTCACAACCGCACACCTTGTGTAACCACGCCAGCCCAGGACCTCAACATCCGGCATCTTCGTCTGGGACCAGCCACCCGGACAGCTGATAAAACTGAGGAGTATTTCTGCCTGTAATAAAGTCATTTTGTGGGGAAAAACAGATTCTGATTGGCATAGATTATGGCCTAATGAATTTATTTAAATTGACTGATTTCCTTATAACTCAGTAAAATCGTTGAAATTGTTACATGTTCTTTTTATATTTTTGTTCAGTATATGTGTGTGCTCTAGGGCAACAGTATCTAAATATAATTTGTATTTGTTGTCTTGGCTACTGGACCTTTTTTGGAACACCATTATTTTTGTCTTACTTAGATTCACTGTCAGGGCCCAAATCTAACATAATCTGTGCAGAAGCTCTGGTGCTGCTGTAGGTCCTTCCTTGTTTGGGGACAGAAGCACCAGATCATCTGACATTTGATTTCTGAGTCTAGTAGGGTGAGGCCGGGTGCTGCAGATTGTTCTAGTGCCCTTGCCAAATCATTGATGTCGAGGAGGGTGGAGCTCAACCTGCATTGCTTTCTCACCCCATGGCCCTGAGGAAAGAAATATGTGATTATTTTAACTGCACAATTGGTTTTTTTTGTATATAGATTTTATAATGTCGCATGCTTCCTCCCAACACCGCTTTTCATCAATTTGTATAGCAGACCCTCCCGCCAAATTGAGTCAATAGCTTTTTTGAAAATCAACAAAGCATAAGACTTTGCTTTTGTTTTGTTTAGTTTGTTTGTCAATAAGTGTCGGTCTGTCGTATGGTATTTCGGTAGAAAGACAATTTGACATTTTCTCAGGACATTGTTTTCACTGGGGAGATGTTGGAGTCTGCTGTGCTGCAGGGGATTTTTCAGAGATTGCTGTAAACGCAGATTCACCTGTAATTATTGGGGTCAAATTTGTCTCCACTTTTGTGGATTGGTGTGATCAGACCTTGGTTCCAAATATTGGGGATGATATTAGAGCTGAGGATAGTGTTGAAGAGTTTAAGAACAGGCCATTTGAATTTGTGCTCTGTATATTTTATCATTTTGTCTAGTATACCATCAACACCACAGGCCTTTTTGGGTTGGAGGGTTTGTATTTGGTCCTGTACTCATCCAATGTATTTGGAGAATCCAGTGTGTTCTGGTTGTCTTTAATAGCTGATTTAAAGTTTGGTAAATGATCATCTAAAAGTTGTTGTTCTTGGTTCTTTGTTATGTGGCCAAAAAGATTGGATAAGTGGTTTATCCGTACATCTCCATTTTGGATAGATAGCTCTTTGTGTTGTTCTTTGTTTAGTGTGTTCCAAAAGCTGATAAGTGTGATCTGTATCCTTGATGCCAACCCAGTGCCCATTACAAGCCAGGATCCAGCCTTACCCTGAGGCTATACTTAGAGACATTAGACACATGATGAAGTGGGATGGGCCCGATGTGCGGCTCCTCTCTCCTATCTTCGGACTGTGGCGTATCTCAGATTTTATGAGTGTGTGTGGTCTCAATGAATATTCATGAGGTGATTAGAGGAAAGCACATGAATTCTTGATAAATTATTAACACATTTACGACACATTGTGGTGCTCGTCTGTTTTTGACCTCCCAGAGGAGTATGATATGATGCCATACTGATATCTAGTGGAATTAAATCAGCACCACGCTGCCAGCATGGGGAGGAATTTACTGTGATCGACAAATACAGTCCCTCTGAAGACCATATCAGATTATGCTTTTATTGAGGGCTCATTATTCAGCTGTACCTTTTTTTATGGCTGTTTGATCCTGTTGTTTTTCTGTGTCTGCTAGGTAATGAATTGACCAGTTAGTGTGTTTGGTGTGCAATTTTCAGATTCCGTCTCTGATGTTTGATTAAAATGCTACAATGCTACAGCATAGGCCTACTCTGAGGGCCATGGGTTTTGCAGCTGCTCTATCCCATATTTATCTGCTCGGAGTATCTTATTAGATCATTCAGAGAGTCTGTGAAGGAGAGAGCTTTGATTTACTCCTGTGAGGTGTGCATCATGAGCCTCATTCATCATAGTCAGAGAAGAGGACAGACCTCCTCTCACCTGAGGCAGATTCTAGTCATTAGTGAACACCATAGCAAAATGTTCCGCAACAAGGGTTTCTATTGGACAAATTCAAGTAGGTCACTCCCCATTTCATTAAGTTTGACTCTATTTGCTTCCGTTTGGATCCTAGTGAATACACCCCAGATCTGTGGAACAGAAAGTCAAAGGGGATGCTTCATCTCCATGGAAACAGCAGCTCTACTTCACCTCCTCATAGACAGAGGGCGCTAAAGGCTACTCTACAGTCTGCAGGAGCCCCACTGAAGGAAGAGTTTGAATGATTTGAGCGTATTATCAAAGGAACTACATATGGTGAGAAGATATTACTACTTTTTTTATCCTTCTAACTGGAACAAAAAAATATGTGTTTAAAACAGTCTTTAAAATGCCCATGAATTGAATCAGTAGACTGAGAACACACAATGTGGTTTAGTCAGTTGGTCTTCTGGGGAAGGGGAAACTGTGAGGGACAGAGGGCTGGAGAGAGAGAGAGAGAGAGAGAGAGAGAGAGAGAGAGAGAGAGAGAGAGAGAGAGAGAGAGAGAGAGAGAGAGAGAGAGAGAGAGAGAGAGGAGAGAGAGAGAGAGAGAGAGAGAGAGAGAGAGAGAGAGAGAGAGAGAGAGCAATTGAAAAAAGCAAGTGGCCTAAACAGCTACCCTGGGGAATTCCTGATTCTACCTGGATTATGTTTGAGAGGCTTCCATTAAAGAACACCCTCGTGTTCTGTTAGACAAGTAACTCTTTATCCACATTATAGCAGGGGGGTGTAAAGCCATAACACATACGTTTTTCCAGCAGCAGACTATGATCAATAATGTCAAAGCTACACCGAAGTCTAACAAGTCAGCCCCTACAATAATTGTATTATAAATTTCTCTCAGCCAATCAGCAGTCATTTGTGTAAGTGCTGTGCTTGTTAAGTGTCCTTCCCTAAAGTCTGTTGTCAATTTGTTTACTGTGAAATAACATTGTATCTGGTCAAAATGTTTTTTTTCTAGAAGTTTACTAAGGTTTGGTAACAGGCTAATTGTTTGGCTATTTGAGCAAGTAAAGGGGGCTTTACAATTCTTGGGTAACGGAATGACTTTAGCTTCCCTCCAGGCCTGAGGGCACACACTTTCTAGTATAGATAAAGTCCCGCCAAAGAACAGGAAACTACAAAGATATGTGCTTATCACTCAATGCTTCAGAATTCAGACTGTCTACACTGCGCTGTGAATGTTGGTTTGACTTGGACTCCAGCAGATCCTTATTTTATATATCCACCACAATAGAGAGAATTCTGACAAGTAATATGTTTGCTCTTTGAGTTTTCTACACAGTACACATGTGATTTAATATATATGCAGTACGAGTCAAAAGTGTTGAACACACCTAGTCATTCAAGGGTTTTTCTTTATTTTTACTATTTTCTACATTGTAGAATAATAGTGAATTCATCAAAACTATGAAATAGCACATATGGAATCATGTAGTAACCCAAAAAATGTTCAACAAATCAAAATATTTTTTAGATTTGGATATTCCCTTTGCCTTGATGACAGCGTCTTTCGTAACAGCATGCGTGGGTATAGCAGAGGAATGACAATGACACATCTCAGACACTTTATTGAGGGGTGTGTTTTTCTTCTTATTTTCTCCAAAATGAAAGAGCTCTGTTGACCACATACAGACTTGCAAAACTCGTCCCCCCCCACCCCTTCCAATCCACACACACATACACACTGTTTACTGAAGGGGAACCACCAGTATGTTGCTGTAACATTTTGCAGCTTGTAGCTGTAAGCATTTCCACAGTGTTCAAAGTGAAGAGGCACATTGACCATAGAGACTAGGGTGGACTGCTT
Organism: Salmo salar; assembly: GCF_965601325.2. Lineage (NCBI taxonomy): Eukaryota > Metazoa > Chordata > Actinopteri > Salmoniformes > Salmonidae > Salmo > Salmo salar. The sequence continues at coordinate 49,236,959 of NC_138310.1, read as the reverse complement.
TTCATCGTCATTAGCCAAAACAGATAAATCAATATGTAATCCATCGCGGAGTCAAGAATAGGTAAGATAATGGTCATGTTAAAATGTATGTAAGGAACATTATTGAAACTGTTGGTCACCCAAGAACATGGAAATATAATGGTTGGCACATTGGCAACATGGCTGCTCTATCTGTAAAGGAGACATACTTATATGACTGGCAGATTGGTGCAATTTACATGTTGAATCATTGTGTACGGTGCCTTCGGAAAGTATTCAGACCACTTTACTTTTTCCACATTTTGGTACGTTACAGCATTATTCTAAAATTGATTAGATGGTTTTTTTCACCTCATGAATCTACACACAATACCCCATAATGACAAAGAAAACACAGGTTTATAGATATTTTTGATAATTTATAAAACATACAAAAATGGAAATATCACATTTACGTAAGTATTTAGACCCTTTACTCAGTACTTTGTTGAAGCACCTTTGGCAGTGATTACAGCCTCGAGTCCTCTTGGGTATGACGCTCAAGCTTGGCACACCTGTATTCTTCTCTGCAGATCCTCTCAAAATCTGTCAGGTTGGATGGGGAGCGTTGCTGCACAGCTATTTTCAGGTCTCTCCAGAGATGTTCGATCGGGTTCAAGTCCGGGCTCTGGCTGGGCCACTCAAGGACATACAGAGACTTGTCCCGATCCACTCCTGCGTTGTCTTGACTGTTTGCTTAGGGTTGATGTCCTGCTGGAAGGTAAACCTTCACCCCAGTCTGAGGTCCTGAGTACTCTGAAGCAGATTTTCATCAAGGATCTCTGTACTTTGCTCTGTTCATCTTTGCCTCGATCCTGACTAGTCTCCCAGTCCGTGCCGCTGAAAAATATCCCTACAGCATGATGGTTCCACCACCATTCTTCACCGTAGGGATGGTGCCAGGTTTCCTCCAGAAGTGACGCTTGGCATTCAGGCCAAAGAGTTCAATCTTGGTTTCATCAGACCAGAGAATGTTCTGAGAGTCTTTAGGTGCCTTGTGTTAAACTCCAAGCTAGCTGTCATGTGCCTTTTACTGAAGAGTGGCTTCCGTCTGGCCACTCTACCATAAAGGCCTGATTGGTGCTGCAGAAATGGTTTGGTTTTAGCTCTGACATGCACTGTCAACTGTGGGACCTTGTATAGACCAGTATGTGCCTTTGCAAATCATGTCCAATCATTTGAATGTACCACAGGTGGACACCAATCAAGTTGTAGAAACATCTCAAGGATAATCAATGGAAACAGGATGCACCTGAGCTCAATTTCGAGTCAAGTAGCAAAGGGGCTGAATACTGTACTTATGTAAATAATGTATTTATATTTTGTATTTTTCTAAATGTGCAAACATTTCTAAAAACCTATTTTCGCTTTGTCATTATGGGGTATTGTGTGTAGATTGCCGAGGATCTTTCATTTATTTAATCCATTTTAGAATAAGGCTGTAACATAACAAAATGTGGAAAAAGTCAAGAGGTATGAATACTTCCCGAAGGCACTGTATGTTTGCATTTGTATGCTAGTTGCATTCTACTGCGGTACAAGTCTAAATGAAGAGTGTATTTTCAAAACGCTATATCCACAACTTTTTCACATTTGTGTTTTTTCATCAGAAGTGATTGCCTATGTTTACATGTTTTAATACTGTTCTCAGATTTTTTATTAATAGATTTTAGATGTGCAAGAAAATGCTTTTGTGTGTGTGTGTGTGTGTGTGTGTGTGTGTGTGTGTGTGTGTGTGTGTGTGTGTGTGTGTGTGTGTGTGTGTGTGTGTGTGTGTGTGTGTGTGTGTGTGTGTGTGTGTGTGTAAAATGACATATATCCATTGTTTTGCTGGAATGCAATGTTCGTATCCTATATATTTTACTGTGATATGTGGTTGTCTCACCTAGCTATCTTAAGATGAATGCACTAACTGTAAGTTGCTCTGAATAAGATCATCAGCTAAATTACTAAAATGCCAAATGTAAATGTTTTACATACAGATCTCATCTGCATTGAATTTTTTTTTTTAGCACTTTTTAAATATTGATGTCACAAATGTATCATTTTAACTATTCTTTATTAAAAATGTAGTTATTTGTTATATTCGGACTGTTGTCTGAGAGTGAGGCGGATGTATAGCATTGTGCTAATAAAACCATGAGTTTTTGTCTCTCTGAAATGAAACCAGTGAAAGACTTGAAACAAATACATGTCTGTCATTGAACAACCACATGCCATGATTAGATAATGACAAAATGCACAACAAAAGGGCTTAATGGATAAAACCGTCACCATATCATATACCACTACCAAGACCGAATTGTCACCGTTGAACCAAGAGTGTTTCTGGTCAGGGACATCTCTGAAGGTGACTTCTCGCTCCTGCTGCTGTCGGTGACAGTCCAACGTAGTGGCACCTACCTGTGTCTCCTGTGTCCTCCACCTGGAAATCCAGACATCCATGAGAGTCACACACAGCTCAGAGAGGTGGAGAGATCAGGTATATACTTTATTTTATAAAGATAACAGTTTGACTAAGCATTAAGTACAATTATATGTAAATAATAATAATCATAATCAACGTGTATATGCGGATAAAGGAGTTGTGCTATTCAAATCAGATTGACAGATTATCTTTTGTCTTTACACCTTGATTTCCCAGGGCGGCACAGGAGTATCCCAGGAGATTTCCATGAACCTGATGTAACCCATCCTGAGACAGACTGTACCTGCTCGCTCTAACACAACACAGGACACAAACTGCTATGTCACACTCCAGAGGCTCAGGGCCCCGCCCCCTCCCACACCATCTAGAGCAGAGGGCGTCTAGGTTACCATGGTGAGCACACTGTGTACAGAACAGAGACTTTAATTCCTCTATTTTGAGATGATCATACAGCCATTTCTTACACTCGATACAGTCCTTGATAATACACAGGTTTTTTGTTTGACCACTTGACTGAATGAACGTGTGTGTGTGTGTGTGTGTGTGTGTGTGCCTGTGTGTGTATGTGCGTGAGCTCATGTGCATATCATTCCCAGCCCAAGCCTCACCCCAGCAGAAAACCTCTCCCAGAGGAGATAATAACAGTGGTGTTTTTTTGTCCTTTAAACAATTCAAGTATTTCCACTGGGATAGAGTCAAGAACCAACCCAACCCTCCCTAAAGACTCAGACACAGGGAACTGCTGTGTTGAGGCTAGTAGCTTGGCTTTTTCAAATGGAGAGAATGACCAAATCTCCCATTGTTCCTTTGTGACATTGCCGAAGAACCACTGTGCTTGAGTCATTTCAGAAGGGGTGAAAGTCTGTTATTTTGGAAGAGAATCCAGAACCACTTATATCCACATTCATCTCTTACACTCTAATCAGAGTGGTTATTGATTAAGATTCCTATAATTTAGCTATATAAATATAATGTATTACTATTACTTAGAAGATCCATCCTTCTTGCTAATGGTCCCCTGGGTGCAGAGGAGTCCTCTCAGCTCAATGCATTTCTATGTGTACAGCAGTTCAACTGCTCAGTAATTAATCAGGACATCAATTATTGACAACTAACATTATTGTAACCCTAACAGAGATGGACAGTTATTATGTTTGACAGGTAGGGTTTTTAAAAAACAGGAAGTGGGTAGAGGGATTATCTTGCACATGGTTTCATCCACCAGCTGGCTCTCTCTGTAGCAATTATCCTGGGGACATTCCACAGGATATGTACAGAACATTCACAGACCATGCACAGGACAATCAATTACATGTGGTGTGATTTAAAAAAAAAAATGTTGGTCTTGGTGTGAAGTATTTTAGTCGAAAATAAATAAACAATTAGTTTGCTCAAACTGGCTCAAACTGTTCTTCAAAACTGTCTTGCCTGTCTTGCACATAACAGTTAGAGAAATAGGTAGATACTTTCACTTCCACTTCTATTGAGATGCTAGATTGTTTTTGTGTGGTTATTCAACAAGCATACTAGCTCTCTGTTATTGGTAAGCTGATTTGCTATATATCCGATTGGGGAGCAACATTTGATGTAGCCTTTAGAAATAGGTCATGTCCCATCTGGAATGACTTGACCATTACACAATGTGTCCTTATCCTTTAATCCCAGAGTGCTCCTCTCTCAGAGGTGTGGCTGAACGCTTGTTGCTCAACCTTATTGGACAGCTCGGTTTCATTACAGACTTTAAAAAGACAACTTTGGAATGCATATCATTACACCACTGATGGAACATGATAACTTATACAAAAATGTATTATATTGCTTCATCTTCCTATCAATCTCCTCCACTGTTTATCTAATGCTTACCGTTCCCTCTCTTGTTTTGTCTCTCTATCTCTCTGCCCTTTTCCGGTGTGATGTGTGAACGTCCTTGTCTATTTATTTGTTTCTGCTCTAAAGCCTCTCGACTCATCCCCTGAATCCCCAGAATGATTGCGTTCTCATCTATGTGAAGGTTTATGCCAAATGGCACTGCCTGCTGTCAAATGGTGCCTTCTCCCAAGGGGCGCACACAACACATATACACACACACACACACACACACACACACACACACACACACACACACACACACACACACACACACACACACACACACACACACACACACACACACACACACACACACACACACACACACACACACACACTGCAATCTGTTGGAATGGCCAAGCTAGAGCCGTGGAGTCCTTTACACTCACGATCACCACTGGAGTAGCATACCTGAGTACCCTGTGGGTTATGCTGCCGTTCTACAAAGAATGATATGGTTGTACTTGACAAGATTATATCCAGTCTCACAATTCTTCCATGAGGAATTGCTCATCCCTTTTTATATTTCTCACACTTTATTTATTTCACCCTCTATCTTTAGCATTTCCCACTATGTTCCTCTGCAGTAGCTATATGTGTGTTGTGCTTGACTGATCAGTAAGGGCTTTAATACCGAAATCTCTCGTCAGTATTGATCTTTTCATCCTCACCCGTTCATCTGGAGCTCCCAGTACATCCCACTCTTTCCCTGTTATCTATCTCTTCCCCCCATCCCTTAACATCCATATTAGAGCTCTCTTCCTCCCTTGTTTTCTTCCTAGGTACCTCTTTATTCCTGCACTTGCTATTGATGAACAGAAAGGGAGGGGTCGGGTCTTGCTGCGAGCAGGTTGGATTTTTTTTGTTTGTTTGGCGACCACGACTGCTTCGTTCTTCATGTTATCTTTTCACAGACTTCCCAAACTCCTCCTCTCAGGAAACTGAGAGACAGTGCTCACTCAACATCTTCATCCTTTGTCTTTGGGTTTCTCTGTTAAGTCTATGACCCTTTGTAGAGATATCCCTTTTAAAATGTTAAGAATTACATTACCTTCAAGATCACGTATAATTTTCTTGGAAGCTTTTCTGATACCTTTTTATAATCCCATTCAGTTCAGTCTAAAAAGCCAGGAGGTCTGTCTGGCCAATATCCATTCAAATCGTGTTCTACCACTGCGAAAGTGCATTCTACCGCTGGACACTGAACTACCAACAATGCCTTTTAAAGGGAATTTCCCCCAACGTTCGTGGAGATGGTAAACGCTGTGAATGTCACCTCAAGTGTCAATTACCACCTGTGCGTCAATTTAATTAAAACAAAAATAAATATCCATAAAATGTGTCTGTTAAAGCTAGACGTAGCAGTTTCATGCATCGGGTGCGTCTCAATCCACCTCATCCACCTACTTTGGCCTTCCGTATCTGCGGTGGAAAGTGGCAGAGCTACAGCGCTGTTTGTCAGACCAGGAGACATCCCCAAAATCGGTCTTCTCATGAAAATGTCTGTAAAGTCCGAACGGTTTGGCTTACTAACTAATACCACTCTATGGAAAGATGAGACCATCATGAACACGATGGTGTTCTCTATTTTGCTCCATGACCCCCACAAGTGTCACGGGACTTGTCTGACAAATGAATGGAAGTATGGAGGTAGTTCTGTGCCCCAAAAAAAAAGTGTTAAATATGTGTCCAAAAATATTTCCTGAGCTTATATCTCCTAGATATAGGACAAACACCTCAAAACCTTATACCTTATGATAGAAATGTTTACTGTTTTTTTAATAAATGTGTTATTCAATGCGTTTCTATGGGCTATAGCAGTAAACGCCAAAGGCTTTGACTTTCAGAGCTTGAAAGGCACCTCTGACATCACCTAAACAAGAGCAATGCATTTGTCGGTCAACATCCTACAGATCCAATCCCAGACAGTTTCTGTCAGTGTTATAGGTTATTGTTTATGTGTACAGCAGTCCAACTGCTCACTAATTAATCAGGACATCAATTATTGACAACTAACATCCTTTACTCATGGAAATGTCCAGGGTATTTCGTTAAGTGGAAACTCTATAAACAAATATACACACACACACACACACAAAGTAGAGCCGTAACTTTGATTTAAAATAAGGGGGGAACAACATTCGACTTGCCATTCAAAGCTCAATTTGTGTCCGACGGTCCTGCACCCTCATTTTAGACACACTTGTCAAAAACAGTGCAAATATACAATTCAAAATTCTATTTCCATGACCGCAATCAAACAATGGTTTTTATGATGTCATGAAAATATTCCGGTCCTTTACTCAATGAACAGGCTATCTCTGTGTGTTCAAGACAAGAGGAAACTTGGCCTGCTCCACTGACACTCTCTCCAGCTAGACCACAGCACTGTCTTTGACGGGATTAGCTCGGCACTTGCACACACAGATGTCCCACACAACACACACCACAGAGACAGAGGAGGGAGGGAGAGAGGGATGCAGGAGTGAAAAGAAAAAGGGACAACACACAAAGACTAAAACACAGTCCAATGCAAAGACTCTCACTCATAAACAGAGACACAGAGACACAGAGAGAGACACAGAGACACAGAGAGAGACACAGAGACACAGACACAGACAGACAGACACAGACAGACAGACAGACAGACAGACAGACAGACAGACAGACAGACAGACAGACAGACAGACAGACAGACAGACAGACAGACAGACAGACAGACAGACAGACAGACAGACAGAGTGGTTTTCAAACCTCGCTGGGCACCTAGACATTTCACAATTATGCTGACCTGATTCACCTATTTATTTAAGTGCTTGCTGATTAGTTGACAAGTTGAATCAGGTGTGTTAATAACTGAGGAATAGGTCAAATACATGTAACGGTTTTACATCCCCCAAGGAAAGGTTGGAAGATCCCTGGTCTAGGACACACAGAGATAATTAGAGATCAATATAATTGATTCCGTTAGCTAGCCTATTGCCTATTTATATTCCATATTTATATTTATCACCTATACTGACAGCACGATACACGCACATCGTCTATTTTGAGCCTGATCAAACAAACAACAAAAGACACTATTATATGATTAAATCTCATTCATTTATCTGAGTGCATCCGTGCTTTTCCATGATTGTTAAGTTGAAACTGTCGATCGTTGCGAGTAAATGTAATTGAATAATTGTACATTGAAATGTGAGATATGAAAAGGGTAAATGTAGGGATAGAGAGGGAGGGAGCTAAGAGTGGAGGATTTTATTTCATTTCCAACCTCCCCGCCTTCTTTTGAGAGACACCCACAACCATATAACCAACTATTTCTACAGCTACAGTCACTGCCAGCCATATCATAGCACTGAAAAAATAACACATATTTTAAGCTTTTTTAAAAGTAAAACAGAAGATTTGACGATATTTGTATTTTAATCATATAGCGTGACGTTTTACTACAAGGAGATACAATGCATTTTACATTACAAAAGCGAAATAAGACGTGGATGCCTGCTACCAATTTGAGCATCGTGGGATTGGTGGTTTATATTTTGGGTAAGTAGGCTATAACGGAAACGTCTCATGTAACAGCGGATCGTAATTTTGAAAGATGAGTGACAGAGCCGCAATTTTACTATATTGGATCAAATGTGCACCGTTTTCTCGCGCGTTGTGTAAGTGTGTGTGTGTGTGTGTGTGTGTGTGTGTGGTTTGTAAATGAGCAAAATTAAGATATTCCTGAAATGCTGTGTATGATTATTGTAGGCTACCTAGTTAATAGACTGGTGGCCCACGAAAAACGCCGCTTGCCATCACTGGAAATTGCCAACTTCATCACCTCTAAGCCTAACACTTTAGGCTATGTCAACAGACTCAGTCAAGGAACCAAAACAGTTGGCTAAACGATGTGCGGTTGTTTTTAATCCAGAGATAAAGCGCGGTGAATCACAAAAAGCATAATTCCAGCGTCCCAACGCCTGATCTAAACCGAAACAACGTGGGGATTTATTATTGGCCCGCTCTCTACCTATAGCTTATTCAGAATGTGGAACAAGTCGCTTAAGTATCAGGGCTCAAGCAGGTCCAGTGATGCTCTCTCTACTGATGCAGGTACGGAGTGGAGTGGATGGACGCTGACGCACGGACACCGCGTATCTCCATCGTCTCTGCACTAGAGACGCATCGCTAGCAACATCGCATAGTATTTGTTTTCTCACAATAGCGGGTCGAAAGCGTGACTGGCAGCTTGCTTTGCCGCGGTCGGCTGGCTATGACGAAGCCAAACTATGCTGAGTTTAGCGCATCTGGGTGGATACACTTATCTATTCACATTGCCTCACTAGTGTAGGCTATATTTCCTGTTTATTCACATAGCCTACACTTCATTATTCGTATCCCAAAGAACACTCAGATAAAGATGGATAGTGAGAGTGCTGTTTTGTGCTCAGCAAAGGCCTGCTTGGCAACAGGCTACTGGTGCGTAATGACGGCTCATGAGATGAATTTCCCGATCTGTGATTTTGATGCCATGACACCATTAAGCCTATACAGTAGCTTAAACCTGTATTTTCCACATATGTCTGTTCATATCTGTGTTATCGTAGTGTTGTGGGATATTACAAATAAAAGGTAGGTTAAAAATGTAGAAAATATATATTGGGGAAAAAAACATTGCTATGCAGTGTCTATAGCCTATCACTTTCAAACTGTTGTGATGACGCCTGGTTCACACTGTCTGGTCACCGTCAGTCTGCAGCAGAAGAGATGACTAATACCACACCAGCCTCTGAAACCTTCACCATTTTAGAACAATCACGTATTGTCATGATGCTGCACCTCCTAGACGTTTACACTAGAGGGAGACAGTGCCACGCAGACGGTCTACTTTATAGACCAACAGGGATGATGTCTAATAGGCAATGCTGGCAAGCTCACATACATCCTCTCATACTATTTCAAGGAGCAGTTGGTAATAGTAGACTTTTAGGAGCTCAAAAATGCTATTTAACATCAGTATGGATGATATAGAGGACTAGTATTGATATAGAGGACTAGGCTACACTCGTGACTACCGGGTGCTGACTAACAACCAACAGTATTTGTGATGTCCATTTGGTATCGGGATCTTTGAGTATACTTTTATATTTCATCCACAAGGGGGCAGGCTAATCCACATCCACTGCCACTGTATAGCCCGCACTGCAGTCTGTAGACTAGTGGCTATGCAGCAGCACTAGCGGTTCTGGGGGGGCAGTGCCCCCATGACAACAATTTTGGACCCCCTTGTGGCCTCCCTAAATGTGGAGTATGAAATAATTTTTACATGACACATTTTTGCTCTCGTTCTTTTTTTTACATCCGTTACATCCCTCACTAGCTTTAAGCACCAGCTGTCAGAGCAGCTCACAGATCACTGCACCTGTACATAGCCCATATATAATTTAGCCCAAACAACAACCCCTACCCCTACTGTATTTATTTATTTATTTTGCTCCTTTGCACCCCATTATTTCTATTTCTACTTTGCACTTTCTTCCACTACAAATCTACCATTCCAGTGTTTTACTTGCTATATTGTATTTACTTTGCCACCATGGCCTTTTTTGCCTTTACCTCCCTTATCTCACCTCATTTGCTTACATTCTATATAGACTTATTTTTCTACTGTATTATTGACTGTATGTTTGTTTTACTCCATGTGTAACTCTGTGTTGTTGTATGTGTCGAACTGCTTTGCTTTATCTTGGCCAGGTCGCAATTGTAAATGAGAACTTGTTCTCAACTTGCCTATCTGGTTAAATAAAGGTGAAATAATTTTTAAAAATTAAATTAGACAGTGGCAACGCGGAACACTAATTTAACCCACACATTTTCTAGAGGGACGGCTTTAGGCGGAACACAACAGTATCGTACCACATGCAAAACGATATGACAACAATAACATCTAATGTAACTGGCCCCTCTAACAGTACAACTGGCCCCAGCTTGGCCCCCCCAGTTGAAATGGTCTAGCACCGCCACTGTGTAGCAGTTAAGCTCAGAGCTGGCAGCAATGATTTCATGGGATAGATCATCAATTCTCATTCTCCGGATGGTGTAATCAGGCTGCTCCTTCTGAATGTGAGGAAGTAGAGAGGAGGAGTAGCTGCTTCCTCATGGAAGGGATACTGTAGTGTACATGTTCAGATTGAGCTGTAAGGTAAAGGCTACTGTGTGTAGTCTGTAATCCCATAGCCTGCATAATGACCTTGCCTGTCAGCAGGTTCACCTAATAATGTGCCCTGTGTCATATCAAAGATACATACCTCAGTCATCAGACAGAGATCCAGTATATTTGACCAGTCTTGAACACTTACCTCCATATAGCCAAACGTAATAACATTTTGACCACCATATTAAGGTTCCTCAGTAAGGTATTATACTACATTATCCTTCCCCTATTGAACCCACTAGTCATTGAGTATGCTGAGCCACTGCCCACAGCAAAACAAACACACACACACACACACACACACACTCACACTGAACACACGCAGGACCATGGACATTGGCCTCACCTTTATTCAAGGCTATGGATCACTGGGCCGCTAATGGGCCCAGAGGTTACAGGCGGTCAAGGTCTATGGGAAGACCTGTCCATCAACCACCTGGGTCGGCCTATCCCTCAGCCAGTCAACACCTGCCCTGTCAGCAGGCAACCCGGGTATGAACCGTCCTGGTCTGTAATCACCCACCTACAGGGTGATAAAGGGAATCGACATGGGGGTGAGATGACATCTATGCCACTGGTAGAGAGGAGACAACAGCTTCTGGTCCAAACCAGAGCCATGTGTCTAGAGACTTGAGGTTTCTGTATTATGATTCATTTACATGACACTTAAAAATGATATGTCAGCCATGTTAGACCTAACGCCCCATTACCTTACATGGTCAAATATTTAAATAAGGCTACAGTTGAAGTCAGAAGTTTACATACACCTTAGCCAAATACATTTAAACTGAGTTTTTCACAATTCCTGACATTTAATCCTAGTAAAAATTCCCTGTCTTAGGTCAGTTAGGATCACCACTTTATTTTAAGAATGTGAAATGTCAGAATAATAGTTGAGGTAATTATTTATTTCAGCTTGTATTTCTTTCATCACATTCCCAGTGGGTCAGAAGTTTACATACACTCAATTAGTATTTGGTAGCATTGCCTTTAAATTGTTTAACTTGGGTCAAACGTTTTGGGTAGCCTTCCACAAGCTTCCCACAATAAGTTGGGTGAATTTTGGCCCCTTCCTCCTGACAGAGCTGGTGTAACTGAGTCAGGTTTGTAGGCCTCCTTGCTCACACACACTTTTTCAGTTCTGCCCACACATTTTCTATAGGATTGAGGTCAGGGCTTTGTGATGGCCACTCCAATACCTTGACTTTCTTGTCCTTAAGCCATTTTGCCACAAATTTGGAAGTATGCTTGGGGTCGTTGTCCATTTGAAGACCCATTTGCGAACAAGCTTTACCTTCCTGACTGATGTCTTGAGATGTTGCTTCAATACATCCACATAATTTTCCTTCCTCATGATGCGTCTATTTTGTGAAGTGCACAAGACCCTCCTGCAGCAAAGCACCCTCACAACATGATGCTGCCACCCCACGGTTGGGATGGTGTTCTTCGCCTTGCAAGCATCCCCCTTTTTTCTCCAAACATAACGATGGTCATTATGGCCAAACAGTTCTATTTTTGTTTCATCAGACCAGAGGACATTTCTCCAAAAAGTATGATATTTGTCCACATGTGCAGTTGCAAACCGTAGTCTGGCTTTTTTATGGCAGTTTTGTAGCAGTGGCTTCTTCCTTGCTGAGCGGCCTTTCAGGTTATTTTGATATAGGACTCGTTTTACTGTGGATATAGATACTTTTGTACCTGTTTCCTTCAGCATCTTCACAAGGTCCTTTGCTGTTGTTCTGGGATTGATTTGCACTTTTCGCACCAAAGTACATTCATCTCTAGGAGACAGAATGCGTCTCCTTCCTGAGCCGTATGACGGCTGCGTGGTCCCATGGTGTTTATACTTGCGTACTATTGTTTGTGCAGATGAACGTGGTACCTTCAGGCGTTTGGAAATTGCTCCCAAGGTTGAACCAGACTTGAGGAGGTCTACAATTTTTTTCTGAGGTCTTGACTGATTTCTTTTGATTTTCCCATGATGTCAAACAAAGAGGCACTGAGTTTGAAGGTAGGCCTTGAAATACATCCACAGGTACACCTCCAATTGACTCAAATAATGTCAATTAGCCTATCAGAAGCTTCTAAAGCCATGGCATCATTTTCTGGAATTTTCAAAGCTATTTAAAGGCACAGTCAACTTAGTGTATGTAAATTTATGACCCACTGGAATTGTGATACGGGGAATTTTAAGTGAAATAATCTGTCTGTAAACAATTTTTGGAAAAATGACTTGTGTCATGCACAAAGTAGATGTCCTAACCGACTTGCCAAAACTACAGTTTGTTAACAAAAAGTGGTTGAAAAATGTGTTTTAATGACTCCAACCTAAAGTGTATGTAAACTTCCAACTTCAACTGTATGTAACTGAATGTCTAGAATTAGAACAATATTCCAGCCTTGTGTAGGTCTACAATCTTGTCCCTGACATTCTTGGAGAGCTCTTTGGTCTTGGCCATGGTGGAGAGTTTGGAATCTGATTGATTGATTGCTTCTGTGGACAGGTGTCTTTTATACAGGTAACAAACTGAGATTAGGAGCACACTCTTAAAGGGAGTGCTCCTAATCTCAGTTTGTTACCTGTATAAAAGACACCTGTCCACAGAAGCAATCAATCAATCAGATTCCAAACTCTCCACCATGGCCAAGACCAAAGAGCTCTCCAAGAATGTCAGGGACAAGATTGTAGACCTACACAAGGCTGGAATGGTCTACAAGACCTTCGCCAAGCAGCTTGGTGAGAAGGTGACAACAGTTAGTGCGATTATTCGCAAATGGAAGAAACACAAAAGAACTGTCAATCTCCCTCGGCCTGGGGCTCCATGCAAGATCTCACCTCGTGGAGTTGCAATGATCATGAGAACAGTGAGGAATCAGTCCAGAACCACACGGGAGGATCTTGTCAATGATCTCAAGGCAGCTGGGACCATAGTCACCAAGAAAACAATTGGTAACACACTACGCCGTGAAGGACTGAAATCCTGCAGCGCCCGCAAGGTCCCCCTGCTCAAGAAAGCACATATACATGCCCGTCTGAAGTTTGCCAATGAACATCTGAATGATTCAGAGGACAACTGTGTGAAAGTGTTGTGGTCAGATGAGACCAAAATGGAGCTCTTTGGCATAAACTCAACTCGCTGTGTTTGGAGGAGGAGGAATGCTGCCTATGACCCCAAGAACACCATCCCCACTGTCAAATATGGAGGTGGAAACATTATGCTTTGGGGGTGTTTTTCTGCTAAGGGGACAGGACAACTTCACAGCATCAAAGGGACGATGGACGGGGCCATGTACCGTCAAATCTTGGGTGAGAACCTCCTTCCCTCAGCCAGGGCATTGAAAATGGGTCGTGGATGGGTATTCCAGCATGACAATGACCCAAAACACACGGCCAAGGCAACAAAGGAGTGGCTCAAGAAGAAGCACATTAAGGTCCTGGAGTGGCCTAGCCAGTCTCCAGACCTTAATCCCATAGAAAATCTGTGAAGGGAGCTGAAGGTTCGAGTTGCCAAACGTCAGCCTCGAAACCTTAATGACTTAATGAAGATCTGCAAAGAGGAGTGGGACAAAATCCCTCTTGAGATGTGTGCAAACCTGGTTGCCAACTACAAGAAACGTCAGACCTCTGTGATTGCCAACAAGGGTCTTGCCACCAAGTACTAAGTCATGTTTTGCAGAGGGGTCAAATACTTATTCCCCTCATTAAAATGCAAATCATTTTATAACATTTTTGACATGCGTTTTTCTGGATTTTTTTAATTGTTATTCTGTCTCACTGTTCATATAAACCTACCATTAAAATTAGAGACTGATCATTTCTTTGTCAGTGGGCAAATGTTCAAAATCAGCAGGGGATCAAATACTTCTTTCCCTCACTGTAACTGGTGTACTCCACAGCCATTTTGGCATAGCCAGATCAGGATCTAACATAAGGGCAACATCGAGTATGCTATTCTGTTCTTCTGAAATACATTTTCTTCATATCATTGTGAAGGTGTAAGCTATATTACATGGATTCTTTTGAATTTTTTAAATGTAGATGTTCCAAAGGTCTGCATCATTGACTTGCAGGCTGTGTGGAAGCCAGGAGATCCAGGCTGTGTCACATCCGGTCGTGATTGGCAGTCCCATAGGGTGGCTCACAATTGGCCCAGCGCTGTCCAGGTTTGGCAGGGGTATGCTGTCATTGTAAATAACAATTTGTTCTTAACTGACTTGCCTAGTTAAATAAAGGTTAAATAAAAAAAGAAATGCTCATTGTGTTTATGTTAATTAACTAAAAATGACATTAAGACCGACAGTTATTTACTTGACCATCACCGGCTGACAAAATGTTGTGACCGCCACAACCCTAGTCTTTACCTTCTTTTTTACAATGACCTTGAGCCTCAGAAAAAAAAGCTGAAAGACAGAGAAAGGAGGAGGGAGATATGGGGTGTGCTGAGGGAGGGAGGGAGAGGAGAGTAAGGGAGAGTGAAGAAGGACGGAGGGAGGGAGAGGGCGGCACACTGCAGTATTTCCTGCCTTGTAATAGCGGATCGAGTGGTGCAGCAAAAGCATTGGCTCATATGGGTGTTTAAAACCCTTTACATCCTTGCCTTACAGGATGAGAGAATCTCTCTCAAAATGCTACACATATTGTACTACTATTGTTCAGTAAATGTGTTTATAGGCAATGATGTTAGCGTCAGACATATTCTTAACTCCCAGTAACATGTACAGATAGCATACATGTACACTTGTTCAAGATAGAGTTTGACTCTTTTTCGCAAATTACCAGAGGTTACAGTACCTTCAGCAGTGTAGAAGTGGGTAAAAAGTAGCTCAAGGCAATGTTCTTGTATGATAAACATTGACTCATCATGCATGTGGTCGCTACTGACGTGATGTAACAATCCAAACCGAAGCCTTTTGCACAAAAGATAGAGGGGACTTTCATTGGACTCCCCCTGCAGAACCAGATGCTACTCAGGTTAGGTTAGTTAGTCTCTTTTGCTTCCCATTACATTGGAGATGTAGACATTGATTGTCATTAAGACATTTCAGCTGATTAAGTGTGAATGGGATTAGCTGATTGTGTATGTTTATTAAAGGATGTGATAGACATACTGTAAAGTAACCCCCTCCTCAGTGTGGGAATATACTCACCCTACAGATGCACTAGATACAGTACAGATGTAGGATCTTCATTTGATCACTCTTTTGTTGCTGAGAATTTCCTGCACGTCAGGAAATACGAACTTGAAATGTATTCAAGGTTTAAAAAAGCTTCTAAAGTTTGTAATTTCCACTTTAAAATGTTGGTCTTGATTTTTCTGTTGCTGCAGGATAATTTTTCTGCTGTAGCCAACTAGCTCAAATTAAGATCCTACATATGTAAATGGGAATAGGCATGGGCTGGGAAGACATTGACATAGCATCAGTAAAGAATAGTGCATATGGCTGAGTGCTGACTCTGCAAGTACACGTGTTGTGTGCGTGCGTGCGTGCGTGCGTGCGTGTGTGCGTGTGTGTGTGTGTGACGTACAGGGTGTGCATATGTTTGCCAATGTGTAGCTATAGGTCTATATGTGAGCACATATGTGTGTGTGAGGGGGATGCGTCATGCTTGTATGTTTAATGTGGGATGTCAGCCTATTTGTCCCTCCCTTCCTCCCTCCCTCCGCTCTAAGCAGGTGCTGTACTGCAGTACTTCCAGATGACACCTGATTCAGAGAGAGGAAGGGAGGGGAGGGAGGGAGAGAGGAGAGGGAGGAAGTGAGTGATCCGAAAGACTCAAACTGCACCACTACAGGACACAAACAGAGAGAGAGAGAACGAGAGAGAGAACGAGAGAGAGAACGATAGAGAAAGAGAGGGAGAGAGAGAAATAGAGAGCGAGATAGGAGGGTGTGATTAGAGGGTCTAGCTGCTGCAGAGACCCGGTACGATGAAGAGTGATTGCAGCAGCAGGGGGAACTTGTCCAGTAACACAAAAGTTGGCAGACTGGTGCAGAGCCGAGCAAACACACCCGTCCCACGCCGGCCATCATGCACGTGCTTGTACTCACTAACAGCCACACTCAGACCAATACACACACACATCCCACTGAGGCACTCACAGAACACACACACAGGGCCGTCGTTATGGGCGGGTCTTAGGGGGCATGACCCATCCTCCTTGCCCGTCCAAATAAAACATTGAAATATTGATCATTTATTTGACCGAGACGTGCGCTGACAGAAAAATGCATCAATTTCAGATAAAGCATCCGAGCGAACAAAACACTGCCACTCTGTCTCAGTATGTGTAGACCATGTATCTGATGCTGTCTGGAAAGAAATTGTATGACATGCCATACTCTTTTGGTCCAGACAGCATCAGATACATGGGCTACATATAGTGAGACAGAGGGGCGCTGTTTCGCTCATTCGGATGCTTTATCCGGTGGAGTTTCAGCAGTGAGGAAGAGGTGAAGCGAGCGGGCTCACTCTCGCCAAAATCTGTCCAGAGTAAGCCAAATGTGTTTCTGTGCGCATAATATGCAGACCTAAGCTTGCCGCCTGCCTTCCCGCCTTTGGGACAACGACTCCCATGGTTAGGGCGGAGACATGAGCATCTTGTCATTATATACTAATCTCTGGTTTCAGCCTCTTGAGAAATGGAAAGGAATGTTTGGCTGGTGCACAGTGCACTGTTAGGATAATGGCTTCCCTTTAAATAAAATGTATGTTTGCCAAAATTACATATTTACTCCTGTCTAAATGAAAGCATTCAAAGTACTTCACCAGAGAGCATGACTTAGCCACAGAGGATCATTAGCTTCTTTAATAAAAATAACTGTGGATTGCTTTACTGTTCCCTGTGGCTCAGTTGGTAGAGCATGGTGTTTGCAATGCCAGCATGGTGTGTGCAATGCCAGGGTTGTGGGTTCAATTCCCATGGGGGGCCAGTACAAAAAAAAAAAAAAAAAATATGCATGAAATGTATGCATTCACTACTGTAAGTTGCTCTGGATAAGAGTGTCTGCTAAATGACTAAAATGTAAATGTTAAATGACAAGTGTGTATGACTATTTGGGAAGCCTGCAATTTGGGTAGTGGGTGTGTCAATAGGTCTAGCTGATTGAGTTGTGGCAGTCAGTGAAAAGCATCTAAAATATGTGAAGATAATGTGTCTTGAGAAAAACTTAAAATGTTGCAACATTCTGGAGACGTCTCTCTCCAGAATGCGCTCAGTTGTCTCTTGCGCATTCATTGATACATTGTGTGAATTGTTTGCCCTTTGATTTTTTTTTTTTTTATCAACTTCCCATGACATACTGTACAGGCGTGGCCAAAAGTTTTGAGAATGACACAAATAAAACATTTCACAAAGTCTGCTGCCTCAGTTTGTATGATGGCAATTTGCATATACTCCAGAATGTTATGAAGAGTGATCAGATGAATTGCAATTAATTGCAAAGTCCCTCTTTTCCATGCAAATGAACTGAATCCCCCAAAAACATGTCCACTGATTTAGATTTTAGTCATTTAGTAGACGCTCTTATCCAGAGCGACTTACAGTAGTGAATACATTTCATAATTTTTTTTTCTTCCCCATACTGGTCCCCCGTGGGAATCGAACCCACAACCCTGGCGTTGCAAACACCATGCTCTACCAACTGAGCCACACAGGACACATTTCAGCCCTGTCATAAAAGGACCAGCTGACATCATGTCAGTTGACGAGGACAAGGCTGGAGATCACTCTGTCATGCTGATTGAGTTCGAATAACAGACTGGAAGCTTCAAAAGGAGGGTGGTCCTTGGAATCATTGTTCTTCCTCTGTCAACCATGGTTACCTGCAAGGAAACACGTGCCATCATCATTGCTTTGCACAAAAAGTGCTTCACAGGCAAGGATATTGCTGCCAGTAAGATTGCACCTAAATCAACCATTTATCGGATCATCAAGAACTTCAAGGAGAGCGGTTCAATTGTTGTGAAGAAGGCCTCAGGGTGCCCAAGAATGTCCAGCAAGTGCCAGGACCGTCTCCTGAAGTTGATTCAGCTGCGGGATTGAGGCACCACCAGTACAGAGCTTGCTCAGGAATGGCAGCAGGCAGGTGTGAGTGCATCTGCACGCACAGTGAGGCAAAGACTTTTGGAGGATGGCCTGGTGTCAAGAAGGGTAGCAAAGAAGCCACTTCTCTCCAGGAAAAACATCAGGGACAGACTGATATTCTGCAAAAGGCACAGGGATTGGACTGCTGAGGACTGGGGTAAAGTCATTTTCTCTGATGAATCCCCTTTCCGATTGTTTGGGGCATCCGGAAAAAAACATTTCCGGAAAAGACAAGGTGAGCGCTACCATCAGTCCTGTGTCATGCCAACAGTAAAGCATCCTGAGACCATTCATGTGTGGGGTTGCTTCTCAGCCAAGGGAGTGGGCTATCTCACAATTTTGCCTAAGAACACAGCCATGAGTAAAGAATGGTACCAACACATCCTCCGAGAGCAACTTCTCCCAACCATCCAGGAACAGTTTGGTGACGAACAATGCCTTTTTCCAGCATGATGGAGCACCTTGCCATAACTAAGTGGCTCGGGGAACAAAACATCGATATTTTGGGTCCATGGCCAGGAAACTCCCCAGACCACAATCCCATTGAGAACTTGTGGTCAATCCTTTAGAGGCGAGTGGACAAACAAAAACCCACAAATTCTGACAAACTCCAAGCATTGATTATGCAAGAATGGGCTGCCATCAGTCAGGATGTGTCCCAGAAGTTAATTGACAGCATGCCAGGGCGGATTGCAGACGTCTTGGAAAAGAAGGGTCAACACTGCAACTATTGTCTCTTTGCATCAACTTCATGTAATTGTCAATAAAAGCCTTTGACACTTCAGTATTCCATAGTAACATCTGATAAAAATTTCTAAAGACACTGAAGCAGAAAACTTTGTGAAAATTAATATTTATGTCATTCTCAAAACTTTTGGCCACGACTGTATGTCACCAGTAGGCCAACAAATGTATTGTTAATCCCCCGTCATTTGATTACAATCATTTCTATTAATGCATGTATTAATTACAGTAATTTACCAGGCCTGCTGCATTCTGATTGTCTTAACTCACCAAACTTCATAAAAACTGCTGTCTGTCTCAAGCTCACTGGCGCGGGAAATAGGCTATGGCTGTAACGGCTCTCGTCGGAATGAGTGGACCAAAGCGCAGCGTGGAAAGTGTTCATGATTTTTATTGATAAAAAAAAAACACTCGAACAAAGTAACAAAACGAAAAGCCAACAGTTCTGTCAGGTAACAGAATACTAAACAGAAAATAACCTCCCACAAAACTCAGGTGGAAAACAGGCTGCCTAAGTATGATTCCCAATCAGAGACAACGATAGACAGCTGCCTCTGATTGGGAACCACACTCGGCTCAAAAACAAAGAAATAGAAAACATAGATATTCCCACCCAAGTCACACCCTGACCTAGCCAAACATAGAGAATAAATAACATCTCTAAGGTCAGGGCGTGACAGTACCATGGATCATCACTGGAGGCTTCGTGCCATGGATCATCACTGGAGACTTCAGACCATGGATCATCACTGGAGGCTTCGTACGTGGAGCCGGAACAGGTCTCACCGGACTGGGGAGACGCACTGGAGACCGGGTGTGCGGAGCTGGCACAGGATATACTGGGCCGTGGAGGCGCACTGGAGGTCTGGAGCGTAGGGCTGGCACAACCCGTTCTGGCTGGATGCTTACTTTAGCCCGGCAAGTGCGGGGCGCTGGCACAGGACGAACTGGGCTGTGAAGGCGCACTGGCGACACAGTGCGTAGAGCTGGCGCAGGATATACTGGGCCGTGGAGGCACACTGAAGGTCTGGAGCGTAGGGCTGGCACAACCTGTCCTGGCTGGATGCTCACTTTAGCCCGGCAAGGGCGGGGCGCTGGCACAGGACGAACTGGGCTGTGAAGGCGCACTGGCGACACAGTGCATAGAGCTGGCGCAGGATATCCTGGACCGAGGAGGCGTACTGGAGACCAGGAGCGCTGAGCGGGCACAACCCGTCCTGGCTGAATGCTCACTTTAGCCCGGCAAATGCGGGGCGCAGGCAATGAGCGCACCGGGCTGTGAATGCGCATCGGAGATACGGTGCGCATAACACGGTGCCAGACTGGTCACACGCTCCCCACGGTAAGCACGGGGTGTTGGCTCAGGTCTCAACCCTGACTCCGCCAATCTCCCCGTGTGCGCCCCACTCCCCCCAAAAAAATGTTTGGAGCTGCCTCTCGGGCTTCCCTCGTTCCCGTGACTCCCGATCTCGTGGCTGCTCCTCCCTCTCTGCTTCCACTTGTTCCCATGGGAGGCGATCCCATCCGGCCTGGATCTCCTCCCACATCCAGGATCCTTTGCCATCCAGGATTTCCTCCCATGTCCAACTCTCCTGGCCACGCTGCTTGGTCTGTTTTTGGTGGGAGGTTCTGTAACGGCTCTCGTCGGAATGAGTGGACCAAAGCGCATCGTGGAAAGTGTTCATGATTTTTATTGATCAAAAAAACACTCGAACAAAGTAACAAAATGAAAAGCCAACAGTTCTGTCAGGTAACAGAATACTAAACAGAAAATAACCTCCCACAAAACTCAGGTGGAAAACAGGCTGCCTAAGTATGATTCCCAATCAGAGACAATGATAGACAGCTGCCTCTGATTGTCACCAAAGCCCCATATACTACCCACCACTGCGACCTGTACGCTCTCGTTGGCTGGCCCTCGCTTCATACTCGTCGCCAAACCCACTGGCTCCAGGTCATCTACAAACCCTGCTAGGTAAAGTCCCCCCTTATCTCCGCTCACTGGTCACCATAGCAGCACCCATCTGTAGCACGCGCTCCAGCAGGTATATCTCTCTGGTCACCCCCAAAGCCAATTCCTCCTTTGGCTGTCTCTCCTTCCAGTTCTCTGCTGCCAATGACTGGAACGAACTACAAAAATCTCTGAAACTGGAAACACTTATCTCCCTCACTAGCTTCAAGCACCAGCTGTCAGAGCAGCTCACAGATCACTGCACCTGTACATAGCCCATCTATAATTTAGCCCATACAACTACCTCTTCCCCTACTGTATTTATTTATTTATTTATTTATTTTGCTCCTTTGCACCCCATTATTTATATTTCTACTTTGCACTTTCTTCCACTACAAATCTACCATTCCAGTGTTTTACTTGCTATATTGTATTTACTTTGCCACCATGGCCTTTTTTGCCTTTACCTCCCGTATCTCACCTCATTTGCTCACATTGTATACAGACTTATTTTTCTACTGTATTATTGACTGTATGTTTGTTTTACTCCATGTGTAACTCTGTGTTGTTGTATGTGTCGAACTGCTTTGCTTTATCTTGGCCAGGTCGCAATTGTAAATGAGAACTTGTTTTCAACTTGCCTACCTGGTTAAATAAAGGTGAAATAAATAAATAAATAGTTTAGTCACCTCAACTTGCTCAATTTCCACATTATTCATTACAAGATTTAGTTGAGGTTTAGGGTTTAGTGAATTATTTGTCAGAAATACAATGCTTTTAGTTTTGGAAACATTTAGGACTAACTACTTCCTTGTCTGAAACCAACTGCAGCTCTTTGTTAAGTGTTGCAGTCATTTCAGTCGCTACAGTAGCTGACGTGTACAGTGTTGAGTCAGTAGTGTTCCTCAGTATTTGAAAAATCTTTCCAACACAAGCGTGTGCAAAAATAGGAGGTCCAGATGATACTGTGTATTGTCATCATACGCAGTTCGCAGACACAACACTATACGCACGCACAGGTATACAGCACAGTTCTGCCTTAATGCCTCAATGAGTTACACATTCAGGAGATTCAGTCAGTCCTTTTTCTTCCGCTTTAGCCAGTACTCATGGATAAGCCATTGCCGCAGTAAACGCCAATCTGCAAACAACGATTACCAAAACAAATATGAGTGGAATGATTACGGGGCAGAATTACCGGGCTGAATTCCTCTGTGCCTACAGCTGAACCACCGCTTCAACCGCTCTGGCTGTTCAAAGTGCTGTCTAAAGCATTCGTTCGCATGCAGCTCCTTCAGTATGGTTCAGGGCACTGCAGAGGGAGTGCTGTACAGGGTGTGTCTAGAGCTGCGTTAAGAGTAACCGGTGCAGGAGTGAGTCACTCCGAGATGTTACTACAGTACGGTTCTGTGCTGCGCAATGCCTCCCAGGTTGTGCGGATAGTTAGCGTCCATAACACTACTGCTAAAGCAGTATCCAATAGTACGGTCACCTTCTGCTGATGGTGGTTGCTTTACAGAGGAATTCACTGACCCAGGAAAAAATTGCCTTTGAAATAGATAGCAGTTTGTTTAGATGATCTCCGTACATATGTGTGTAATCAGAATTATCTTTCTTGTGAATGAACTCACTCCTTCCTGTAGAACAGTAAACGACAGTACCTACACTTCCATGTGTAGCACATCTATGTGTTTCTTGACCAATCCCCTCCATTCCTTCCTTCCTCCCTCCTCCAGCCTGCCCTGCGTCCAGTATGGATGTCCTGGTCCATAACCAGATCAACGTCCTGAACGGCACCATGGTGAGGATCCAGTGCATCTTCACCTCCTGCTACAAGATGGACGTCAACAAGTTTGCCATGAACTGGACCTACCAGGAGAACACCAACGAGACTGAGGAGATGGTGAGAGACCAGACCGTGTGTCTGCCCTTGTCTTGTGTCAATGTCAGGCCGATGCACAGTGTCCATTTTAGGACACCCTCAGCCTCAGATTGAGTCAAGGAGGGGTAAGGTGTAAGGCTAAAATAGACACCATACCCCTGACTCTGCCATGATATACAGTAAGATTCATCTTTTTTTTTCTTTTGCATACTCCATCCTCCTTACCTTTCCCGTGTCAACTCTCTCTCCTTTCTCTTTCTGTTTCTTTAATGCCATGCTTTCTCCAACTATTTCGATGTGTTTCATTTCATTTATTTAGCCAGGAAAGTCTACAGATGTAGGATCTCAATTTGACCAGTATTGTCGTAGCAAAATAATCCTACTGCAACAGGATTTGAACGTTTAGTCCATAATGTTGCTTGATCAGTGGTTAGACTATGAGCTGGACAAAAGTAGTTTACATGAAAAGTGCAATACTGTTAATACAACTGTGTGTTAGTGCAGGTTTCAGTGACCGTACATTCAGTACCTGTCATGTCCTGACCAGTATAACGGGTTATTTGTTATTGTAGTTTGGTCAGGACGTGGCAGGGGTGTGTTTGTTTAGAGTGTTTCGGGGTTTGTTGGGCTATGTTCTGTTTTAAGAGGGGTGTTTATTTAGAGTGTTTCGGGGTTTGTTGGGTTATGTTTTTGTTAGTCTATTACTATGTTAGTTCTAGTATGTCTATTTCTATGTGGTGTTTGTTGGGTTGACCTTCAATTGGAAGCAGCTGCTCCTAGTTGCTTCTAATTGAAGGTCCTATTTAAGAGGGGTGTTTTTCTATGGGATTTTGTGGGTAGTTGTTCCTTGTATAGCTGTAATCCTTACAGGACTGTTTATCATCGTTGGTTTTTTGTATACTTTTGTTTTGGTTTTCCTTCTTTCTACCTAATAAAAAGAAGATGAGTATACACACTCCCGCTGCATTTTGGTCAAATCCTTACGACAACCGTGACAGTACCAGTCTAAAGTTTGGACATACCTACTCATTCAAGGGTTTTTCTTTATTTTTACTATTTTTGACATTGTAGAATAATAGTGAAGACATCAAAACTATGAAATAACACATAATGTAGTAACAAAAAAAAGTGTTAAACAAATGAAAATATATTTGATTCTTCAAAGTAGCCACCCTTTACCTTGATAACAGCTTTACAGACTCTTGGCATTCTCTCATCCAGCTTCACCTGGAATGCTTTTCCAACAGTCTTGAAGTTCCCACATATGTTGAACACTTATTAGCTGCTTTTCCTTCACTCTGTGGCCCAACTCATCCCAAACCATCTCAATTGGGTTGAGGTCGGGTGATTGTGGGGGCCAGGTCATCTCATGCATCCCTCCATCACTCTCCTTCTTAGTCATATAGCCCTTACACAGCCTGGAGGTATGCTGGGTAATTGTCCTGTTGAAAAACAAATGATAGTCCCACTAAGCGCAAACCAAATGGTATGGCGTATCTCTGCAGAATGGTGTGGTAACCATGCTGGTTAAGTGTGCCTTGAATTCTAAATAAATCACAGACAGCGTCACCAGCAAAGCACCCCCACACCATCACACCACCTCCTCCATGCGTTACAGTGGGAATCACACATGCGGAGGTCATCTGTTCACCTACTCTGCGTCTCACAAAGACATAGCATTTGGAACCAAAAATCTAAAATTTGGACTCATCAGACCAAAGGACAGATTTCCACTGGTTTAATGTTCATTGCTCGTGTTTCTTGGCCCAAGCAAGTTTCTTCTTCTCATTTGTGTTCTTTAGTAGTGGTTTCTTTGCAGCAATTCGACCATGAAGGCCTGATTCACACAGTCTCCTCTGAACAGTTGATGTTGAGATGTGTCTGTTACTCTGTGAAGCATTTATTTGGGCTGCAATCTGAGGTGCAGTTAACTCTAATGAACGTATCCTCTGCAGCAGAGGTCTTCCTTTCCTGTAGCAGTCCACATGAGAACCAGTTTCATCATAGCGCTTGATGGTTTTTGCGACTGCACTTGAAGAAACTTTCAAAGTTTCTGGATTGACTCACCTTCATGTTTTAAAGTTGATTGGCTCAAACGCATTAAAATTAAAATGTACTTTTAACAAGGCACACCTGTTAATTGAAATGCATTCTAGGTGACTACCTCATGAAGCTGGTTGAGAGAATGCCAAGCGTGTGCAACGCTATCATCAAGGTAAAAGGTGGCTACTTCGAAGAATCTCAAATGTAAAATATATTTTGATTTGTTTAACACTTTTTTGCTTTCAACATGATTCCATATGTGTTATTTCATAGTTTTGATGTCTTCACTGTTATTCTACAAAGTAGAAAATAGTCACAATAAAGAAAAACCCTGGAATGAGTAGGTGTGTCCAAACTTTTGACACAAAGCTCATCTGCATTTCCTGTAGTGCAGGAAAATTCTCAGCAACAAAAGAGTGATCAAATTAAGGTCCTACATCTGTACTCAGTAACAATTGCCACTGTTTTCCAGGGAGTCCTGGGTTCAATAAAAACAAAAATGTTTCTGTCTATCTTTCTGCTAATCCCCCTTTTCCTCCTCTCTCCTCCAGTTCATGACCTATAAGAAGGGGATGATGCCCCTGCGGACAGACCGGTTCAGTGACCGGGTGCAGTTTGTGGGTAACCTGGAAAAGAACGACTTGTCCATCACCCTCTCTGATGTCCAGCTGTCGGACGAGGGCATCTATAACTGCTATGTCCGTAACCCCCCTGACCGCATCCAGGGCCACGGAATCATCAACATGTTTGTCGTCACAGAATGTAAGGGCAGGGGGAAAGGCAGGGAGCAATAAAAGGGACAGGGGGCAAGTTACTTAGCAGTCTCTTCGCGAGCCTGAAAATAGTTGATCTCAGTGATTGATAGTTGGTATTCAGCAGTCATAAAAGTATGCCTTATGTACTTTGAAGATCTACTAACATTGTGATTTCGTCAGACCGCATAGGCAGCAGCTCTATAGAGATGAGGTGGTAACTTGGAATATAATAATAAAGTCACCAAATCAAACACATATTTTATTAAAGTAAAGTAATGTGAATAAATTATGGTTAATAAGTGAAAAGCCGTAATGGGCAGTCACTACCATCATAGGACTTTTATTAACCGTTTTATTCTGTTACAGCGTTCAACACACATAAAGCATTGTGTATTTAATGTTTCAAAAAAAGTTGAAACCGAAAACCGTGATAATTTTTTTTAAATAAAACCTAAACCGAACCGACCTCAAAAAGCACTAATCGCTCAGCACTAATCTGTGGTCAACTGGTCCATCCATCCACCCTTTCCAGCCCATCCCTGGCCTTGTGTGCTAGCATGTCATTAAAAATTGTACCCTGGCCTTGTGTGCTAGCATGTCATTAAAAATTGTACCCTGGCCTTGTGTGCTAGCATGTCATTAAAGATTGTACCCTGGCCTTGCCATTCATCCATTCATCAATCCATTCACTCACCCACCCATCCATCCATCCATCCTTCAGTTCCTCATCTGGTTGTGTTTCTGTTCTCCCTTGGTCTCAACCTTCCTTCAGCCCAGGACGTGATGACTCAACACTATACAGCTTTTTACTTATTTACTTCCCGAGTGGCGCAGTGGTCTAAGGCACTGCATTGCAGTGCTAGAGGCATCACTGCAGTACCTGGTTCATTCCCAGGCTGTATCACAACCGGCTGTGATCTGGAGTCCCATAGGGCGGTGCACAGTTGGCCCAGCGTCGTGAGGGTTTGGCCGGGGGGGTAGGCCATTGTAAATAAGAATTTGTTCTTAACTGACTTGCCTAGTTAAATAAAGGTTAAATAAAACATTTTTATACAAATATTGATGGGCGTGCCAACCCAGCTCACCTCAGAATCATTGCCTCTCACAAATGCTGGTCTCACACACATGTATGCATGATGACACACACACACACACACACATAAAAGGCCATTGCTGTCCTTTTTTTGGTTTCCTCACACTGTGGTTTAATCAGCCCTTTGCCAACTATACACTCTATCTACAGAACTATCTCACCTCCTCTTCCCTCCTCCTCTCCCCCTCCACAGTGCCTCCCCCACGGGACTCGACCATAGCGGTGGCGATCGGGGCGTCAGTCGGCGGTGCGCTGGCTCTGCTCATCCTGTCCATGGTGGTGGTGAAGTGTATACGGCGTCACAAGAAACAGGAGCTCATTTCTGACGAGCAGAAGATGGAGGAAGAGGGCAAGCTGGATGCAGAGGGGGGCCCCGAGGAGGGAACCAAGTGAGATCCCCTCTTTGTTTTAACTTACCCATCCTCCTCTAAACGTCTATCTCTTCCTCGATACCTCTACAGATGTCGGATCTTAATTTGAGCTGGTTTGCTACAGTTGGAAAGTAATCCTGCAGCAACAGGAAATGTGAATTATTATCTGTATTATAATTAAGGGACATTTTTCTGGGATTTTACACATTTGTAAGGAAAAATCAATTCTGAAATTTCTAAGTAGAAATTGCAAACTTCAGAAACATTTTTAAACCTCAAATAAGTGTAACATGTCCTGATTTGCAGGAAAGTTATCCTGCAACAGGGTGATCATGTTAAGATCCTACATCTGTATATTGTTTTACTCTGACTCTTTCTCAATGTGAAATTATAATAATGTGTCCCCTGATTTAGGCTATTCTCCTTCTCTTTTCTCTTTACTGCTTGTCCTTTTCTCTCTCTCTCGCTCTCTCTCTCTCTCTCTCTCATTTTCTGTCATCTACTTGAGGCAATGCTCTTGAGGCAAAACCGGAGAGTCTTAAAATCCACTCCAATTCTCTTTCTCTTTCAGCTGTACATAGTATGTGCACTGACAGGGTGGTCCATACTTTTATACCTAACAAGCCACAACATTCTGGAATAACCCCAGAAACTTCACAAAATATAGATGTTATGGAAACACATTCCAGAAATATGTCCGGTGTAATGTATAAGTGGATTCATACATTTCTTTTAAAACCACCCTGACAAGTATCCCCTCTTCCCCTTCTTTTATTCTTCTTTTTTGATTTGTGTGTATGTTGAATGTGTGTTCCTGCGGGTATGTGTGTGCATGTGCGTGTGTATGTGTGTGTGTGTGTGTGTGTGTGTGTGTGTGTGTGTGTGTGTGTGTGTGTGTGTGTGTGTGTGTGTGTGTGTGTGTGTGCTTATATTGCCATGAGCCAGGCAGCTATAACCGGCCTGCATGGTCCTGGAGGCCCAAGGTTCGCTGGAGCCCAACCTCCTCCCTCACGCTGGTAACAATCTGTGATTGGTGTTTTGTGCTGGTCATGTGACCCCAGTTAGCCAAGAAGGAGTGGCCACTTATGGCCTTCTTCCTTTTTCCTTTTTCCCAAACCTTGCTGTTCATCCCTCTCTCTCATTACCATGGTGATGGGAACTTCAAATTCTGTTTGTCAGGACAGAGCCTCATATTTAAATATCAATCTCAAAATAATAGTCTATCCTTGGCTCATTTCCTGTATGACCACTGATGTGAAAGGACGATAGATTAAATCAACGTGATCTCATGTGTCAGTGGTCATGAAGGACAGGAGACATGGAAAGGACTGTTGAGACACATTCTCACTCTCAACCACATGTCCTGATCTCATCCAATAGAATGGTCAATCCTGTCCTGCCTTTCCCCCGTCTGGTCTGCTCTCCCTTCTACAGTACCTTCAACCTCTTTTCTACCTGATTATCTCTCTTCCAGGCCTTAGATCTGATCATTTCTGATTCTGAATACCTGTAGGGCTCAAGCCTAACTTCAGATACAAACACAGAACGTGTCTGCACAAACCTGTTGTCTAACATGATTCACGGAGAAGGAACATTTACGTGTGCTCAGTGCATCTCAAGTTAGAGTTTGTCTGTTAGTTTGCACTCGTGTTTGTTTGACCTGACACATGGCTAGGTTCCAAGATGAATTTGTGTCCCGCTTTATTTGGATAGTCCGGATTTTCATGGTCATACTATCAACAAACTGTCTGTTGATAAGAAACCTCTTGCTAAGGTTACGGTTAGGGTTAGGTTTATGTTTAGGTTTAGGTTTAGGTTTAGAATACGGGTAAGGGTTAAGGTTAGATCTACGATTGGGATAAGCAGTTAAGTTTAGGGTTACGATAAGAGCTACAGTTAGGGTTAGAGATAGGGTTAGCGTTAGTAGATAGTTAGTTGAAATGTCTGTAGATAGTATGTAGAGCATCTACAAAGGGACTATCCAAATGTGTGTGTCATAGATTTTTTTGGGGAAGCTATAGCATACTACAGCCATGTCTCAGGTCAATGTTTTTGTGCGTTTTAACTAGGTTTTGACTTACTAGTAGCTAACACATTTTCCACACTAACTCTGTGAGAGATCCAACCCATTCCTGTTTCTGCACAGTAGCTATTGATGTGTTTGCATTGTGGTCCTAGCCAATGTGATATAGTGATGGGTGTGTGTGTTGCAGTCTGTGTTTGATGTAATGGGATTGTACAAGTTAGTATATGTCCCAACATTTCCCCCTGGTCCGACAGTGGGATGTAAATACTGTACAACAACAATAGCATGGAAATCAGCTTAAAAACAAGTCAGGTTGGCAAGACAACCAGTGCCTACTTTAGGAAGCACTGACCTAGATGTTTCAACTATCTTGTCTTCTACTCTTATGTGACTTTCATTCTGTGAGACATCTCTTTAGTGTGTTGGTATTAGGGGTGTTGTTTCCTTGTTAGGTGGATTGAATGTACTGCATGTACTGTATCGCTGAGCTCATATATATCTCTGCTCTCTTCTTTCCCTGCCTCTCTGTTTCCGATGAACCATGACCTTCAGGAAAGCATTCCTGCCTGAAGATGTATAGTGACCCTTGCTTGAATCCTCATCCAGCATCTGCCTCACCCCACGCCGCCTCCCTCCCTCCTCTTGTCCATCCAAACAAGATTGCAGTTATGGGAAGCCCCAGCCACCAGCCACGCCACCAACGCCACCCCTGCCTCTATCTTCAGTCAGTCTTATCTCCTCTCTTCTTTGACGGGGAGCCACAAAAGGTGGAGGAGACTAGTAGACAGCAGTCTCCAAACGACATTCCTCTTTCCCCTTTTTCTCGCTTGTAGTCTAGCTTAAGATAGAGATGTAAGACCTTAATTTGATCACCCTGTAGCAGCATAACTTTCCTACAATGCAGGATGTTTAAAATGTGTACTGTATTGGAGGTTTAAAAAGGCTTCTGAAGTTTTCCCTTATGAAAAATGCATCAACTCTTAGAAAAAGATCAATTCATTCTAATTCACATTTCCTGTTGCTGCAGGACTATTTTCCTGCTGTAGCAAACTGGCTCAAATTAAGATCCTACATCTGTAGAGTAAATGGATGGTTTGACATCCATGGTTACTGGGAAAGATCCTGCTCTCTCTCTATCGCTCTCTTAAATTGTTGTCTTCTAACTTGCCACTCCATTGGATAACAAATTATTTACTTCCAAATCATATAATTCTCTCTCGCTCTCTCTCGCTCACTCTCTCTCGCTCTAATTCTTTTGCTCTGTCACATTACTTAGCGATGCATAATGGCTGGGGCAAAAAAAGTTCCCTTTTTTTTCTGACAGCTAGTGTGTGTGTGTCCAAATTATACCTTTCTGTGGGAGAATGGTGTGGGTGTATTTTTGTCTGTGTGTGTTAGTTTTTATGTACAGGGTATAAGGTTGTGAATGACCTTCAGATGTAACTACGATCAGTGTGGGTGTGTGTGTGTGTGTGTGTGTGTGGTGTGTGTGTGTGTGTGTGTGTGTGTGTGTGTGTGTGTGTGTGTGTGTGTGTGTGTGTGTGTGTGTGTGTGTGTGTGTGTGTGTGGTGTGTGTGTGTGTGTGTGTGTGTGTGTGTGTGTATTTGAGAATGTGTTTGAGTGTCCTTAGAGTGTCCGAGTGTCTTTCCTTCAAACTCAGAGTCTCCCTTCATGGAGAAGCCAGGCATGATTTTATCAGTAGTCAACTCTTCTGAACCCTTGCTTCACCTCCAATATGATATTTTAGCCTGTGTTGCTTGCTCATACATCGAAACAAACATACATCGAAACAACACACATTTGTATTGCTATGAATAAAGCTAGTACAATATCATACATAAGCATGACATTTTTTGCATACATTTTGCATACATTAAGACAGGCACAATTCTGTCTACAATGGATTGTGGGTTCGATTCCCACGGGGGGCCAGTACCAAAAAAAATAAATGCATGAAATGTATGCATTCACTACTGTAAGTCGCTCTGGATAAGAGCGTCTGCTAAATGACTAAAATGTAAAAAATGTAAAATGGATAGATCATTAATGGTCTGACATTATATACTAACTGACATTGTACAAAAAGCCCAATCCCCAAATGATGTCCCCCTTTTGTCCACATGCAGTAACCCTTACACAACACCTGAATGTCCGGCCCTAGTTGGTTGTTGACACACAAATGAGCACACAGACACACTGGCTATACGTGATCCAACACATTGGCTTCAAACACCACATACAGCCGTGTAGCTGTTTTGCACATCAGAAGTCCAAACGCTGAGGCCTACACATACATAAAAGCTGAGCACTTTCAGGGAAAACAGAAAAAAAAGTACAATAGAGAAAAATTTATATCAGATACATATATTTATACGTTTTGACCAAATACCAAGCTGTACTCTAGAGGTGTGCTTTGATTGTTGTCGCTATTTACGTGTGGTCCTCACTGTCTTAAACTATCAATGTTTGAATGTATGAGACCTCTCTCCTCTGAGGTAATTGATCTTGGATGTTCTTTGGATGTTACATATTTAGCTCTATTAGTATTGCACTGGTTGTGAATGTATTTGGGAGACAACGTGAGATGTCCAAGTTGACGTAACAACTACTTTTGAAATGAATATACGATCAATCATTCCACTTTCCACCCACTGAATTTCAAACTACCTTCACAGATGTAGGGCTTACGTTACATTATCACACAAGTATTATAATGTATGTAAGTCTGTGAAGGATCACACAAAGTATCCAAAAGCACAGATAAACTGTGGATTTGCTAAACAATATCACAACCCTAAAATAGTAACATTTATTTATTTTAGTCAAAATGTGTAAAATGTTACCTTCATTTGATCCTTGTGTTTAAACGTCTTGGCTTTGTATTTTCCAACAGACAGTGTTGGGGGAGCAGATAGCCTATGGGAGTGTGACTGTAGGTTGGCAGAATATGACTGGGTGCCTCTGGTGTTGTCTGATGTGGTTTTAAGGCCTAAAGCCAGGGGCCACGCTGATTCTGTGCCCAGGAGTGCCCTACCTCATCTGGAGACAGTCTCTCCCTGTCTCTGCAATGGGCACTGCATTCATAGGCTGCCTTTATGTTATTCACTGCCAAAGCTTGTTTCTTTTATACTTTGTTTCTTATTATTTGTCTCCTCAAATCCGTCGTAGTTTAGATTTCATTTGATTGAGTATTGTATTTTGACATTGTTGAGTTTTGTACCACATAGTTATGTAATTTGTACTTTATGATGTGACTTTGTGGTTGTCCTAGCTGTTGACGTTGTGGTAGCTATCATTACCTGGTCTTTGGGAAGTTAGCCTGAGTTTGGGGAGCTCACATCTGAAAGATCATTAATTAAACAGAGGAAGGTCAATGCTGATCTCCACTTGTAGGGTGTACACGCTCCCTTTCTAGAATGACTTAATTACTAATTACTATATGAATTAATTAAACTTCTGTGCAATTGTGACTGTGGTGTTAATCAGTTTGTATGGAGTCTGAGACATCAGCTAGATGCATGGTTAGAAGTCTGGGAAGCTTGTTGTCACAACCAGAGAATATATATCTAGGTCACAATCAGACTTAATTTCCAAAGTAATGATGGCACCTCAAGAATTAACCAAAACAATTATAATTTAGATTGTACTGTATTTTATACATGAACACAGACACACAGTGCTACCAATGGGTAGGGGACAAAGCACATGTTCCAAAAAAAAAATAGAATAATCTGTAGCCTAATGAAATCAACATGACCTCCATTTCTCCCGTCATTCACTCTGACATCTCTGCTGGAGTCCTGAATGCTGGGTAGCTAGCTGGGATAGTGGAGGTCCCGGAGTTTCGCGTTTGCCTGCCTGTCTCTGTGTGATCATGCATGTTTTTACTGCAGTGTTCCTCTGTGACGCATGGCTCTAACCAGGCCCTCTCGCACCGAACACCAGAAATGCTTGCACTGCACTGTGTCTCTAAGAATGAGCTGTAATCAATATTGTATTTTGAAATAAAAATGAGTACATAAATATTACAGTGTGCATTTTATTGTCAGCAAATAGCTTTTTTTTTTACTAAGCCCTGGCATATTAGCTCTAAAACTGCACCGTGGAATTACTACTGGTGAGAAGGGGTGATTAATGATAACAGGTGAAGTGTGGAGGCTGTAAGGCTGGGTTATGGCCAATGCACCAGCGTGCTGCGTGTAGCTACTACCATCGGGCAGCATTGACAAAACATCCAAAGACTTAATCTTGCTGGGCAGAGAGGGGGGGGGGGAAACTGCGACTCAAGCTGCAGATAGATTTTCTCTCTCTCGCTCTACACTTCCATTTTTCTCTCCCTCTGGCTCTCTTAAAGTGAGACAAATAGAGGGAGGAAGGTCAGCTTTTCCGCTGGAGCCTGGAGAAGAAGGGAGGGGGGAAGGCGGAGGGAAAGAGGAGGAGAGAGACAGAGGATGAATGTGTAATACACGTAGTGCAGGTATCTGGGTCTCAGTGGGAGGGTTCTTAATAAATAGGCCGGGCGGGGGTTTGGATCACAGCAAGGTCAAAAGGTCACTGCAGAGTGTGGCGTGATAAGCCAACTGAGGGGTCTCCGGCACAGACAGGACTGAAGGGGACAAATGAATGCTCACAAACTCAGTTACAGACACACACACGTACTCCGTTGCACAGGTCAAATCCTACTCAGACATACTAGGTCAAAAATGCCGCAGCTGCTGTCCAGTGCCAGCAATTATATCACCTCAGCCGTTTGCCCTAGAGTCAGTTAGGTATAGGTATAGGTATAGGTGTGTGTGTGTGTGTGTGTGTGTGTGTGTGTGTGTGTGTGTGTGTGTGTGTGTGTGTGTGTGTGTGTGTGTGTGTGTGTGTGTGTGTGTGTGTGTGTGTGTGTGTGTGTGTGTGTGTGTGTGTGTGTGTGTGTGTGTGTGTGTGTGTTGGAGGTGTGTATTTGTGGAAGGAAAGGGAGCTGCCAACACTTAAAGCTGGAGTATTTGGCCAGGAGTTCATTACTGAAACAGTTAATACTCCTAAATAGCAGTCAGTAAATCTGGTCTCAGAACATAGAACTTGGGAAGACCATTGCCAAGCAATTTATTCGTTTCTCTATTGGGATCTTAACTGCATTACATAACACACATCTAATTCCTCCAGCACTCCAGTCTTCAGCTCTTAAGTCATCATCCCATTGGAGTTATTCGCTCTTTCTCTTTCCTCCGCTCCCTTTAAAACACCTCCTCTCAATTCCGTGAAATCCTGATCAAGAGAAATAGAGCTTATCTGAAAATCGGACTCCCTCTCTGAAGCCTATATTTAGTTCCTGTTAGTCATGCTGATTATAAAAGACATACCTCAACAGAACTGGGTCTGATGAGAGCCACATACTGAATAATAAGCCCAATGATGAATTTAAGTTATTTTTTTCACAAACTGAAAAATATATGTACTTTTCGGTCTCAGAGGAAAGTACTATTTCCTTAAAAGTTAGATAGAATAGTTTCAAACCGCTCTTGAGAAATATTAACAATGAGCGTCAAAACATTTAATAGTTACAAACTTACCCAGACACGCAGCGCCAGATACATGACTGTTGTTTCTCAGTGCTAGACAAGATTAGTCTTACCCACTTGAGAATACTCCATGTTGTGGCCTATTGATAGGTTCAACTCCGTTGTGGATTACTCTGGTTGGTTCGCGAAGAAATGGCCCAGTCGAAATTGATCATGAAAATAGTCAACCCCACAGCTTCCTCTTCCCCAGAGTACCAAGGCCCTGGGCAGGTCTGAGGAAGCCTCCCTAGAGAACATGGTGGTGGATGCTGGAACTGTCGACAGAGGACACATCCCACCTGGACCCCAGCCATTTCAAAACAGGCATCTGACTGCAGTATTTAAGCAAAGCCAGCAACCTGGACTTCCGAACACCTCCGAATAATACTGTTAACTGCTTTAAAACAACAACGGCAGTGTATCTTTACTTGTCTATCTGGACGATTGTGGCGTTGTTCAAATTGTTAGTGGGTTAGCCATCAATGCACATAACAACTTACCCATCGCAAGCATAAAAACTCGAATCCACCATGATGACATGACAAGACATCTAGCGGTAAATCCTGTCTTGCAAAAAGATTATGTCTACAGAGGACTCCCCAGAATGCATTGTGCCCATGCAAAGATTGCATCCAATTGTAACGGATCATGTCCATCAGAAAAACAAGCTGCGACTCTTACAGCCCAGATGTTTTAATTTAGTGTTGTATCAAGATAGATCAAACATGTTGATCCTGGCATTAATCAGGCACCAGTCAGATTTCTACGTCAGTCAAATCCTCAGATGTTTGGGTCAATGGTTTCCCTCCCCCCCCAAAAAATCATCGGAAACCATTTTTTCACAGTGACGCCCATCAAATTCATGGAGTTATTGAATCTCTGACATACTGTACTCCATTTGCTCTACAACAGTCATACTGACTCCAACTTCTAAATACAACAACGTGAACACTGCAGTCCATCTCACTGAACAGTACGTTTCTCGGGCTCTTTGTAGCCGTACTTGTCAATCTCACTTGAGACAGGTCTTTTCAATGATGTATGCCACAGAGGTTACGGCTGAATGCAGTTTACATACATAATAACATTCCATGCAAATTCTTACTATCCC
Source organism: Salmo salar (assembly GCF_965601325.2). Lineage (NCBI taxonomy): Eukaryota > Metazoa > Chordata > Actinopteri > Salmoniformes > Salmonidae > Salmo > Salmo salar. The sequence continues at coordinate 49,200,831 of NC_138310.1, read as the reverse complement.
ACATAAAAGCACCACATGGTGCTGAAAATGAAGACGCCGAAGTTATCTTGAGAGGTCACCTGAAAAGATTCAGTTTACAATTGCTTACCGTAAGAATACAAAGTTTATGTTTTTTGGGGGCCTAATTCACAACATGTGCAATACTGCCCGTTAAACAGCTAACTGCAATAAAGCAAGTAATACCTCTATCAGAACTTATAGGTACACACAGTATTGCTCCTTACACAATGATGTCACTGCCAGCCGTTACACAAGAACATATCATTTGGATAAACTACCTCCAGAACCGGTCATCATTTTATTTTACTCCACGCGTATAGCAATCGCCCGTACAAACACACACACATTTGACTACCATCACACGATGCAAAACACTGAACGTACAGTAGTAGAACTATAATTAGGAATGTGTGGCAACAACATAGGGGTTCAAAACTTCAGACAAGACGGTCACTCACCTTGTCAAGGTCCCCGTGGCGGAAAACAAAGAAATAAAACAATCTCACTGACACCACACGTGCAAAACAAAGAGTAAAACGAAGGAGCAAAAAAGAGAACTGGGGCCCAACCTATCTTCATCCATTTCCTCGCATATAGGCCTTACTCTGAGCTCTGGACATGCACTGGCTGCTCCGAGGGAGAGAGAACGTGTGTGTGTGTGATAGAGAGAGGGAGGGGAGAAGCAGAGGGTGGACGGGAGGAAGGCAGGGAGAGACGGATGGTGAGGGAGGGAGGTAGGGAGAGAGGGATGGTGAGGGAGGGGGGGGAGAAGAGCAGCTCTGTCCTCCTTTCCTTTCTATGTCTCGCTGAGTTCTTACTGGGATGGCTAAGGTCACAGTTTTAAATCTCAGGTAGGCGAGGCTCGATGCACCATTTTACCTTCTCAAAGGGAGGGGACATAGTGAAGGCAGAGACCGAGAGGGAAGGAATGATCGAGAGAGACTAAGGAGAGTGAATGCTAGGTCAGTGCTGAGCATTCTATATGCGTAAATGTCTCTGAAGACTTTCCCTCCTCTGTCTCCCCTCCAGCTGTCCTCCAATCATGTCCTCCCTCGCTTCCCCTCCCCTCCCCTCTGCATCCCTCTGCTGCCCAACCCTCCCCTCCCCTCCTCTCTCACTCTGCCAAAGAGTGTTGCTTCATCATGCTCCCCTCAGTTACAGTAGTACAGGGAAACAATCCATTTCTTGTCCGTCCCACCACCATGTTGTTCCATCCATAGAATTACAGACAGTAATTTCCTAGGATCACTATGGTTCCCTCTCCTCAGCACCCAGAACTTTACTCTTCGCTCAGTCTCCAGGTGAGGGGCATCTCTATGCGTTTCTTTCTTATACTCCATAGGTCTCCATTGTGTGCTTCAGAAATCCAAATGTTACGTTTGTCCCGTTTAAGTCCAGCGACAGCGCACAATGACAGACTTCAGAATCCCAGGTACTCTGTGTTGTTTTCCTTGCTCCAAGTCATGAGCGCTATAGATACTAAGGCACGTATCATCCACTATAGCCACTCTCTTCGCTGTCCGTTCCCTGAAATATACTCCCTAAACTCTTTTCATTTATACCCTATCGTCCTTCCAACCTTCCCGCCACTGGCCATGGTCTCACCTATCCCGTCTCGACCGTCCGACTCCCCTCCCTCCTTCCCTTCCTCTCTCCCCTGTCTCATATCTCTCTCAGTTGATAGCAGTCACACCCGCCCTCCGTCCTCTGCCCAGCGCTATACTGCAGACTACATAATGGGAATTGCTTCCTTTCCCAATCCCTCCCACCCCTCTTCCTCAACACACATGGTGCTGCAATATGTAACCCAAGGTCACATCGTCCTGAATTCAGAAGGACTGCGTGTGTGTGTGTGTGTGTGTGTGTGTGTGTGTGTGTGTGGGTGTGTGTGTGTGTGTGTGTGTGTGTGTGTGTGTGTGTGTGTGTGTGTGTGTGTGTGTGTGTGTGTGTGTGTGTGTGTGTGTGTGTGTGTGTGCGTGTACGTGTACGTGTACGTGTGTACGTGCACATGTGTTTTATGTGTGTGTGGTGGGAAGGTGCAGAATCATAAATCCGTCAATCCCGCCAGGAACATGTCACTTCTACAGCACTGTAACGGCCTCAGTGAAGATGCACATATCAAACCACTCATGAAGCTCCTTACGTCAGTCATCAGTGAAAACAATTTCATTGTGGTGAACAAGGTGGTTTATTTATATGGAACAATTAATAATTCAAGAAGATGATCCACTGCTGATGTGCTAATGTAATGTGTTATATGAGGAATGTACTTGTTTTTTCAAAATAATCAGTTCAATTTACACACACACACACAGTAATATTAATTATTGCTGTGAATTCTGCTCTGTTATTGGACTGCACCTGGCAAGGTTTTCTCTATATATTATTAATCATCGAGAGATTAATTTACAAACTAATTATGGAGTCACCTTCCCCGGGAGACCCCTGCATTGCGTGCCACACACATGCAAGCGCGGAAGCATGCATGCAAGCACACATGTGCACTGACAAACTCACACACACGCTTCCCATGCCAAGGTGACAGCTGTTCTCAGATCAAGGTTTACATCATGTTGAATGACAAGCATCAATCACCTCATATAGAGTAGCTCTCACACACACACACAGACACACACACGCACACACACACACACACCCCTTTACACACTCAAGACTAGTGGTCGGAAGGACTGGTGGAGTGTATATGGGAGTGCCTTTATCAAAGTGGGGATGTTCGGCTATAATATTACTCAATATTTAGCGTTTTTTGTTGACATCATCATTTACATAACCATTGACCCTTGCCCCTCTGGATTCTGTCATGTGAACCTTCATAGGTCAATTACAGTGACTCTTTTTAAGGGGTCTCTGTACCTCTCACCTTGCAGCACCCCTCATCTCCACACCCCTCTCACACACCCACACCCCTCAATCTCACACACCCTCCCCAGGCATCAAGCACCCACTGCCATGGGAATGGGTCACCCGACACCTACTCCCACTCAACCGGTGACAGGTGGTGGAGGTCACGCATTCAGGGCCCTCAATCATATGGATGACAGGGTTAGGGTGGGGGTGGGGGTGGGAGAGAGGCAGAGAGCGAGGCATGGGCAGTCAAGCTCAAAGCAACATGTACAGGACATTCTGTGCGTGCACATGGAAATCAGTCGACGTGATTGCGATTACCATAGCCTTTCATAAACTTTGGGTTATTTTAGTGGTATTTTCTGATTTCATCCTTATTAGGAGAGTTTGTTGATAGAGTGAAATGCGTTTGTGATAAAGTATCGTCAATGCTGCTGCAGAAACATGCGACAGAGATGTTTTAGTAGGACTATAAAGACCCCATACAATCTGAACATGTATCAATAACGGCATGTTACTGTGCATGCATGCACATCAATTATCTGGCATGGCATCTGATCTGGTAGTTGACCTCAGTGACTTCACTGGTTACAGCCTGCGTTACAGGAACCACTCAGATTTAAAACTCACAGAGAGAAAAAAATGAACTGTCTTTGTTTGAAATCCAACTGGATTGAACATGAACTGATGGAATGGTACATATAGGGGGAATTAGATGAGTCACGGAGACAAAACACAAGTGTGTGTGGCTGAGTGAAATAAAAACAGCTTTCAAGGAAAAGTCATTATTCTAAAATATATGGAAAGTTGATGGAGAGTGGTGGGAGGTGATCCAGGATGGAGGGGGGTGTAGATGGCAGTGTACCCAGACAAACCCTCCTAAACCTGGCCACGGGCGCAGTGGTAGACAGGGTGGGTTGCAGGACCCTCTAGTGTGAGGGTCCTGCAATCAGGCTGAAGGCCCCCATTCAACTCCTCTCCTCTCCCATCCCCCTCCCCTCTTTCCCTCCTGCTCGCTCACTCTGTCCTCCATGTCTCTGCTGCAGTGGCTCTCCCTCCGCGCTCATTCCTCCCTGTGCCGGCTAGGGAGACACATACCGCCTGCTGCCTGCTGCCTGTCTGCCTGAGCTCCAGGCTCTGCTGTCCTCTCCGCTCCCTCCCCCCACATGCAGCTCTCCGTAAGGGGCAACGCTGACATCCCCCGACTGCCTCCACAGCTCCATTGCTATGCGGTGCAGATGCTCGCTCTCTCTGAGTGAGTTTTTTTCCTCTCCTCTGCTTGCTCTAGCTCTCAGAATGAAGGATTCAGCAGATAATCAGTGTGTCGGCGAGTGAGAGAGCGACTGAAGCAAAGAGAGAGAGAAAGCCTGGATCAGGTGCAGGAGCCTTCCCTTCGTCTGTCTCTTTCTGTTACTCTCTCTTTCAGTCTGTCTTCAGCCTAGCACATACAGAAGGGTAGACAGAACTCATAATCCAGGAATAAGCCATCAATTCACTCTCCTTCTCTGGGACTCACTGCAAAGGAGGGAGAAGAGGAGGGAGACACTCACAGCAGGACTTTGCAGACTGACAAGTCTTGCTTTTTATTTCTTTGCTCGCTCTGCGTCCCACCTGACCCTACCCCTCCCCTGCTTGCTCCAGCCAACACACACACACCCAGAGTGTGTATCCAGGGGAGGACAGACAGACATACAGATAAACAGACGGACGGACAGATTGCCAGACGGACGCAGTAGGATATGGAGTCCAAAGGAAGCGGCAGGTTCACTATGTCCAGGTGTTTGCGCTCAGGAGACACCGTCCATACCAGTGTTGTCGTCACACTTCTGCTCGGTGAGTCCAAAAGCTGACTTTATACTGCCATTTTTCGTCTCCTCTCTCTCTCTCTCTAACGCTCTCTTGCTCTATCTCTTTATCTCTCTCTCTCTCTCTGCACCCGTCTCCCTCCATCTACCCCTGGGGTGCCAGCCAAATCACTGCAGGTTCTGCCGAGCTTGCAGAAATGTGTCCGACGCCGGGGAACAGGGTTGCACGCTCATTTACTTGTTGCTTGTAAGGCGGGGGTTTATTTGCTTACACGGCTCACGCTTTTCTATATCGGGAGACTCAGAGTCATGTGTTTCAGCCAGGTCAGGGCAGCAAGTGCTGCATCTTGTTATTTCACTAAGAGAGTGAGCGGAGGGGATGAATTTGAGATGTCAAGGCGTAGATCCAGAGTCAATAAGAGGATGCCGGTAACAATGGATCCTGTTTAGGGCAAGTGGAATTATGGGCACTGCCAATGGACCCTGCCAAGTCAATGAGTGTGATAATGTCGAATGTTTATATCTTTAGGGGGGAATGGAGGGAATGATCCATGGGACAAGACAATAAACATCTAGATGAGGCAGTGGGATGGAAGTTGTCATGTGAGGAACACAGTGTAGTTGTCAAAAGACAGCCCTTTACACTGCCTTCTCATCAGAGGAACTGGCGATGCAGATTCAACTACGCACTTGATTCTGTCACGGTACATTTACACACATCACTTAATCAGGGACATATTGAACTTATACAGCTGATGAGATGAAGTGTAAGGTCTTAATACAGCGAGGGAAGTGTGTAGGAATATATGGAGGAATATCTTATTTTGGGGAAAATATATTTAATACATCTTTTTTTAAAGTCAGATAATGAGCAGGCTGGATCAATACTACTCAAATCATAGGATATCCATCCATTCTCATTCTCCTCAGTTTTCTTCCTGCAATTTGTTTATTATCCTTTTACATGTTTTGTTTAGCTATGTACAGACTAGTGTGACCACTAACAATGATCCAACAACCACATGGTACCCTACATTTGTATGTCTGGGTGATATGATATATTATGATACACATTGCTCTATAGGTTTGCTTTGTAGTAGAGTACCTGACTGCTTTCAACACATAGTGCTGTATAATGTACAGTAATACAATATAGTTACTCAAGCTTTGGACCAACTAAACCCTATGTATTTGAGAATCCACACATGATCATATCAGTTTGTTATCGCTAATTGTTAGCGCCTACTGTTATATGGACACAATTCTTAGTGGGGTAACCTAAGACTCCTCAGCATCTTTTGAGTTGAGTGCCTTATTGACACTGACATCAACCCACCGATCAAATAAGAGCAAGGTCACAAGATTGCACAAAACATCTTAAAACAAGTTTTTGAATCCAAATTAGCATACGATTCTAAGGAGGCTAACACAGCAGAGAGCTGCCCATAATAAATAGGCTTTTCATTTGCATATTTCTTTGAGATGGAATGTGACATGATATTAGATTAGATTATAGGACGTCCCTGATAAGTAGCCTCTCCTGTCTGTGTGTATCCATGGCCAGTTTTCTCTGGATTCTCTGCCTGGCGGCTCTCCTTGGCTCTGCGTCAAGGTGAAGTACAGGCTATAATACTACGATATGTCATTTTTTTACAGCTGGGGGGCAAAGGGTTAATGTGCATGTTCGTATATACACCCCTAGCGTATAGTGGAGGGTTTAACCTCTAACACAAAAGATTGGGTTCACATGTCGACCAGCCAGGCCTACAGTAGGGCAAGCCAACACCCCCTCGAGCCATTCATCAGAGACCAGGGAAGGATTTATAATGTTGTTGGGATGTTTGTGTGTCTATATGTCCCATATAATGGCCCGGCAGTTATATCATTAGATGCTATGGTCATTCTACATTGGCAGAGTGGAGAGAGAGACTACTAGACTACAGTATATGTACATTCCTCAGTTATTAGCTTTCTACCTGAATGTTGTGTAAAATATATGATTGAATATGAAACTATTTGTGAGAAGATGTAATGTCATGTTTACTTTTTAAACAAGATACTTGTTTAGGTAGAAAGTTTTAACTAGTCAGTGGCCACGCCCCCGTGATGCCAGACATTGCATTAGGCATCATGGAACAGCCCCTTCTTCTATAAAACCAACTTCCGACAACATTTACATTAGACAGCGTGCAGCGGTGGCTACACGGCTGACAAATGGTTTAAAACTACAAGACCAGAAAAGCATGAAGTGGTGGCTACATGTTGGAATGGCTAAGAAATCTACAAACTAAAGTCAGAGAACGCCGGGACAGAGACCCCACGTTGAAATGACTACAACACGATAGGCCATGAGACCATAAAGGTATGGAGTGGTAGCTACATGTGAAATGGTTAAGAACTACAACTCTATAGGCTGAGAAGACCATACAGCATGTAGCGTTGGCTACACGGCTAGAAATGGTGACTCTAAAACATTTCCACAGAAGGAGCAAATCTTAGACGAGGCCTTTTCGGTCTGCAGCTGGAAATGTAGGTAGCCTAGGATGAACAATACGACAACCGCCGAAACATCTATTCTATGCGACAACATGGGTACGCCTGACGTATCCATTAGGAACGCAACCAGAGACTTTTCTGTCGACTCTCTCCAGCAGATGGACCGGCGACCACAGAGAGAGACAACAAGACATACGCACGTAAATATGTAAATTACAATTACTTTTCAAATGAGCGGTTGTTCATATTCAAAGTATTAGCAATTTCTATGAGTGTAGTTATCAGCTATGAGTCTCCAACTCTTGAGCGGGCCCCACCCCCTTTCCTTTCTCTACCAAGCCGTCATATTGGTTTCGTCCACTAGGAACTTTTCCTTGGGTCATGTTTAGTACCCAATGCATAACTAATGGTGTGTTTATCATGTATTTCTGTGATTGATTAAGTTAGTTAGTAAATAAATAATTAAGCCAATTTGTATATTGCTGATTCATGATTATATGCTAGGGTTCGTGCAGATATCCAAGGGTTTGCGACATTCAGTAATGAGACTGATGAGTACAATTCATTAATAAGCGACTGTTTTGATAATATATGAAAATATCAGAAGAGTTGTATTTGGGAAAATGACACAATACAAACAACATTTTTTTCCGAGGTGCCTCGACATCCTATTAAATTAAAGTTACATGATTAGTTTAATCTCGTAATTAAATTACACAGAGAATTTTATATTTTTTTTTTCACCTTTATTTAACCAGGTAGGCCAATTGAGAACAAGTTATCATTTACAACTGCGACCTGGCCAAGATAAAGCAAAGCAGTGCAACAAAAACACAGAGTTACACATGGGATAAATAATCGTACAGACAATAACACAATAGAAAAATCTGTATACAGTGTGTGCAAATTAAGTAAGGAGGTAAGGCAATAAATTGGCCAATAGTGGTGAAGTAATTACAATGTAGCAATTTACACTGGAGTGATAGATGTGCAGATGAAAATGTGCAAGTAGAAATACTGGTGTGCAAAAGAGCAGAAAAACCAAAACAAATAAGGGGATGTGGTAGGTAGTTGGTTGGTTGGATGGGCTATTTACAGATGGGCTGTGTACAGCTGCAGCGATCGGTAAGCTGCTCTGACGGCTGACGCTTAAAGTTAGTGAGGGAGATATAAGTCTCCAACTTCAGTGATGTTTGCAATGCTATGGTGACCAGTGAGCTGAGATGAGGCCGGAGCTTTACCTAGCAAAGACTTATAGATGACCTGGAGCCAGTGGGTTTGGCAACGAATATGTAGCGAGGACCAGCCAACGAGAGCATACAGGTCGCAGTGGTGGGTAGTATATGTGGCTTTGGTGACAAAACGGATGGCACTGTGATAGACTGCATCCAATTTGCTGAGTAGAGTGTTGGAGGCTATTTTGTAAATGACATCGCCGAAGTCAAGGATCGGTAGGATAGTCAGTTTTATGAGGGTATGTTTGGCAGCATGAGTGAAGGAGGCTTTGTTGCGAAATAGGAAGCCGATTCTAGATTTAACTTTGGATTGGATATGCTTAATGTGAGTCTGGAAGTAGAGTATACAGTCTAGCCAGACACCTAGGTATTTATAGATGTCCACATACTCTAAGTCGGAACCGTCCAGAGTAGTGATGCTAGTCAGTAGGGCAGTTGCGGGCAGCGATCGGTTGAAGAACATGCATTTCGTTTTACTAGCATTTAAGAGCAGTTGGAGGCCACAGAAGGAATGTTGTATGGCGTTGAAGCTCGTTTGGAGGTGTGTTAATGCAGTGTCCAAAGAAGGGCCAGATGTATACAGAATGGTGTCATCTGCGTAGAGGTGGATCAAAGAATCACCCACAGCAAAAGCGGCTCCTAGAGATGAATGTACTTTGGTGCGAAAAGTGCAAATCAATCCCAGAACAACAGCAAAGGACCTTGTGAAGATGCTGAAGGAAACAGGTACAAAAGTATCGATATCCACAGTAAAACAAGTCCTTTATCGACATAACCTGAAAGGCAGCTCAGCAAGGAAGAAGCCACTGCTCCAAAACCGATATAAAAAAGCCAGACTACGGTTTGCAACTGCACATGGGGACAAAGATTGTACTTTTTGGAGAAATGTCCTTCGGTCTGATGAAATAAAAATAGAACTGTTTGGCCATAATGACCATCGTTATATTTGGAGGAAAAAGGGTGAGGCTTGCAAGCCGAAGAACACCATCCCAACCATGAAGCATGGGGTGGCAACATCATGTTGTGGGGGTGCTTTGCTGCAGGAGGCACTGGTGCACTTCACAAAATAGATGGCACCACGATGAAGGCAAATTATGTGGATATATTGAAGCAACATCTTAAGACATCAGTCAGGAAGTTAAAACTTGGTTGCAAATTGGTCTTCCAAATGGACAATGACCCCAAGCATACTTCCAAAGTTGTGGCAAAATGGCTTAATGACAACGAAGTCCAGGTATTGGAGTGGCCATCACAAATCCCTGACCTCAATCGTATAGAAAATTTGTGGGCAGAACTGAAAAAGGGTGTGCGAGCAAGGAGGCCTACAAACGAGCTCTGATAGGAGGAATGGACCAAAATTCACCCAACTTATTGTGGGAAGCTTGTGGAAGGCTCCCCGAAATGTTTGTCCCAAGTTAAACAATGTAAAAGCAATGCTCCAAATACTAATGAATGTATGTAAACGTCTGACCCACTGGGAATGTGATAAAAGAAATAAAAGCTGAAATAAATCTTTCTATCTACTATTATTCTGACATTTCACATTCTTAAAATAAAGTGGTGATCCTAACTGACCTAAGACAGGGAATTTTTACTAGGATTATGTCACGTCCTGACCAGTATAAGGGGTTATTGGTTATTGTAGTTTAGTCAGGACGTGGCGGGGTATTTGTTTTATGTGGTTTGGGGTTTAATGGGATATGTATTTATGTAAGAGGGGTGTTTGATTCATGTGTTCCGGGGTTTTGGGGTAATGTTCTTGTTTTGTATTTCTATGGTTTCTATGTTGTGCATTTCTTTGTTGGCCTGGTATGGCTCTCAATCAGGAACAGCTGTACATCGTTGTTTCTGATTGGGAGTCATACTTAAGTAGCCCCTTTTTCACCTATGGTTGGTGGGAAGTTGTGGTTGCATAGCTGTGTGGTTTAGCCTGCAATCCTGTTCGTTCGATCGTTTTCTTGTTTTGTTTGTGTTCAATAAAAGTCATTATGAGCACTCAACCCACTGTGCCTTGGTCCACTACGTACGACGACCGTTACAGATTAAATGTCAGGAATTGTGAAAAACTGAGTTTAAATGTATTTGGCTAAGGTGTATGTGGCTACGTTGAAGAATCTCAAATTTAAAATATATTTTGATTTGTTTAACACTTTTTTGGTTACTACATGATTCCATATGTGTCATTTCATAGCTGTTGTAGAGCAATGAGAACTGGCGGCAGAGAAATCAGGCGCAGGAGAGCAGAAACTGATTTACAACGGTGTCGTTTAATATCCATAAAACACCGTCAACAGAACAATACAATAAATGGGTCAAACAAAACCCGGCAAATACCAGCATACCGTGCATAAGCACTACAAGAAACAATTACCGACAAGGACATGAGGGGGAACAGAGGGTTAATACACAACATGTAATTGATGGAATTGGAACCAGGTGTGATGGAAGACAAGACAAAACCAATGGAAATTAAAAGTGGATCAGCGATGGCTAGAAGGTCGGTGACGTCGACCGCCGAACGCCACCCGAACAAGGAGAGGGATCAACTTTGGCAGAAGTCGTGACAGCTGTGATGTCTTCACTATTATTCTACAATGTAGAACCTTTGACTGGTACTGTATGTATATGATGGTGTGTATAGACAGTATGGAGAGTGTAGGAATAGAAAAGGTGTGAATAGCAGTAGTTCTGTAGGATGAGCCTTGACCAGAATACAGTATATACAGTGGGGAGAACAAGTATTTGATACACTGCCGATTTTGCAGGTTCTCCTACTTAAAAAGCATGTAGAGGTCTGTAATTTTTTATCATAGGTACACTTCAACTGTGAGAGACGGAATCTAAAACAAAAATCCAGAAAATCACATTGTATGATTTATAAGTAATTAATTTGCATTTTATTGCATGACATAAGTATTTGATCACCTACCAACCAGTAAGAATTCCGGTTCTCACAGACCTGTTACTTTTTCTTTAAGAAGCCCTCCTGTTCTCCACTCATTGCCTGTATTAACAGCACCTGTTTGAACTCGTTACCTGTATAAAAGACACCTTTCCACACACTCAATCAAACAGACTCCAACCTCTCCACAATGGCCAAGACCAGAGAGCTGTGTATGGACATCAGGGATAAAATTGTAGAACTCCACAAGGCTGGGATGGGCTACAGGACAATAGGCAAGCAGCTTGGTGAGAAGGCAACAACTGTTGGCGCAATTATTAGAAAACGGAAGAAGTTCAAGATGACGGTCAATCACCCTCGGTCTGGGGCTCCATGCAAGATCTCACCTCGTGGGGCATCAATGATCATGAGGAAGGTGAGGGATCAGCCCAGAACTACACGGCAGGACCTGGTCAATGACCTGAAGAGAGCTGGGACCACAGTCTCAAAGAAAACCATTAGTAACACACTACGCCATCATGGATTAAAATCCTGCAGCGCTCGCAAGGTCCCCCTGCTCAAGCCAGCGCATGTCCAGGCCCATCTGAAGTTTGCCAATGACCATCTGGATGATCCAGAGGAGGAATGGGAGAAGGTCATGTGGTCTGATGAGACAAAAATAGAGCTTTTTGGTCTAAACTCCACTCACCGTGTTTGGAGGAAGAAGAAGGATGAGTACAACCCCAAGAACACCATCCCAACCATGAAGCATGGAGGTGGAAACATCATTCTTTGGGGATGATTTTCTGCAAAGGGGACAGGACGACTGCACCGTATTGAGGGGAGGATGGATGGGGCCATGTATCGCGAGATCTTGGCCAACAACCTCCTTCCCTCAGTAAGAGCATTGAAGATGGGTCGTGGCTGGGTCTTCCAGCATGACAACGACCCGAAACACACAGCCAGGGCAACTAAGGAGTGGCTCTGTAAGAAGCATCTCAAGGTCCTGGAGTGGCCTAGCCAGTCTCCAGACCTGAACCCAATAGAAAATCTTTGGAGGGAGCTGAAAGTCCGTATTGCCCAGCGACAGCCCCAAAACCTGAAGGATCTGGAGAAGGTCTGTATGGAGGAGTGGGCCAAAATCCCTGCTGCAGTGTGTGTAAACCTGGTCAAGAACTACAGGAAACGTATGATCTCTGTAATTGCAAACAAAGGTTTCTGTACCAAATATTAAGTTCTGCTTTTCTGATGTATCAAATACTTATGTCATGCAATAAAATGCAAATTATTTACTTAAAAATCATACAATGTGATTTTCTGGATTTTTGTTTTAGATTCCGTCTCTCACAGTTGAAGTGTACCTATGATAAAAATTACAGACCTCTACATGCTTTGTAAGTAGGAAAACCTGCAAAATCGGCAGTGTATGAAATACTTGTTCTCCCCACTGTACATATGAAGTGGGTAACACAGTATATAAACATTATTGAAGTGACCAGTGTTCAATAACTATATGTCATTTATATAGGGCAGCAGTCTCTAAGGTGCAAGGTAGAGTGCCGGTTGGTAGCCGGCTAGTAACAGTGACTAAAGTTCAGGGCATGGTACAGGGCGGATGCCAAGGGGCAAGTTGAGCCAATGGCTACCATACCCCATACAAATTATGATTATATTTTGTCAGTTTTATGCATAATATGCATAGTATTTTGCAATATAACATGCATATGAAATCAAGATTTTGTATTGGTACAGAACAGACATGCCCTGTGTATGCATATGTAAAACAAGCAGTGGTTTAGCCCCCCTTGAGGTTCATGAGAGTGCAGCCAAGGAAAGGAGAGAAGGGAAGAAGACCATTCGAGCAGCAGCAAATTATGAAAAAATAGACTGAATGACACTGAAGGGTACATTGACAAAAAATACAACAAACATACCTGGATGAAAGAGAGGCTATGATAAAGTAGCAGAGGCACATAAGGTCTTATCTGATGAAATGGAGTCTGAGCTTGCTAAATATATCAAGAATTTCTCAGACCAGTTCCATCCCACTGGGCACAGATGTCAATTTAACGTCTATTCTGCTTTGGTTCAACGTAATTTCATTAAAATGACATGGAAACAACAGTGATGGCGCCGACTAAGATGACGCCGAAGAGGATGGCTGACGTTTTACATGCTCCTGACCAATTGTGCTATTTTGTTAGTTTTTTTTGCGTTGTTTGTAACTTAATTATTTACTTATTTTGTACATAGTGTTGCTGCTACCGTTTCTTATGACCAAAAATAACTTCTGGACATCAGAACACCGATTATTCACCACGCACTGGAAGAAGCTTTTTCCTTTAACGAGTCCGACGAGAAGGATATATTGCTCTCCCGGGAACAGGCCCAAATCTCTGTCATTTGCGTGAAGAAAAGATAGAGGATTAAAGGACGCAGATCGGGCTGCCTTCTGAGAATCCATAGGCGAGCGAGTAAACTCCCACTGCCTTCCATTCTACTTGCTAACATTCAATCATTGGAAAATAAAAATTGATGACCAACGATTACGATTATCCTACCAGCGGGACATTAAGAACTGCTAATATCTTATGTTTCACCGAGTCGTGGCTGAACGACGACATGGAAAATATAAAGCTGGCGGGATTTTCCATGCAACGGCAGAACAGAGATGCTACGTCTCGTAAGACGATGGGTGGGTGGGTCTGTCTTTTTGTCAATAACAGCTGGTGCGCAATGGCTAATATTAAATAAGTATCAAGGTATTACTCGCCTGAGGTAGAGTACCTTATGATACGCTGTAGACCACACTGTCTACCAAGAGTGTTCTCATCTATATTATTAGTAGCCTCTATTTACCACCACAGACCGATGCTGGCACTAAGACCGCACTCAACCAACTCTATAAGGCCATAAGCAAACAACAAAATGCTCATCCAGAAGTAGCGCATAGATTGATACAAAGCTCTCCCCGAACCTCCATTTGGAAAATCTGTCCATAATTCTTTCCTTCTGATTCCTGCTTACAAGCAACAACTAAAGCAGGAAGAACCAGTGACTCGCTCAATACGGAAGTGGTCAGATGACGCGGATGCTACGCTACAGGACTGTTTCGTTAGCACAGACTGGAATATGTTCCGGGATTCATCCAATGGCATTGAGGAGTATACCACCTCAGTCATCGGCTTCATCAATAAGTGGATCGACGACGTCGACCCCACAGTGACCGTACGTACATATCCCAACCAGAAGCCATGGATTACAGGAAACATCTGCATTGAGCTAAAGGCTAGAGCTGCCGCTTTCAAGGAGCGGGACACTATGCCCTCAGACAAACCATCAAACAAGCAAAGCGTCAATACAGGATTAAGATTGAATCCTACTACACCGGCTTTTATGCTCATCAGATGTGGCAGGGCTTGAAAACTATTACGGACTACAAAGGGAAAACCAGATGCGAGCTGCCTAGTGACGTGAGCCTACCAGATGAGCTAAATGCCTTTTATGCTCGCTTTTAGGCAAGCAAGCATGCACGAGAGCACCAGCTGTTCTGGATGACTGTGTGACAACTCTCTCGGTAGCCGATGTGACTGAGTCTGTAATACCTACATGTTTCATGCAGACCACCATAGCCCCTGTGCCCAAGGAAGTGAAGGTAAACTGCCTAAATGATTACCGCCCCATTGCCCTCACGTCAGTAGCCATGAAGTGCTTTGAAAGGCTGGTCATGGCTCACATCAACAGCATCCTCCCGGATACCCTAGACCCATTCCAATTCGCAGACCGCCCCAACAGATCCACAGATGATGCAATCTCAATCGCACTCCACACTGCCCTTTCCCACCTGGACAAAAGGAACACCTATGTGAGAATGTTGTTCATTGACTACAGCTCAGCATAGTCACTATGGTTTTGGCACTATGGTGATAACACCAGAGTGCCCACGATGCGCATCACTAAGCTAAGGACCCTGGGACTAAACACCTCCCTCTGCAACTGGATCCTGGACTTCCTGACGGGTCGCCCCCAGGTGATAAGGGTAGGCAACAACACATCTGCCACCCTGATCCTCAACACTGGGGCCCCTCAGGGGTGTGTACTTAGTCCCCTCCTGTAATCCTTGTTCACCCACAACATTTTCAAGTTCCTTGGTGTCCACATCACCAACGAACTATCATGGTCCAAACACATGAAGACAGTCGTGAAGAGGGCACGACAAAACCTTTTCCCCCTCAGGAGACTGAAAAGATTTGGCATGGGTTCCCAGATACTCAAAAAGTTATACTGCTGCACCATTGAGAGCATCCTGACCGGTTGCATCACCGCCTGGTATGGCATCTGCTCGGCGTCTGACCGTAAGGTGCTACAGAGAGCAGTGTCATAGGAAAGCCCATACAATTGTCAGAGACTCCAGTCACCCAAGTCATAGACTGTTTTCTCTGCTACCGCACGGCAAGCGGTACCGGAGCGCCAAGTCTAGGACCAAAAGGCTCCTTAACAGCTTATACTCCCAAGCAATAAGACTGATGAACAACTAATCAAATGGCCACCGGACTATTACATTGACCACTCCATTTATTTTGTACACTTCTGCTACTCGCTGTTTATTATAGATGCATAGTCACTTCACCCCTACCTACATGTACAAATTACCTCAACTAACATGTACCCCCGCACACTGACTCTGTACCGGCACCCCCTGTACATAGCCTCGTTATTGTTATGTTATTGTGTTACTTTTTTAACAGGTGTGCCTTGTTAAAAGTTAATTTGTGGAATTTATTTATTTCTTAATTTGTTTGAGCGAATCAGTTATGTTGTGACAAGGTAGGGGTGGTATACAGAAGATAGCCCTATCTGGTAAAATACCAAGTCCATATTATGGCAAGAAACCTCAAATAAGCAAAGAGAAACGATAGTCAACCATGACTTTAAGACATGAAGGTGAGTCAATATGGGAAAATTCAAGAACTTTTAAAGTTTCTTCAAGTTTAGTCACAAAAGCCATCAAGCACTATGATGAAACTGACTGCCACGAGGACCGCCACAGCAAAGGAAGACCAAGAGTTACCTCTGCTGCAGAGGATAATTTCATTAGAGTTACCAGCCCAAATAAATGCTTCGCAGATTTCCAGTAACAGACACATCTCAACATCAACTGTTCAGAGGACACTGCGTGAATCAGGCCTTTATGGTCGAATTGCTGCAAAGAAACCACTACTAAAGGACACCAATAAGAAGAAGAGACTTGCTTGGGCCAAGAAACACGAGCAGTGGTCATTAGACCGGTGGAACTCTGTCCTTTGGTCTGATGAGTCCAAATTGGAGATTTTTGGTTCCAACCACCGTGTCTTTGTGAGATGCAGAGTAGGTGAATGGATTATCTCGGCATGTGTGGTTCTCACCTTGAAGCATGGAGGAAGTGTGATGGTGTGGGGGGGGGGGGGTGCTTTGCTGGTGACACTGTCAGTGATTTATTTAGAATTCAAGCCACACTTAACCAGCATGGCTACCACAGCATTCTGCAGCTATACGCCATCCCATCTGGTTTGCACTTAGTGGGACTTTCATTTATTTTTCAACAAGACAATGACCCAAAACACACCTCCAGGCTGTGTAATGGCTATTTAACCAAGATGGAGAGTGATGGAGTGCTGCATCAGATGACCTGGCCTTCACAATCACCCAACCTCAACCCAATTGAGATGGTTTGGGATGAAATGGACCGCAGAGTGAAGGAAAAGCAGCCAACAAGTGCTCAGTATATGTGGAAAATTCTTCACAACTGTTGGAAAAGCATTCCTCATGAAGCTGGTTGAGAGAATGCCAAGAGTGTGGAAAAACATCATCAAGGCAAAGGATGGATACTTTGAAGAATCTTAAGTATATAATATATTTAGATTTGTTTAACACTTTTTTGGTTACTACATGATTCCATATGTGTTATTTCATAGTTTGATGTCTTCACTATTATTCTACAATGTAGAAAATAGTAAAATAAAGAAAAACCCTTCAATGAGTGGGTGTCTCCAAACTTTTGACTGGTACTGTATGTATTTATATTCTGACATTGGTCGTATTGATAATTATTAATTCATTAATTTCAATGTTTTGTTTTGAACTGTTTGTACTGTTTTGTTCTGTGGAGCTAGAATCACAAGCATTTCGCTGCACCTGCGATAACATCTGCAAAATATCTGCACGTGACCAAGATTTGATTAG
Organism: Salmo salar; assembly: GCF_965601325.2. Lineage (NCBI taxonomy): Eukaryota > Metazoa > Chordata > Actinopteri > Salmoniformes > Salmonidae > Salmo > Salmo salar. The sequence goes on along the minus strand of NC_138310.1, from coordinate 49,183,327 downwards.
ATTTATTTTTTTCTTCTAAGCATGTATATCTAACTTGAAGCTGCATTCAGCTCCCTATATGAAGTCAAGTTTGCAGGATCAGACTGGGTGGATATGTGGTTGGGTCTGCTATCAGATAACGTTGACCATTACCAAGGCATTGAATTCCTGGGGGGGTAGTGATGCTTTATCTCTGAAATAGCCATGTAAACTATCCCGGTGGATATCTGTCGCGTAGCTAAAAATACAGTTGATTTTAAGCCGTTCAAATCATGTACACACATGTGACGCCCTATAAATACCTGTGGTTTGTAGACTCCTGAGATAATGCACTGGCATGCCAAGTCTTGGGAGGTCAAGACTTTGATCATGTATTATGGTGTAGCATTTGACTCTAGGGGTTACATTGGGGGAAGGGAGGGTGGGGGGAGCAGGGGGGTCCTCTCTCTTCCTAGCTGCACCTGTCCTCTTAGCCCCACTATAACTAAGGGTCTGGCCTTTTTAGAGGTTCTTTGGTATGGCTTGTGATGTTGGCTTGTTAAGTTGTTGTGAATGGAAATGGCTTTGGGAAGGGATCCGTGTGTGTGTGTGTGTGTGTGTGTGTGTGTGTGTGTGTGTGTGTGTGTGTGTGTGTGTGTGTGTGTGTGTGTGTGTGTGTGTGTGTGTGTGTGTGTGTGTGTGTGTGAGCGTGTGAATGCTTGCGTGTATGTTAACAATTGTATGTAAATGTGTTTGCATGTACTGTAAGTGCTGAGGCATGTGCATTTAATGATCTCTGTGTGTGACAAGTGTGACGTGGGTGTTATAGAAAGGGTGTCCTGGTTATGAGCTCCTGACGTCCTGTTGATCCACAGATTAGTCTGAACTGTGCCATGGTCATGGGGCGGGCCGGCAGCACCAGGTGTTCAACCTGTACTCGTCTTAAGCTACCCTTGCCAATACCTACGTCCACACCCCGGTCTGATGTCATAACCTCTTCAGACACACGCCACTCTTACAGGACGAATAGTTACTACAGCCCTGCCAAAACCGTAAGAATCCCCCCACAGACACACACAGGCCGGCAGGCAAGCACAGGTAGAGTGAGAGTGAGTGACACAGAGTTTTGAATGTCATCAACCCTCACCCACATACAGATATGTACTCCCCAGACCACACACACGGACACTCAGCACTCCTCCCCTGTGTAGTGTTACTGCACCGTGGTGACGGCCTGTACATAGCAATGTGTTGTAATACTAACACCATGCGCGGGCATTGTCTGCGACATTGAAGTACATGGATTAGTGTGTGACGATGGACCCCTTGCTGTGATCAGTTGTTATAATGTTAGACTGAAACGCTGCAGTGGCACTTGTTTTTGTACTGCACACCTGCTGAGCTGATGGTTTGAATTGCTGTACTAAAATCATAGGTGGTTGCGTCATGGTTGGGTCATTTGGATTTACTGGAGGATTATGTATGTCAAGGTTATGAGGGCATGTTTGATGACTTCATGAATTAAGGTACCTTGGGAGAATAAGGTAGATTATAATTTCTTTTAACAAGGACTGCATCAACGTTTTTCTTGGATATTTCCAACCCCCCCCCCCAAAAAACAGTCCAAATTAACCAGAAAGACATTTATAGCAGTTCAATTTTCCTTTTGTATGAAGGGTACGTTCTAGTAATTGTCAAGAGATTTCCCATGTAGGTTACAAGGGAAATGAGTTATGCCTGTAAATTGAGAGCCTGAATGCAGCCCATAGAAGGTACACACCGAAGGGTCACGGCTGAGGAGTTGATTGAAGGCAGATGTTTTAATGAATTCCTATCCCTGGGGTTGGTGGATGCTTGCTATGGTGTATGGGTCTATTGTAGACTAGAATTTTTGTGTCTTCCTGTTTTTAAATAAGTTGAACAATGCCTCATGTGTGCTAATACAGTATGGCATAGTCCCACTGGAATTGGAAACAATTTCTGAGGATAATGATAAAGGATGATGCTCTCAACAAAAATGCTTAGATAAATGATCTCTATAATGGCATCCAAAACCATTATGCTCCGCGTTCAGTGTTCCATGATTAAGTTAGATCACAGCTAAAGGTAGACTTGGCAACCTCGATTGACTTCCCAAAGTGGCAATGCCCAAAGGGAGGCCACATATTGGGGAAAGAAGATAGCGCCTTTTGGAGAAATCCAAATTCTGTTCTTGTTCTAATGGGGGTCTGATATGATTATGTGGTGCCGCTGTTTAGGTTATTTTCTTCGTTTCCTTGTCTTTCGCCAGTGTAGCTGAAGCAATGTTACCCACAGTGATCCAAGAATAACCAACGTCTCCACTCTGCACTTTGCTTTGGTGTGCTGTAGCTGAGGGGAGCAGTATGCCTGTAAGAGGACCAGAGAGACAGAGAGAGAGAGAGAGGCCAGCTGCGCAGGCTGAGTGTACTTATTGTACTTCACTGCTCTACTCAGGCTGAGGTTGAGGCTCATTCTCAGGTCTATGGAGTGACTCACAGGTTTCTGTCGGACTGTGTTATAAAACCGTCGGATGCGTTTCCGTGCGCAATAGAGATGCCTACTCCTGTAGTCACTAATTGGAAGGCTCAAGGGACCAGCTGGATAACCAAGCGCCGGGCTAAGGCCAGGCGGCCACTAGTAAATGCGCACGGAGAGAGGAAGATGAAGGAAGAGCGGGTCAGAGAAATTGAATGAGAGAGGCTTAACTTAGTGAAGAAGTAGGAACGTGAAGAGGGAAGTAGGAGAGGGATGGAGAGACTACAGAAATATATGCATTGTACCAGAGCTTAGTTACTTTAGGAGCTCCCATGAAAGAACGGATAAATAAAAGTTTGAGTGGAAATAGTCTTCCCCAGTGTCTGACCAAGTCGAGGTCGAGGGTCGAGGACAGTTGTTCTTGATTTAGTCTGAGATTAGCATGAGGTATCACAGCTGTGATGCATTCACAAGGGCCACTAAGAGAATCAGGAGAGGACAGAGAGGCTGCGAGTTTGGGTTGCTAGTCTAGACATGTATCTTAGAGGACAAACAAGTAAACACCTCACAGATGCGCAGACAGGCAAGTTGAAGTATTTAGACGCACACACACACACACACACACACCACATGCTTAAAAATGTGCTTAGTCATGATATGAGCACCACGGTAGACACTAGCTCTTAAACTTCAAGGCAAATAACACGTATCAGGTAAGCAGAAATATTCTTTATTCAATGGATATCACAGGGTTGTATAACAGTAATGTAAAACTCTCAAACTACGATAACAGCAGTGTCACCACAATTTCAAGTTGACTGCATCAACAGACTAAACAGTATGCTGAGTCATGGCTAATGGACAAGGAGTCAAGCCTTCTCTATAAACAACACACCAGTCCACGGGAAACCTGTCTCTCTCTCTCTCTCTCTCTCTCTCTCTCTCTCTCTAGAGGAAAAGATTGTGTGTGTGTGTGTGTGTGTGTGTGTGTGTGTGTGTGTGTGTGTGTGTGTGTGTGTGTGTGTGTGTGTGTGTGTGTGTGTGTGTGTGTGTGTGTGTGTGTGTGTGTGTGTGTGTGTGTGTGTGTGTGTGTGTGTGTGTGTGTGTGTGTGTGTGTGTGTGTGTGTGTGTGTGTGTGACAAAGTGATGGGAGGTAATATATTTGCCAGGCAGCAGGCAGGCAGTCGAGACTGGTGAGCAGAAAAGTGGTTCTTTAATCAAAACCACTGAGAGATTAGTCCTGTCCTGCCCTCCAGGGACCCACAGCACACACACGTGACTCACCAGCCGTGCTGTCCCCAACCTAGCTAGCCCAGCACTGCTGGCATCACACAGCTTATAGCTGCCTCAGAGCCCTTGAGGGCCAACATCAACAATACCACAAAACTGTTTCCTATGAATTGTGTAAAGATGAGGAGTAGATGAGCAGGGAGTATGGGACAAAGAGGAGGGAAATAGAGTGCCAGTAAGAGAGAGAGCGAGAGAGAGAGAGCGAGAGAGAAGGAGGCAGAGAGAGAAACAGAATATATTAAGCCGCTGCAGCATTACTCTGCTGCATTACAGAGAGAGAGAGAGAAAGGGAGGGAGGGAGGGATATATTGCGATGCTGACCAGGGAAGTGTGCGTGCGTGCAAATGTTTGTGTAAACCGTATGTCTATGCATGTGCATCCCTAGAAATAGGTAAGGGAGATTACCAGGGAAGGCAAACGTGAAGTAGTACAAAATAGGGAGCTTAGTTTGTTTTGCATCCGCCAGCGTCCTCTCAGGTACCCCTCGCTAATTCTCCCTCTGCTTCCATCAGTCAGTTCCCTCTGCTGAAGTGTGATTGATGCTAGCCTCTGTCATTCTCAACCTCTGTCATTCTCAGCCACAGCGGCCCAGTAAAAAGAACCATCTGTCAAGATGTGACAGTGGATTGGATGGGTATAAACTATATGCCAATAGCTCCAACTAGCCCTCTATGTGGAATTCACACCATATTGATTACGCAATGCGGATGACAGGGTTAGAGTTCAGATGCAATTTAAATATGACCAAGACTATTTGGACTGAAATATCTAGAGTCTAGGGACTAGGTGTTAGGGGCTAGGGGGTAGGAGCTAGGGGTAGATTTCAGATGGGATATTCATAAAGTATGATCTAATGCGGTAATTGCCTCAGTTAATCGGTGCAATTAATGATCTGTTGAATTGTTAATTGTTTTTCTTAGCAAGTTGCTTTAAAATAGCTGTTCAATCACAGCCAAGGACAAACTCTTTTAATAAGACAACCTTTTTCAGTCAATATCTTGTCATTTGAGACTGTATTGTCATTCATTGGCACAGCAAATTTTCTATAGATCTGCAATGAGTTACAGTATACTGAACAAAAATATAAACGCAACCTGCAACAATTCTACTGAGTTACAGGTCATATAAGAAAATCAGTCCATTGAAATAAATTAAGTAGGCCCTAATCTATGGGATTCACATGACTGGGCAGAGGCGCAGCTATGGGTGGGCCTGGGAGGGCAAAGGCCCACATACTGGGGAGCCAGGCCCAGCCAATCAGAGTGAGTTTTTCCCCAAAAAAGGGCTTAATTACAGACAGAAATACTCCTCTGTTTCATCAGCTGTCCGGGTGGCTGGTCTCAAACGATCCCACAGGTGAAGAAGCCGGAGGTGGAGGTCCTGGGCTGGTGTGGATTCACGTGCTCTGCGGTTGTGAGGCCGGTTGGACATACTGCCAAATTCTCTAAAATGACATTGGAGGCGACTTATGGTAGAGAAATTAACATTAAATTATCTGAACAACAGCTCTGGTGGACAATCCTGCAGTCTGCATGCCAATTGCAATCTCCCTCAAAACTGTACATTTTAGAGTGGCCTTTTATTGTCCCCAGCACAAGGTGCACCTGTGTAATGATCATGCTGTTTAGCTTCTTGATATGCCACACCTGTCAGGTGGATGGATTATCTTGGCAAAGGAGAAATGCTCACTAACAGGAATGCAAACAAATTTCTGCACAAAATCTAAGAGAAATACACTTTCTGTGCGTATGGAACATTTCTGGGATCTTTCATTTTAGCTCATGAAACATGGGATCCAACACTTTACATGTTGCATTTTTTTTTCAGTATAGATAACGGAAATAGATCAATGCCACTAACAAGTTGAATGCATTTTCTACAAACACACCCATCCACCACTACAGCCACCATCCTTTGACACGCAAACACAACCATCCACCACTGCAGCCACCATCCTTCAACACACAAACCCCCCTCCTAGCTTCCCATCATGAAGACATCTTATTTTTGTGCATCATCATCACCTCTCTGTGGATCACAGAGCCGTGACACCCGCTGAAATGTGAACACTCCTATCGTAATAGGCATCACTAATGATTAATTGTTCCATAATGGCACACATCCACCGGTCAGAGTGAAAATGAGCCAATCAAAAGCTTCGGCTATATACAGCACCATTGATCTTGGAGCTGAATGGGAGGCTCCATCTCAGCATAGGGAGGGAAAGCTAGAGCCTTGGTGGGACTGGGCTAGTTTATGCTGGACTAGGTGGGACTGTGCTAGGTGGGACTGGGCTGGGTGGGACTAGGCTTGGATAGGTGGAACTTGGCTAGATGGGGCTTGCATAGGTGGGACTGGGCTAAGTGGGACTGGGCTGGGCTAGGTAGGACTATGCTAGGTGGGACTGGGTGGGAGTGGGCTAGGTGGAAGTGAGCTAGCCTGAGCTGAGTGGGAGTGGGCTCGGTGGGAGTGGGCTAGGCTGAGCTGAGTAGGAGTGGGCTAGGTGGGTTTGGGCTTGGCTGAGTGGCTGTGGGAGTGGGCTAGGTGGGAGTGGGCTAGATGGGAGTGAGTTAGACTGGGCTGGGGCAGAGTGGGCTAGGCTGGGCTGGGACAGAGTGAGCTAGGCTGGGCTGGGTGGGAGTGGGCTAGGTGGGAGTGAGCTAGACTGGGCTTGGGCGGAGTGGGCTAGGCTGGGCTGGGTGGGAGTGGGCTAGATGGGAGTGAGCTAGACTGGTCTGGGGCAGAGTGGGCTAGGCTGGGCTAGGTGGGAGTGGGCTAAGTGGGGCTGGGCTAGGTGGGACTGGGCTGGGCTGGCTCAAGATGGAACCTGTGCAGTGGACATAACCCTTAAAGGACACATTTATAATAGACAGGCGGGTTGTCCACCAGCACAAAAAAAAAAAAATGTTGCAAAAAAAACAGACAGGGTTGGCTTACAATCAAATGATTTTTGACAACATAAACTCGTTTTCCTCTGCATATATTCATTTTGCCCAATAAAGAACGTATTTGTCTTTCAAATACATTGTCATCAGCAGTTGTGTGGTTGTGGTCAGTAGTTGAGGTCAGGAGTTATGGTCTGTTGTTGTGTTGTCAGTAATTGTGCACAGTAGTTATGGTCAGTAGTTGTGTGATTGTGGTCAGAAGTTGTGTGGTTTAGTAATTGTGTGGTCACTAGTTGTGTGGTCACTAGTTGTGTGGTTCAGTAATTGTGTGGTCACTCGTTGTGTGGTTCAGTAATTGTGTGGTCACTAGTTGTGTGGTTGTGGTCAGTAGTTGCGCGGTTGTGGTCAGTAGTTGTGGTCAGTGATTGTGGTCAGTCGTTTTGGTCAGGTGTTGTGGTCAGTAGTTTTAGTCAATAGCTGTGCTCAGTAGTGGTCAGTAGTTGTGGTCAGTAGTTTTAGTCAGTAGTTTTAGTCAGTAGTTATGGCCAGTAGTGATCAGTAGTTGTGATCAGTAGTTATGGTCAGTAGTTATGTGATTGTGGTCAGTAGTTGTGGTCAGGGGTTATGTTCAGCATTTGAGGTTAGTAGTTGTGGTCAGTAGTTACGGTCTGTAGTTGCGGTCCGTTAGTTTTAGTCAGTAGTTATGGTCAGTAGTGGCCAGTAGTTGTGGTCAGTAGTTGTGTGGATATGGTCAGTAGTTGTGTGGCTGTGGTCAGTAATTGTGGTCAGTAGTTGTGGACAATAGTTGTGTGGTTGTGGTCAGTCTCTAAACTGCAGTTGTTACATGCGAAAACTGAAAGACGTGCGATGAGAAGTGACCGGGTGAAATATGAAGTGAGTGAACGCAACAGCTTCGCTCTATCCAATCAGAGCAGAAGGATCAACGTAGAGCCCACCATTCTCTTTACAGAGAGGCAAACTAGCCAGGTATTTATAGCACGGGGCACGATCCTGAGAATGAGGACGAAGCTAGTGCGCATTAGAGATCTTCACTGTATCATTGCAGGTTGCCCAGATCAGGGAAGCATTAGAAATCTTAACGCTAGCTGTTCGGTCCAAAACAGATTCACAAATCATGGGAACTTGTCGTGCTATGTAGATGTTGTCTCCCTCTGAGGCACATGTTGCTAGGCAACAGTTGCCTTAGCAAGCCTGCTCCCTCCATGGCTAAAGCCAGTGTGAGAAACATGCTAGCAAACGTTTGTGCTATGAAACTAAATTAATACTGCACTCTGACCCACACAACTTCTGTGCTAGATTCATAATAGTGTTGTTAGACAAAGACAGGAAAGTTCATTTCAAAATGTGATGTAGTTGTATTGATATTTACAGCTGTTGGTAAGTAGTGAATCTGCTAGCTTCTGACATAACTTACTGCATCTTTAATAAAAGCAGTCGATGGGTTACTAAAAGAGCTCTACCTATTGATTGGTAGAAGCTATTCCTGTTCTGCTTTCAGATTTCAAAATCAGAGAGGTAGAGGAAGATTTAATATGCTCTAAGTTTTTGTCTGACTTGTTGGTGGAGTGGTCAAAACGGTAGTTGTTTGGGAAAAGTTGGGGAAAATGTATTAATGCAGTTACTAAAACAGCTGTATTGTTAGATTGGTAACAGATCATTATGTTCCAATTTCAGATTTGAATAGCAATTGTTGTCTTGGCAAAGTGCCCAAAGTAGCTGATATGTGTCAAAAATTGCATTATAAACTGGATGGTTTGAGCCCTGAATACTGATTGGCTGACAGCCATGGTATATCAGACCGTATACCACGGGTATGATAAAACATGTATTTCTACTGCTCTAATTACGCTGGTAACCAGTTCATAATAGCAATAAGGCATTTCGGGGGTTTGTGGTATATGGTCAATATACCACGGCTGAGGGCTGTATCCATGCACTCCATGTTGCATCATGCATAAGAACAGCCCTTAGCTGTGGTATATTGACCATATACCACACCCAGTGAATGGAATGTTGAAAGTGATGATGTCACAATGAGGCCTTTAGAATGATGAGGAAATCCTTTGAAAGTGGATGGAGGACAAAAGAAAAGACAAAAAGTTTCGTAGCTTAAAAAGTATCAAATATATGGTAACGTTTTATACAAGCAACTCAGTCCAGACCAGTCTACACGTTTTAAAGTTTGAATGACATTTCTAGATTAAATGGTGTAAGAGGAATAGCGTGCTAATGAAAAAATATAATGAAAAGAAGTATGTTGAAGATTTAACGTGGGGACTCTTGCTTTGCACGCCCCATTAGCTCGCTGAAACAAGCCATCTGCACTCATGCTTCTAGTCATTGTTGCTAGCTATCTGACTGATCAGAGTAACAACAATACAGAGCCTTTTTCATCTTTGTCGTGGCGTTGCCAACCCACTAGCCTGGGTGCAAGTCTGTTTCTACTAACATTCCACTCCTTGCACACCGTCTCATGTGCCGTGTTTGAAGTGGAATGTTAGCAGAAACAGACTGGTACCCAGGCTACCAACCCACCCGTCTACTGGCAATTATCGTCACATCACAGTGTGTTAACATACAGTACTATTGGCCAAGTACAAACACATTCATTTCATTAATTACCAGCCCCTGGTAACGCAGGAGCTGCGCTGAGCTGGGGTAATTGGCTGATGGGATTGCTTGGTTCTCCTGATCTGATCTATTGCCATGTTGTGCAAGGCTGGTGTGACTGCAGTACTATAGTCTTCAGTCATTTATCATCCAAAAAACACACTCACTCGTACCAGAGTTGTTTACAGGCCCATACACTCAGCACACACACTCACTATCTCTTTCCCAGAATGAAATATTGAGATGGGACGAGAGGATTTAAAAATAGCCCCCGTGCAGTCCTCTCAGCGCTGACACCAAGCCGCGTGGTGAGAATACCACCGCCCGCCGTGTTGCAGCGTGCTGCACTGCATGGCCCACAGGACCAGACAGAAAACAACCGGCCCTTTCTCTCTGTCTCTCTTTCCTCCTCCACTCTCTATCACTCTCTTTCTCTCCCTCTCTCTCTGTCCCTCCTCCTTCTACCCACCCACCCACACACATCCATCCATTATTTTTCTCTTTTTGCTTTCCCACTCTTTCACTCGCTCTCCCTTGAAAACACACTTGAATAGGCTACTTGATTTGGATGCAGTAGACTAGAATGGACTCAAATATGTTGGAGATCACGCTGATGCTTTGATTAGGGAGGCATGTTGACTCGTGATGGACACACACTCAAACACACAAACAAACACATATGAGGGCTATATTGGCCTAGGTTGACCAGCCATGTCACCCATTACACAAATCAGTATTCGACGTCCGTCCATGTCTGAGGACATTGGGTGACGACGTGAAAACTGGCCACTAGGGGCAACGGTGAGCGCTGAAGGTTTCGGATTTGATTTGATTTGCTAGAGCGTTTTGGACGGGGATAGCAGTTGGGTGTAAGCATCTGCCTCAGATTCCACGTTGCAAGTTGAAATTCAGCAATAGAATGTTATTTTTGAGATTTTTGTTTTAAGCCTATACCGAACCTTAACCCTTACCTTAACCATTCAGAGTTAATGCCTAACCTTAAGATTTCAGAGATAATGCCTATACTTAACCTTAAATACTTTTATTTAAGGTTATTTGACGTTTGCAACAACTTTGAATTTTGAGAAACATCGATGAACATCTATTTCTGACGTGAGACTGTGAGAGCTGGTTGAGGTGTGTATGCATGTACACACCTGTGTGTATTGTGCCCCAGTGTCAGCCCTTTGGGTAAGTGATGATACTAACAGCCATTTAACAGCCAGGCCACTATAAAAATAGCTGGAGATAAGAGAAGAACGGTCATGTAGGCTACTGCTGTTGGAGAAAAACAAATTATGTCCTCTTTCTCTTCCTCGTTCTCTCTTTCTCTCTCTCTAGAGCATTTCAATTTCTGTCTTCCAGTGTGCCAAATCATTGAATCCCCAATTGTTTACTTACAAATCTAATCATATTCTCTCTCTCTCTCTCCTTCCCCCCCTCCTCCCTTCCAGGGGTATGGTGTGCTTCAGCGCTGGAGGTGTCAGTGGGGAAGGTGCCCTTCATGGAAGCGATGAACGGCAGCACGGTGCTGTTACCCTGCATCTACTCCAGCTGCATCGGCATCAAGAACCTCTACTTCAACTGGCACTACAACGACAACGGCACCATGGCGAAGGCACGACACCGACTGACATGGTCATCTCCCTCACTAACACCCCCCCCCCCCAATGAGCAACGTGACATCCCACTCATATCTCAACATCTCTCCCCCTCACCCCTGTTCTCTACCACATTCCTCCTCTCTCTCTTCCTCCTGTTCTCCCTATCCCTCTTCCACTCCCTCCTCTTCTCCCTCTCCCTCTCCCCCTCCCGATTCCTCTCCAGCTGTGTGAGGCAGTGATCCCTATAGAAGGTGTGGAACCACGGGTGCAGGTGTACCAGGAGCGGATAGAGTTTGTGGGCAGCAGTAAGCACAACAACATCTCCATCCTGCTTTTCAACGTGACCTTCGAGGACGAGGGAGAGTACACCTGTTTCGCCCGGAACCCCAAGGAGAAGAACCGCAATCATAGCGCCATCTTCACCCTGTTCGTGGTGGATGAGTGTAAGGCACTGCACACTCCCTGACTGCATACGACATACCCATTGACGACATTTTCCTACTTTAGGTTTAGGCCACCCAGTCACCAGTGTTTTTGATGTCTTCAAGTGGAAGTAGGGGCAAATATCTGCTTCATTTGTCATGTGTCTAAGTTCCACATTGTATAATGGCTCAAGAATACCCCGATATCAGTTCCATGGTCAAGTGTTATGTTGCAGCATCATCTATTTATTGTCCAACCGAATGTGTTGATTGTAGTGTATACACAGTATGCACTAGAATCAATTCCTTGGAGGTAAAAGCTATATGGAAATGTATCCTATCTCCTCATGAGCGGATCAATCGATCTCCCAGCGCTGTGGTTGTGAGACTGATCCACACCTCCTCTATCCTTCCCTCCTTCTCTCTCATCGTCGCCTGGTAAAAGATGTTTGCCAGTTTGTTTTTCTTGAAGGTTTTACAGATACACCAGATCTTTGATGCATGATGTCAAAGATCTGCATCACATGACTTCTTCATATTCTCCTAGACAGAACGTACACCTGACTATCATTATAGGGAAACAGCTGAATACTCATCTTATTGAACCCTCTCTTCCTCTCACCATTCCTTCCTCCCTTCCACCCTCTCTCTTGTTATCCACCTCCTCTCCCCAGTGAAAGTGGTTGACAATACCGTAACCACCATCATCGTGTCTGTCGTTGGCGGAGTCATCGGCTTGATCATTGTTGTCATGGTGACAAAGACTGTGGTGCTCCTCATCCTAAAAAAGTCTGCGGAGAAGAAGTAAGTGATTCAAAACTCAGGTGTATAAGTGATGGCAGAGTATGCAGTTAGTATGTATTATATGAGTGTGTGCGGCTGCAGGCTGGGAGCAGCACAGGATCAGCCACAGAGTGGCACCCATTGAGCTGTTTGGGAGTTTAAGTGCCTTGCTCAAGGGCATCTGAGATATTAATGCCAGCAACCCTCTGGTTGCCAGCTCATCCCCTTCACATTTTTCCCGTCAGCGCTGGGATTCGAACCGACAGCTCTTCGGCTACTGCCTCCCCCCTTTGAAACTGTCATGGAACATTGGTATGCATGCCTTTATCAACATTTCTTTACTTGCCTTTAGTTCTTCACACTGACTCTGACTCTCTCTCTCTCGCTCTATCGCTCTCTCTCTCTCCTCTCACAGTAAAGAGTGCCTTGTGAGCTCAGGACAGGACAACACAGAAAATGGACTCAACGCAGCCAAAGCGGACAACAAAGCCACACCAAAGGCATGAAACATGTGCACCTATGTATATGTACATATATGTCTGTACATGTATATATGTACACATGCAAATATATTGAACAGGCATAGAAAGAAAGCTATTATCAATGAACTGTTTTATCTTTATCTAATGACAAAAGTATAACATAAACCAATGTGAAATAGTATGTCAAATGTATATTTTAAATTGTGCTAGAGATTTTGGGGAACATGATAACTGATCAGGGCTGGATCAGACACTCCAATGACACACCCTAAAGATTGTGTATCCAATTTGGAGTTTACTGAGGTATTTATCTGAATCGGCGCAAAGCCTACTTTCCGAACATTTCTGAGGAGGATGGACTCATTGTAATGCCTGGAATGGAATCAATGGAATGGAGTCAAACGTGGTTTCCATATGTTTAATGTGTTTGACACCTTTCCATCATTCCATTCCAGTCATTACAATGAGCCTGTCCTCCTATAGCTCCTCCCACCAGCCTCCTCTGGTTTATAATCAGATGTTGACTTTGTGGCTAAACCAGCTAGTGACCACCCTGCAGAGCTGCCTCCAGGACAAGATTCATCCCAATAAACACACACACAGTAACTCACACACTGCCAAGTTCTACTAACTGCCATATTGTATACTCTACAACAGAAAAATATATTCTGACCATCTCTACAGCTCTTTTTATTAAGAGACATATTTAAGGTAGCCTACTGCCCGATGGAGATCCTTTGTACTCTCTGCACACCTTTTACAGGGAGCAAACAGCTTAACTATAGTGAACCTTTACAGTCCATTTTTTGACAGAAAGGTAATGCCTTTAAAGCTGATCCGGAACAAATTCCATACAGTATCAATTGTGCCTATTCAATAGGATATACAGTAACTCAAATATGTTTACCACTATGATCAATGACTGCTACAGTTACTAAGGTCTAGACTCTTCATTAGATCTGCATACAGAGTACAAATACAGTTCTTTGGAAGGCAAAGCAGTGGGCTGGTTATGTGGACAATGTCACTGCGGAGGAAAGGAATGTGATAAAGGATAAGAGGAAGAAGGGTGTCATTGGAGTGTATATTAGATCCAGGCCGGAACTGGTTTGATACATTTTTGCATTAGATGAAACACAGGTGCCTGTTCTCACTTCCTGCTCCCTTCGCTTTTAGGGAGCCTTAAAACCGCCATGAAAAACACACAAAAAAAATATATAAAAAAACACAGAAAATATAAAAATATCAAGACCTAAAGTAAAGACAATTCCCAGTATCCCATTTCCCTGTAGAAATGAATGAACATTTATGATGCTGCTTCTAACAAATAACTAATGCATTTTCTTAGCATGTGAATGTTGTTTATATACGCGACACGTCCATACCACAGGAAAGACTGCTGTCTAGTGTTCTGTCATCACCTGGCCTGTATGCATAGTGGATCTGTAGGCTACTTGCAGTTTATTCACATCCACTTCATTTGATGCAAACCCCCATAGCCCTAAAATGTTAATGTGGTGATTAGCCTATAACAGGATAATGCCCTCCATCTTCAATACTGCAAAACATTGCACCATTGACTCTGACGCCAACTGCCAAGCTGGCTCATCATCGCTACCCCTTGACCTTGTGTAGCCTACAGTGTCCCGTATTCAAATCAACTGCCATATGAACCAAAAGGCCCACTACTAATATGCATGAGTTTGAGCTGCAGAATGCTAAAGGTCCATTGTCCGTAATCAAAGCGTTCCTTTATGACTCCGTCCCCCTCAAGAATGAATGTTATATTGCCTCGATGGGAAACATGCAATTCTCAAAGCGAGCATCTCAAACCAGGCCAAGGCATAACTTATCTGTTTAAATTTATTTATCTCATTTTCAACCTGTTTCGAAAGCAAATGTGTTACTTGTACATCCATATTTGTTCAAATTCGGAGGTGCCATTTGAAGTGACGACCACACCTTTATACGTCTAGGTGTGTGTAAAGTATCATTGTAGTTGCAGAGCTAGGACTATACATGAATGTCCACTTCGTAGGGCTCACTCATCTGAGATGGGAATGTAATAGGCCCCTCCATCTCTGTCTCCTCGTCCTGAGACAGTAAAATGTGCAGGGGGTTTAGGGACAGGGTGGTGCTGTAGACTTAGGAGGGGTGTTAATAGGAACCGTACTCGTGTAGAGTATCCTTATGAATATCTAGAATGTGGTTGATATGAGGAATGGAGAGCGACGTGTTAGACTTTGCAGGGAAGGTGATGCCCGGTTGATTATAACCGTATTGTGTGTGGCGATAGATAGAAAACGAGTTAGATCGGGACAACTAGTCTGTCTAGGGATAATCCATTCTAGACCTCCCTCCTTCTATTCCCTCACCATGTTGAGGTTAGCATCTTTGGAAAGGTCTTCCTTATCACTTGACCTGCAGTACCTTTTATTTTTAATTACCAGGGGCCCTGGTGACATGGAGAGCCAGGGTGTGCTTTCAGACAGAGCACTGCCATACCCACATCCCATAGTTGTGATTTTAATCCTATAGGGTCATTTGATGGATGTAGTAGTGGCACTGGACTTAACTTTTGCCATGTAATGTCTTAGCTTTAGAGAACACAAGGTAACATACATGATATTGCAACATCATTCCAGCAGGTTCTTGCAGAATCACAGAGGTTGAGATGGCAATAGATCAACCTTGTTCACCATTTACCATCACTGTAGTTTCTGTATTCTATTCATACATACCTATGTTTAATGGAAGCAATAAGATTGACAACTTTCATGTGCTGTTGTGGTAGTAAAACAGATGATGCAATAACCAACTCGTGAAACTAGATATTGGGTATGGCGGTGTGCTATCTGCCACACACACACACACACACACACACACACACACACACACACACACACACACACACAAAAAAAAAAAATTGGTTCCATGTAGTCAGTGAACCATTACTCCTTTGACATTGGAGAAAAGCACACAAAGCCTGCCTCTGGGAGAAAAGCAATACTATTCAGTTGATCCTTGTCTGTCAGTGTCTTTGTATAATCAAGCCCTCTGTTGATGTATTCAGAAGAATCATGTCGATGAAGAAAATGATTCATAAGGCTAGTTATTGTATCCGTATCTTGTTGTTTGCAGATTCGTTGTCCCTTCTGTAACTTTAATCAGATCTGACAATGTACAGAAATACCATCAGTATTTCTTGTGTGTTACTAAGTACAGAGTTGTCCTTCACTGTTCACTGCTTCAGTATCTCTAGGAGAACACTGTCTGTTCAAGCCCCTCAGTATGAGCAGTTCCACAAGCTCTGAGCTCAACTAGCCATGTCTGAACTGAGATCAACAAGCTCTGAGCTCGACTAGCCATGTCTGAGCTGAGATCCACAAGCTCTGAGCTCAACTGGCCATGTCTGAGCTGAGATCCACAAGCTCTGAGCCTGATTGTGCATGTCTGAGCTGCAGGGGTGCAGCAGTGAGCATGCCCAGTGTAGTGATCCTCTAGAGGCAGTCGCATAGCCGCAGTGATGCATTGTGGACCGCATGTTATGATAGACTAAAAGCTGAATTCAGCTCAAGCCTGCATCACCGTGGCAGATCCACACAACTCACCCTGTGAACCAACGTCTCAGGCAACATAGACTAACAGCATGGCTGGTAGTATTACGAGTATTATTTACAGCACAGTATTATTAAGCACCATTTGATACAATCTTATCACACTTGCACAACCATGAAATGAAACAAATGTCATGTGTCTGTCGGTATTGATACCTTGTGCACGTTATGACAGTACACAGAAATACAGGAAGACTTCAATGATGTTTCACTGTTTTACTACTACAGCAAAAACCTGGAAAATGATAGAGCTATATCTCACGTTCAATGTTATCAAAATACTTATCTACCATGGGAAATCCAATCAACGCTAATCCATGCCATGAATTCTCTGCAGCTCAAATAAGAATACTCCAATTTGCTAATAATGCATTGTAGATTACATTGCCACAAGGTGTACGTATTCAATATAAAGAGATACAATGAAAGTCAGGACAGAAATATAAACATATCCAGTCCTAACATTGTCTGCTTCTTATATAATAGATGTAATAATCATCTGATTTGATACTAATATGGGTTTCCTACGGCCCACTGCCAGAGCGACTCCTACTCACACTGCCAAGCCAAGAGTTTGTGAAGTCTGCTCTCTGCTTCCCACATTCCAGTGCAGAGAACACCCCCTGCTCCAACCTGCAGTATACTGTACAGTACAGTACAGGTCCTCTGGCCAAACTGCATTTTAAAACTCCTTTTCTAAGTTTTAGCCCACCAAGGCCAAGCAAACAAATAAGCAAAAAAAAGTTGTATCTATTTTAATCCTTATTACAATGGGTGTGCATTTGTAGCCAACTGAAGCTACCCACAGCACAGTTTACTCTATAGTCAAATAGATAGGAATTTCCTCTGAGCTCATAGGTAGCCAGGTTACTGCCTGTTAGGATCACAACACACACAGGTTTACACAGTTTTCACCCATGATCCTCTACTCCATGGAGCTGTCCAGGGTTCTGAGGAGGGGCTGTTTTCACTCCCTCACTGGCCTCACCCACAGGGTTACTGTCTGTGGGTAGCAGTCCCTAGACAGCCTTGAATGGCTCAAGTGGCAGTATCATCCTAACTGATGTCTCAGTACAGTGCATTTGCTATTTGTTACTGGGGTTAGAGTGCTGTACTTCCATAATGGCTTGCTAAATTGTAACGACCACTGTCAAGCCCAAGCTGAGCATGAGGGCTAATGTGGCTCGTGCAGAGGAAAACAGCTCGCCCTCTCACCCACCAAAACACACACCCGCTTACTGTGAGGCAGTCACTGACTGACCCGACTCAACCCCCTCAGTCTCTAACGTGATGCTTCCTTTAAGAACTATAAAGTGAATGTGCAACTCCCACCTCCTACTCCTGTTTCTGTAATACTGTCCAACGTTCTCCCCTCTCATTAACTATGCACCCCAATTGTTTTTTTTCCTCTTGAATTGTAGAGAAAAAAAAGTATATATATACTGGAAATAAAGGTTTGCATAAAAGGAGTTACTGTTGTGGATGTGTCAGTTTGTTGCTAAGGCTGTGGATGAACTTTGTTACTACGGTCTTGTAACTTCCCTATGTAGCACCCTGGAAGACACAGGCTTCCATGTCATTGATACAGGGTTTAGGCAGTAGAAACAGACACTGCCGAGACATCCCATCACTCAAAGTTCATCCCAATCCAAATCTGATCATTTATTGAACACAGGCATCCCTTTATCAAACATACCAACAAATACAGACATATTTCTATCTTACACAGACAACCATTTCTACGTAGTAAACAATATTTAAAGAAACACAAAAATGTTCACAATGTTAAAAAAAAAGACACGCTATTAATTAGAACCTTGTACATGTAGTGCAAGTAAGGATTATTCCGATTGCCCACTGGAAATCTGTCGGCACACAGTGAATAGGTCTGACCACCTGAAAGTGTAAAAGTGAATCCATGACGGGATGTACAGTAAATCGAGGGGGCTAATGCCCCCTCCAATGACATATAATATGAAGAAAGGTTCACGTCACCGCACCGTACTTGAGGATCATTTAACATGAGGTAAAATGCAATTTTCAACTGCATGGCACATATACTTCATCAACATATATTTTCATTAAGACATTTCACCCATGGAAAGTTGGGTGAACATGTTGAACATTGTGCAATGCATTTCAATACTCACAAAGATGTGGTCACATTATGACTTTACATTTATAAAACGTGGTCAAGTACAGTAGGTATGGCGGTCCCCTAGCAAACCTCATTGACATAAAGACAGCAGAGGCACTTGGTGAGAGTCCTGTCTCAAAGTACTCAGCCATGTGGAAAACCCAGGCTTCGTCCCAAACGCCCCCCTATTCCCATGATAGTGCACTACTTTGAACCATAGTGTTCTGATCAAGAGTATTGCACTATAAAGGCAAAAGGTTGCCATTTCGGACGCAGCCCTAGACCGACTGTTGACTCCAGAGACAGTGTTACACTACCACGTCAGTGGTCCCTGAGACACCTAAAATGGCACAAGTCACATCGTAAATAACCTGTTATAGTAAAGAAGGAGTGTTGTGTGTGTGCGTGTGTTTGCGTCCGTGTCTATCTGAGTGTGTGTGTGTGTGTGTGTGTGTGTGTGTGTGTGTGTGTGTGTGTGTGTGTGTGTGTGTGTGTGTGTGTGTGTGTTTGAATTATGTATTGTTGTAGGTGTTTTAAATTGCACTTCGAAGAGGATTCCTTTTCTATTCCCATAACGGAGCTCCATGTAGATCCGCTGAAACCCATTCGGATAACCCAACGCAATAGAGCATTGGCTTTTGGTCATGTTTTGAGGCTTCAAGGGTTTTTCTAGAACAATAAAGTACACATGGTCAAACCATTATATAGTGTAAAACACACTATTATTAGTCTTGGTTTTCAGGGCAGCAGCATACAACATCTAGACTTTACACAGTACAAAGCCAAAAGAAACACTCTTAAAATACACTAGCTCCATACCTCTCCTGTGTGAGCGTACATACCTCCATGACAGTGTGGATCCAGTTGAGCATATCGTCCACGTTGCAGTAGACACCTGGTTGACCCTCTCTGGCACAGCCGATGCCCCAGCTCACCACCCCCACCAGCTGCCATTGTTCTGACAGGTACACCAGAGGACCCCCACTGTCTCCCTACAACACATGACCCAACAGTGGCATTAAGTACACTGGAATTACCCACTATACACGTATGTCAAAGGCCACATGAGGGTGGATATTCTATATTCAATTAAGTGTTATAAGGTCTTCCCATTTGTTTTTTTACAGGACAAGGCATTGAATGTATTCACGCCAAAAGCTATCTTAGTTTCTCTTCTGTTTTTCTCAAAGCAAACATTCTACTTTACAGTGGCTTGCGAAAGTATTCACCCCCTTGGCATTTTTCCTATTTTGTTGCCTTACAACCTGGAATTAAAATAGATTATTCGGGGGTTTGTATCATTTGATTTACACAACATGACTACCACTTTGAAGATGCAAAATATATTTTTTGTGAAACAAAAAAACCTGAGCGTGCATAACTATTCACCCTCCCCAAAGTCAATACTTTGTAGAGCCACCTTTTGCAGCAATTACAGCTGCAAGTCTCTTGGGGTATGTCTCTATTAGCTTGGCACATCTAGCAACTGGGACTTTCGCCCATTCTTCAAGGCAAAACTGCTCCAGCTCCTTCATGTTGGATGGGTTCCGCTGGTGTACAGTAATCTTTAAGTCATACCACAGATTCTCAATTGGATTGAGGTCTGGGCTTTGACTAGGCCATTCTAAGACATTTAAATGTTTCCCCTTAAACCACTTGAGTGTTGCTTTAGCAGTATGCTTAGGGTCATGGTCCTCCTGGTAGGTGAACCTCTGTCCCAGTCTCAAATCTCTGGAAGACTGAAACAGGTTTCCCTCAAGAATATCCCTGTATTTAGCGCCATTCATCATTCCTTCAATTCTGACCAGTTTCCCAGTGCCTGCCGATGAAAAACATCCCCACAGCATGACGCTGCCACCACCATGCTTCACTGTGGGGATGAGAGGTGTTGGGTTTGCGGCAGACATAGCATTTTCCTTGATGGCCAAAAAGCTACATTTTAGTCTCATCTGATCAGAGTATCTTCTTCCATATATTTGAGGAGTCTCCCACATGCCGTTTGACGAACACCAAACGTGTTTGTTAATTTCTTTTCTTTAAGCAATGGCTTTTTTTCTGGCCACTCTT
The DNA here is from genome assembly GCF_965601325.2 of Salmo salar. NCBI lineage: Eukaryota > Metazoa > Chordata > Actinopteri > Salmoniformes > Salmonidae > Salmo > Salmo salar. The sequence continues at coordinate 49,162,955 of NC_138310.1, read as the reverse complement.
CCGTAAAGCCCAGCTCTGTGGAGTGTACGGCTTAAAGTGGTCCTATGGACAGATACTCCAATCTCCACTGTGGAGCTTTGCAGCTCCTTCAGGTTTATCTTTGGCCTCTTTGTTGCCTCTCTGATTAATGCCCTCCTTGCCTGGTCCGTGAGTTTTGGTGGGTGGCCCTCTCTTGTCAGGTTTATTGTGGTGTCATATTCTTTCATTTTTTTTAATAATGGATTTAATGGTGCTTCGTGGGATGTTCAAAGTTTCCGATATATTTTTATAACCCAACCCTGATCTGTACTTCTCCACAACTTTGTCCCTGACCTTGCTTGGTGGTGCCCCTTCCTTAGCGGTGTTGCAGACTCTGGGGCCTTTCAGAACAGGTGTATATATACTGAGATCATCTGACAGATCATGTGACACTTAGATTGCACACAGGTGGACTTTATTTAACTAATTATGTGACTTCTGAAGGTAATTGGTTGCACCACATCTTATTTAGGGGCTTCATAGTAAAGGGGTGAATACATTTGCACGCACCACTTTTCCATTTATTGTTTTTGTTGTTGTTTTTTTAAAACTAGTCTTTTTTTTCATTACACTTCACCAATTTGGACTATTTTGTGTATGTCCATTATATGAAATCCAAATATAAATAAATTTAAATTACAGTTTGTAATGCAACAAAATGGGAAAAACACCAAGGGGATGAATAATTCTGTAAGGCACTGTACCTGACATGTATCCACTTTGCCCTCCAGGTAACCAGCGCAAAGCATTCTGGGAGTAATTGAGTCACCGTAGACACTGGGACTGGAGCACTGATCACTGTCTATAAGGGGAATGATAGCCTTCTGGAGGACAGGAGACACTTTACCTGAGGGGAGAGAAAAGGTGACAGAGGGATGAGAAGGAGAAGAGGGGAAATCGACTATTAACATTTGAGTACATGTGCTTGTTGGATAGAGATGAAGAGGGTGAAAGAAAAGGAAGGGTAGTTTTTGTTTTATGTTCACCCTTCTCATGGAGGTAGCCCCAGCCCGTCACCGTCATAGAGTCTCCTGCCTTCAGGCCCAGGTTCTTAGGGGGCAAACACACGGGCCGACGAGAGTCTGGTGGAGGAAACAGAACTTTATTGACATCTACTTCCTCATAAATACATCACAGACTACAATCTAAATATACAGTATTTTCCTAGAGGGACGTCCCATGTTCCAACTCATTGAAATTGACAGTTTGATAAATTGGCCACTAGAGGTCAGAATCTACCCTGAATGCATTCTCTCTTCCCAGAATCTGCTTTTACAAATACACATTTCCATATCATTGTGTAATGCTGTAGCATTCATTATTGAGAGGGCTGAGAAATGTTCCTCATGGGAAGTCATTCAAAACCAGAATGGGTGGAGGTGGGGCTTTTCTTATGTCTAGCCTTTGCGAAAACTGGAATTGTCCAGGAAATTCAGTACCACAGTCTGTGTGTTGCTAAAATGTAATGTTGGGGAAGGGACATACTTCCTACAGTGATGGGCTCGGTCAGCCTCATCATGGCCAGGTCGTAGTCATTGCTGGCTGCATTGTAATCTCCGTTCAGTATGATCCTGTCTACATATGAGCCTCCCAGGGTGCCCATGTAAGTCCTGCCAGACACCACCCGCCAGCGACTCAGCTCCTTCTTACTACTGTAGGACCAGGAGAGAGAAGAGGTACAGGGGTTAGCAGCAGGGCCTTGGTCTCTATCACCAGATGCTTAAGCCTATTATACAATTGCAGACCTTGTGGGATTTTCCACATGGATGGTCAGAGTTAGATATTTTATGTCTGGTTAAGCTAGTTATAGATATCCAGAGTAGATATTCACACATATTCTACAATGTATATATTTTGTATTAGATGTCCAGTGGTACTGACCCAGAGAAGCAGTGTGCTGCTGTGACGACCCAGCGTGAGGACACCAGTGACCCTCCACAGGTGTGTTGTCCGTTCTGCTGCAGGCTCACCTGCCACGGCCAGTCTTCTATAGACGCATCCACACCGCCCACGATACGGTCCGATCGCCCCCGCTCTCCACAGTCTGACACACACACAGGGGAAAGAGAGTTTAGTTCCACTGAAGAGTTTAGTGAAGTGCTAAAGCACACAAAGGTGGTTTGACGAGAAAATGTAGAATTAGCGCTGGAAGCGAACTCAATGTAGCCCTTTGGCAGTTAGCGTTGCTACCTGTCTGTTAAGTGACACACTCAAGCTACCGCTGACCCATTACAAAGTGGCTTGTTGCCTGGATCCTGTCCAGTTTGCCTGCATTCTCCAGGCTCAGTCTTTCTGTCTCACTCTCCTGTATAATTCAACTCCTAGAGAACTTGGATGATTTTCCCAATGAGTAGTCGGAGTGGAGGAGTCTAATAGAGGGGCATAGGGAGGTGACAGAGTGTGAGGTGGGGTATCAGAGGCAGAACTTACCGGAGCAGGTCAGGGAGATCACGGATTCTGAGTTACACACCTGGCTGGAATCAAACAGAGAGGGGAATTCAACACACAGTACATTCACATGGTATATAGACACATCACATATGCTGTAGGCAAAGAAATACACCCAAAACACCATTACCAAACATTAAAGGTAAATAAAGAGTCTGATTCCAGAGTTAATCTTCAGTGTTGGTTCAGATTCTGTCAGACATAAAATACTCGTACTTCTTGTTTCCTCTAATTACAGAAACAAGGATGGGGGAAGAACAGAAACTCCAAAATTGTTTGTGTCAGAAAAACAGAGAGTAGGACAGTCAGAGATACACATCGAGAGAGAGAGAGATGACGCAGTGGTGCACATCACAAGTAGAGACAAAAAAAGGTGACAGAAGGAGGAAAAAAGAGGACAGTTAATCTGTTTTTCTAGTGCCTGGTGCTGTTTTAGAGTGAACAGACAGGGCGGTGCCATCCCATCTGTCATCAGTGGTGGTTATGCATTCCATTCGTCATGTCACAACTGCCTGAGCCTAAACTGCCATCTTACTACAAACAGTGGCAGTAGGATGGGAGTGAACCAACACAAACACTGCATGGTAAACAGTATGACAGTGATGCAGACATGGTCAACATAGTCATGTACTTATTTATTTTTATATGAGCTTTATTTTACAAGGCAGGTCAATTAAGAACAAATGATTATTATTTACAATTAAAAATAAGACGAGTATCATAAAACAAGTACAGACAGTAGTACCCAAAGTGGGTAACATTTATTTTGACTTGTTTCAATTCTCCATTTACTGCACCGATCCAATTATCCAACCATATTGATACCAAGGCAGATTTTTTACTGATCCATTTCGGTTCTCCTTTCATAGCTGGAAAGTGTCAGAGTGAATATCAGAATACAGTAGACAGTAACACCACAGTAACAGGCTCAATATGACCCATCTTCTAATACTTACCGGTCAATGACAGTCTGGTAAATGGGGGTGGTTTCAGCTGCGACCCTGACCCCCGAGAACGGTCCTGTCTTCAGGGACGAGGACAAGTTCCGCACTGAGATACTACTACTGTTGGGTTTACTGTGGGAACGCGTGGAGACAGAGAGACATTTTCAAGACGTTTAAGAGAAGCTCAATATGTTAAGGGGAAACTGTAGCTAAGCTGCTCGGTGAGCAGGGAGTGAGTGAGTTAGGGAGGGAGGAGACCCACTAGGTGTAGCCCAGCTGTTGACAGGCTTTCTCTGTGTGCTGCTGGGTCCAGTCCTCACTACACACACTCCTCCATCCTGTCCCGGCACTGTAGATCTGGAGAACACTCTGCTCAGAGACCAGACGCACTGCACAGAGAGATGGAGAGAGACACAGAGAGAGAGAGAGAGAGAGAGAGAGAGAGATGACGCAGAGGTGCGCATCACAAATAGAGAGAGACAGGAAAAGGAAAGTAGGAGCCCGAGAGAGAGAGAAAAAAAGAGAGAGAATAAGAATGAGATTAAACATATAGAAGTGACACAGAGACAGATGTATAAAGATATATAGATGGAGTGGTGTGTGTGAGTACCTGTCCATACCTGTGTGCTTGTACATGTGTGCAAGCTTGAGTGTTTGTGCATGTGTGTATGTGTGTGTGCGTTTACCTGGGAAGGTAGTGTTGACCGTCATGTTGGCCACACAGGTGAGCTCGTCCTCTCCTCCTGAACAGTCCGCCATCCCATCACACGCTTTGCCCAGGGGAATGAACTTCACCGACCGGGAGCAGAAGAAGTACTTACTGTTGATCAGCTGCGCGACTGAGGACAGAAAGGAAAGGGGAAAGAGGGATGAAAGGAGGAGAGAGTACAGAAGACAGGGACAGGTTATTAAAATATATTGTTTGCTGACTTTAAAAAAAAAAATCCCAAAAGTTTTTGTGGAATCAAATTCCATAACGTTGCTATGGTTTCATTGTGAATCATTGAGCATTTGTACAGGGGAGAAGTACTAGTATGTCTTGTGTTAGCTAAGGGGGAGGAGAGGGTGTAGAGGTGGGTTTGCGTCCCAAACGGCAACCTTATGCCCAACATAGTGCACTACTTTTGACTGCACTACTCTTGATCCTTATGGGCCCTGTTCAAAAGTAGAGCACTATGTAGGGAATAGGGTGCCGTCTGGAATGCAGAGATGATGGGTTTCGAAGCTGGACTCACTGAAGTAGCCAGCCATGGCCACGATCCCCAGCACTACCAGTACCATCAACACAGTGATCAGGACCCTCTTCCTCGACGAGGACTTCTCTTTCTGGGAGTTCAGAGCCGTCATGACCTTTCGTTTCCTACCAGGCTGTACTTCAACTGGGGGAGAGGAAGACAGAACAATCCGGATTATGTAGTTATTTAAAAACATAGATATATGCGACTAAAGCATAGTTGGACAGTATATTATTGCATATTAAGTAATACTTGTACAATATGATTGCAAAATTAATCAATTCCACTACAATGGCATACCTTGTTGCCTAGGATTTAATGGTATATTGCTTTCTTCAGCGAGGCAGGTGTCAGTCTGGGGAGAGAGAGACGACAGAATGAGAGAAAGGGGATTGTACTGTGCTCGGTGCAGAACGTGGGACATAATGTAAAGGTTTGTGAGGTTCTAGGGTCTAGAGGCATGACAGATTGGATGAAGAACACACGTACACGGAACCGTGTGCTTCCCATCAAAGTTGTGTGTGACTGTCATGCCTAATGCTGTGAGCACAGTTCCCAGGCCCATCTGACACAAAGACAGAGATAGTTGTATGACACATCCTCAGGTGTGGTACTCTGCTCAATGTGTAGTTGCTTTATACTGCGTTATTCCACTCCATTAAAGGACAATAGATCTTGAATGGTGGAGCATGCTATATACACAGCATTCTAATCACGCACGCTATAAACCCCTTCATTCAAGTTATGTAATTGACAGCTCTGCCCCACCAGCTTTACAAATCTATTGTTTTATAGAAGACACGTTCGGTAAACTGTTCTCTAATCTTTATATGACAATGTGTTCATGATGATAGAATCACTCAAGTGTACAGCAAGCACAGGTACCCGCCATCATAACTGTCATGAGTCATAGCTTCAGTGAACGAAACCTGCTCTCTGGTGAAACAGCCATCACGACCAAAAACAACAACATCCCAAAATACCAATGACTGGTGTCTCAAACTGTCTGTTAGGCATCTACAGTATCGGCTATTCCGTCTGACACACTCAGCAACAGTGAACCCAAGTCCTTTTGAGACTGAGGCTGTCCTAACATGGACAACGCCACACAGTACACCATCCCGCAGATATGGAGGGTTATGCTGTATGGAGGGACAAGACAGGTGGTGGCTATAGTGAGGGACAGGGCTCTTAGTGGCTGGGTAAAAACAGTGCTTAATTGCTGTTGGTCTTCTGTAGTTAAAGTTGTCAGTGCTTTTGTTTCACAGATTTACCATTGCAGAAACAAAACAGGTTCAAGTTTGTTAAATATAACCCAAAATCAAAGGCTTGTCTGTATGTGTTGACATGAAGCAATATGGTAGTGAGCCATTCTCAAATGGTATTTAAAAATATATATATATAGCACTTCTCAAATGGTATTTTAAAATGATTTATATATATATGTGTCCCGTAATTTAACTTTTATAATTCAGTTGCGAGTGAAATCCCTTCATCTGCATGAAGTCTTCCTGTGTATTCTCCATGGAGACAGTCTGGTCTAATATTGGAAACTAAAACAGAGGGTTCTAGCAACATAGAAAATAGCAAAACAACCACAACTTCAGAGAAAAGGGGAAGTGAGATATACATATACTGTTCATTTAACTGACTACAATCCTACACAGTTAAAGACACTCCCCTGGTTGCACATTGTGTTGTTTGCCCTAACACTACACAGCTGATTCAAATAGCCAACTACATTTTTAAAAATCTGCTGTATAGTGTTAAAGCAAAAACAACAAAACATGCTGTAAGCTTTTTACCTGACTGGCTTTTCAAATACGGCTTGACATGTAGCCTACACCTTTTGTCGGAAGCAGTAACTCCCCATCTAGGGCTGGGCCGATAACTCGCTAACTAGCAAAGAATATCAAGAAATGTGCACTTTGCGGTCTGGTCTGAAAAACGCGTTCACTCGCTGGTGACTGAAACACCGCTCGTGGGCTACGCCCACCAATATAATTCTACATTGCGCTCCGGCTCTGCCTGCAACAAAATCAAAGACTCAATCTTGCAAAGTGAAATTTGTTCTGGTTTGGTGATTTTAAAATTGTCTGATATAATGTTGATTCGATCACAGAAAAAAAGTGTATCTATAATATAGGGCGAACTCAGTGAAGTTCAATCGCTTGGGTCTGTCTCTGCACTGCATTGCATTTCTTATGTGCGGTAGTCCTGCAGGAGTTGCGCGGCAGCGAACGCCCGCAATTTAGAGGGAACAGTGCTCACCGTACGTAAATGTTCGTTTGAATGACACACGCACGCACACACACACACACACACACACAGAGAGAGAGAGAGAGCGAGAGAAAAAAATCCTGTATGATTTGCATGAGTCATGGAGACGCTGCTGGGTGGTGGAACTCTCCACGTAGATGTACTGTAAACAGGAACTAATCTAGGTCAATATGAGCAGGCTATGAGATAAGGAAATATGGTTACAAAGAGAGAAGGAGAGAAAGAAAGAATGGATGGTAGAGTACAGAGGTGGGAGAAGAGGAAGGTCAGCCAGTTCAACTTGAAATGTGACTATACACATCTCGGGGCTGACAGCTGACTGACCAGTACCAAACATAGCCAAAATACCTGCAAAGTTTCATCAAAGTTGACCAGCAATATACAGTACATAGCAAACTATCGAAAATAGGGACTCCTTGTGATTTGTAGACCACATAAACTATAGGTCGCTAACTGCAGGCCGCACACATTCATTTGCTCAAATATATTATTTAAAGATCGCCTACTTTGCAACAAGATATCTAAAAAAATCATTATATAATGGCAGAGACACAACCCGAACCTGAATCACACAATCTATGTCAATGATGACCTCAGTGCAAGAATTCACTTTGACAGACAGTTGGCATAAATTTACAACAGGGGTGGAATAAAATCACAGAGAGGGGGGGTGGGGAAGGGGGTATGCAAATGTATATGCGTGTGTGAGGCAGCGAGACAGAGGTGTGTTCAGGTCGTTTGGCCCACGCAGGATAGTGAACAATGGGACTAGACCCAGTTTGCATTGAGAAAGCACCTTGGGAAGCAGAACTGGGTCACAGAAGGTTTAACCGATAAAATCACTCGGCATGTTTCGCTTTAGTGTATAAAAAGGTGCTCTCTTTTCATTGTGGATTGTATTTTAAAGTGCCAGCAGCTTACCACCCTACATACCACCGCTGGCTTGCTTCTGAAGCTTAGCAGGGTTGGTCCTGGTTGTACCCTGGATGGGAGACCAGATGCTGCTGGAAGTGGTGTTGGAGGGCCAGAAGGATGCACCCTTTCCTATGGTCTAAAACAAATATCCCAACGATCCCAGGGCAGTGATTGGGGACATTGCCCTGTGCAGGGTGCCGTCTTTTGGATGGGACGTGAAACGGGTGTCCTGGCTAAATTCCCAATCTGGCCCTCATACGGTCACCTAATCATCCCCAGCTTACAATTGGCTCATTCATCCCACTCCTCTCCCCTGTAACTATTCCCCAGGTTGTTGCTGTAAATGAGAATGTGTTCTCAGTCAACTTACCTGGTAAAAGCAACAAAAATAAAAAATAAAAATGTTAAAAAAGCAAAAAAGACCTTTAGAGAAGCTACACGTGAGTTGTAATCAAAGGCAGGGATCTCCAACAACACAGATTTGCATGAGCACACACAGGCATACACACACAAACGCACACCAGTTTCCTACACAAACTGATCACTGGTCACTTAGCATTTTTGCCACCAACGACAGATGTGTACAATCACAAGGACCCTAATCTATGTCTATTTCACACTTTTACACTACCGGTCAAAAGTTTTAGAACACCAACTCATTCAATTTTCTACATTATAGAATAATAGTGAAAACATCAAAACATCACATTTTCCATATTGACTGACCTTCATGTCTTAATGTAATGATGGACTGTCGTTTCTCTTTGCTTATTGGAGATGTCCGTGCCATAATATGGACTTAGTCTTTTACCAGATAGGGCTACCTTCTGTATACTCCCCTACCTTGTCACAACACAACTGATAGGCTCAAACGCGTTAAGAAGGAAAGTAATTCTACAAATGAACTTTGAACAATATTTTGGTTACTACATGATTCCATATGTGTTATTTCATAGTTTTGATATCTTCACTATTATTCTACACTGTAAAACCTTTGAATGAGTAGGTGTTATAAAACGTTTGACTGGTAGTGTAGAACTCACAAAAATGTGATATTGTCAGCAGAAACACAGTAATACTTTAACATGGTAGTACTTTGCAAGGGACTATTTGCATGTATAACAATTGTTCACTAAACACACAGACCGCACATTTATACACAGGTAAACATGGGCATGTTATCCCATTTGTTTTCCCTAAAGTCTCATCACTGTGAACCTGTTAACCACTACTGTACGAGTCCACAGAAAGAGCTGAGTGACAGGTGATCAATAATACTCCACAAGTGAATAGCCTGTTCCCCTATTTTCCCAGACTGTAGTCTCCATCTCTACTCACATTCATGGTGCAGAAGTCCCCTCTCAGCTGGCCCAGATCACAGGATATAGAGGATGCACTGTCCTTCGGTCTCTGGAGCAAGTCAAACTCCCTTCAACAGTCTCTCCCTCCACTTTTGAAGTTCTACCTCTCACAACTCTGTGCCGGTCCGTATGGTTATTCTCCCTTCTGTCTCCCTCTTTCTCCCTCCCTTTATCTTTCTCTCTCACCCTTCTCGTACCCTATTCGTTGTCCCTCAATTCACAGGCAGTGAAAGGTAATCTATCATGCAGGCCGCCTAACTTGTCCTGCTGCTGTAAAAATCTGCTGCTTTATTAATGACTGCCGGTGTGTTTCTGTGTGTATCCGTGCTGCTGAAATCCACATGGATTTGTTGTGAATGACCCAGCCCCTGCTGACAAAACAACACCAAACTAGTATCTGTAATAGGACACCTAATGCCTTGGTCTCTCTACCTGCATACTTCCTCTCTCTCTCTCCTCCCACAAACGGCCTTTCCTGATTCGGTGGATCTTTGTAGCTCTAGCTCTGTCTTTTTCTGTTCTTCTACCTCTCGTTCATGTATGTATGAAAAAAAACACACACACAGGAACAGTCACACGAGCACAGACTGGCAAACACACACACGCACACACGCACGCACGCTCGAACACACACACCTTCAAACACGAACACCTGTTTGTGTAGTGAGATGCCTTCAGGTCAGGTCGTGGGCCAGTCCTGTCATGTTGGTTACAGTTGGAGCTCCAGTCTGGCGTTTCTCTCTGAGCCAGAGGACATATGCTTCTTAACCCAGGAATGGATACATGATCACAATAATATTTTGGGACAAAAACTTGTTTATACTGTAACTCCTCTTTTTTGAAACCCTCCTCACTAGGGGATTTGACAATCATATTGCTAAAAGCTTGATTGTCACACCCTGACCTGAGAGAGACGGTGTATTTCTCTATTTTGTTAGGTCAGGGTGTGGGGTGGGCATTCTATGTCATTATATTTCTATGTTTTGGCCAGGTATGGTTTCCAATCAGAGGCAGCTGTCTATCTTTGTCTCTGATTGGGAATCATACTTAGGCAGCCTTTTTCCCACCTGGTTTTGTGGGTAGTTGTTTTCCGTTTAGTTGTCTGTTGCCTGACGGAACTGTTTGCTTTCGTTTTGTTTCTTTGTTTAAGTGTTTCATTATAGTAATAAATATGAGCGCATACCACACTGCGTTTTGGTCCCCTTCTTATTACGATGAAAGCCATTACAGAACTATGCACCAAAAACGGACCAAGCAGCATGCCCAGGAGGAGCAGGGATCCGTGGGGAGCAGGTGAACAGTCAGTCACCATGTTATGTGGTGATGCGTACCGTATCTCCGGTGCGCATTCATAGCCCGGTGCGCTCTGTGCCTGCGCCCCGCATTTGCCGGGCTAAACTGAGCATTCAGCCAGGAAGGATTGTGCCAGCCATAAGCTCCAGACCTCCAGTGCGCCTCCACGGCCCAGTATATCCTGCGCCAGTTCTACGCACTGTGTCGCCAGTGCGCCTACATGGCCCAGTATACCCTATGCCTGCTCTGTGCACCCGGTCTCCAGCGACGTTCCCTAGTCCGGTGAGACCTGTTCCGGCTCCACGTAAGAAGCCTCCAGTGATAATCCATGGCCCGGAGCCTCCAGTGATGATCCATGGCACCCAGCCTGCAGTGATGATCCATGGCATGGAGCCTGCAGCGACGGTCCCCAGTCCGGAACCTCCTGAGACGGTCTACAGTCCGGAACCTCCTGAGACGGTCTACAGTCCGGAACCTCCTGAGACGGTCTACAGTCCGGAACCTCCTGAGACGGTCTACAGTCCGGAACCTCCTGAGACGGTCTGTAGTCCAGAGTCTCCAGCGACAGTCTGCAGTCCAAAGTCTCCAGCGGCGGTCTGCAGTCCAGAGTCTCCAGCGGCGGTCTGCAGTCCAGAGTCTCCAGCGGCGGTCTGCAGTCCAGAGTCTCCAGCGGCGGTCTGCAGTCCAGAGCCTCCGGTGAGGATCCACGGTCCAGTGGAACAAGAGCAAAGGGATCAGCGGGCGGAGCGGGGGCTACGCCCTGAACCGGAGCGTAGTGTTTAAGTGTTTAAGTGTTTCATTATAGTAATAAATATGAGCACTTACCACGCTGCGTTTTGGTCCCCTTCTCATTACGACGAAAGCCATTACATTGATAAAATATCCCCCCACCCCTCAGGCTATATGTGGTACATGGGGGAACTTCCTGTAAATGTTTGAATTGTGCCAGTGGAGTAAAGAATCGGGCAGTTTCCTTGTACTGGATTCTCAACATTTCCTTCCTTCCAGTCAATGGTCAACAATACAGTAGGTCCACTTCTCTTTGATTTCAACTAACGGCTCCATTACATACTGTAAATGATTCATAACTCAATAACCTACTTTCCTATGAGCCAGTTCTGAACCATGCTGAATTGCTAGACATTATTGAGCTAGTAACAAATGATCTCTTACTTCAATAAAGATCTGTGGCTTTGGATTAAATAGGATAGAGGAGGTATACCGGAGGTATACAATGTAGTCAACACAGTAAAAACAGTCTATGTATGTGCAAATTGCCTGGTTTACTTTGCAGAACCTATGTGGTTTTGTATTGTCCGAGCACTATAGAGAGGTTATGGGAGAGGTAGCAAGAGATAAAGAGAGGACAGGATAAAAGAGATTGGTCCTCTATGATGATCCAAATTGTTAAGAGCTGTGACCCCTGACCCTCTCACCACACTACTTCTTCCCTCTTCAGAATGAGGAAGTAATGCAGTTCCCGAGATTTCTATTGGTTTTAAAGTTCACTAGGGCATGGCCTCCTTTAATGATCCTGACTCCCTGCCAAGATATCTATTGAATAATACATTAATACATAATATTAATTTTATTTAACCTTTATTTAACTACCGTCCCACCTGGCCAACATCCGGTGAAATTGCAGAGCGCCAAATTCAAATTAAATTACTATAAATATTTAACTTTCATAAAATCACAAGTAAAATACATAAAAATAAAGCTTATCTTGTTGTTAATCCAGCCGCCGTGTCAGATTTCCAAAATACTTTACGACGAAAGCAAACCATGCGATTATCTGAGAACAGCGCCCAGCAGACAAATCATTACAAACAGTAACCAACCAAGTAGAGGAGTAACAAAAGTCAGAAATAGCGATAAAACTAATCACTTACCTTTGATGATCTTCATATGGTTACACTCACAAGACTCCCAGTTACCCAATAAATGTTTGTTTTGTTCGATAAAGTCCCTCTATATATCCAAAAACCTCTGTTTTGTTAACAAGTTTTGTTCAGTAATCTACTGTCTCAAACAACATCCGGTGAAATTGCAGAGCGTGAAACTCAACAAAACAGAAATTCTCATAATAAACATACATAAAGGTTACAAGTGTTATACATCAGCTTAAAGATAAACTTCTTGTTAATCCAACCGCTGTGTCAGATTTCAAAAAGGCTTTACGGCGAAAGCAAACCATGTGATTATCTGAGGACAGCGCCCAGCAGACAAATCATTACAAACAGTAACAACTCAAGTAGAGGAGTAGCAAAAGTCAGAAATAGCGATAAAATGTATCACTGACCTTTGATGATCTTCATATGGTTGCGCTCCCAAGACTCCATGTTCGATAAAGTCCCTTTTTATGTCCAAAAACCTTCGTTTTGTTAGTGCATTTTGTTCAGTAATCCATTGGAACAAAGCATGGTCACAGCAGGCAGACGAAAAATCTAAAAAGTACTATAAAAGTTGGTAGAAACATGTCAAACAATGTTTATAATCAATCCTCAGGTTGTTTTTGTCATAAATAATCGATCATATTTCAACCGGACAATAGCTTCGTCAATAGAAAAGGAAAAACAAGAAAGGCACGCTCCCGGTCACGCGCAGGACTCATGTCTGGAAATTTCCAGTGTCCTCTCATTAAAAGTGGTGTTTCTCCCTCATTTTTTAGAGTAAAAGCCTGAAACAATGGCTAAAGACTGGCCACATGTAGTGGAAGCCATAGGGATTGTGAACTGGGTCATAAGTCTTTGTATGGTGGATAGGCTTTCAACAGCCATTTCAAAATAATAGCACTTCCTGGATGGATTTTCTTCAGGTTTTCGCCTGACATATCAGTTCTGTTATACTCACAGACATTATTTTAACCGTTTTGGAAACTTTAGAGTGTTTTCTATCCAAATATATGCATATCCTAGCTTCTGGGCCTGAGTAGCAGGCAGTTTACTTTGGGCACGCTTTCATCCGGAGGTGAAAATAGTGCCCCCTAGCCTAATTAAGTTTTTAAGAACAAATTCTTATTTACAATGACGGCCTAACCCGGCCAAACCATAACCCGGACGACACTGGGCCATGTCAACAATAGATAACAAATGGGTGATACACAGTACAGTGTAATCAACATATCACCATTAATTGTCCATGTTATTGTCACCCACCTATGTGATTAAAATGTTCAGACACTGAAAAAGAGAGTGTGGAAGGAGGGAGACTGAGATAGTGAGTTAGGGATTCGTAAAACGTGTGAAGGAATAAAATAGAGATTTGAACTACAGCAGTGACACAATCTGACAGTGTCAAACTACAGCTCCTTTCACTGTCAAAAATCCCCTCTCCATCACAACAGACACACTTTCCATGAGGTCGATTCGTGGGGCGCTGGGGTGCATTTTTCAAGTACAATATGTACGCATAGTCTCTACTGAACTGTCTGAGATGGGTTAAATATTAACCATACTGATACAGCTGAACTAATGTTACCCTCGGTGCTCTAGTTAAATCTGTGGAGTTGTTTATTGTTGTATCCCAATAAACACAATGCCCAACCTTGAGTATCTCACAAACAGTATCTTAGATCGAATTGCAAGCTCATTTTGAAAGGGGGCATTGACCAACCTATTACTGCGGATAATATTAGCGATCTGGCCTGGCTTCTGTTAAACAGACACACCAAACGTGATGAGGTTCAACAACCGTTTAACCCCTTGGATGCTGTGTAACAGCTCGTTCAATCTCAAGACTGTCATGTAGACAGAAGGTCCAGTCTGCACAAGCAATGGTGCCCCCCACATCATTTCATAACACTAGCATACTCAACAATAGAAGATGTGACAACATTAACATGACCAAAATGTGTCACTTACATGAGGTTAACCAGTCCCTGTTGCCTGTCAGTCCTTTACCCTCAGTCCTGATCAGGTGGTCTCTGGTTGTTGGGGTCAGTGTTTGCCTGGTGGTCTTCAGCGATCAACCTGGATCCTTATAGTAAGACTGCAGAGGTAGGTGTGAGCTTTGAGTATGGTTGCCTTTCCCTCTGTCCCTACACTGTTAAATACACAACTTTTCAATCCCAGAATCTACCCTCTCTTCCTGCTTCCTTCCCTCTCTGTTTGAAGTGTTGCTCAAGCCTGCCTCCCTAGGGAGCAGCCTTCACAGTATTCATTTTATGTGATCCCACTTCTCTATTCCTCTGTTTATTTATGTTTTTGGCTTGGTTGAATGAGAATGAGTCCAGGGAAATGATTAACATATTCAGACTAGTTTCTGGTCAGTGTGTTGTGTCGCCTCACTCTCACATTACATACCACCTGTGTCTGTGTGCTAAAGGTATTCAATATAAGGGAACAGTTCAGGGAAAATTATGCTCTGTAATGATAGTATTCATGTTATTTAACATCATAAAATAGATAACATAGGACTTTGTGTGTTATATAAAGTGCATTCGGAAAGTATTCAGACCCCTTCCCCTTTTCCACATTTTGTTACGCTACAGCCATGTTCTAAAATGGATCAAATATATTTTTTGGCTCATTAATCTACACACAATTCCCCATAATGACAAACCATAATGGTTTTTAGAAATTTTTGCACATTTATTAAAAATTAAAAACAGAAATGCCTTATTTACATAAGTATTCAGACCCTTTGCTATGAGACTCAAAACTGAGCTCAGGTGCATCCTGTTTCCATTGATCATCCTTGAGATGTTTCTACAACTTGATTGGAGTCCACCTGTGGTAAATTCAATTGATTGGATGATTTGGAAAGGCTCACACCTGTCTATATAAGGTCCCATAGTTGACAGTGCATGTCAGAGCAAAAACCAAGCCATGAGGTTGAATTATTTGTCCGTAGAGCTCCGAGACAGGATTGTGTCACATGACAGCCCATTGGAGTTTGCCAAAAGGCACCTAAAGGACTCTCAGACCATGAGAAACAAGATTCTCTGGTCTGATGAAACCAATATTGAACTCTTTGGCCTGAATGCCAAGAGCGACGTCTGAAGGAAACCTGGCACCATCCCTACGGTGAAGCATGGTGGTGGCAGCATCATGATGTGGGGATGTTTTTCAGAGACTGGGAGACTAGTCAGGATTGATGGAAAGATGAATAGAGCAAAGTACAGTGAGATCCTTCATGAAAACCAGCTCCAGAGTGCTCAGGACCTCAGACTGGGGTGAAGATTCACCTTCCAACAGGGCAATGACCCTAAGCACACACCCAAGACAACGCAGGAGTGGCTTTGGGACAAGTCTCTGAATGTCCTTGAATGGCCCAGCCAGAGGCCGGACTTGAACCCATTCGAATATCTCTGGAGAGACCTGAAAATAACTGTGCAGTGACGCTTTTCATCCAAACTTACAGAGTGTGAAAGGATCTGCAGAGAAGAATGGGAGAAATCAAATCAAATCAAACTTTGTCACATGCACCGAATACAACAAGTGTAGCCCTTACTGTGAAATGCTTACTTACAAGCACTTAACCAACAGTGCAGTTCAAGAAGAGTTAAGAAAATATTTACCAAATAGACTAAAGTAAAAAATAATAATAAAAAGTAACGCAGTAAAATAACAATAACAAGGCTATATACAGGGGGTACCGGTACAGAGTCAGTGTGTGGGGATACAGGTTAGTCGAGGTAATTTGTACATGTAGGTAGGGGTGAATTGACTATTTGTAGATAATAAACAGCGAGTAGCAGCGGTGTGCAAAACAAATGGGGGGGTCAATGTAAATAGTCCGGTGGCCATTTAATTAATTGTTCAGCAGTCTTATTGGTTGGGTGAAGAAGCTGTTAAGAGGCCTTTTGGTCCTAGACTTGGCGCTCCGGTACCGCTTGCCATGTGGTAGCAAAGAAAACAGTCTATGACTTGGGTGACTGGAGTCTCTGACGATTTTATGGGCTTTCCTCTGACACCTCGTATTATATAGGTCCTGGATGGCAGGAAGCTTGGCCCCAGTGATGTACTGGGCCGTACGCACTACGTAGTGCCTTATGGTCAGATGTCGAGCCATTGAAATACCAGACGGTGATGCAACCGGTCAGGATGCTCTCGATGGAGCAACTGTAGAACGTTTTGAGGACCCGGGGACCCATGCCAAATCTTTTCAGTCTCCTGAGGGGGAAAAGGTTTTGTCGTGCCCTCTTCACGACTGTCTTGGTGTGTTTGGACCATGATCATTCGTCGGTGATGTGGACTCAAAGGAACTTGAAACTTTCGACCCGCTCCACTACAGCCCCGTGATGTTAATAGGGGCCTGTTCGGCCCTCCTTTTCCTGTAGTCCATGATCAGCTCCTTTTTCTTGCTCACATTGAGGGAGAGGTTGTTGTCCTGGCACCACACTGCCAGTTCTCTAAACTCCTCCCTATAGGCTGTTTCATCATTGTCGGTGATCAGGCCTACCACTGCTGTGTTGTCAGCAAACTTAATGATGGTGTTGGAGTTGTGTTTGGCCACACAGTCTTGGGTGAACAGGGAGTACAGGAAGGGATTAAGTACACACCCCTGAGGGGCCCCAGTGTTGAGAAACTCACCAAATACAGGTGTGCCAAGCTTGTAGCGTCATACCACAGAAGACTTGAGGATGTAATCGCTGCCAAAGATGCTTCAACAAAGTACTGAGTGTAGGGTCAATACTTATGTAAATGTGATTTTTCAGTTGTTTTTTTTATACATTTGCAAAAATGTCTACAAACCTGTTTTTGATTTTTCATTATGGGGTATTGTGTGTAGACTGATGGGGGGGACTATTTAATCCATTTTAGAATAAGGCTGTTGCGTAACAAAATGTGGAAAAGGTCAAGGGATCTGAATACTTTCTGAAGGCACTGTATATTGTGTGTATTTTCTTAACTTACATTTCTTTAATTGTTGACGGGAACCAGTTCATAGAATTCATTCATCATATGACCTAGGTTTCATATGTCTTTCAACCCACCTTTCTCCATTATTATTGTACGTCTTACCAAATATTTTCCTTCCTGGTGTGATGTCAATCGCTATTGTCCCTTACTGGCAGCCTTACCCAAAAATGAGGCAGAAGGGGAAATGCTCTGATGATTAACGTGTAGCCTAAGCTTCTTCCTGAGAGGGGAACTCTTCCCTCGTTCTCAAGCTCATCTCTTCACCCTTCTATCCCTCTTTTCTACATCTATGCTCCTACTGAGCCCAACTAAGCAGCTCATATTGGTAGAGACAGCTGTTACAAGCAGTGATTGTAAAGGATAATACAAACACACAAAGGCAATAAACATAAAATAATATGAATTACATTTTTTCAACTCTTTCCCGTGATGTTGTGCAAGGATTACTCAATCATTTGGGCCGTGTCTGTTTGTGACTAGTGATTCACATGAAGAAGGAAGAAGGTGATGATTACACAGCATAGGGGCTGATTCTCAAGAGCTTAATGGGTTTAGTGAGTCGGGGTTTGTGACACAAAGGTTCTGTGAAGACATAACTCAGAGTTAGAAAAACAAACATCTTAGGTAAAAAACAAGCTCCTAAACACATGGCCCCAAAATGCATGTGTGTGTTTGTTCAGCATTGGAACTTAAAACCCTCTCCTCCTTGGGAAAACTCTCATACTTTACAGGGCATACGTTCCAATAATCTCTCCTTTCTCCCCTTTGTGGGTTTGACAGGAAATGACAGGTATATGGAAACTCCCTCTAGCCCAGGCTTACGTCAATGCAATGCTTTTAACTTTGTGGGGCGTAGTGAACAAGAGCACACTTCAGGAGAAAGGAGAGATTATTGGGATGCCATCATGGAAATTCTAACATCATATCACAGATGAACGTGCACAACATACAGTTTCACAATCAGCAGACTAGGAGTCCCCACTTACCGGTGGAAGGTATAGAGCTGAGTGTCAAGCCGATCAATGAAGCCTGTTGTCAACAGAGTGGGAAATGAACAACACATAATTCTGCTCTGCCCTTAAGACCAGGGGCACAACGTTCCCTGGGGACGGAGGGGACATTTCACCCCTCCAGTTTTATCATTGGAATGTGATACAAAACGAGGCAACGGTGTGCTTTTGGACCATGTGGACGCCTCCGAGCGATCGGGTAGGCTGTTTGAAGTGTTTATCCGACTGGATAAAAAAAATATATATATAATTATGCCCCCCCCACTTCTAAAACCAAAGTTGCACCCCTGCTTAAGACAAATAGTATAAGTGAAGAGGATGTCACTATGTTGAGAGAATACATGCATAGGGAATTTTCAAGGCACAGTGTAATGTTCAAATTAGAGTAGGTAAGGTGTCTCTGGCGTAAGTCTGAAGGCTACTCAAGGCTCTAAGATGGCTGCAAGGCTTTTGCCATGTCAATACTTCTGTTTCAGCGATGATCTGTGACGTGAATTTGTGGTGCTCAAGAAATAAAAATGAAATGTGTGTAAATGACCGATAAAAGTGAACTGAACTTTTATGGTATGGTAATGAATGCCATACCCATTGCTTACCCATTCACTGCGAGAAGACGTAAAATAATGAGAGTGAACGAGAGATGAGAGAACGTCTGAATGTGGTGCTAAATAAAGATAGGGAGGTTATGTAGGTTATAAACATCACAGAGAAAAAACAGCTAAAAGAATGAAGATGGACCAGTTTCCAGAGGAATCTTAGCTATGCAGAGCTGGGAAGATATTGAAAGACACATGATAGAACATTAGTGAGAGTGGAGACGTTTCTGGTGGCAAACATCTAATGACAATGATTTAAGAAAGGACAGATATGCCAACACGAATCAAGTGACTGACAGAACATTCACGAAAAGGAGAAGAGGAGAGGAGAGAGGCGGACATCCAAAATTAAAGCCTGGCAATTCAGCGATGGAGGGTAAGAAAAACGAAACCTCTGCTTTTACTAAATTAACATAATGGTTTAAATGTTGACTGTGGTGTGTGTTCACTTCCTTTACTGCAGTATGTAGCCTAAAGTGCCCAGTATATTTAACATTAGCTTTGCCACTCTTAAAACGTTGAGCTCATTGCTTTCTGAGACTGTTGGATACTGTTGGTGATTTACTGCTTTTGAACTGTCAACTCTACACACGTTCAGTAATACCTGTAGAGTAGCAGAGAGAACTTCCACCGCACACGTTTTTGCACTTTTAATGAGAGATTCAGATTGTTGGCTAATTGTTCTTTATCGCTTGAGCACAGAAGCTTTACCTGTGTTGGCCAGGTCTCCGGGATTACACAGCCATTAGTTGAGCTGCTGCTATTGTGTCTGTGACGCGTTAGCCTTAGAAGCTACTCAGTCTCGAGCTAACTGCTAACGCTAACATAAATGCTTATCTACCGTCAGCTAACCTGTGATGGCTAGGGGGCAGTATTTTCACGGCTGGATAAAAAACGTACCCGATTTAATCTGGTTACTACTCCTGCCCAGTAACTAGAATATGCATATAATTATTGGCTTTGGATAGAAAACACTCCAACGTTTCTAAAACTGTTTGAATGGTGTCTGTGAGTATAACAGAACTCAAATGGCAGGTCAAAACGTGAGAGATTCCTTTACAGGAAGTGGCCTGTCTGACCATTTCTTGAACTTCTTTGCCATCTCTATCTTTTACAAAGGATCTCTGCTCTAACGTGACACTTCCTACGTCTTCCATGGGCGCTCAGAGCCCGGGAAAAACCTGAATGTCGTCATCCCAGCCCCAGGCTGAAACACATTATCGCCTTTCTCAAGTGGCCGATCAAGGGACTGTGGGCTTAGGCGCGTGCCCTGGCCGCCCCCGTCTTTGTGATTTTTCCTCTGTTTGCCGAAAAGGAGATTCCAGGTCGGAATATTATCGGTTTTTTACGAGATAAATTGCATAAAAATTGATTTTAAACAGCGGTTGACATGCTTTGAAGTACGGTAATGGAATATTTAGAATTTTTTTGTCACGAATTGTGCCATGCGCACGACCCTGATTTACCATTTCGGATAGTGTCTGGCACGCACGAACAAAACGCCGCTATTCGGATATAACGATGGATTATTTTGGACCAAACCAACATTTGTTATTGAAGTAGCAGTCCTGGGAGTGCATTCTGACGAAGAAAACAAAAGGTAATCAAACTTTTATAATAGTAAATCTGATTTTGGTGAAGGCTAAACTTGCCGGGTGTCTAAATAGCTAGCCCGTGATGGCTGGGCTATGTACTTAGAATATTGCAAAATGTGCTTTCACCAAAAAGCTATTTTAAAATCGGACATATCGAGTGCATAGAGGAGTTCTGTATCTATAATTCTTAAAATAATGGTTATGCTTTTTGTGAACGTTTATCGTGAGTAATTTAGTAAATTGTTAGCAAATTCCCCGGAAGTTTGCGGGGGTATGCTAGTTCTGAACGTCACATGCTAATGTAAAAAGCTGTTTTTTGATATAAATATGAACTTGATTGAACAAAACATGCATGTATTGTATAACATAATGTCCTAGGTGTGTCATCTGATGAAGATCATCAAAGGTTAGTGCTGCATTTAGCTGTCTTCTGGGTTTTTGTGACATTATATGCTAGCTTGAAAAATGGGTGTCTGATTATTTCTGGTTTGGTAGTCTGCTGACATAATCTAATGTTTTGCTTTCGCTGTAAAGCCTTTTTGAAATCGGACACTGTGGTTAGATAAAGGAGAGTCTTGTCTTTAAAATGCTGTGAAATAGTAATATGTTTGAAAAATTGAAGTTTTTGTATTTTTGAGGAATTTGTAATTCGTGCCACGCCCTATCATTGGATATTGGAGCAGGTGTTCCGCTAGCGGAACGTCTAGATGTAAGACTAATGTAACACTTCTGTAACTCTAGCTCGTGTAACTCTTCATCTGAAAGTCAATCAGGGAAACCTTGAGGGACTCCTGGGAGGGACAGTGAGTAAACAGTGTAAGTGAAGTGTAACTCAGAGTGCATCTTTGAGTCCTTCCCCATCTACAGTTGTTGATGTGGAGATAAAGAATTTGTTGGGTGGTTAATGTATTACCTGTCCAGTGTTGCTCCCCTCAGACACTGATGGGAGCTACGAAGATGGTTGTGTTTGGGAATCAATTTGCTGGTCTTCCTAACCAAATAATTCCAACCAGATCTAAACGAGAGGGGTGTGTGTGTGTGTGTGTGTGTGTGTGTGTGTGTGTGTGTGTGCTCAACACATTGCAAATTATTGATTTTCCAATGCAACTTCATCAGACAGCTAGGACTGAATCAATAAGATAGCAGGTGACGATTGGGATGGTGAGGAAAAAATGATCCATGACCTTGAATTGAGCTTGTGATCAGTACTGTGTGAGCAATCAATAATACAGTATTATTGACTGTAACTTTAACATCCTCCATCAGACTCTTTGGCTCTGATCATCTCCACGAGCATGTCATAACCATGTGGGATTTACCACATCATCCTGACCTTGGCTTTGCGGTACTGACTGTAACCTCATTGTGACCCTGCCTCATTGTGGCCATACTGTTTCTTCTGGCCGTGTTACAGAGGCCAAAGTAAGCTCTGTGGCGGTCGGGGTGGCTGTGGGATGCACCTTCCTTGCTCTCCTCATCATCATCGGCATTGTGCAGTTCTGCTGCAATCAATCCTGCAAGAAATGCAGGAAACACTGCAAGAAAAATGGTACGTCTACGTCACTCACCGGGCTGTACCTGAGCTTTACCTTGGACCTCGATCATCCCCCAAGACACCTGCCCTTTAAAATATATCACCTCTATGACAACTGCCTGCCACACTATCTGGGCATTGTCTGGTGACCTCACATACCTGTCATGTAGCAATCTAGTGTGAATCTATTGTTCCTGCGTGTACCTGTAATATCACATACGAAGGCCCATGATTGGCTGGCTAGCTGGCACCTGTAACTTATCTGATTGCAATGATTGACTGCATCAAGAACCTGAGCCGTCACATTGCCCAAAAGAATCACAACCCTCTCTCTCTCTCTCTCTCTCGCTCTCTCTCTCTCTCTCTCTCTCTCTCTCTCCAGAGGCATCACTGAAAGAAAAAGTACTTACGTGAGTGTGTTGACAACCAGTTAACTAATGGCGATGGTAATGGTGGTAAATTGTTCCTCTACAGAACTGTACTCCCTCTGTGTGAGCTGTGTGTGAGAGCTGTGTTGTTTATTAAATGATCTGATGTGTGTGTCTACAGGAAGTTTGGCCAAAATAAGTTTCCCCCTCCCTTCTCCATCAGTGGCTGTATGAAGTAGAGGACCTGCATCACACAGGAGAACATCTCTGTTGATTACATTCTCTCTTTCTTTCTCCCTCTCTTGCTCTCTGATATTGATCTGACAGTCATGTATTTGAACGTAATACTCTGTCTCCTGTGAATATAGTGCAGTATGTCTCTGTAGAGGGGGCAGCAGTAGCCTTGAGATTAGAGAAGTGGGCCAGCAACCGGAGGGGTGCCACGTATTGCTAATGTTCCTTTGGAACTTAACCCCCTAAACTGTTATTTTGGGCTATGCACTGCCGGTGCCCTCTGCTCCAGCCTCTCCAACCGTGTGTATATATACAATGACTTCGGAAAATATTCAGACAACTTGACTCTCCACATTTTGTTATGTTACAGCCTTATTCAAAAATGTTTTAATTTGGGGTTTTTTACTCATCAATCTACACACAACACCCCATAATGACAAAGGAAAAACAGGTTTTTATGGGGGAAAAATATGTTTTATTACAAATAAAAAACGGAAATATCACATTTTCATAAGTATTCAGAACCTTTACACAGTACTTTGTTGAAGCACCTTTGGCAGCAATTACAGCATTGAGTCTTCTTTGGTATAACGCTACAAGCTTGGCACACCTGTATTTAGGGAGTTTCTCCCATTCTTCTCTGCAGATCCTCTCAAGCTCTGTCAGGTTGGATGGGGAGCGTTGATGCATTTTTTTCAGGTCTCTCCAGAGGTGTTTCGATCTGGTTCAACTCCGGGCTCTTGCTGGGCCACTCAAGGACATTCAGAGACTTGTCCCGAAGCAACTCCTGCATTGTCTTGGCTGTGTGCTTAGAGTCATTGTCCTATTGGAAGGTGAACCTTTGACCCAGTCTGAGGTCCTGAGCGCTCTGGAGCAGGTTTTCATCAAGGATCTCTCTGTACTTTACTCCGTTAATCTATGCCTTGATCCTGACTAGTCCCCTAGTCCTTGCAGCTGAAAAACATCCCCACAGCATGATGCTGCCACCACCATGATTGACCGTAGGGATGGTGCTAGGTTTCCTTCAAACGTGATGCTTGGCATTCAGGCCAAAGAGCTAAATCTTGGTTTCATCAGACCAGATAATCTTGTTTCTCATGGTCTGAGAGTCTTAAGTGATCTGTCATGTGGCTTCCGTCTGGCCACTCTACCATAAAGGCCTGATTGGTGGAGTACTGCAGAGACGGTTGTCCATCTGGAAGTTTCTCCCATCTCCACAGAGGAACTCTGGAGTTCTGTCAGAGTGACCATTGGGTTCTTGGTCACCTCCCTGACCATCGCCCTTCTCCCCCGATTGCTCAGTTTGGCCGGGCTGCCAGCTCTAAGAAGAGTCTTGGTGGTTCCCAACTTCTTCCATTTAAGAATGATGGAGGCCACTGTGTTCTTGGGGACCTTCAATGCTGCAGACATTTTTTGGTACCCTTCCCCAGATCTGTGCGTTGACACCATCCTGTCTCGGAGCTCTACGGACAATTCCTTCGACCTCATGGCTTGGTTTTTGCTCTGACATGCACTGTCAACTGTGGGACCTTATATAGACAGGTATGAGCCTTTCCAAATCATGTCCAATCAATTGAATTTACCACAGGTTGACTTCCATCCTCAACAACTCAAGGATGATCAATGGAAACAGGATACACCTGAGCTCAATTTCGAGACTCATAGCAAAGGGTCTGAATACTTATGTAAAGAAGGCATTTCTGATTTTTATTTTGCTGAGGATTTTTTTTAAATTTAATACATTTTAGAATAAGGCTATAAAAAAAAGTCAAGAGTCTGGCCTCACGAGTGGTGCAGCGGTCTAAGGCACTGCATCGCAGTGCTAGAGGTGTCACTACAGGTCCGGGTTTGATCCCGGGCTGTGTCGCAGCAGGCCGTGACCGTGAGACACATGAGGCGGCGCAAAATTGGCCCAGTAATGGGATGTCCTTGTCCCATCGCGCTCTAGCCGGGCGCATGCACGCTGACTTCGGTTGCAAGCTGTACATGTTTCCTCCAACACATTGGTGCGGCTGGCTTCCGGGTTAAGCAAGCACTACGGGAGTTGCAGCAAAAGGACAAGACTGTAACTACCAATTGGATATCATGAAATTGAGGAGAAAAAAGGTTAGATGTACCCCCCCCAAAAAAAAATTGTAATTCAAGGGGTCTGAATACTTTCCGAAGCCACTGTATATCAAGGGGTTGGATAAAAAGCAGAAGACAAATGTCCATGTCGTGTGGACCAATAAAATGTATCTTATCTTATACTTACATAGCATAGCCTTTGTGTCCCATGAGTATGTCACTGTAGGCTGATGCAGAGTGATGGAGGAGCGTGTGTTTTAAAGTATGGCTCTGGTACGCTCACATAAGATGGAGCATATCAGTTATTTCAGAGTTTCTAATGCTCTCTCTCTCTCACTCATATCTCACCACACAAACCTCAAAGAACCCACTCTCTCTTCCGGCCCACGTTAAACAGAGTTAACACAGACAGGGGAGTTGATTTGAACTGTGTTGTAATACCACATTTTGTTTCTTTCATAATAGAAAATAAAATAAGAAATGTAACCACCATTCAACTGTCACGTTTTGTCCTCTCTGGATGAAGAAAAAATGGTGGATTAGGGTGTCTCTATTGATTGCGGAAAACACCGAGAAGTGTGAGACTCAGGGGATGGTTGTGGAGGAAAGAGTACTGATGACGAAAAGGAGAATGGTGCCTTGGCGGCTAGTCAACAAGCTAACCACAGAAACTCACACATCATCTTTCTTATAAGCTGGAGGTAAAGTTCCTCTAAAGTCTAATTTTAGGTCAGTTTGGTTGTTTAAACATCATATTCTTTGTCTTTGTCCCACGAATCTCTCTCATATATGTTTCCATACCCGTTCTGTTCTGGTATCAAGTGTATTTGTTAATGACAGATAACGCTCATTTGTAAATAAATGTGTAACTGTGTGTGGGTAAAGTAATTAAAAAAATGGGATCATATTTCGTTGATGCCTTGGTTTCTTGTACAGTATGTGTAGTTGACATTTATATTGAAAATATTTCCCTTTCTGATACTGACTGGCTATCTTCCTCTAAGATCTTGTGGCCTTTCCCCTGTGTGTGACAGAACAGAGATCGACTAGCGCATTACATGTACAGAACTCCATGGAACACTGGATCTATACTGATAATCAGGGTTAATATATTCACAGTAGGCAGATCATCAGTTTGCTCTGACGAGGGAGATGGTCTCTGATATACAGCAACTTGTCTTGGGAAATGTTGCACTACTGTGCGTGTCACCAATACATTTACATACTAATGGTCTATCCCAATGCCATACAACATGATGTATTTTCATCTGCCTATTTCCCCCTTCGCCCTGCTGTTTTCTGTGAAACCCATGGCAATTGGGAAACCTGACGGAGGTGTTGTGGGAGTTTGCCATAACAGGTGATACTGCCCTGTGGGTTGAGAGCAGGGCATGCTGCCACAGGTGATATACCAGGTAATCTAAGGAGGAGATTTTTTTTATCTCTGCTCCCTTTTAGAGCAGACAATAGCTCCTCACTCTCATGGCTGCTCTACAGGTCACAGATAGGGCCTACCACCAGGGCGACGGTTCACAGTATGTAGAAATTATATTCCATGTGTTTGATACATGTGAAATGACAGTTAAAATTCACCATGTGAGGACTACATTAATTCTGGTAATGTCAAGTGTCTTTTTGGGGGGTGATACTCTTGATTTTAGTGAGAAAGTGCAAATAGGAAAGGAAAGGGAAAGGGGGATACCTAGTCAGTTGTACAACTGAAAGCCTTCAACTGAAATGTAAATACCTGTACTCTATTCTGATCTCTTCTATTTCAGTAAAACTAGGATATAATGTGTAAATGGTATTGCATGAAACTGTATGTTGGTTAATTAATATAGTTGGAGTTGTCTGCTTGTTATTTGATAAGGTGTTCCCCTGATTAAAAACATTATGAGTAGTGTTAGAGACTTAGGGGGAGACCGAAAGAGGAAGTGTCTATCTATTCTGTGCAACCGCTGATCTAGTTGAGAATCTAATTCAGAATTTCCCCAGTATCATTATTTTTGCATGTGTGGAATTCCTCCTGTATCTCTGTGATGTGCCATGTCATGCTGGAGGATGTTTCATCTTCTGTCCCACTCTGTCCTTTTTCATCATTTTGACTGACTCACACTTTCACTCCGCTGTATATTATACAGATATTGAGTGCTACTTCACATAGCGTACATACTCTATGTCTGTTTAACCCCATTCACATACTGTATGTCTGTTTAACCCCATTCACATACTGTATGTCTGTTTAACCCCAATCACATACTGTAAGTCTGTTTAACCCCATTCACATACTGTAAGTCTGTTTAACCCCATTCACATACTGTAAGTCTGTTTAACCCCATTTAATACTGTAAGTCTGTTTAACCCCATTCACATACTGTAAGTCTGTTTAACCCCATTCACATACAGTCTGTTTAACCCTCAGAAAAAGAACACAAGACAAAATACAACATGACTTCAGATTAACACAGTACATAAATACATATTTGTGTAAGTGCACATGTAGAAAGTGTAATGAATACACGGTTGGGAAGTCCAAAGGCCAGTAAATATAGGAAAACCCAGTCACATATGGGGTAGTCAGTTAAAACATTTTCACTACATCCAAACTACATTCTGTTTTACTTTCAGTAGCTGCAGTTATTAGTAATAATTGACCTCTAAACCACACGATAGAAAGAGATATGGTTGTTTGTTTGTAAATTGATAAAATTATCTCTTGCTTGTGGTGCACGCAGTGTTGGCTCACTTTTCTATGCTGTAGCGACCTATAGTGGGGGTTATGTGGTCAAATGTTAGCATTTTCTGTGGGAAACTCATCAGATGAGTCTGACCAACATTGATAAATATCTCAACATTATAACTTGTAAAACTTGTTTTCACACGGTGCTTGTAGAGTCCTTTATAATGATGAACTTTGCAATGCTGTTATAATCCACCCTGTCGCCCCATCTACCAAGTCAAAACCGTTTCCCTCCTTTTTCCTCCCACACTTGTTTCACTTCTGGTGAAATGCTTATTGTCAGTTGAAATGGGTGAAGGGTTGTCAGAGAGGGGGTTTCCCATCTCCTGCTCAAATCTCTAAAGACCCACCAAATAGCAACAGCCAGCAGCTGTGTGCTGTTTTGAAAATAAGCTCAAGCAAAGTTTTCTTTCTGCCGCACAGAACTTTGTCAATAACACTTGACAATGTCAGTGACTGCTTTAAGTGACTCCTCAGAGTTAACTAAAGTGAAGAAACATGGTCATTTATTCACAAAAGGTTCCAAAAAAGGCTCCAACAATTACTTAAATAGCTACAATTAGAATTATGGTTGCTGATTTTTTTCAGTTAAGAAAAGGACTGTTTACCTGAAATGGCATATAAAGGCTTTGTAGACATATTGCATAACTCCCCACAATCTGCGTTGCTAAACAAACCCTTCTGTGTGTCACACAGTGTCCTCAGTTTGTGGACCATGTCAATCAAATGTCACTTCCAAATCACCCAGAGAAGGAAGCGTAGTGTTCACGCTGCAGTTCAGTCCTCCCTCCGCTAGGGGCAACTCTGATAAAGCCGTCAGGAGTGGAAAGGATTCACCGATGCATGTCGGCAGGTGGGAAAAGGTTACTGAGTCCTCCAAGTTTACCACCGTTTCTATGTGGAGATTGTTATTTTTATAGCTGGAGCATGTAGATTTAATCTCACATATGTCAACAGTGAGACTGCTGCAGTTTAGCTGCTCCTCTGTAAAACTAAACAGGGCTACAGACTGTCCATCGACACTCCCCTCATAGTGTCTTCTTGTCTGGCACCAAACACATTGGCTTGCCCCTAAACAAACACATGCCATGTGACCTGACCTGTATCCCACAACAGGATCAGCCATAACTATTTCGCATGAGATTTGTTGAAAACTCTGCTCTGTCTCAGTAAAATGGGCGTCCACTGAAAAGGGACTCTGGCTCCGGTAGCCATCCCCTGTGACCATTACCATCTCAGGCAAGATTCCACAGTCGTCCCCCTGTAGACTCCCAGCACACCCTAACTGGCAGCCCAGCCCCACCCCACTGTCCTCTTTCAGGCTGATGTCTATGTTAATCCTCCTATCCAGCAGGGGGGGCTCTCCAGTTCCACTCCTGCTGCTGATGGTACTCTCTGGTGCTCCCAGGCTTCCACAGCCACTGTCTTCTTGCTTTTCCGGACTTCTTCCGTTTCCATTCCCAGAAATGTGTGATTTAGTGCAAGCCCCACTGTCCAGACTCGTCCTTCTGTCCTCTCCTTCTTCCTGCTCTCCCTTGCCTGCTAGAGTAGTCCTTTCGTCGGCCAACCAGACCATGACATCAGTTCTGGCGGTGCTCATGAACCAGCCTTTGTCTGTGACGATCTCCACCGGGATATCTCCCACACAGAGAGGCTGCCAGCCACTGCCTGTGGATTTCTGAGGTAGAAGAGGACAAAAAAAACGAAACATTAATCCATAAACAAACAACTCCTAGAATGAGAAAGTGATCAATAACAGGAAATAGGCCTTTAGTTTTGATTAAGATAATCAGAGTTAAACAGAGAGTTTATATAAAGACTTCTTAAAAGCCTGGTGTTTCCCTATCTGTGAAGTTGCAGGAAATGAATATATATGTATGTTGTAGAACAGAGCACCGCTGAATTCCTCTACTGAGCCATTTACTTTATTTTCGTACTCCTTATATTGTATTATTTCTTACTGTTGTTGGATTGTCGAGAAGGAACCAGCAAGTAAGAATTTCATTGGACGATGTATACCATGCGTATCCCATAAATATGGACTAATAAAACTTGAAACTTCTATTGTGGTGCTTCTTTTTTTGCAATTTTAGAATAAAGCATTTTTGTCCTTTCTCAGAAGTGTCCTTTCTCTGAAGTGTCCTTTCCCTGAAGTGTGATTGACATAGTCAGTTCTGCGTTAGTGAAACTGTTCAAAGAGACATACCAGTGCAACAGGCATTTTCTCAGGACGCCTCAGGAAGCAGCAAAGGGCCAGCATGACCAGGACACCCATCACGCTTAGGATGGAGAAGGACACCACAGCAAGGATATACCACTCTGGTGAGAACAGAACTTGTGTTTAGCCGAATGAGTTTTGTTAATAAGACTCTAGACATTAGGCTGGTATATGACATATCAGAATATGGCCATATGTGTAGTCTGAGTTGTATTACCTTGCTCTGGCAGCAGGAGGCACTGTTCAGGGGAGACCTCACTGGTGAATTCTCCTCCGTTGCCTGCAACTTTGAGGCTGACACAGTACTCCTGTCCCCAATGAAGAGACGTAAACCGAACTTCTGCCTTATCCTCATTGTTTTCATCCTTCAATTGAATGACAACGTTCTGCAAGCCAATAAATGAAAATGTCAGTCAATACAGTAACCTGAATATGAACTTGGATGAACCCCACTTCATTATTTATTTTATTACATTAGTAGTACTGCTTTTAAACCAAGTCTGATCTGTACCTTGTTGTCCTGCCCTCTTCCCTGTAGGTAGATAGTATAAGTCAGGCCAAATGGGAAGATCTTTTTTAGTAATGGCTTCCTGTGAACACTGACTGTTACTGAACTGGAGGTGGCCAACAGCGTACTGGAGGGATGCAGCAGTTTACCTGGGAGAACAGGGGTAGAGGAGAAAGGTAAGCAATGGACAAGCGTTTGGCATTGTGTCACTATGAACTAGAAAGAAATTAGCAAAACCTATTCAACTCGGCCACTAAAACTTAGCTGTACTTGACTTACTTTCTCTGGGGTTGAACCTCTTCCACCGTGACCATGCAGAGATGCTGTTCTCAGTGACCAGTCGAACCCGGACCTTGTAGACCATGAAGAAGTCACCGATAAGGTAGGACAGGTCACAATATGTCAGCTGGGTCCTGTCACAGCTGGTCACATTGGTCCAATTACTATTGACATACCTGAGGAAATACACATGAATGTAGCTAGATGAATTATAATACTTTCTTCAAAGATGAGGAGAGGGTGATATGGAAGAATGATTGAAGAGGGTAAAGGGGATAGAGTGGACAGGGAGGACTCTGAAATGGATGCGGTAGCTAAGTGCGGTAGCTAAGTGACAGGTCGGAGAATGTTGGGATCAGTGAATTAGGCGGAAGTAAAGAGTGTGGGGTATACCTGGCCATCTGCACCTGGTACTGAGCCAGTGGCGGGGCCCCTTCAGGGGAGTCCCAGAGCAACGTCACCTCCCCGTCCCATATGTCCACCGTCAGATTGACTGGCGTCAGTAGGTCTTCACCTGTCACAATTATAACATTCCAATGTTAAAGAATTTCTCTGCATTTTTA
This sequence comes from Salmo salar, assembly GCF_965601325.2. NCBI lineage: Eukaryota > Metazoa > Chordata > Actinopteri > Salmoniformes > Salmonidae > Salmo > Salmo salar. Next base: position 49,131,883 of record NC_138310.1, on the reverse strand, counting down.
TTTTCAAAGTACAAATAATTTATAGGAAGCCTGGGAGTCCAGAAGAGCAATAAGTAAGGAGTTTTCCCTAGCCACCGTTCTTCTACATCTGCATTGCTTGCTGTTTGGGGTTTTAGACTGGGTTTCTGTATAGCACTTTGTGACATTGGCTGATGTAAAAAGAGCTTTATAAATACATTTGATTGATTGATGTAGTTGATGGATTTCCTAAAGGGGACTCCGTTTCATCAGGGGGTTTCTATGAAATATCTAGTTTCACTATGAAATGTCGCAATGTTTACAGTTGACTCATGACAATATTTGCTCAAATTCCAATTATTCACTGTGAATTGTCTGTGGTTATCATTGATACATCCTCAAATTATAACTATATCATAGGATGTAAATTGAACAACATATTTTCTCTGTTGACTCAAGTTAACTAGATGAAATGTTTAACATAGACTAATAATTTAAATATCAATAACAATCAGCACTTAGTTTCTTTTTTATGTATACGGGCATTACATTTTTAGATCGTTGTGTGTCTTGAAACATGTTCCATTTTGATAGGAAGGGCGCACACACTCACTGAGAAATGTACAGTATGCTACCTCAAACACTTTTGAATGCTAGGTCACTATGAACATTTCTAAGTGCACTTTGTACTAAGTAACAATTAAAAAACAGTCAATGACAATAAGAAATAAAGTAGACACATTATTTATATATACGCTGTAAATATGTTCTTACATTTAGAGAGTCTATTGTGAGAACTAAACAGCAATAACCAGCCATTTTGAATAAATTATTAACGTTTTCATTACCTGACACATAGTCTGAGGTGATCAGGAGGGTAAGAATGGAAATCCAGAAGGTCCAATCCATGTCCAATATATACTCTGATCCTCAGATAATCAGCATCATACTGTAGATATTGTCCACACACCTCTGGCGTCCAGGATAGCTCAGTAAGACTCCTATGTTGTGATATAAGAGACTTTACTTACAGTTAATAGTTGACATGACGCTCACAGTTTCATTTGATCCATGTGACTGTGTGAGGAGGCTGTGCTCATTTGCCCACATGATCTCACACCTCTCTCTCTCTCTCTCTCTCTCTCTCTCTCGCTCTGCTGACAACGGGCTTCCTGTTCTATAGCATAGCGCTTCCCTCTTCTCGCTCTTCACCCCCTACTTCACCCACATTTGTCTCTCCCTTCCTCCTTTCTGACTGCACATCTCTCTTTCCATCTTTCCTGGTAGACCAAGGGGGTTTTACGCATTGCTTGGGAGGTGTCATCCATTTGTATATACAGTTGAAGTCGGAAGTTTACATACACTTAGGTTGGAGCCATTAAAACTCATTTCTCAACCACTCCACACATTTCTTGTTAACAACTATAGTTTTGGCAAGTCATTTAGGACATTTACTTTGTGCATGACACAAGTAATTTTTCCAACAATTGTTTACAGACAGATTATTTCACTTTTAATTCACTGTATTACAATTCCAGTGGGTTAGAAGTTTACATACACTAAGTTGACTGTGCCTTTAAACAGCTTGGCAAATTCCAGAAAATTATGTCATGGCTTTAGAAGCTTCTGATAGGCTAATTGACATCATTTCACTCAATTTGAGGTATCCCTGTGGATGTACTTCAAGGCCTACCTTCAAACTCAGTGCCTCTTTGCTTGACATCATGGGAAAGTCAAAAGAAATAAGCCAAGACCTCATAAAAAAAATTGTAGACCTCCACAAGTCTAGTTCATCCTTGGAAGCAATTTCCAAATGCCTGAAGGTACCACGTTCATCTGTACAAACAATAGTACACAAGTATAAACACCATGGGACCACGCAGCTGTCATTCCGCTCAGGAAGGAGACGTGTTCTGTCTCCTAGAGATGAACGTACTTTGGTGCAAAAAGTGCAAATCAATCTCAGAACAAGAGCAAAGGACCTTGTGAAGATGCTGGAGGAAACAAGTACAAAAGTATCTATATCCACAGTAAAACAAGTCCTATATCGACATAACCTGAAAGGCCGCTCAAAAAAAACCACCAAAACCGCCATAAAAAAGCCAGACTACGGTATGCAAATGCACATGGGGACAAAGATCGTACTTTTTGGAGAAATGTCCTCTGGTCTGATGAAACAAAAATAGAACTGCTTGGCCATAATGACCATCGTTATATTTGAAGGAAAAAGGGGGAGGCTTGCAAGCAGAAGAACACCAACCGTGAAGCACGGGGGTGGAGGCATCATGTTGTGGGGGTGCTTTGCTGCAGGAGGGACTGGTGCACTTCACAAAATAGATGGCATCATGAAGGGAGATTATGTGGATATATTGAAGCAACATCTCAAGACATCAGTCAGGATGTTAAGCTTGGTCGCAAATGGGTCTTCTAAATGGACAATGACCCCAAGTGTACTCCCAAAGTTGTGGCAAAATGGCTTAAGGACAACAAAGTCAAGGTATTGGAGTGGCCATCACCCTGACCTCAATCCTATAGAAAATGTGTGGGGAGAACTGAAAAAGCGTGTGCGAGCAAGAAGGCCTACAAACCTGATTCAGTTACACCAGCTCTGTCAGGAGAAATGGGCCAAAATTATTGTGGGAAGCTTGTGGAAGGCTACCCGAAACGTTTGACCCAAGTTAAACAATTTAAAGGCAATGCTACCAAATACTAATTGAGTGTATGTAAACTTATGACCCACTGGGAATGTGATGAAAAAAATAAAAGCTGAAATAAATCATTTTCTTGTCACAAGCGTCGATGAACGGTCACCAAAACGCAGCGGGTATAGTGCTCATCTTTCCTCTTTATTTGAAAGAACACTCAAAACAAAATAAACAGACGCCGAAACAGTTCCATAAGGCACACGGGCTATACAGAAAATAACCACCCACAAAAACACAGGGAAAACAGGCTGCCTAAGTATGGCTTCCAATCAGAGACAACGAAAGCCCGGAGCCTCTGATTGGAAGCCATACTTGGCCACACATAGAAAAAGAAACATAGAAATAGAAACTAGAACCAAAATCCCCTAGAACGGAAAAACCCAAAACACACAAAACAAACACCCCCTGCCACGCCCTGACTATACTACAATTACAAATGACCCCTTTACTGGTCAGGACGTGACATCTCTCTACTATTATTCTGACATTTCACATTCTTAAAATAAAGTGGTGATCCTAACTGACCTAAAACAGAGACTTTTTACTAGGATTAAATGTCAGGAATTGTGAAAAACTGAGTTTAAATGTATTTGGCTAAGGAGTATGTAAACTTCTGACTTCAACTGTAGATACTTATTGCAGAGATATTTATTTGCTCAGATTTATCTGATCAGGTGCGTGTGTTTCACTTGTCTTACTTTACCACTGTAACATAACATAGGGTTTCAAATGGAAATAGAAATATTTGCAGTATGTCTCAATGTTTAATTCCTGTGAAATATGTGAAATTGTTTTAGCAAGTGTTAGTCATGAACAACGCACACCCAGTTTCTTTCTCAATCACTGGAATAATTCATTTAGAAAGGAGCTCTGAAATATATCTGTCTGTTCCATGAATGTCCATCTCAATACTGCAGAAGTACGCAGGATAGCTTTTATTCAAATGGATAGTCTACATCAACTGGCACTCATCATAGATTTCCACAGGACACCATTTCAATTCGAGGTTGTCGAAAAAATGAAATAATATGTTTCCTGTATTAGGGAAGCAGTGTGTCCATTATGCATAAAATGGATCTCATCAAGACCGTTTGGGTAGTCATGCCCTCTCTGGCCCTTAATCTCAGGACAAAGAACATGACCACAGCTCTGTGCATTTCCATTCAAGGCAATTTGAGAGTTGCTACTTGGGTTGATGACGCTCTCTCTCAGGGAGTGCAGTACTCCGTAAGTCCACATAGTTGGGCCCTTATGCATTAAAACTGTACCTGATGCATTTGAACAAGTAAAAATCAGGCTGGGTTTTCTGGCCAATTTGTCTGTCTGATCTAACCCACCTACCACTCTTTGAGCTGTCTCCCCTCAAGGGGTCAAAACTGTCCCTAGACCTATCCACTCTGCACCCCAACAACACTGCTTCATGCAGAGTCATACACCAAAATGCTTATAAGAGTTAGTTTCACACCATTGTGCTTTTACTTCCTTTCAGGGGATTTCAGTTTCTACATGCTAACCTTTATCACTTCTGTTTTCTAGTCATGTTTTAGATTCTGAGAAAACAGTTTCTCTATTCTGTACATTATGAGAAAACACAGACCGCAAATTCTCTCTGACAATATCCTGTGTGATCTCGATCTCCATAGCCGATGTGAGTAAAGCCTTTAAACAGGTTAACATTCGCAAGGCCGCAGGGCCAGACGGAATACCAAGACACATACTCAGAGCATACGCTGACCAGCTGGTGGGTGTCTTGACTGACATTTTCAACCTATCCCTGACCCGGGTCTGTAATGCAAACTTGTTTCAAGCAGACCACCATAGTCCCCGTGCCCAAGAACACCAAGGTAGCCTGCCTCAATGACTATCGCCCCGTAGCACTCACATCTATAGCCATGAAATACTTTAAAAGGCTGGTCATGGCTCACATCATGACTCACCATCATCCAAGACACCCTGGACCTAGGGCTGGGCAATATGGCCAAAATATTATATCACAATATTTTTTAAGAATATAAAAGTTGTACATATGCTTTATGAGTAGTGAGTGATCCTAGGGTGGCAACACATATATTCAACACATATATTCTAAGTGATTTCAATGAGTCTTTCTCAATTCTGATTGTTTTATACTGTTCATTTCGACTTCAATGAAAACCAATTTCAGCACTTTCACAATTTCTGCATTTCCTGCACTCAATTGCAGTGGTGGAAAAAGTACCCAATTGTCATACTTGAGTAAAAGTAAAGATACGTTAAAAGAAAATGACTCAAGTAAAAGTTAAAGTCCCTCAAAAGTAAATGTAATTGACAAAATGCACTTCAGTATCAAAAGTAAAAGTAATAATAATTTCAAATTCCTTATATTAACCTGTTGGCTATAGCCGTTCCGCTAGCGGAACGCCTAGTCAACATCCAATGGAACAGCAGGGCGCGAAATACAAAACATCAAAAATCTAATAATGTCAATTTCTCAAACATACAACTATTGTACACCATTTTAAAGATACACTTCTCCTTAACCTCTTACATCTAGACGTTCTGCTAGCGGAACACCTGCTCCAATATCCAATGATAGGCGTGGCGCGAATTACAAATTCCTCAAAAATCCCCAAACTTCCATTTTTCAAACATATGACTATTTTACACCATTTTAAAGACAAGACTCTCCTTTATCTAACCACACTGTCCGATTTCAAAAAGGCTTTACAGCGAAAGCAAAACATTAGATTATGTCAGCAGAGTACCCAGCCAGAAATAATCAGACACCCATTTTTCAAGCTAGCATATAATGTCACAAAAAACTAAACCACAGCTAAATGCAGCACTAACCTTTGATGATCTTCATCAGATGACACTCCTAGGACATTATGTTATACAATACATGCATGTTTTGTTCAATCAAGTTTATATTTATATCAAAAACCAGCTTTTTACATTAGCATGTGACGTTCAGAACTAGCATTCCCACCGAACACTTCCGGTGAATTTACTAAATTACTCACGATAAACGTTCACAAAAAACATAACAATTATTTTAAGAATTATAGATACAGAACTCCTTTATGCAATCGCGGTGTCCGATTTTAAAATAGCTTTTCGGTGAAAGCACATTTTGCAATATTCTGAGTAGATAGCTCGCCATCACAGGCTAGCTATTTTGACACCCACCAAGTTTGACCCTCACCAAACTCAGATTTACTATAAGAAAAATTGGATTACCTTTGCTGTTCTTCGTCAGAATGCACTCCCAGGACTTCTACTTCAATAACAAATGTTGGTTTGGTTCCAAATAATCCATAGTTATATCCAAATAGCGGTGTTTTGTTCGTGCGTTCAAGACACTATCCGAAGGGTAAAGAAGGGTGACGCGCCCGGCACGTTTCGTGACAAAAAAATTCTAAATATTCCATTACCGTACTTTGAAGCATGTCAAACGCTGTTTAAAATCAATTTTTATGCGATTTTTCTCGTAAAAAAGCGATAATATTTCGACCGGGAAACCCTGTTTTCGTTCAAAGACGAAAAAATAAAAACATGGTGTCGGCTCGTGCATGCGCCCCAGTCTCATTGTTCTCAGATCGACCACTATCCAAATGCGCTACTGTTTTTCAGCCATGGCCTGCAAAGTCACCATTCAACGTTCTGGCACCTTCTGAGAGCCTATGGAAGCGTTAGAAAATGTCACGTTACAGCACAGATCCCCTGTTTTGGATAGAGATGATCAAGAAGGCCAAGAAATAGTCAGAGAGAGCGCTTCCTGTTTGGAATCTTCTCAGGTTTTGGCCTGCCAAATGAGTTCTGTTATACTCACAGACACCATTCAAACAGTTTTAGAAACTTTGGAGTGTTTTCTATCCAAAGCTAATAATTATATGCATATTCTAGTTTCTGGGCAGGAGTAATAACCAGATTAAATCGGGTACGTTTTTTATCCGGCCGTGAAAATACTGCCCCCTATCCATAAAAAGTTAATGTAACCACATTGTCCGATTTCAAAAAGGCTTTACAGCGAAAGCAAAACATTAGATTATGTTAGGAGAGTACATAGACAAAAATAACCACACAGCCATTTTCCAAGCAAGTATATGTGTCACAAAAACCCAAAACACAGCTAAATGAAGCACTAGCCTTTGACGATCTTTATCAGATGACACTCCTAGGACATCATGTTACACAATACATGTATGTCTTGTTTGATAAAGTTCATATTTATATCCAAAAACAGCATTTTACATTGGCGCGTGATGTTCAGAAAATGTATTCCCACCAAAACTCTGGTGAATGTACACATCAATTTACAAAAATACTCATCATAAACGTTGACAAAATATATAACAATTATTTAAAGAATTATAGATATACTACTCCTTAATGCAACCGCTGTGTCAGATTTTAAAATAGCTTTACGGAGAAAGCACATTTTTCAATATTCTGAGTACTGTCGGGTCGCGTCATTTCAAATCTGGTATCAGAGCAAAATAGTTAGCACAGAGTAACTTCTGATTCCTTTGTACTTTAATTAATGCAAACACTTGAATGGTAAATATGATGCTCGTATATACGGTCTCACTGTATAACCACGCAGGGCAGACAGAGAAGAGAACGACACATCCTTTGTTCTTCCTTAAATACTCTGACAGAGATAGTTTCCGCTTACTGCTGGCCTGTCAGAGGGAGGATGAGTATGGTTTAAACTTACTCATTCTATCGTTGGCGTGCAGGCTGGTCCCAGCCTCGTGACGCACTTCCTGTTGCCGGGTGTAGTTATTGTCTTTAGCAGTTGACTTATCTATAGTTTATATACTTAATATTGTAGAATAGCTTCTCTGTTATATTATATAGGTTATGCAAACAAATAGCCAGTTCAATCCTAACAGTACATAGCTCGCCATCACAGCAAGCTATACAGACACCCGCCAAGTTCTGGGGTCACCTAAACTCAGAATTAGTATTATAAATATTCTCTTACCTTTGCTGATCTTCGTCAGAATGCACTCCCAGGACTGCTACTTCCACAAGAAATGTTGTTTTTGTTTGAAATAATCCATATTTTTGTCCAAATACCTCCGTTTTGTTCGTGCGTTCAGATCACTATCCAAAGGCATAACGTGCGAGCGCAGTACCAGAGACGAAAAGTCAAAATGTTCCATTACCATTCGAAGAAGCATGTCAAACGTTGTTTGCAATCAATCTTTAGGGTATTTTTAACGTAAAATTGCGATAATATTCCAACCGGACAATAGTGTATTCATTCCAGTAGATAAAGAATGAACGGTGTGCTCACGGGATCGTGCATAACCAAACCCTTTGTCCATAGGCAGTCCACTCATTGACTGAGCTCCTATTCTCTACCCAGTTACAGGAGAATGATGAAAACACTTTCTGAAGGCTTTTGACAGCCAATGGAAGCCTTAGGAAGTGCAACGTGACCCCACAGACACTGTAGTTTGGAAAGGGATTCAAAAGAAGAACTACAATTCTCAGATCTCCCACTTCCTGGTTGGATTTTTCTCAGGTTTTTGCCTGCCATATGAGTTCTGTTATACTCACAGACACCATTCAAACAGTTTTAGAAACTTCAGAGTGTTGTCTATCCAAATCTACTAATACTATGCATATTCTAGTTTCTGGGCCAGACTAGTAACCAGTTTAATATGGGTACGTTTTTCATCCGGCCGTGAAAATACTGCCCCCTATAGTGAAGAGGTTTTAAGCAAACCAGATGGCACCATTTTCTTGTTTTTTTTATTTACGGATAGCCAGGGGCACACTCCAACACTCAGACATAATTTACAAACAAAGCATTTGTGTTTAGTGAGTCCTCCAGATCAGAGGCAGTAGATGACCAGGGATGATCTCTTGACAAGTGCGTGAGTTTGACCATTTTCCTGTCCTGCTAAGCATTCAAAATGTAACGAGTACTTTTAGACGTCAAGGGGAAATGTATGGAGTAAAAATACAGTATTTTCTTTAGGAATGTAGTGAAGTAAAAGTTGTCAAAAATAAAAAATATCAAAGTACAGATACCAAAAAAAATTACTTAAGTAGTACTTGAAAGTATTTTTACTTAAGTACTTTACACCACTGCTCTATTGAGAATTTTCACACTGCCACATAGGGCTTCACGATATGGGCAAATAATCTAGGATTTATTTTTAACCAAATGTTGCAATTGCGATTTGACTTGCGAATTTGAGCAAAACTGTCGGAATCGTGGAAAAATAATGATGATTCTTATTTTATAGTTAGAATATAGTGGGTACTTTGAATACAGTGTTGTTTGAGATGACAATGAATTAAAATGCCAGGAAGGAGTTATTGTGACAGGGTAGTAATGATGGGCATTCCGGCTCTTTTCAGTGAGCCGGCTCATTCGGCTCAGCTCACCAAAAAGAGACAGCTCTTTCGACTCCCAAATGGCTCTTTAAAAAAATATGTTTTGTATTTTTTCAAGTCAAACAGTTTGCGAGAGTTTGACTATGATTGGTGTTAAAACAATTCTAATTAAATGATCAAATGAAATCATATTCTACCTTAACCACAATGCATTTCAAAATGCATTGGTTTGTTATGAAAAAGAATGCTATTAAACATTTACATTTAAAGTATAACTTTTTAACGTATATAAACAAAGTGCATATAAATCTAACCATTTAAAAAACGAATACAATCTGAACAGCATAATAGAATATTGCACCATATCAAAGCAAAAATAAATAACAATTTGCAAAATTGCAGCATCCCACAAATTGAAATACATGTAACAAAGGATGCTATTACACATGTGTATTTAAAGCATATCTTTATTAATGTATATAAACAAAGTGCATATAAATGTAACAATTCAAAACGAATACAATCTGAACAGCATAATAGAATATTGCACCATATCAAAGAAAAATAAATAACAATGTGCAAAACTGCAGCATCCCACTTAAAACATTGAACTGGTCCCTCTTTTCTCTCTCTTCTTTATTGCCATGTTATAACCACCAGCACACAGCAATGCTGACCATATTTTGCTTTTATGAGAGATTTGCATTCAGAAATGCAAGCTGCCTCACTTTCAAGGGGCTGATGCAGTTTCTTCTCTCAGTAATTATTTGTCCCGTTTTCGAAAAGACCCTCTCAGAGGGAACGGATGTGGCCACTATGCAGAGTCTCCCTGTCATGACTTCAGTAAGCCGTGGATAGACAGAGGCCTTGTTCTTCCACCAGCTCAGAGGATCTGCAGATCTTTGGTCGAGGGGCTCCTCCAAATAGGATTGGAGCTCCATTATGGCATCTGCTGAGGGATTCCTTCGTGCTGCATCCCCAGTTGCTCTCTCGTAAAACAACATCCAAACAGCAGACGTTTGTGGCACTACTGCTGGTGCTTCTGCTCCATCTGATCCCTCTTCTTCCTGTTGCCCTGGTGCCTGAGCCAGCTGACTGCTGGGGCTGTCCCTCCCTGCTGCTGAAGTTATTCTTTGAAGAGCCTCATCAATCGCTCTGGCATCACTGAATGCTAACTTCTTAAACCTGGGGTCAAGTGCAGCGGTTTCTGATAGCACGTGATTATATTCCATTCTGTGGAACTTTCTGTCCATTGATGAACATAGGGTGTCCATCAACTCTGTCACATGTCCTGTGGTTTCTCTCTGGCGGCTGGCTGTGATTCACTGCAGACCCTTACACAAGAGTATCATTTTTGAGGCTGTCACATAGCTGAAAAGAGAGAACAGTAACTTATTAGTTCAGGTTCATATACTGCTACTGCTACTGCTCATATACATATATAATACGGAATTAAATAATGACGTAGTAATAAGTGCTTACTGTACCTCTCTCCACTGATCTCCACAGTGACCTGCTCAAAGGGTTCCAGGACTCTGCACACCTCCTCCACCACCTCCCATTCATCTTGGGTCAGAGCATCAACAGGTGCATTGACAATGGCCAGGGTAGAGATGTTGAATTCCACCATGAAGTGCAGTCTTGTTTAGGCCTCAGCTCAGGCATCCCCATCTGGTGTTATGTAGACTTATTCCACAGCTGCTTTCACTTTGTCCACAGTGGGCTTCATCACCTTCAGAGCATCTCTTACAATCAGGTTGAATATGTGGGCAGGACATGGATGATGGGTCCATTTTAAAATGTCCATGGCTTTCGTTATGTTAGCTGCATTGTCACTAACACAACAGACCACTTTTCCATCTACTTGCCATTCTCTGGCCACTCAACAGTTCATCTGCCAAGTTCTCTGAGGTGTGTCTGTTGCTGAACTCGAAGCAGTCCCGAAGACAGCTAGATATCGAAAAATATTCAATGAAGTGACATGTAAGAAGTCGTTACCCTCAGTGATGCCAACTTAGCAACTTTTTTTTCAATCAGCACTTAGCAACAAAATGTAGGTACTTATAAAATGTATTTGGAACGTTTAGCAACTGCAAAGTTACTCAAACACTAAAATGCACGCATTTTCCCTCTAAATGACACAAAAAAATATTTTCTCTGTCACACACTCAGTCACAACACACGTGCCTGGCTGCAAAAGTGCATTGTGAGTGATGTTGGCAGCAGGCGCTCAGCTCGTGCACAGGCAGCAGCAGGCCAGCAGCAATTTCAGCAAATTGCAAATCATTGTTGGCTGACTGCAGCAGCAGCAGTACGGGTTCAACAAGCCAAACCCAATGAATATAGTTGGTCACGAATGTTTGATCTTGCACAGAACTTACAACATCAATCAACATGTCTCAATCAAAATTGTACTGCCAAAAGTACAAAAAAGAGTGGGAGTCTGTACCTGAACAAATGTCAAATCATATTTTTTGCCGAGATGGCCAGTCAATTTGAGTAACGTTATTGTGTATTGTACGTAATGACGCAGTTATACGTTATCACGCAGTGACATCACAACGTCATTTAGCAACTTTTAGCAACAAATCAACCTGCCTCTAGCAATTTACCCTGAAAATTAGTTGGCAACACTGGTCACCCTTGATGTCCAGCAGTCAGCGGCAAGGCAAACTGCAGGAGCTTTTTGGACTCTTTCCCGCACTGAAGCCTGTGTGCTCTCGTACAGTTGTGGAATAAGTGATTTTGAAAGGGTTTTCCTGCTTGGAATTGTGACAATTGGATTTAGACTATTGCAATAATTTTTAAAACCTCTGTCCTCCACGATCGAAAATGGCTGGAAATGGTGGCAATCATTTTAGCCAATGCAATATCAATTTGGCCTTGTTTTGCTACAGACATAGACTTTGGCATAAACTGGGCCATAGAAGACTGCGTTGCTGCGGAGTAGGCCCACTTAACTGAGTGGATACATCTCCACGTGTGGAGGTGCTGGCTCCACCACTATCACGAGCAGGCTCGCTAGATTCTCGAAGCTCCGCTACAGCTAGCTTCACAGTTGGGTGCACAGTTCGCGTGTGCCTGTAGGTTGTGCGTAGAACCGGCTTTATATGATATTTTTGGGGGGGCAAATTCTACACTGCTTTGTCTACATTATTCAAATTCATCCAAATGTTACTGTGCTTCCCACTCATTTTCCAGCTGTTGTTTCAGCTGCTAAGTGTGTGACTGAGTGAGTTGGCTCGGCCCTCCCTCACGCATCTTTGGTTCATTGGTTGACACTGCGTGTCTGATTGACAGGAACAACAGTTGAGGCTGTTAGTCTGAGCAGACAGTCAGAACGAATGTGTGTGGCTTGAGCCTTTAGGCCTATACTATTTTATTTATTTTTTTCATTTTTTTAATTAGTTAATTCTATTCATTTACATATTTTGATTATTAATTTCTTATTTAAAAAAATATATATATATACATGGATTCGGCTCTTCTGATATGCGAGCCGGCTCCGACTCATCACTACAGGGTAGGAACTAAATTGTTGTTAAGTGTTTCCTTGGGGACCCTATAAGCGTTGACTACATTGCAAGGTTTTCTCTTAGCTACTTAATGTAGCTAAAATATTCTTGCTTTGCATATTCCTCTTTGATTTAGAAGATACTGTTGCACATACAACATGCTGATTTAGGTCTACACCATCACTGGTTATGATCGCTCTGTATTAGCTTGCTACGATTGCTCTTACTCAGTACATTTATTAGCTAGCTATTAGCGTCTCACAAGATTTAGGGCAATTTGCTAAGACAAGACAAATTAGCTGTTTGCTGATGTAAGAAACACAAACTAATAGTGTCATTAAAGAACGCAAGAGGATTTATATTAAGAAGCAAAGTGGAAACAGCATTGTTGCATGTGCCGCATTGACCATGCAGACTGAACGCAAGTGTCTCGTGGTTGAGGAACATCAAATGCGCTCCTCGAGTGACAGGGGGCGTGGCACCGAGAGAAAGAGTGGAGAGAGATGACTCACGTAACGATGTAAACTATAAAAATGTACATTACACATGGCTTATCACATTTAACAAACCAAACATTCAAATACCGGTATAGAAGGTAAAGTAAAAACCCAAATTGTTCCCTGCATCAATACCGGTATATCATAAAATATGGTATCCCACCCAGCCCTACCTGGACCCACTCCGATATGCATACCTCCACAACAGATCTACAGATGATTCAATCTCTATTGCACTCTACAATGCTCTCTCCCACCTGAACAAAATAAAACCAAGTAAGAAGGCTGTTCATTGCTACAACTCAGCATTCAACACCATAGTCCCCTCCTAGCTCATCACCAACCTCAGGACCCTGGAACTGAAGACTTCACTCTGCAACTGGATCCTTGCTAACATTTGGCATGGGCCCTCAGATCCTCAAAGTTCTAAAACTGAACCATTGAGAGCATCTTGACTGGCTGCATCAGTGCTTGGTATGGCAACTGCTCGACATCTGACTGCAAGGTGCAACAGAGGGTAGTCTGCAGTGGTGTAAAGTACTTAAAAATACTTTTAAGTAATACTTAAGTCGTTTTTTGGGGTATCTGTACTTTACTATTTATATTTTTGACAACTTTTAGTCCATTACATTCCTAAAGAAAATAATGTACTTTTTACTCCTTACATTTTCCCTGACACCCAAAAGTACTTGTTACATTTTGAATGCTTATCATGCGCTTGTCAAGAGAACATCCCTGGTCATCCCTACTGCCTCAGATCTGGCAGACTCACTAAACACAAATGCTTTGTTTGTAAATTATGTCTGAGTGTTGAACTGTGCCCCTGGCTATCCATACATTTTAAAAAACGAGAAAATATTGTTGTCTGGTTTGCTTAATATAAGAAATGTTTAATTATTTATACTTTTACTTTTGATACTTAAGTACATTTACAACCAAATACTTTTAGACTTTTACTCAAGTAGTATTTTACTGGGTGACATTCACTTTACCTTGAGTAATTTTCTTTTAAGGTATCTTTACTTTTACTTAAGTATGAAAATGTTGTATTTTTTCAACCACTGGTTGTGTGTACGGTGCACTACATCATTGGGGCCGAGCTCCCTGCCATCCAGGACCTCTTTACCAGGCGGTGTAAGAGGAAGGCCCCAAAAATTATCAAACTCCAGCCACCCAAGACATAGACTGTGTGTTGAGAAGATTGGTGACATTATTGGATAGAGATTGAGAGTGAAAAGTGATAGTTGAGCATTTTTAGTATATTATAAAATTCAAATGAGTTTCTTCACATTACAGGAGACGGAGGAGGTAGATTATAAATAGTTTTCTTGGTTTTATAACTTCATTTTGGTGTCCAGTTCTGTGCAATTTATGCCAATGTGCCTTGCTAACTTCAGTAGCTAGCTAACTAGCTACCAGCGCGAGCGTGCAGTTTTCGCGGCCTGAATTCCAGAATGGCAAAACGTTACCAAAAATGTTGTGGACTTTTTGTTGAAGAACCCATTTCATTCTCTGGGGTAAACGGTAAAGGTGCAAAATAAAACTGAAGGTCGACCTCTGCTTGAGATTAGTTTCATTAATGAAGATGAAAAGGTGAGAGCGTTCAACACCAATTGGTATCGAAAGTATAGCTGAGGGTAGCCAGCCTGTCATCAAGTCACCTATATTGCTGGCCTTGCCTGCTTTTTGGAAAGTCTGAGTCTTGGGTGAAAGGTGGGTACAGTGACCTGAAGAACATCGATCATTCAATTAAAAGGCATAACAAAAGCAGGGAGCATATGTGCATTCGGAAAGTATTCAGACCCCTTGACTTTTTCCACATTTTGTTAGGTTACAGCCTTATTCTAAAATAGATTAAATCGCCCCCCCCCCCCCCCCCCCCCGTCAATCTACACACAATAACCCATAATGACAAAGCAAAAACAGGTTTAGAAATGAAAGCTAATTTATTAAAAACAAAAATAACATGTACATAAGTATTCAGACCCTTTACTCAGTACTTTGTTGAAGAACCTTTGGAAGCAATTAAAGCCTCAGGTCTTCTTGGGTATGATGCTACAAGCTTTGCACACCTGTATTTGGGGAGTTTCTCCCATTTTTCTCTGCAGATTCTCTCAAGCTCTGTCAGGTTGGATGGGTAGTGTTGTTGCAACAACTTTTTTCAGGTCTCTCCAGAGTTGGGTTCAGGTCTGGAATATGGCTGGGCACGTCAAGGACATCCGGAGACTTGTCCCAAAGCCATTCCTGAGATCTCTTGGCTTTGTGCTTAGGGTCATTGTCCTGTTGGAAGGTAAACTTTCGAACCAGTCTGAGGTCCTGAGCACTCTGGAGCAGGTTCTCATCAAGGATCTCTCTGTACTTTGCTCCGTTCATCTTTGCCTCGATCCTGACTAGTCTCTCAGTCCCTGCCGCTGAAGATCATCTCCACAGCATGATTCTGCCAACACCATGTTTCAGCGTAGGGATGGTGCAAGGTTTCCTCCAGACGTGATCCTTGGCATTCAGGCCAAAGAGTTCAATCTTGGTGTCATCAGACAGAGAATCTTGTTTCTCATGGTCTGAGAG
Source organism: Salmo salar (assembly GCF_965601325.2). Classification (NCBI taxonomy): domain Eukaryota; kingdom Metazoa; phylum Chordata; class Actinopteri; order Salmoniformes; family Salmonidae; genus Salmo; species Salmo salar. The sequence goes on along the minus strand of NC_138310.1, from coordinate 49,116,307 downwards.
TCTTTAGGTACCTTTTGGCAAACTCCAAGTGGGCTGTCATGTGCCTTTTACTGAGGAGTGGCTTCTGTCTGGCCACTCTACCGTAAAGGCCTGATTTGTGGAGTGCTGAAGAGATGGTTGTCCTTCTGTTAGGTTCTCCAAAAAGAAGAAGAGACTTGCTTGGGCCAAGAAACAAGAGCAATGGACATTAGACTGGTGGAAATTTGAATCCAAATTTGTAATTTTTGGTTCCAGCCACTGTGTCTTTGTGAGACACAGAGTAGGTGAACGAAGGATCTCTGCAAGTGTGGTTCCCACCATGAAGCATGGAGGAGGAGGTGTGAGGGTGTTGGGGTGCTTTTCTGGTGACACTATCAGTGATTTATTTCGAATTCAAGGCACACTTAAGCAGCATGGCTACCACAGCATTCTGCAGCGATATGCCATCCCATCTGGTTTGCGCTTAGTGGGACTATCATTTGTTTTTCAACAGGATAATTATCCAACACACCTCCAGGTTGTGTAAGGGCTATTTGACCAAGAAGAAGAGTGATGGATTGCTGCATCAGATGACCTGGCCTCCACAATCAGCCGACCTCAACCCAATTGAGATGGTTTGGGATGAGTTGGAGTGCAGAGTGAAGGAAAAGCAGCCAATAAGTGCTCAGCATATGTGGGAACTCATTCAAGACTGTTGGAAAAGCATTCCAGGTGAAGCTGGTTGAGAAAATGCTAAGCGTGTGTGAAGCAGTCATCAAGGCAAAGGGTGTTTACTTTGAAGAATCTCACATATAAAATATATTTTGATTTGTTTGGTTACTACATGATTCCATATGTGTTATATTATAGTTTTGATATATTCACTATTATTCCCCAATGTAAAAAATATACAAAAATTAAGAAAACCCCTGGAATGAGTAGGTACTGTACTAAATAAGGTATTTCTGTTTTGATTTTTAATAAATTTGCCAAAATTTCAACAAACCTGGTTTTGCTTTGTCATTATGGGCTATTGTGTGTAGATTGCTGAGGAATTTCATTTATTTAATCAATTTTAGAATAAGGCTGTAACCTAACAAAATATTGAAAAAGTCAAGGGGTCTGAATACTTTTCGAAGGTACTGTAAATGTCCATCATCAAATTCAAGCTTCTGGGAAAAACCCGCATCGGTCATGTAATGGACGAAGGGCTGCGTATTCAAACTGCGCAACACAACGAGAAAGTATGAAGAAACAGGTATGTTGTCAAGCAGTTTATCGACACCACTAGTGCATTTATGGGCATACACGAGTTGGCTATTAAAGTACACGACGAGAGGGAAAGTTCTGCCTACAAGGGCAACTACAAGGAGCTTGCAGACGTAATTGCACGTTAAGATGCTTTACTTGCTGCACATATGGAACTTTCGACTGTGGTTTATGGGATGTCGAAATCAATTCAGAATGATTTGATTGCTTCCATCGCATCATCCATTAAACGTCAGATTAAAGAGGTTGACAGAGCGCATTTTCTTCGCGCGCTCACGTAGGCTTTCCACTTTCCTTCTGAATTTATTTAGTGAACGTGATAACACATCACTCCGGACACACACAAGCAAAAACTCATGACATAAATGTTGCAGCAGCCCAGGCCACACCTAAACATTAGAAATCTGACTTGCTGTATGGGATGAAAACGAGACCATTTTTCATTCTGATCAACTGAAGGCTACTAGGAATAGCAGCTGCATACAGCCTATACGCAACAAATTGGTAACGTTGTGTATTTATAGTCCATTTGTGTTTCAGGAGAATATGTGAATGTGGTCAAATTTTGTGTATATTAAAACTTGGGCTGACTACGTTTAAAATCCAAAATGATTAACTTGAAATAATGAATTAACATAATAGTGATGAAGGCCTACAGTTGCATAGGCCTGCATGATGCAAACATGCATAAAACAAGCTCTGCCCTGTGAGTTCCATTGTCTATCAGTTGTTGTCTCTGTGTCTGGGTAGAGGAAATCCCCCCTTAATCTAGTGTAAATATAATTCATATGAACAAGTATAAGGTTGCTGCAGTTTGGCAGGGTTTTCACCCCCCCAACTCCAGGGCCAGGAATTTCTTTCAGGGTTTAAAAAACAACAACATTTCACCTGATTAGGAAAAACTGGTCCCATCATAGCCCATATAAAACCTTTTTACAACTGATTAATCACTGTCATACCTTGTAGGGTCCAGAGTTTTCCTGGTTAGGTTAACAGATGAGGAAAAACTCCAGGCCCTAGGAGGTTTAAATTGCCCCACCACTCAGGGATCTATGGCGCCACCAGTCTGCTTGCAGTTGTCAGTTATCATCAGGTACGTGGATGATCAGGGCTTTATTCAGGAACGTTTCTTGAGCTACTTGTGTCAAGTGGGCGAGATGCGCAGTCTGTGCTTGACTTTGTGAATTCTGAGATGTCTGAGTTTAACTTCATGGAGAAACTTGTTGTCCTAACCTACGATGGCGCAGTTGTAATGGAATGTATCTGCTGTTTGTATTTACAGCTAAGTCCCATTTTGTTTCCTGGTTAAGAGGTGATGTCCACTCCACTACCATTGTCATCTCTCTCCTGACATGAACTGAAGCTCATCCACTGGCACATTGAATGTTTCCTCTCCAAGCACTGTGAGTACCCCTATCAATTTTCTCTCATTAATGTATGTAGAGTCAATCACAAACACAAACACATTATTACACTGTGTAGTGTATTGTCTTATTGTTTTTTGTCTTCCCAGAACCCGTAGGTAAGCATTTTACTGTTAGCCTACACCGGATGTTTACAAAGCATGTGACAAATAAAATGTCATTTAATTTGATGGTTTTAGCTACTGTCTCTCTCGCTTTGTCGCCTGTCCACTTCCTTTTTCTAGTAATTCAACATCGGCACTATTTCTCTTTCGATCTATGTCTCTTGGTTTCTCTTCTAAAAATGGACACCACCACACACATGCAGCTCAGTTGAGTTGAGACAATAGTGGTTTCGTGATCCTTAACGATGACCTCTAGCGGAGAGCAGTAGATAGCGCATGGTACATCGAATCTGGTGTCTATCACCCTCTGGTGGTGATAAGTGGTTAATGCAAGTTAATTGTCAACCTTCCCAATCTTTTGATATGCTTTTTAAGATGCACTCTCCTGGAAACATGTAAGAATCATGATACGTCTATGTCTTGTGAACAGATAGCATAAATTAACATATTTTCACCTTTTATGATTATTACATTAGCCAACCGTTACCTATCCTCAAGGTCTGTGTTCATTGTTTTGTATTAACATATGTACTATTACGTCGCCTCTGTAAATGCTGATTTCAGTTTTTAAAGTCTGCTTCATATTCTGCTGAAGGCGGCATCATTTGTTATGGTCAACTTAACCATAGATGATTGTCGGTAGCTCCTTCCTTTTGTTAATTTTACTAGTGTCCAAGGTTTAGGAGGAAGTAGTGGTGGAAAAAGTACCCAATTTTCATACTTGAGTAAAAGTAAAGATCCCTTAATAGAAAATGACTCAAATGACTCAAGTAAAAGTCAAAGTCAAAGTCAAGTATTTGGTTTAAAATATACTTGTATCAAAAGTAAATGTAATTGCTCAAATATACTTAAGTATCAAAAGTAAAAGTATAAATCATTTCAAATTCCTTATTTTAAGCAAACCAGATGGCACCATTTTCCAGTTTTTTAAATTTACAGATAGCCAGGGGCACACTCCAACATTCAGACATAATTTACAAACAAAGAATGTGTGTTTAGTGAGTCTGACAGATCAGAGGCAGTAGGGATGACCAGGGTGTTCTGTTGATAAGTGTGTGAATTGGACCATTTTCCTGTCCTGCTAAGCATTCAAAATGTAACGAGTACTTTTGTATGGAGTAAAAAGTACAATATTTTCTTAAGGGATGTAGTGAAGTAAAAGTACAAGTTGTCAAAAATATAAATAGTAAAGTAAATTACAGGTACCCCCAAAAACTCTAAAGTGTTTTTACTTAAGTACTTTACACCACTAGGAGGAAGAGGTGTTTGAGGCCATGAAAATAAGCAACATTCTATTTAGGCTTTCAATAATGAAACTAAGATAATTTGACTTTAAAGTGTGTGTGTGTGTGTGTGTGTGTGTGTGTGTGTGTGTGTGTGTGTGTGTGTGTGTGTGTGTGTGTGTGTGTGTGTGTGTGTGTGTGTGTGTGTGTGTGTGTGTGTGTGTGTGATTACGGGTGCTTGTCTGCATGCCTGTGCTTTCTCTAGTAGAAGGAATGCAGTCTGAGCTCATTTTTGTACACCGTGACATCACTAATGAAATATATTCTATCTGCACCCAAGGATGCACACAAACGCAGTTACACAAGGTGGGGGAAAAAGAAAACTCACAAAATAAACACATTCTTCCCATAAGGAAGCTCTTGTTTTATGACAAGCACTTTCTATAAATACTGTGGGCTCACAAAGGCATATTGAGTAAGACATCTAAAGTTCGTTAACTGCGTTGACACGGCGCCATTCTATTTGTTTCCCTAAGCACTGTTCATTTCATGAACATCCCAGTGTTACATGATTATGAAGATGAAGTATATGTATGGGCAACACGATTTAGGTTTGTACATTTATTTGAGTTTGATAGGTATTTAAACTCAATATTTCAATATAATGTCTACATATTTGATTGGATCAACTGCTATGTATTTGGAACAACTCTACATCACATGAGTTGTGACTACTGACAGACAGAATTTTTCAAACTGAGGTCCTGAGAAAAAGATCTGCCACATAAATAAAATGTGGCTGTCTGAGAGGACGCCATTTTGGTCCCTGGCTCTGATTGCCCTGCTGGTGTCACCTGAGCTGGAATGGAGCAGGCCACACGGTGTGAATCAATCTTTGTCTCTCCTTGGCTACCTTGAAACCGGTCTGGCGGGTGGGAAAGTAGCGCACTGGGACACACCCATTTTAGTGAAGAGGAGATGAGAGAGGGAGGGTTGGATGGAGGGGGGCAGTCCCACCTGTGTGGCTTGGGTGGAGGGGTCCAGGGTTAGACAGTGAGAGGAAAGAAGGAGTGCCAAATGTGGCGTCAGCATGCTCTGATCACTGTTCTGTGACTGTTTGAGTGGCCCTGTGAAAAGCTCCTCCTACCAGGTCTCACCTCCATTCTCCTCACTGCTCCCCCAGCGTCCGATGGCAAAGCATGACCCTGTAAGTTCTTCCTTTATCCTGTCCTCCGTGTTCTCTGCTTCTCTGGTTCTCTATCTGTTTCCCATGGGCTAACTTCTGTCACCAGCTTCCAAAACAAGACTCTTTTCTTTCTCATACACTGACCATGCTGTACTCGTACTCTCACTTTCCTCTGTCAGAGTGGGTTATTTAACTAAAAGTGGCCTTTCCTTGTGTATTGCTGATGTTCTCAAAAGTTGTACTCTTTGCCACATCATGGACAGATTGCAGGATATGTGAACCAATTTGTGTTGACATCTTACCAGGAGACCGAGGCACAGGGTCAAGCTGGTGTGTCGCTGGAGCCCCATATGATCTCATTGCGATCGCCTCTGTCTCTGATCTCTGTACTGTGTTGCTTCGCATGGTGTTTTGAATTGATGTTGAATCCTCCATGTGGGAAATATGTTGAAAGTCGGGGTTCTTCATCTAAATGGATAGTGGTTTTATGGCTCAAACTAGTCTATTCACCCAGTTTGTGGAACCAAAATACGGGGGCAGATTGTGAAATAAGACCTGTGGTGGAAATGAGCCCAATAGGCCTACTCTACCCTGCTACTGTGGAGTCCCATCAGTAACAGAGAGGATTTATCTGTCTTGATTAATGAATCAATCAATGTGGGCTGGTTCCATTTTACCTACAGATCTAGTATTGAGCTCAAAGGTACTCTTTGGAATTGAAGTTCAAAATTACAGTATATAACAACTTCAATGTTTTATAAGTACAATCTTCCCTTTGAAATGTAACTGAAACATAAAACCTGGAACAATGTCTATTGACCTATGTCGATTCAGTTGGGAATTCAGGCAAGCCGGCTCTTCCACCAACTGAATATCCACTTGGGACAGCATTCTGGTTCGTTTGCGTTGGAGTTTGGTGCCTATGGTCATGAAACTGGAGCTGTTTACCAAAGAAAAGGTTTAGGTTATAAACTGGTATTATTACTGACTGTGCCCTGGAGTCTTCACTCTGTCACCAAGACAGACAACCAGACAAACACTTCAATATGATCCACGTCTGTGTCACGGTTTTCGTCGGTAATGGAGGACCAAAACGCAGCAGGTATGTGTAAGCTCATCTTGACGTTTATTAACTTCCCAAAATGAACACCAAAATAACAAAACAAGTGAACGACCGATATACAGACAGTCTGGCAAGGCACAAGGCTAAACACAGAACAATCTCCCACAAACACACAGACAAACACACCCAACTAATATAGGACTTCCAATCGAAGGCAACACCACACAGCTGCCTTCAATTGGAAGTCCACCCTAATTAACTCTACATAGAAACACACTTACTAGACTACACATAGAAATACATAAACATAGACCATAAACCAAAAACCCGGAAATACTAAATCAAACACACTTTTACCAAAACACCACCCCGGACCACATAAAACAAATACCCTCTGCCACGTCCTGACCAAACTACAATAACAATTAACCCTTATACTGGCCAGGACGTGATAGTCTGCTGTAGACATATAGGATCTAATGATCCTTGTGATCATCACTACAGCCTAGGGCCTCTGAAATCAAACCTCCACCTAAGAATCTTGCAATGTTGTGTAAATCTCCACCAATCCATAGCACATCCACTGTAGATGTAGAGCAGAGCACACTTCTCATCTGTTGTGGTGTTGGGTACTAACTTCTGAACATGAAATATGAAATAGACTTATTCGTGTTACCGTGTTAGAACTGAGGATATGGAAATCTACCGAGTGAGAAAGGGGAGTGCAGGAAGAACATGTTATTGTTACGTCTCAGGTGTCCTAAGGGGAGGAGAAGGGCCACAGTCTGGTTTCAGTCAACAGATAAGGTAGGACTGCCGTGATTTGGGGAGGAGTGAGGAATTTGGGCCGAGGTCAAATCAGATGAAGTGAGAGAACAGGAATGACTGAAGTCCTGTCTAGCAATAGAGATGTATTGGCTGTCCAGATGTGCAAGGAGGAGACTCAGCATAGGAGGAAGATATAAATATGTGCTCGTGAAAACATGTCTTTGTCTTTGCAGCTGTTTGACCCAGTGGGTGAATAAACTTGGTTTGAGCGTTATCTAGTTGTCCGTTAGTTTTTATTCTGTTTATTTAGAACCTAACAATGGGAATCAGTGTGGAGGTAATTTATATGTGTGCATGCATGTTGTACAGGAAGCAGATTCTTTCCATGTCGGTCATTGCAACATAAACATCGCCATGCGCAGATCAGCCAAAGTCCCAACATCAGAACCAGTTAGGGAAGTTAAAAGCAATGTCATCCCTACAAGGAAACATGACTGGAATGCACCCCATCCCCCCTCCCCCGAATAAACACACAGTGTAAAGTGAAAAGGTGTCCATTTAGCGTCAAGGAAAAGAGAGACAGAACTCAAAGCCAATATTGAACCCTGGCTGTCTGTCATCCAGCCCCAGGGGGAGGAAAGCACACTATCAGACTGACTGACCTGCACCTGTGTTTGAATGTGGGTTACAAATCACCTGTGTGATACAACCTGGCAGCAGCCAGCCAGGGACAGGTGGACGACCACAACTTGATTTTGGAATTTGCTGTTCTGTTGTCTCCATGGCAGCCACCTTTCTTCTCCGTGGCAACAATAGAGACTCCTGGGGGGCAATGTGAGCTTGTCCTTGGCAACGTTGATTAGCTCTATTGTCTGAGATGCTTGATAGCGCTATGGGGAGCAGATGAATATAAAGCAGAAATGAGAGCATGATAAAGAATGGAGGAAATTAATAAGGGGCCAATTGGGAATCCCGGCACATTGTTGCCTAGAGACATGGGACCTTCCATTGTGCTTGAGTTGGTTATTCAGGTGTTGGGATCTCAAACTCGCTCGATGAGGATGATATGATTATGGCTGACAATGAGTTATATCTAACCTGTAGATACTAGAATGTGGTTGTTTTTCACCAATCATCAACCATCTGTAAGCCCTGTTCGCAATCAACATGTGTAAGTCGCTCTGGATGCTAAATGACTAAAATGTAAAATGTAAAATGTCTCTAGGCAGCACCCCGTACACTGTTGTTTATGGAAGAATCGGGGTTCCTGCATGGAAGTTGTTTTACTGGGGATTATTAAAGGCCCAATGCAGCCGTTTAAAAAAAAATCTCAATATCAAATCATTTCTGGCAAACAATTCAGTGCCTTACTGTAATAGTTTTCCATTCAAATAGTAAAAAAGAAACAAAAATAGCTTTTTAGCAAAAAACTTTCTCAAAAAATAATTTTGCTAAGATTGTCTAGGAGTGGTCTGAGTGGGGAGGAGAAAACTGAAAACTAGCTGTTATTGGCAGAACAGTTTTGAACTCTGTTATTGGTCTATTAAAAAGTCCAATCAGCATTTTTATCTCAATATCAAATCATTTCTGGCTAATATTTAAGTACCTTACTGTGATTGTTCTCAATTAAAATGATCAAAGGCAAACAAATAGCTTTTTAGCAAATAGCAATTTCTCAAGCAAGAATTTTCCTAGGACTGTCTTGGAGTGGTCTGAGTGGGGAGGGGAAAACTGAAGAAAAGCTGTTATTGGTAGAGAGGTTTGGAACCCTCTTTCTTATTGGTCTATTAACTAATTTACCACCTAGTGATGTCACCAGGCAGTCCAAAACTCCACCCCAACAAAACAATGACATTTCAGACTGTCTTTTCCAACAGCTCTTACATTAAAAAGGCATTATCATATTTTGTACAATTTCAAAGTATTATATAAAACACAGGGAAATCACAGTTTTGACTGCACTGGACCATAAACCTATACCACCTAGCGATGTCATTTTGAAGGTCCTGTGTAGATTGTATTATCAACCACCAACTATCAGGAAATAAAACTGATCACTTTTTTTTTTACACTTTTACAGTGTTAAATATATACAACATGATACAAAACACTGGGACTTTAAGTTCCCACATGGGTGTTTGATCCTGACTGCTTAACCTTTTGCTGCTTAACCTTTTGTCTTTTTCTCTGTGTTCTCCCCTGCAGTACGAGCTCCCTCCTCCATACTACTCTGTTGAGGTACAAACCGTCCCGCCCCTCCAGTCCTATGAAGAGGCATTCTATGGAGCGGGTCCAAGGCACACTCCTCCCAACCAGCTACACTACATCCCCCAGCACCCCCCACCAGTGGCTGCGCAACACATCTGCCAGCCCAGTATATGTGAGTAGTACTCTCTATCTACTGCCTGACTATCCCAGTTTTGTCCTAGTCCAGTTCCCTCTATTCCTTATTTACTTTCAGGGGACTACAAACCACCAGTGAAAGTAGCGTAAAATAATAGAAGTTTCAACAGAATTGGTAGCAATACAAAAACATCCTTGAGAAGTGTGATTTTAACTCCCTAGTTATCTGTCTGCATTATGTGTTGTCTATACACTGAGTGTACAGAACATTAGGAACACCTGCTCTGTCCGTGACGTAGACTGACCAGGTGAATCCAGGTGAAAGCTATGATCCTGTCACGCCCTGACCTGAGAGAGCTGTTTTTCTCTGTTTGGTTAGGTCAGGGTGTGACATGGGGTGGGCATTCTATGTCATTATATTTTTTTGTTTTGGCCGAGTATGGTTTCCAATCAGAGGCAGCTGTCTATCGTTGTCTCTGATTGGGAATCATACTTAGGTAGCCTTTTCACCACCTATGTTTGTGGGTAATTATTCTTTCTGTGAGTGTTTTGTGTGCGCCTCAGTTGCGTCACGGTCATTTCTGTTTATCCTGTTTATTGTTTTGTTCGGTTTCACGTAAAATAAAGGATGTGGAATTACCGGCACGCTGCGCCTTGGCTGATTTATGACAGGGAGTTTGAGGACAGTGAACGTGACAGATACCTTATTGATTTCACTAGTTAAATCCACTTCAATCAGTGTAGATGAAGGGGAGGAGACAGTTTAAAGAAGGATTTTTAAGCCTTGAGACAATTGAGACATAGATTGTGTATCTGTGCCATTCAGAGGGTGAATGGGCAAGATAGTAGGTGCCAGGCACACAGGCTTAAGTGTGTAAAGAACTGCAATCCTGCTGGGTTTTTCACGCTCAACAGTTTCCCGTGTGTTTCAAGAATGGTCCACCACCCAAAGGACATCCAACCAACCTGACATAGCTATGAGAAGCATTGGAGTCAACATTGGCCAGGATCTCTGTGGAATGCTTTCGACACCTTGTAGAGTCCATGACCCAATGTGAAGGCAAACGGGAGTGCGACTCAATATTAGGAAGGTGTTCTTTATGTTTTTGCACACTCAGTGTATGGTTTGTATATGGTCTCCTGGGGAAGGTATATCTGTTTTGACGTGTATGTTGTGTGTGTTTTACCAGCTCTTCCTGACAACAAGAAGAAACACAAATGCTGCCACCGTAGTGCCAAGTGCTTTGGTGGGTCAGCAGGCATCGTTCTGCTGCTCCTCCTGGCCATTGCCATCTGGCTCGGAGGTAAGACCAGGGTTGTCGTCATATTTATTCTTATGTTGTTACTCATGTATTTGTATGCCTGTTTACTCATTTATTTCTAAGCTACTCTCTGATTCAGGAGGGGTCGGGTTAAATGCGGAAGACGCATTTCGGTTGAATGCATTCAGTCATGCAACTGACCCTTTCCCTTCTGTATTTGTACAGACATTGACAGTCTTCCTCTGCTACCACTTCCTCTGTCTCTCCTCTTCTCCCCACCCTTACACGTTCTCTGTGGCCCCCAACCTACCCCATCCAACCCTTCCCCCGCCTCTCTCGCTCTCTCTCGCTTATAGCTACATTATAGGCCTCGTGAAGGCTGTTTCAAATCAGCTGTGACCATGTTGCACATATTTCCTCTCTCTCTCTCTCTCTCTCTCTGGGTAGTGCGTTACGGTACCAGGTTGGCAACAGCGGCTGCCACCCTCGACCACCATGACAGTGAGGATGAGGGGCACCATGAGAAGCAGTTGAGCATGCCTGTTCATGACACCTGCTCCAACTCCACCGTCCAATGTGACGCTCTGCGGGACTGCCAACTGGGCACGGATGAGTCCAGCTGTGGTAAGCACACTCTCACACACAACACGACAGACAGACATACAGACTTGCAGGTAGGTGTACAGAAATGAAAGCCAGGTGGACAGGTGTCTCGATGTACACCCGACGTATGACAAGCAGAGAAACACAACCCTTTTCGTATCTTGTTTCTTCCATCCCTCCTCTCCCTCTCTCTCCAGTGAGGTTTGGGGCGGACGGTGCTCTACAGGTCAGAACGTCTCAGGACGGTCGTTTTCTCCCAGTGTGTTACCAGGGATGGGACCAGAGCTACGCCAACCGAACCTGTGCCCAACTGGGCTTCAGAAAGTAAGACATCACCTTTTTTCACAGCAGCCATTTCATAAGCTACCTTTAGAGAGCAATCACTTTCTCTCAGAACAGCCTTTTGTATACGCTACCTCTCAAAGCAACTACTTTCTCTCACAGGCATTTGCTCAGTGACGTCTAATTTCACCGCTGCCATTTTCATTATTTACTCTCAGATTGAATCTCTGCTCTCCTCTCTCTCTGGGGTTGGTGTGCCTGTGGCCAAATTGACTTTCTGGGAATGCTTCATGGGAGGGGAATAGATTTTCGTATTGCTTTGGCAGACAGAATCTAAATGTGTTTGTGTGTCGACCATGCAGGTCCTTTGCAACCAAGGCAGTGAAATCCCAGCAGTCCATTGGTCTAACCCTGAACAACAGATCGTCTTTACCCATCCAGGGCCAGGTCAATGTCAGGTAAGAGAACTCCTCTACAAACCTTAGCACATATGTATTTACTCATTTCAGTCCCAGTAATGTCGAGGGAATGATGGCGTTAAGTCATACACTGTCATTATCTGTCATGACTGGTTGGGATGTAATGGTATGTCATTATTATAGCTGCATTATAAGCCTCATGAAGGCTGTTTCAAAACAACTGTAACCATGCTGCACATATCCCAGTGTGGTTTAATGTTAGATCCTGAGTTCCTGACATGGTTGTGCTTGTGTTGCTGTGTAGCTCGTCCTGCCCTGACCAGAATACTGTCTCTCTGCAGTGTGTTGGTAAGGAGCTCTCAATCTGGTCATATTTCACCAGGCAGGTCTATATCAACCTTCTATTTGAATTTGACTTCTAGTTAAATTAGATACAAACATTTGATCACTTCTTCCCCTTTTCCGAGATTGTGGACGTCAACAGTTGTCCTCTCGGATCATAGGGGGCAGTGTTGCCAAGCTGGGCCAATGGCCCTGGCAACTCTCTCTACACTTTGGTGGATCACACGTCTGTGGAGGGATCCTGGTGTCCCCTGACTTTGTGGTGACAGCTGCCCACTGCTTCCTCGGGTCAGTGACTAGAGGACAACAAGGCTCAGTTCCAAACGGATCCCTTGGTTCTAATTCTAAACACACTATGTAGATCCTTGGTAATAGCTCCACAGATTACCCTCTTCGCTGCGTTCATGTTTTGAATTCGTTGAGAATGCCAAGCTAGCTACTCCAACCATAAACGGAAAGCACAGCGAAAATGCTCGTAAACAGTGTAAAAAAACAACAACATATAAATGGATTGTTTTTGATAAATGAAACAACAAGAAGTCCTTAGTCAGAGTTCAGCATGTCCGACAATACCGGAGTACTCAGGTGATGCTAGGGAGTATGACTTTTAATGACTCGTTAGAGGACAATTCAAATGGATTTGTTCCCACTCGGAAGCTTGTATTTCCGAGTTTCCGACAGGGTCATGAACGCATTAGCCTAAGGAGAATGTCAGTCCTTTTACTAACACATATCCATATAAAACACAGACTAGTAGTGAATCTGTGCAGCAACTTGCTCAGCGTGACTCAAGAATAAACAGCATGACAACCCCTCATCAGCTCAACAACCCTCACCTTGACAACCAAACTCAATTATACACCTTATTACCATAATAATAACATAATCTGTGTCATAAACTACAGCCTTGGTTTGAGAAGTAAATTCATTATAATTTTATTGTATTTTCTTCCCGTGCCCATTGAAGGCCGCTCCCTCCGGTTCTTGATGCCAGTAAGTGGCGTGTGTACGGAGGAGTGGTGACACAAGACAAGCTTCCTTCTCCCTACCTCGTAGAGAAGATCATCGTGAATGAGAACTACAACAATGTAACCAACGACCAGGACATCGCCATACTGAAGCTGGCCTCACCAGTGGACTTCACTAGTGAGTCCGGCTCTATTCCTTCAATATCAGGGAAACGCTAGGGAAACGCTAGGGAAACGCTAGCATCAATGTTGGTACAGCACTGTGAAAATGTTTGCCCTTTGAGCTCTAAATGCCTGGGATGCATCCACTCTCAGAATGGTAACCTCACATGGGTGTGTGTGCGTATGGGTGTGGGTACGTGTGTGTCATTTTTGTAACTATGTGTTACGAAAGTGTCTGAAGTCAGAATGCCCACTCTGTTAATCTAACTTACTGTTTGTGTTGTTTTTATTCAGATGCAGTTCAGCCTGCCTGTTTGCCAGCCTTTGACCAGACATTCCCCCATGGAACCAAATGCTGGACCTCGGGATTCGGAACAACAGATGAGGGGGCAGGTAGGAAGAGAGACAAGGGAGTGAGAAATAGACTATACGAAAGGAAATAATGTTTCTTAGAGTGAAACAACAGGGACAGACTGGGACCAGAATTCGGATCGGAAATTTCTAACACACTGGCCCATTTCTATCATCGAGGCCCACACACCAGCCGTTTTTTATCATTTTGCACAAGAAACAACAACAATTTGGACAGGCCCACTGGGTTAAAAATCAACCCGCCCATCTGGCATTTTCCAGAATTGCCATATGGCCTGTCCGTCTCTATGATACAAAGAGAGTGATGTGCAGAAAGGAGGCTACACCTGCATCATTCATCCAATCTCACTGTCTTCTCATTGCAGAAAACACATGCTATATTCAGAAGAGCAACAGTTCGCATAGTGCAACTAGCCATAGTGTTGCTAGCTGAAGTGTGTGTGTTTGGAGAATGACCGTGTACTGTATGTGTCCCTTCACAGCGAAACCCTCCAAAGACTTGATGGAGGTGGCCGTTGACATCATCGACGTGCGTGTGTGTAACAGCTCCAAAGTATACTCTGGCAGTGTGTCCAACAACATGCTGTGTGCCGGAGATCTCAACGGGGGCAGGGACTCCTGTCAGGTACATGTCTACATATTGTAGTTGAATTCTTCTATTTACAGGGCTTGGGACCCATTTTATAAACATTGCGTACGTATAAAATATACCCCAAAACGTGCGTGCTGCAGTTTTACCGCAAACGTTGGCTTTAATACAAACTTAACTCGGCGTGAGAATATGCTTATCTCCACGCAAACGTCAGTCCATGCCTACACACATTTTCTAGTGCTTGAAGTATTGTATTGCAAGCAGGCAAGTAAGTATTTTGTGCAAATAGGGGATATGATGACACGCTTAATATATAAAAAAATATATATGTAAAAGGAAAATAAGATGCAGCCATTTGCCATTAGTGAGAAGAGGGAAAAATCTATGTTCTTTGTTTTTGGATTCTAAAATAATTAGACACATCTATTTCCTATTTACTTTATTATTATAACCATTGCAGAATAAATTCCTCACCTTTTTTTTAGCCGTCATGCATTCACGAAGTAGCCATATAAAAAAATGCCATGCACATCTCATTTAATTGGGCCTAGTAGCCTAGTAAATAGATAGCCTATGCGATCCCATAGGCAGCACGCACAGTTGAATTTAACAGGTGAACAGACAGTTGATATTTTACATTGCATTATGTATGCAACAACTGTGAGTAGCCTACTGTAATTTAAAATGTTTTGAGTAGCCTAGACAATGTTTCAGAATTCGCAGTCCAGCATATTTAGGTTGGAGGAAAAGTCAATGCAAAACATTGTTGAACTAAAATGTTCTGCTGGCAGGTCCACAACAATTAGCCATTGTTTTCTCTTTCAGAAACTGTCCCAGTCCTTTGCCAGA
Organism: Salmo salar; assembly: GCF_965601325.2. Classification (NCBI taxonomy): domain Eukaryota; kingdom Metazoa; phylum Chordata; class Actinopteri; order Salmoniformes; family Salmonidae; genus Salmo; species Salmo salar. The sequence goes on along the minus strand of NC_138310.1, from coordinate 49,101,118 downwards.
TACTGCATAAGTTATTGCAAAAGATTAAAAGTTTCTGCCAACACCTCCAAAAACATCGCAATTGCTCTTTCTTTTAGAAATTGCCGTGGCCTAATTCCAATAGTTCCAAATTATACAGAAAATAGAAGGCGTTAGTCTTACAGAGTTATAATGCTTGTTCACACGCACAGTTTTACGTCAAGTCTGATTTATAACGGGAGACGTGTATGAACGGCGTACACCAAGTTTATAAATCTCAATATTTTTGGTGTGAAATTTACGCAACGGTTAGAAATGAGGCCCCTGGGGTGCTCTAGGGGTTTAAGCCGCTGCCTCTGGAGCACATGTACAATGTGCCGCTGTCAGCATGGGTTCCATTTCGGCCTACTACTCTTTCAGCACTCTTACTCCTGCCTTTCACCTCTATCTCTCCCTATCCCATTAACATACAAAAATATGTATTTTTTTTGTTTTACAGAGCCATAGTCTGTCAAACTGACCTCCGTAAGGACACCAGATGTTCCATGACAGCAACATTCTAAATTCTTCCCAGAGTCTAACTAACTGTCTTAGAACGTTTGGTGCCAACATTACTCATTAAAATTCGGAACTTCGGTAATCCACAGCTGTCCTTTCCTGCTACTCACCAACTCTTGTCCTCATCTTAGACGCCGTTGGGCTGAGAAAATCGTCTCTCCCACTGCTCAAATTCCCTTCTACCTCATCTGCTATCCACGACATGAGAACATACAGTATATTGTAGCAGGTGCTTTCCACATCTTGGCCCCTCACTTCAACTGTTCATTCATCCATTCTCTCCTCTTCTCTTCTCTCACAGGGAGACAGTGGTGGTCCTCTGGTGTGCCAAGCCAGTAACAACCTTTGGCAGCTGGTGGGCGTGACCAGCTGGGGCAGCGGCTGTGGGCAGAGTAACAGGCCGGGGGTCTACACCAAGGTGTCTAGCCTACTGCCCTGGATCTACAGCAAGATGCAGGTGAGATGAAGAGAAACTACCTGGATTGCTTGTGTTCCATCAAACCACACCATGCAATACACACCTAATACACAGCTCACCTTCCATTGACTTACACTACTTGACCAAAAGTATGTGGACACCTGCTCATCGAACATCTCATTCCAAAGTCATGGGAATTAATATGGAGTCCTCTGCTGTTATAAGAGCCTCCACTCTTCTGGGAAGGCTTTTTACTAGATGTTGGAACATTGCTGCGGGGACTTGCTTCCATTCAGTCATGAGCGTTAGTGAGGTCAGGCACTAATGTTGGGCGATTAGGCCTGGTTTGCAGTCGGTGTTTCAATTCATCCCAAAGGTGTTTGATGGGCTAGAGGTTAGGGCTCTGTGCAGGCCAGTCAAGTTCTTCCACACCGATCTCGACAAACCATTTCTGTATGGACCTCACGTTTTTCACGTGGGCATTGTCATGCTGAAACAGGAAAGGGCCTTCCCCAAACTGTTGCCACAAAGTTGGAAGCACAGAATCGCCCGGGAACAGTGGGTTAACAGCCTTGCTCAGGGACAAAATGACAGATTTTTACCTTGTCAGCTCAGTGATTTGATCCAGCAACCTTTTGTTTAGTGGTCCAACACTCCTACCCGCCAGGCTACCTGCTGCCCCAACTAAGGGGCCTAGCTTGAACTATGAAAAACAGCCCCAGACCATTTTTCTTCCACTACCAAACTTTACGGTTGGCACTATGCATTCGGGCAGGTAGCATTCTCCTGGCATCCGCCAAACCCAGATTCGTCCGTCAGACTGCCAGATGGTATAGCGTAATTCATCACTCCATAGAATGCGTTCCCACTGCTCCGGAGTCCAATGGGTACGAGCTTTACACCACTCCAGCCGACGCTTGGCATTGCACATGGTGATCTTAGGCTTGTGTGCATCTGCTCGGCCATGGAAACCTATTTCATGAAGCTCCTGATGAATAGTTATTGTACTGACGTTGCTTCCAGAGGCAATTTGGAACTCGATAATGAGTGTTGCAAACAAGGACAGGCGATTTTATGCGCTACGCGATTCAGAACTCACCGGTCCCATTCTGTGAGCTTGTGTGGCCTACCACTTCGCGGCTGAGCCGTTGTTGCGCCGAGAGGTTTCCACTTCACAGTAACAGCACTTACAGTTGACTGGGGCATCTATAGCAGTTTAGAAATTTGACGAACTGATTTGTTGGAAGGGTGGCATCCTATGACGGTGCAACGTTGAAAGTCACTGAGCTCTTCAGTAAGGCCATTCTACTGCCAGTGTTTGTCTATGTCTGTGTGCTCGATTATATACACCCTGTGGCAGAAATAGCCGAATCCACTCATTTGAAGTGGTGTATACATACGTTTGTATGTATAGCGTATGTTAACTCTCATTGTTCCCTCTGCAGCTGGAAAGTCCGTGATGCCACTTCGTTTCCAGTGACCTCGCCGCATCCTGTCCCCAAAGACCGCTGGCGGCCTTCTTTGTCCTTCCTCTCTGAACATCGCACCATGAAGTCCTCTCAGAATGATACTAGATTGACAGATCAAGATGGATAGATCGAAGGGTCGACAGATGAAAAGATTACCACTAGCTAAGGGAGTAGCAGGAAAGGCATACTGCACTTTAACACAAGACCATGGTTCATGTGTTCTTCTGTTCCTTTACTGTGCCTTCTAAAATCACAGAATGCATTGTGTTTACGGTAGTTATGCCCAATGGATACTATAATATGTGAACCTAGGCCAATCCATTCTGGGCTCTGATTCCACTGTTTGAATGATTTTAAATCCTGTCGGTTTTTCTAATCTTACAGTAAGGATATTTATTATATTTACCTGAGATAGGAGGTTCTAAGATGGCTGGCCTTTCTCTTTTCTAAGTCTATGCAACCCTCATAGCCACTCACGCCTCCCATCTCTCCTAAGTTTAATTGTTTTTTTTTATCTAATATTTTGGGGGAGACTGCATGCTTATTTCTGTTGCATCTATAAGGAATGTAGAGATGCAATGTGCTTTGTGATTCATTTCCAGAAATGATTTAGTGTTAATTATGTGAAACTCATAGGAAAGAAAGGAGTATAACTACTGTAAGGGACTGTACATTGTTTATAATGAGGGATACCTGAAGAAAATCAGACCTCTCTGAAATTAAAATGGATGGCCCTCCCTTTAGTCAAATATATATTTACCCGACCCTCCCTGAACGCTTGAAAATAAACAAGTGACCCACTGCTATACCCAAAATAATAATGAATGACTTGAGACAAGCAGATACTTTTTTAATACCACAACAGAGCATGACAACGAATGAGCGCATGCTGCAGCACCGGAGACGTTTTGCTTTGTATACAGGCTATTGTTAAAAAAAGAGTATAGTCTAAGTTTGAAACGGTGATAAAGTTGTCTATCAACTGTAAAAACGTAGTGCAACAGAACCAGTTACAACTGAAGTATCTGATCAGCAATGAATTCAAGAAAAAGACATTTGTCGTTTAACACAGCAGCTGCATATCATCAGGTATGGCCTATAAACACTTGTAACATGGCATTGTTGTTACAGAATAGATTTGTGTTGACTCTGGCATAGGAATATAAATTCAGCAAAAAAAAGAAACATCCTCTCACTGTCAACTGCATTTATTTTCAGCGAACTTAACATGTGTAAATATTTGTATGAACATAACAAGATTCAACAACTGAGACATAAACTGAACAAGTTCCACAGACAGAAATTGAATAATGTGTCCCTGAACAAAGGGGGGTCAAAATCAAAAGTAACAGTCAGTAGCCGGTGTGGCCACCAGCTGCATTAAGTGCTGCAGTGCATCTCCTCATGGACTGCACCAGATTTGCCAGTTCTTGCTGTGAGATGTTACCCCACTCTTCCACTAAGGCACCTGCAAGTTCCCGGACATTTCAGGGGGGAATGGCCCTACCCCTCACCCTCCCATCCAACAGGTCCCAGAGGTGCTCAATGGGATTGAGATCCGGGCTCTTCGCTGGCCATGGCAGAACACTGACATTCCTGTCTTGCAGGAAATCACCCACAGAACGAGCAGTATGGCTGGTGGCATTGTCATGCTGGAGGGTCATATAAGGATGAGCCTGCAGGAAGGGTACCACATGAGGGAGGAGGATGTCTTCCCTGTAACGCACAGTGTTGAGATTACCTGCAATAACAACAAGCTCAGTCCAGTGATGCTGTGACACACCGCCCAAGACCATGACGGACCCTCCACCTCCAAATTGATCCCGCTCCAGAGTACAGCCCTTGGTGTAACGCTCATTCCTTTGACGATAAACGCGAATCCAACCATCACCCCTGGTGAAACAAAACCGTGACTCGTCAGTGAAGAGCACTTTTTGCCAGTCCTGTCTGGTCCAGCGACGGTGGGTTTATGCCCATAGGCGACGTTGTTGCCGGTGATGTCTGGTGAGGACCTGCCTTACAACAGGCCTACAAGCCCTCAGTCCATCCTCTCTCAGCCTATTGCGGACAGTCTGAGCACTGATGGAGGGATTGTGCGTTCCTGGTGTAACTCGGGCAGTTGTTGTTGCCATCCTGTACCTGTCCCGCAGGTGTGATGTTCGGATGTACCGATCCTGTGTTGGTGTTGTTACACGTGGTCTGCCACTGCAAGGATGATCAGCTGTCCGTCCTGTCTCCCTGTAGGCGTCTCACAGTTCGGACATTGCAATTTATTGCCCTGGCCACATCTGCAGTCCTCATGCCTCGTTACAGCATGCCTAAGGCACGTTCACACAGATGAGCAGGGACCCTGGGCATCTTTCTTTTGGTGTTTTCAGAGTCAGTAGAAACGCCTCTTTAGTGTCCTGAGTTTTCATTACTGTGACCTTAATTGCCTATCGTCTGTAAGCGGTTAGTGTCTTAACGACTGTTCCACAGGTGCATGTTCATTAATTGTTTACGGTTCATTGAACAAGCATGGGAAACAGTGTTTATACTCTTTACAATTAAGATCTGTGAAGTTATTTGGATTTTGACTAATTATCTTTGAAAGACAGGGTCCTGAAAAATGGATGTTTATTTTTTTTGCTGAGTGTATGAGCATTTGCTAGGCTAAATGAATGGAGGCATGCATAGCTCACCGCATGATCCTCAAACGTGTTTCTTAAAGTGAATTCAAAGGCACTTTACAATGACTGTAATACCCGAGAAGCCGCTGTTTGGAGGACCACAATTACCTCGACTAACCGGTACCCCGGCACGTTGACTCTGTACCGGTACCCCCTGTATATCTCCTCGCTATTGTTATTTTACTGCTGCTCTTTAATTATTTGTTACTTTAATTTAATTTTTGATGTATTTTTCTTAAAACTGCATTGTTGGTTAAGGGCTTGTAAGTAAGCATATCACTGGAAGGTCTACCTGTTGAATTCGGCGCATGTAACAAATAACATTTGATTTGATTTGATATTAGCACTGGTGTGTCAAGGGCTGGCAAACCGTGCCAATAAATCCTCCAAACACCGGCTTCTGGGGCATTATAATTTTACAAACATATTAAAATAATGATTGAAATATTTTCATAAAAAACATAATTTTTATGAATTTTAATTAAAATAATGATTGACATATTTTCATAAAAAACGGTATTTTGATGAATTTATTCATACTATTTCATCCTTCCACAAGATATAGGCCCGACACAAATCTAGGGTTGCTAACCAAGCTGGCTGGTCGTTCGTCCTATCGCTTCGGTTGCCAGAGACGCTACCCAGTCGCTACCAAGTCTTTTTGTTCTGTATCTATGGACGCGACCCAGTTGTTCATTCTAAATGTTCCATTGCCATACTTCCTGGCAACGTTCTCATCCCTTGCTTGCTAGCTAGCCAACTACAGCTAACTTACAGCCAGAATAACAGCAAAGTAGCTGCATTTGCATTTGTTTAAGCTGTCTTGTGGAAATTCTACACATGGACAATCTTAAATTAATCATTGTTTATTAACAGTTAACTGGAGAGGTTCCAACAAACTTGATCCACCATAGTTCATGTCTGTCAGGAGCTCTATCGGGGAAGTCCCGTTAGATCTCTTATATACTGCTTACAGATACGTTACATGATTTAGCTTATTCATCATTCATAGTTAATTCATCATTAATGTTTGATTCATGCATGTGACCGACTAATACTGATTCATGCATGTGACAGACCTCACAAGGCTTCTTCTTTCCAAGCTGAGACCTTGAAACTGAGATATCCTTTTGTTCTCAAAACAAGGTTCTGGGCTTACTGCCAAATTGCAGATACTGATAGTGAGGATTCGTTCAATCAGTCACTTGCATAAACACAGAAATGTATTATTAGAAAAGCACAAACATAACATTTTCCATTACAGCTGTTTTCTAGTGACATTTGGATACATCCACAACAATGAGCTAATGAGGCGTGATTTCGCCTGGCAAAAAAAAATGTGCTCACTCATCAGGACACTGTTGTCCAGAGGAGCTAGCCAACAACACAGCTAACACAATCACTTCAAACTGAAGCTGGAAAGACTGCAAACTAGCTGTATTTCATTTTGTTTTACCTTTTTTCAATTTACATTTTTTTGTATATATCCATAAAAATTATGCAAGTTGATTCATGATTTCGACTGGCTGAGAAACGCTCACTGCCTGTCTGTCTCGTCCCGACTCTCCGCTGTTAAACTAAATGTTAGCCTAAAAGAAATGTAAGATAATGTCTAGATGCTTTTTATAGTGGACATCAGGTTTATAAATTGCCTGGCTGGGCTGATGAGACAGTAGATTGCGCAGTCAGATGGAACAGAGTAAATAGGCATTTTAACGTCATAGATTTAGCCGGTGATAACTTGTGGAATAGACACCGGCTGGAATGCGGTTTTAACCAATCAGCATTCAGGATTAGACCCACTTGTTGTATAAAGCTTAAGGCATTTTCATTTCATTATTATTTAATTCTAAGTATGTTTTATTTTTGTAAAATCTTAAGCTAACAAGATTACCACCAGCTAAATCTATGACGTTAAAAAGGCCTATGCTTTTAGCCATATTCTTTAACCAAAGCCAAATTACCCTCTCATACCCCCTCAATTCGAGCCCTGGTTTTAACTTAATACACCACGATCTTTGCTGACACTGAGATATTTAAGGAGTGCATGGTGACTGAAGGAATTGGCTGACAAAATCCAAATATATGCATAGTAGACTATAGTTTTGTCTGTCAAACAGGTAGGCCTACCTCTTATTCTTTGAATAGGAAGAAATAGGCTCCAACACAAAGCTCTCTTGCAAAATTAAAATGAAGACTGTTTAAATTAATTAGGACTTCTCGAAGACTTTGACTCAACTCCTGAAGTGCCACCATACACAGCACAGTCATTGGTTAGGCAGAACAAAAGGGTTTACATCCAGCTAGGTCACTGGTGATAGAAGTCAGTATTCGACATTCATCCATGTCTGAGGATGTCAGAAGATGACATGGAAACCAGACACTAGGGGCAACATTAAGCTGTGCTACCTTCAAGTAGGTGCCTCTGGCTGCCTCTGCCTCTGGTTGCATGTTCTAATCCAGCGATAAAAAGTTGTTTTTGATATTTTTGTTTTAAGCCTATTCCAAACCTTAACCCTTACTTTAACCATTCAGGGGTTAATGCCTAACTTTAAGATTTTTGAATAAATCTTATTTTATTTTAACCCTAACCTTAAAAATGTGGAGTTAGTGCCTATACGTAATCACTTTGAAATGTAACGTTTGGAACATCTTCAAAATGTGAAGTTTGACAAGCATGGATTAACGTATAATGGCTGCTGTGAAACTGAGAGAGCTTGTTGTTCCATCAGTAAGAGCAGGGCAGGCTGGGGCTCATGATAGGAAAGGCGTGTCCATTGTCATGTGTTTGCAGTTTAGTTTGTCCTGTGCTTCTCCGAGCACGCTTTTCTTATGGCCTATGGTATAGGCTATGGATCATTTTATTGAGACCACACTAGGCGCACTTGATATTCCACGCCCAGCAAAGAATCCGCGATGAGGCGCATCATCGGGCACACATCGAAATACTATAATAAGCAACTAATTCTCAAACCCTGAGCAATACCACATTTATTTTATTACAAATCACATGACCCTCCCCTGGACTAAATTAAATAAATACTAAACCCTCCCCCTGACTGAAATTGAATAAACATGACCCTCCCCCATTTTCTTCCAGGTAACAATTGTATACATTTCCACTGCTCCCTAATGTAAATCTCTCTGTCTCTCTCTCCAGTCTCCAAATATTGATGGTTTAACACGGTAGCCTACATCTAAAACACAATCAGTGTATATTTGTAACCGGTTGGGTACACCATTCGCCGACCAGGAGACACGCGCAAAGCCACGGGTAGATGGCTAGATGCTCACGAACATCATCAGTGGTCGTGTGTGTGAGGCAGAGAGAGTGAGAGACAGACAGACATAAAGTGATAGACATCAAGAGACAATTTGGAATCAATAAAAACAGAAGAAACATTGAGATTCTTCAACAAAGACTTTGGCAAACTACGTTCATGTTTTGCATTCTTAGAGCGCGACTCGACCAAGAACCCTTCGTGGACTGCAATTGAACAGTGTGAAGGCACAGATTATACAAATTGGAACAATAATAACGCTTTGAGAGAAGAAGCTGATCATTGTCGTTGATTGGATTGTGGTCAATCAATTTGTATCTTAAAGTCAAGATAATAGAAACAGGTAAGAAGATAAATTGGGCATGTTTGTTTTTCGACATAATTCTTAAGGGGCGTGTGCGTTCTTATATCTACAGTGTGTTATTGTCTGCCTAGTTGGAGCTACATTTTTGGAATGTGGTTTCTGGTTTCTTATATAATCAAACGAGTGCTAGGGGGAAAAATGCATTGTTTCTTAGATGTGAGTTTTACTGTGAGTAGGGTGTATTTGCTAATCAATAATATAGGCAACATTTAATTTCATGAAATATTGATGTGAATCATTTATTAAGAAAACTTAAACTTCTCGCAATGTGTATAGGCCTATGCATGCCTAATATAAATTGCATGATGGATATAAAAACAAAAAAAATTCACCCAATGCATTTTATTTTACTTCGCAAAAATAACGTCTGTACGAGCATCATATTTGTTCAAATAGGCCTTAACTATGTGGTGTCGAGAGTTCTTTTTGGATGCCATCTATTCTAGTGCCATGAGGGTGTGTCCTTTTCACAGTGGCAGTGTATGATGTTAGATTAGCCAAATCGTCTCGTGCAGTCCTGCAGAGCAGACACAAAACATGCAACAGTTTGTATAATTAGTCTTAGGCTAAGTAGATCTAAATGGTATGTAGAACGAATTATTTCAAGCGCTTGAATACTCCTCTGTCTTCCACAATACTGGCAAGTCTAGTGGTAAAGCCACAGGTTAGGATCTGAGAAAGTGGCAGACTCGCGGAGCTCGCGCCAGACAGTGTTCATGATGAGCTAGACTTTCTCGGCTATGCACCTTCTAAAACATATTCATGCACAGTTATGCAAACTACGGCTGTGTCGTAATTTAGGTAACACCAGAGACATACTAGGCAATGTTATAATATACCAACTGATACAATTATTCGGGAATTATTGTCCCTCCATGTCTCCATTTGGGCAGTGACAGAGAGCGGTCGGGTGAGCGAAAAAAAGCTTATCTGCAAATGATGGATGTGGTACAGTAAGTAGGCTACAATTATAAAAACGGAGGCACTTGTGTTAATCTGGTTGTCATGAGCTGTTAGGTCATTCCACCAAATGAGTACCTTTTGGGTAGTGTAATTTAGTATATAAAAAAATATTTATTTCACCTTATTTTAACGTTCTTTCATGAATAACAGGTTCGATTTAATAAAAATGTTGTAGCATCTCAAGAGGTTAAATTAAAAAATGACTATAGTAAGTGCCTATTAAGTGCCAACAGAATTGATCATAACAGGGTTGACTGTAACGGGGTTGATGATTTCATTTGAAATCAGCCATAAATCCCCTTGTGACAGGGGGAATGGAAGCATGTTGTGTGCAACAGGGAGGGGCAGTTGAATGCAAGCTTCACAAAAACGTTCATTTTAGCCGGTCTTTCTGGGTAATAGGGTTCATTTGTTATGGTCGACCGGCATACTTTCCCACCACAAAACACCAGAAAATGGCTAAAAGGAGTAGAACCAGATCACCTGCTTTAACACTATGATCTGATTATTAGATGTTCAATATTTCTTTAGAAAAAATATTTTGAAAAGGAATAGTTTCACCATATTAAAACGAGAGTTCAGTTCACGTAGCAGGGTAGATCTTAGAATAAAGGACGAGCATTTCATGAGATTGGATGGATCACTAATCACATTAAGTAAATTATAATCTTCAGAAATGACTTTGTCAAAACAACAAAATAACTAGGGCTTTACAATGATGGGGAAGACTCGGATACATTTGATAGTTAAGTGGGTTAAAATCTCCCTACAAGTCAGAGGGTGCACCAAGGAACGTGTCAAAATGCAGCATTTAGGCACTTTAGCAAGTATTTTTCCCGAATTAAAATCAGATTTATAGAATTCTCCGTGTGGTCTGTATTAATTAAAGCGCACTTAATGTAATAGATTTTTCAAATTAAATATTGGTGCACAATTTCTACTGAAAATATGAAACGGCACTCTTTTAGTTGAACGACCCTGCTGTATAAAGGCTTATGTTCAGCGTGAACACGCATGAATGAACATTTTGAATCTCATCACTGCGCACTACCTCTTTCTCCTCTCCTCACGTACTAGTGTTTCTTGACGCTACCATTTCCAGCCCACCTCCCTCCCCTCGGCACACATTCCTCACCGACAGTATTTGGTACTTCTAATAGGAGTCACCTGATGGAAACAGTTGCCATAGCAATACCCCGGCACCGTGACAGGAGGCACGTCCAATGTCTTGTTGTCATGGAGATTTACCATCATCATGATGGCAAAGATGTTAAGCCAAAAGCCATGAGTCTTGCTCCAGAAAGGATCTTGATGACCTGTATTTTGTCCTAATTCAGGATTTGCTTGTTCTGTTTGAGCAAGTTGTAATAAAGCGATAGATGAGACACACACACACACATCTGAGAGCTAATCAGAGGCAGTTGCATTGTGAAGAGCTACAGGTAACTGCCAAAATAAAGGAAACACTTGAGTAAATTAGGTTCTGGCAGCTCTGTTATGGTGTGGAGTGCTTTTTCCTGGCATGGTTTTAGGTCCTCTCAACCCCTTAGAAGGGCAAGGCAAATGTCAATAAATACACAGCCATTTTGGGTGATCACTTTCAACCTATGGTGAAATATTTCTATCCTGATGGGGGTCTCTTCCAGGATGATGATTGCTATGCCCCCATAGGATGACAATGGCCCCCCCATCCACAGGGCACGAGTGGTCACTGAATGGTTTCATGAGCATGAAAACGTTGTAAACCACATGCCATGGCCGTCTCAGTCACCAGATCTCAACCGAATTGAACACTTATGGGAGATGATGGGGCAGCGCCTGAGACAGCATTTTCCACCACCATCAACAAAACCCCAAATTATGGAATTTCTCGTGGAAGAATGGTGTCGCATCCCTCCAATAGAGTTCCAGAAACTTGTAGAATCTATACTAAGGTGCATTGAAGCTGTTCCAGGGGGGCATGGTAGCCCAGCACCCTATTTAGGCACTTTATGTTGGTGTTTCCTTTATTTCCTCAGTTACATGAATCTTTCATCAGCAGAGAGGCACTCTAAAATCATATTGTCAGTAATAGTGGGGTTTGTCTCAGGTAATAGCAGCTGTTGTAGATAGATTCTCATCTGCACTCTCCAAATGCTAATCAACACCTGACCTACCTCCCAAACACCTAGATATGGGAGCTTTTACATGAGCCTGGGTGTCCCAGAGAGATAGCGGTTAGTGTCACATTGGCACAGAAATATCCATAATGGGTAAGATCAAGAGAGAAAACAAGCTCCACTGATCAGATCACAACACTCCCAGATATCATTTCACATACCCATATCTACACACAGAAAATGTTTTGGTCCTAAGTAGAACCCTTTTGAGTTCCATATAGAACCCCTAACCCAGAAGGTTCTACATGTAACCCTAAAGAGTTCTACCTGGAACCAAAAAGGGTTCTATCTGGAACCAGAAAGGGTTCTCCTATAGGGAGAGCTGAATAACCCTTTTGAGTGTTTGATCATGGCCTACACTCGCAAACAAAGGTGTGAGTGTTCAGGTGTGAAAAGATTCAGACAGAGAAGGAAGATAAACAATGGGTCACAACACACAACAGCATTTCCACTATGATGTTTATTTCTATGTTTTTCCCTCCCAGTCTGATTTCTCCCATATGCTTAATTCATAATTCATGTCTTGGGCTTGAGTCATAGCTCCGTCCCTGGGTTTGTTGCTTCTACAGAGGGTACCGCTGCTTCTACTTCATTTTCTGCCTGCCCTTCCCCTTCTCCCTCAGACAAAGGGAAGTGCTGGCAGCACCATGGGACTGAATCACGGCACCGACAAACAACGGGGTGACAAAAGTGGTTTAAGGAGAGGCATAGAGGCCAGTGCAACGGGTGGCACTTCTCATTTCTAGCGAGGGAGGTGAACTTGAGGGTCTTTGTCACTAGCACTGGCCTGGCTGGCAGTGCCACTCCCCAACAGCAGCTTTCCCATGGGATTCTGAGAGATACGGCCAACTTGGCAACCTGATCTGAGAGGTTGAACTGGTTGCATTGCACTTCTCCACTGCGTGGAATTTCAGACTATTAACATTGTGTTTTTCTTGCCCACTGGTCCTGGTCGTTAGACAGTAGACAGCCGGTCAATCCTCACTCTGTCAGTTAGGGCTAGGTGATCTATAGAATTAATTCAATTAATTGTAATTCATGTTTTAGCACAATTCCAAATGCCTGTATCGCAAGAAAAACGTAATTAAAAAAATATATATGAGTTTTTATGTCCGCTTGTTCTCATGTTGTCTTTTTGGTCTTATCTCCTTTTATCCTTCTGTGTTGTATGCACCTTCCCATGTACACACACACAGACACACACACACACACACACACACACACACACACACACACACACACACACACACACACACACACACACACACACACACACAAAGCCCCTCCCTTTGCTACTCACAACAACGAAGATGAGAGATTACTTCTTCCTCTCTGACAAGCAGTTTCAACTCGTTATTTGCATTTGAGGTTTGGTCCAACAGAATCGGTCATATGGACACCAAAACACATTGAGACAATATTTTACCGTAATATAGGAGAAGATAACCTTTCTAATGAGACCCTTTTTATGTCTCAACTCCTCAAATTGTGCGCAGAGCAGACTACTGAAATAGGAGTATCAATGAACATTGATTCTGGTAAATGTAGCCTAACATGCTGACCACACTGCTCGCGTTACGTGTACGGAGCATTGCAAAATACATTTACACGTGTTATTCAACTAGCGTCTGCGTAGCCAGGCACTAAAATAGAACTTGGTTCTAGTTGTAATGCTTAGCGTGCTGCAAGTCCTGCCTCTCCCATCTCCTCATTGGTTTTACCCACGTGGGTGATTGAAAGATGAACTGAGGTCCACACTCCAGTTCAGTTGGTGGTGGTAATGCACCTTAAAGTTGTTTGCCAACCACCATATAAAGTCCATAGAAGATGACTGAAGGAGGACAGATTACTAGATTACTCAGTTTACCCTTTTATCTGTGGATTAATTGTCGGAGTAGAGGACCTTGTGCATTTCAGGTAAAATAACAACCCAATGTTTATATCCCAGGACAAATTAGCTAGCAACAGCAGGCTAGCTAGCTAAATTATCATAAATGTTTAATGCTTTTCGACCTGTCCCCAAATTAATATAGTTGGTTTATATTTCGTTTTGATATTTCCACCTGCGTGTGCTGATCGCATCTCATGTGGATGGACGAAATCAACGTGTGCATGCTGAGGCACGCGCGCACCCGGTCTAGTCAGCATGTAAGTATAATTTCAAAAGCCCTGAATTCATTAGATTATTGCTGACTCTTTGAAATGAAGTGTATTTGACCTTGAATTGTGAAACAATGTTTATTTAGAGAAAACATTTAAAAAAAGAGATATACAGTTGAAGTCGGAAGTTTACATACACTTAGGTTGGAGTCATTAAAACTCGTTTTTCAACCACTCCACAAATTTCTTGTAACAAACTATAGTTTTGGCAAGTCAGTGAGGACATCTACTTTGTGCATGACACAAGTAATTTTCCCAACAATGTTTTGTAGACAGATTATTTCACTTATTTCACTGTATCACAATTCCAGTGGGTCAGATGTTTACATGCAATAAATTGACTGTGCCTTTAAACAGCTTGGAAAATTCCAGAAAATGATGTCATGGCTTTAGAAGCTTCTGATAGGCTAATTAACATAATTTGAGTCAATTGGAGGTGTACCTGTGGATGTATTTCAATGCCTACCTTCAAACTCTGTGCCTCTTTGTTTGACATCATGGGAAAATTAAAAGAAATCAGCCAAGACCTCAGAAAACAAATTGTAGACCTCCACAAGTTTGGTTCATCCTTGGGAGCAATTTCCAAACGCCTGAAGGTACCACGTTCATCTGTATAAACAATAGTACGCAGGTATAAACACCACGGGACCACGCAGCCGTCATACCGCTCAGGAAGGAGACACGTTCTGTCTTTTAGAGATGGACGTACTTTTGTGCGAAAAGTGCAAATCAATCCCAGAACAACAGCAAAGTATCTTGTGAATATAAGTAAAACAAGTCGACATAACCTGAAAGGCCGCTCAGCAAGGAAGAAGCCACTGCTCCAAAACCGCCATAAAACAAAGCCAGACTACGGTTTGCAAATGCACATGGGGACAAAGATCGTACTTTTTGGAGAAATGTCCTCTGGTCTGATGAAACAAAAATAGAACTGTTTGGCCATAATGACCATTGTTATGTTTGGAGGAAAAAGGGGGAGGCTGGCAAGCCGAAGAACACCATCCCAACCATGAAGCACGGGGGTGGCAGCATCATGTTGTGGGGGTGCTTTGCTGCAGGAGGGACTGGTGCACTTCACAAAATAGATGGCATCATGAGGAGGAAAATTATGTGGATATATTGAAGCAACATCTCAGACATCAGTCAGGAAGTTAAAGCTTGGTCGCAAATGGGTCTTCTAAATGGACAATGACCCCAAGCATACTTCCAAAGTTTTGGCAAAATGGCTTACGGACAACAAAGTCAAGGTATTGGAGTGGCCATCACAACGCCCTGACCTCAATCCCATAGACAATTTGTGGGCAGAACTGAAAAGGTGTGTGCGAGCAAGGAGGCCTACAAACCTGACTCAGTTACACCAGCTCTATCAGGAGGAATTGGCCAAAATGTACCCAACTTATTGTGGGAAGCTTGTGGAAGGCTACCTGAAACGTTTGACCCAAGTTAAACTATTTAAAGGCAATGCTACCAAATACTAATTGAGTGTATGTAAACTTCTGACCCACTGGGAATGTGATAAAAAAATATAAAAGCTGAAATAAATCATTCTTCTACTATTATTCTGACATTTTACATTCTTGAAATAAAGTGGTGATCCTAACTGACCTAAGACAGTGAATCTTTACTAAGATTACATGTCAGGAATTGTGAAAAACTGAGTTTAAATGTATTTGGCTAAGTTGTATGTAAACTTCCTACTTAGACTGTAGACTGTAGATTGTGAATCGGCCATAAAAAATTGAGGTATGATTTTCGCGGCCTGATCACAGAGCCCTACTGTCAGTATAAAGATACTACTCTGGGGTAAACACTACGAAATGGACCTCGTGGGTTGTATTTGCTATCATGCCCCAGCCTCCTCCTTCGCCCTATTCGCTGTCATCCTTTTCCTATCCCTCCTTTTCAGCCTGTTAAATCAAAAACGTTAAAGCTTGTACTGTACTCCTCTGTCCTGTGTTTTTTTTGTGTCTAGTATAATGCATTCGGAAAGTATTCAGACCCCTTGACATTTTCCACATTTTGTTACATTACAGCCTTACTCTAAAATTGATCAAATAAAAAAATCCTCATCAATCTACACACAATTCCCCACAATGACAAAGCAAAAATAGGGTTTTAGAAATTTTGGCAAATCTAAACAATTATGTAAAACCTTATTTACATAAGTATTCCGGCCCTTTTATTTGAGACTCGAAATTGAGCTCAAGTGTATCCTGTTTCTATTGATCATCCTTGAGATGTTTTTACAACTTGATTGGAGTCTACCTGTGGTTAATTCAATTGATTGGACAGTTCGCAGTGCATCTCATAGCAAAAACCAAGCCATGAGGTCGAGATCAGAGATAGGATTGTGTCTAGGCACAGATCTGGTGAAGGGTACCAAAAACGTTCTGCAGCATTGAAGGTCCCCAAGAACACAGTGGCCTCCATCATTCTTAAATGGAAGAAGTTTGGAACCACCAAGACTCTTCCTAGAGCTGGCCGCCCGGCCAAACTGAGCAATCGGGGGAGAAAGGCCTTGGTCAGGGATGTGACCAAGAACCTGATGGTCACTCTGACAGAGCTCCAGAGTTCCTCTGCGGAGATGGGAGAACCTTCCAGAAATGCAATCATCTCTGCAGCACTCCACCAATCAGTCCTTGATGGTAGAGTGGCCAGACTGAAGCCACTCCTCATTTAAAACCTTTTTGATCTAGGTGGGACACTAGCGCCCCATCTCGACAACATCCGGTGAAATTGCAGAGCGCGAAATTCAAAATACAAAAATCGTAATATTAAACATTTATGAAAATACAAGTGTCATACATCAAAAGCTTAACTTCTTGTTAATCCAGCCGCTTTGTCAGATTTCAAAAATACTTTATGGCAAAAGCATACCATGCAATTATCTGAGGGCAGCGCCCCGCATACAAAAGCATAAAAAAAAAATCCAAACCAGCAGAGGCGTCACCAATGTCAGAAATAGCGATAAAATAAATCACTTACCTTTGAAGATCTTCCTCTGTTTGCAATCCCAATGCTCTCAGCTACACAACAAATGGTCGTATTGTTCGATAAAGTCCTTTATATCCCCAAAAAGTCAGTTAATTGGCACGTTTGATTCAGTAATCCACCCATTCCACTCGTTCAACATGCATACAAAGGAATCCCAAAAGTTACCAATAAACTTCGTCCAAACAAGTCAAACAATGTTTCTAATCAATCCTTCGGTACCCTAATATGTTAATAAACTACAAAATTTAAGACGGAATGTAGTATGTTCAATACTGGAGATAAATAACGAACTGTGCTCTCTCATCCATGCGCGCCACAAGACTACAGTCCAAAATGAGAGCCATCTTGAAAAACTACAATTACAAACTCATTTTTCAAAAAACAAGCTTCAAACCCTTTCTAAAGACTGTCGACATCTAGTGGAAGCCATAAGAACTGCAATCTGGGAGGATTCCTTTGAATATCCCATAGACAAGCATTTCAATTGGTGGTGACCTCAACCAAAAAAAATCTTCTGGATGGATTCTCCTCAGGGTTTCACCTGCCATATCAGTTCTGTTTTACTCACATACATTATTTTAACAGTTTAAGACACTTCAGAGTGTTTTCCATCCAATGCTACCAATTATATGCATATCCTAGCTTCTGGGCCTGAGTAACAGGCAGTTGACTTTGGGCACGTCAGTCATCTGAACTTCCGAATACTGCCCCCTAGCCTTAAGAAGGCTAAAGACTCTCAGACAGACTTCCGGTTGAGCAATATAGAAAGAAGTCGCACAAGGTTTCTTCTCCGACAAATTTAGCCTAAATTCATACTTTTCATAACCTCAAAAGCCTAATTTTAATTACCCAGTAATAGGGTGTACCTAAGTTAGCATTAGCAAACCAGCCACATGGTTTGGAAAATCGACGGAAAAAACTTCACATTCCAACAAATCAACCTCAGCTAAAACTGGCGGCTGCACTGGCTCCAATTCAGGCAACTGTGGAAACCCTCCGGGGTTCTGTGGCATCTCACACTACCAAACTGGCCAAAGTTGAGGCCGGGCTCTCCAGCCACAGCGACCAACTCACTACGCTGGAAACCAAGCTTGACGATGTGGCCGCCGTCAACAAGTCTCTGAAGCTACAAGTGGAAGATTTGATTTCACGTTCAAAACGCCAGAATATCTGCGTGTTTGGACTGCCGGAGGATTCTGAGACAGGATATCCAACCCAGTTCATGGCGGAGCTGTTCAAGGAAGTTTTGAATGATGAGGCGTTTCCCAATCTCCCTGAACTTGATAGAGCCCACCGCAGCCTTTGCACCGAAAGCTCGCCCAGGTGGCCGACCACGTCCCATCATAGTGCAATTCCATCGATACAAAGAAAAGGAGCTTGTCCTTCGGTGGGCAAGGGAACATGCCGAAATCACTTTCCAAGGCCACAAGATCAAGTTCTACCAGGATTTCAGTTCTAGCCTGGTGAAGAAATGGTCCGCATTCAATGACATCAAGTCCACTATGTTCAAGAAGGGAATCCACTTTGGGCTGATTTATCCTGCCCAACTCCGTGTCACCTTTAACGGTGAGGTCCATTTTTTTGAAAATCCTGAAGCAGCTGAGTCCTACCGACAGCACATACATTGAATGCCTGAAATACATTGAATGCCTGAATTGGGATGATTTCTTCCTGTATTATGTGAGTAACGTTAGTTCTAGTGACCGTGCGGACAACAGGCTACATATGTCTATGACCATCTATTGATCCGTTTCTTGTGAAATAATCCTATGCTAAAGCTTGTTGGCTATAGGAGGTATGTTTGAAGCAGCACATAACTCCTTTCTGTTGTTGACAATGACATACTATACTGTCTCACTGCTCTTTAAACTTTCATTTGATCTTGTTTAGTTTCTTAATCAAAGACAATCGCTGGTAAAAGCGCAGCATTTTGATATCTTTCATTTTACTAAGGCTTTGAACTTGCTGCTCCACTAATGGCAATATATAGCCTACATTGTAGTTTGGCAGCCTTTAGGTCATTTTGGATACTTGCTAGTTAGACACAGATCCTGTCCACCAATATTTGTGTATATACATATATATTTCATTGGGGTCTGCATGATATATACCATTTTTTATTGTATTTTTTACTCTTTATTTTTATGGACACTGAACTACCGTGGTTTACTTTGGCCATGATTGGTGAGGTTGGTCACTGATGGTCCTCAGTTACATTCACTTTATCTTGGACTCCACTACGACATTGGAGTCTAATACCATCGGTGCTCTCTTCCAATTGTACTCTTGTTTAATTGTTGCACTAGCTGAAGAGTTTAGACCCATGGTTCGTTTGCGTAATTGTACATATCCAAAATGCTAATTGTCCATTTGTATAATTGTATTGATTTATTCCCTCCTATCGACGTTTAACAATTTACCAATACAGGGGCTGACCCTTTTCATAGCCTACTGGTTAATTTCAAACGTTTCTCATTACTCAGCCCTGTGGCGACACCTAGTGGACTACACACATTTTTTGGCCATTGAAATTCCACCAATCGCTGTTAACATTTTAATAACTGAAGCTGAAGGTTATACTCATTGTTTAAAGTGTGACCGAAACCCAAAATGTACACTTGCCTATTGACATATTTTATTTTTTAATTTCAATGGCGTATGTAACTTCTTTCCTAGGTCGGTTTGATATCACTGCACATGTAGGGTAATCAACGGATGCTGAGTAACAGAGAATTCCTGCTGCTCGTCTCATTCATAATGACGAGTTTAGGATTTGTATTTTTCCTTTTTTCTTTGAAGGGTGTTGTACTATCATTTTTATTTTTGTGTATGTTGGGGGTGGTGGGAGGGTACGTTGGCATTATCCAAAGATTCTTGTGCTCTGCTTTATTGGGGGGGATTTTATAAAAAATGTATTCAGATGTTTTGCTCATGCTGCTCCTCTATCAATCTCTCTTTTCCTCTTTTTTTTCATTTGACTTCTCTTATAAGGATTAATGTCTAGTTCAACAACAAGTCAGGATTGTACTTTAGGGCTTCCAGTCAGACTGATGACATGGAACATTCGCGATTGTGGGTGGAAAATTAAGCTCCAGAGTATTTTCACATCTAAAGAGCCTGAATACTGATATCACATTTCTTCAAGAAACGCACCTACGTGTTAACGACCATACTAGATTGCGTAAAGCATGGGTTGGTCAGGATTTTCATTCTAATTTTAACGGCAAAGCCAGGGGAATAGCAATAGTGATTCACAAACGAGTACAGTTTTCACCCTCACAGATCATTTCAGATCTTGGAGGATGTTATACAATAGTTAGTGGCACCCTCTTCCAAACCCCTGAAGTACTTGTGAATGTTTACGCCCCTAACTGGGATGTCACTAGATTTATGACATCTCTTTTAACCTCTCTCCCTAATCTTGACACCCACCACCTCATCTTCAGCGGGGACCTTAACTGTGTTATTGAACCAAGATTTGACCGGTCTAATCCCAGAACACTTACTCCTTCCGGGATGGCAAAAGCTCTTTCTACATTCATGACCCAAATGGGTTGTGTTGATCCATGGCGCTTCCTCCAGCTGGTCACAAAAGACTTCTTCTACTTTTCTCATGTTCATCAAGCCTACTCACGCATAGACTACTTTTTTTTAGATAGAGCCCTTCTCCCCTCAGTTAAAACTACAGTATATTCTGTGTTGGTGATTTTGGACCATTCCCCTCACATTTTGGACTTAGCACTTACTCTGAATGCAAAAAAACCTGTTGAATTGTAGATTTAACATGGCCCTATTGTCTAACAAAGAATTCTGTGACTTTATTTTGACCAACATAGATGTATTCATTCAAACGAATAAAAATGATGACACCTCTTCTCTTCTTCGGGAGACTTTCAAAGCTGTATTACGGGGAAAGATAATTTCTTACAAAGCTCATTATGTCAAACTAAGAAAACTGAAACATCAGGAACTGGTGGACTCAATTTGGGCAATAGACCGGCAATATTCAACTTCACCATCCCCTGAATTATACGCAGAGGCTGAAACTTCAAACTCAATTTAATCTGCAGTTTCTGTTGCAACGAACTTAGTACTACAAATATGGTGACAAGACCAGCCGTCTTTTGGCACACCAACTTAAACGCTAGTCAGCATCTCATTTTATCTCTCAGGTATATGACTCCTCCCATAATCTTACAAGTGATTCCTCTAATATTAATTCAACTTTCGTGTCATTTTATTCTAACCTCTACAAATCCGAACCCCCATCAGATAATACGGCTATGAACAACTTTTTATATAACTTGGATATCCCATCCATTGATATGGACATGAGTAAAGTTCTGGATAACACTCTGCATCTTAATGAGATAACAAAGGATCTAAAGTTAATGCAAAGTGACAAGGCCCCAGACCCTGATGGCTGCCCCGTCGATTTTTACACTAAATTCTCAGACAAACTCGCCACATTACAATTAGATATGTTCACCGACTTGTTATCCCAGGGCTCTCTCCCCCCGACGCTAACCCAAGCCTCTATCTCTCTTAAGAAAGATAAAGATCCGGCGAAATGTGGTGGATATCGGCCCATTTCACTTTTGAATGCTGATGTTAAATTATTAGCTAAGGTTCTAGCGTGCCGGTTGGAACCTTGCCTTCAGGATGTCATATTTGATGATCAAACGGGTTTCATCAAAGGGCGACAACTGTTTTCCAATGTACGACGGCTTTTGAACATTATACTCTCTCCTATCTCTCCAGACCCTGAAATTATTGTTTCTCTTGACGTGGAGAAGGCTTTCGACCGGGTGGAGTGGGATTATTTATTTATATTTTGGGATGATTTGGTTTTGGATCCAATTTCATCTCATGGATACGTCTGCTCTATTCTGCTCCGACGGCTAGCGTACACACCAACTCTCCACATTCAAAATACTTCCCCCTCTCCAGAGGGACCCGTCAAGGGTGCCCTATGTCCCCACTACTTTTTGCTCTTGCGATAGAACCGCTTTCCTTGGCCTTAAAATTATCACCATCATTCACTGGAATCCACCGAGCTGGTGAAGAGCACAAAGTGACACTGTATGCAGATTATCTACTATTATATATCACTAACCCTGTGAACTCTGTCGATAACATAATGCATATTTTAAACACATTTGGATCATTTTCAGGTCACAAATTGAACATTCAGAAAAGTTTATATTTTCTGATCAACCCTGCTGCCAAGCAAATTCCCCTTGGAGCCCTGGCTTTCCATCTTTCGCCCTCTGTTTTTTCCTATTTGGGTGTGAATATAACACACTCCCTGGCTACCCTCCATAAAACTAACTTTGCAAGCCTAGTCACACGAGTTAAAGCAGACTTACAACGCTGGGATAGTCTGCCTCTCTCATTAGCTGGCAGAATCCAATCTGTTAAAATGAATATTTTACCTAGGTTTCTATACCTTTCCAATGTCTTCCAATCTTTCTGCCGAAATCATTTTTTTACCAAGTTGGATAGGCTCATCAGTCATTTTATCTGGGCAGGAAAATCAGCTAGGATACGTAGAGTAATACTTCAAAGAAGGAGACAATATGGAGGATTGGCACTTCCAAATTTACTGCTTTACTATTGGGCAGACAATATTCAAAAGATTTTGGTCTGGTGTAATGCTCCAGCTACCAAATGGTGCTCATTAGAGGCGCAATCCTGCCAATCATCATCTCTTTCTGGTCTTGCTTGTGCCCCACTGTCCTTGTGTCCTTCAGAGTATATGGGAAAACCCATTGTGTGCTCTACTTTGAAGATCTGGAGACAATTTTGTCAACATTTTAGACTTTCTGCCCCTTCTCTTCTAGCCCTATCTTTATCAACCACCTATTTTTACCCTCCAAACTCCACCAGGGTTTTGTTTTGTGGCATGAGAGAGGTTTGGTTTGTCTCAAAGATTTATTTTTTGTTGGGAAGTTTGTCAGTTTTAATGATCTCGTAGCTAAATCTAATCTAGCTCATTCTAATCTTTTGTGCCTTTTTCGAGCCCGTAACTTTGTTTGCTCTCATTTTCCCACCTTTCCTCAACTACCTCCCAAGACGTTGCTAGAGGAGATTTTGTCCCTCCCGTGGAATCGGCAAGGTCTGATTTCTAGATTATATGACATTATGCTGTCCTCTAAACCCTCTCCAATTAACAAAATCAAGACAGAGTGGGGTAGTGAACTTGACCTTGCAGATGACTGGTGGGAGGAGGCCCTTCTTAGGGTTAACTCCACATCCTCGTGTGCTCGGTTAAGTTTAATTCAGTTCAAAGTCTTTCACAGAATTCACCAAACCAAAGAAATACTTAGTAAATTCCTCCCAGACACGAATGACACATGATAGATGTTCATTTACTCCGGCAGACCACACCCATGTGATTTATTTGTGTTCTAAGCTGTCTGAGTATTGGTCATCCTTTTTTAATACTCTCTCTAAAACTCTAGATATTGACCTGCAGCCTTGTCCTCTAATGGCAATGTTTGGAGTTCCATCTTTGTTGCATAGTCTCATTAAAAGGGAAGTTGACGTTGTAGCGTTTGCCTCCCTTATAGCCTACCGGCAGATCTTACTTAACTGGAAATCCTTCACACCTCCCACTGCATCATCCTGGTAGAAAGATCTAATGTCTTTTCTACACTTATAAAAAATGTAATACACTCTAAGTGGATGTACTGATAACTTTTTCTTGAGATGGCAGCCTTTAATTTCCTTTTTTGAACAGTTGCCTTCTATTGATCAGGAGTAAGAATTTTGGCCAACGGGATACAGGAGGGTGTGGGAAGGAAGGGATAGTATGGTGTGAGATTTTTAATTTTTGTGTATGTATGTGTTCAATTTGTATTTTGTATTTCTTTATATATCCAATAAAACATTTAAAAAATAAAACAAAAAAAGACTCCCAGACCATGAGAAACAAGATTCTCTGGTCTGATGAAACCAAGATTGAACTCTTTGGCCTGAATGCCAAGCATCACTTCTGGAGGAAACCTGTCACCATCCCTACGGTGAAGGATGGTGGAGCCAGCATCATGCTGTGGGGATGTTTTTTAGCGACTGGGATCGAGGCAAAGATGAACGGAGCAAAGTGCAGAGAGATCCTTGACGAAAACCTCCTCCAGAGTGCTCAGGACATCAGACTGAGGTGAAGATTCACCTTCTAACAGGACCATTTTTTTTTTTTTTTTTATTTAACTATGCAATGACCCTAGGCATACAGCCAAGAAAACGCAGGAGTGGCTTCGGGACAAGTGTCTAAATGTCCTTGAGTGGCCCAGCAGGAGCCCGGACTTCAACCAGATCAAACATCTTTGGAGAGACCTGAAAATAGCTGTGCAGCGACGCTCCCCATCCAACCTGACAGAGCTTGAGAGGATCTGCAGAAAATAATAGGAGTAACTCCCCAAATACAGGTGTGCCAAGCTTGTAGCATCATACCCAAGAAGACTTGAGGCTGTAATCGTTGCCAAAGGTGCTTCAACAAAGTACTGAGTAAAGGGTTTGAATACTTATGTAAATGTTATTTAAATTTTTTTATATTTATTAATTTACTCAAAATGTCAACCTGTTTTCATTTCTCATTATGTGATATTGTGTGTAGATTGAAAAAAAAAAAACGTAATTAATCCATTTTAGAATAAGGCCGTGACATAACAAAATGTGAAAAAAGTCAAAGGGGTCTGAATACTTTGTGAATGCACTGTAGTGTAGACTAGTAGAAGTCCCCATAGAGGTCATCCAAGGTGTCACTTAGCCTTTCGTCTTGTGCTGTGTTAGCGTCGCTGTGTTAATGAGCTATCAGTAACAATAACAAGGTAGCAATGTGCAAGAGTTCTAAGTGGGCTCCTCTTCCTCTCTCTCTCTTTATATCTCTATGCCTCCATCTACCATCCATCCCTCTATAACTCTCTCTCTATATATACCAGATGGGTAAAAAGGACAGGATATGATGATTGAAGAAGGAAGAGGATAAGAATGCTGTATTGAACAACGAGAGGATGTAAAGTTCACGGCCAAAAGTCACAGAGCGGAGCTTCAACGGTGTCAGGATCTTCTTTATTGAGGTTGTAGCAGCGGTTAAGACTCAATCGCCACGCAGATTAACCCTTTCCTCCCTCTTAGAAGACCTCTGGCCACATCTGTAGATGTCTATTAGCCTTCACAACACATCATCATCCACACTGTAGACGTCCTCCCTGCCTGTGTATCTCCTGCTAATGAATAGCCTAGGGCTATAGGGTCGGGACGGGCGGTGACTGACTGAATGAGAGGATCATGAGTACAACACTGTCCTATTTAGTGCAGCTAGGGAGGGTGGTGGGAGTAGACGCAACATCACAGAGCCAGACATAACAACCCACTTATGTCTGCTCCATAGTGACTGGCGGTTGAGTGCTATTGTCCCAGTCATAACCCAGAACCTGTCTGGATATAGACAACAGCAGGCATATAAAGCACACATACTGTAACCGGGTAGAATAGTGATAACATGCAACCAGGTAAAACATGCAGCTAGTTTACAGACAAAAATTCATCCACATAATTGTGTACAGAGACTTTCTGTGCTAGACTGAGAGGTCAGTTTGGCTTTTACATGCAATGCTCTTAATGCCATGAATGACATGTAAAATGTGTAGCTCTGTGAATATTTGCCCGGATTCAACATGACAACATAATGTGTGCTGTGAGGCCACTCTCCCAGTTCAATTAGGCCATTTGTTGCTCAATTACTATCAAGTGCCCTATCATCGAGCAAATGACCTGCCTCCTGAACATGATTCATCCTAAGAAACTTCAACGTTTGGCCATGGGGCTGGGCTCGCCACCTAAAGCTGTTTCAAGGGCAAGGTCACACCTCTTATCCTTAAGGATCGGACCCTTTTTTTTTCTTCAATTTTCACCTAAAATGACATACCCAAATCTAACTGCTTGTAGCTCAGGACCTGAAGCAAGGAAATGCATTTTCTTGATACCATTTGAAAGGAAACACTTTGAAGTTTGTGGAAATGTGAAATTAATGTAGGAGAATATAACATATTAGATCTGGTAAAAGATAACAACACAAAGAAAAAAAACATGCATATTTTTTTTCATCGTCTTTGAAATGCAAAGAAAGACCATAATGTACTATTCCAGGTTAGGCACAATTTAGATTTCAGCCATTAGATGGAAGCAGTGCATGTGCCAAGTTTTAGACTGATCCAATGAACCATTGTATTTCTGTTCAAAATGTTGTATCAAGACTGCCCAAATTTGCCTAATTGGTTTATTAATACATTTTCAAGTTCATAACTGTGCACTCTCCTCAAACAATAACATAGTCTTTTTTTCACTGTAATAGCTACTGTAAATTGGACAGTGCAGTTAGAGTAACAAGAATGTAAGCTTTCTGCCCGTGTCAGATATGTCTATGTCCTGGGAAATGTTCATGTTACTTAAATCATAATGCTAATCACATTAGCGCAAGTTAGATTAACCGTCCCGTGGGGGGGGACACAGATCCCGTAGAGGTTTTAAAGGGAGTTTGGAGCTGTACACAGCACACAAACAGCATCTGGACTGTGATGCTAAGCGACTATGCTAATGACTTAGGTCCTGTCTAGCCAAATGTATTCACTCCCCCACAATCTGCATTTTGGTATCAGTAAAGGATTGGCTCCATGGGAAGTACGGCAAATAACTTGGAGTAGATAGATGGATATAGAGATGGGAAAATCTGGGAGAGGAGAGGAAAAGCAATGGAGGGATTGTTGTCATCTCTTTGCCTCAAGGGCAAATTTCTTTCCATGAAAAGCCTGAATCCAAGTAATCTACTGCAGTATTGTAACCTGTCTTTTGTCTGTAATTATCTTATCTTCAACCCATCACTCTAATTTCTCTGGGCAGCTTGGAAACTTTTACATCTAGTATCTATTCCCATCAAGATGTCTGTGTAGTACTGGTTTGATAATGTAACTGAAAATGAGACACTTGATTGGTATTGATCCATTCATTTTTTTACCCACTCTTTCTGCAGGTATCACAGCTGCCTGATTAATGCCATTATCTATCTACCAGTGGATGTTTCACGCCAATATAAATAAAACATTCCTCTGCAGAGCACCCATTTGGAGTAATTTCTAAGAGAGAACCGTACAGCCTTGAGATGAGTGGACTTACAGTAGCAGCTCAAAGTCTGAAGGAGAGAGAATCATTCTCTTATGAGATTCTCTTATGATTTCTTACAACATAATTCAGAATGATGATGGTCTTTATTGGCTCATGTTTGAACTGCAGTATGTCACATACAGAGCTTGGATAGGGCTATTGACAGGTTACAGTATTCACATCCAGTTGTGCAATGGCACTGGCCTTGTGGATTATTAGTTGAATGGATCGCCTCAGTTATCTCCCGTCCTCCTCCTCCCCTATTCTATTCTTCCAACCCTTGCTCCCTGTTTCAGTTCATTTCCTAAATTCCCATCAGCAAACACTGTCTGGCCCATTGCGCAAGTTTGTGTGTAAAACTCGAGGTATCCACCATTTTAAGCTTGTGGTACTTGGAACCTGAAAGACTAAAACTGGACTAAAGAGAACA
This sequence comes from Salmo salar, assembly GCF_965601325.2. NCBI lineage: Eukaryota > Metazoa > Chordata > Actinopteri > Salmoniformes > Salmonidae > Salmo > Salmo salar. The sequence continues at coordinate 49,073,531 of NC_138310.1, read as the reverse complement.
TTTCTATGAGATTGCACTGTTGCCATCTCTTGACTTGTAATGAGGGCAATTAGTGGGCGCTGCCTGTGTGTGGTCCTCTGTGACGTTGTGGTTTTGTGTATATGTGTGTGCGTATGTGACATATGGGGAAGTAGGCCAATTCACTGTGGCCTCCATAGGGAACTAGGAACAATCCAAGAGTGTCCATTCCAATATTCTATACATGTGATGTTATGTAAGAGGAATAAAGGTTAGTAGGGTTACGCAACAGATTGGTTCAATACAAGAGAGATGATTGGGGGGGGGGGCGTTTTCCAACCTTACCTACTGTATGTGTCTGTGTGAACATGTGTGTATGTGTGTGGCATGTTACCCACTAACACGGTTCTCTCTCTCTCGCTCTGTTTCTCTCTCTCTCTCTCTCTCTCTCTCTCTCTCTCTCTCTCTCTCTCTCTCTCTCTCTCTCTCTCTGCAGTTACCATGGAAACTATTCTGTTCTTCCTCTTTTCACTCCTGGTGTACGTGGCTGGTAAGTGCCCCCTCCTCCCCTCAGCCACTACCAACACCAACACCACTACCACAAACACCAGCACAACGACCGCACTATCCACAGGGAGGCAGGAGATACAGGGGATGGCCGTGGCATGACATGGCAGGCATGGGATTCTGACTGAACATTAGTGGACTGACTTAATCTGGAGCCTGAGGCTTCCTTCCTTTGCATGTGTAGTACAGTGTGTGTGTGTGTGTGTGTTATGTATATCCCAAGTATAATGTAATATACTGTGTATCACAAGTATATTTAGGCCATGACACACATACAGTAACTGTTTAACTCTGCCACAGGTCATAGGTTCAATACATCAGTTGAGAGCGCAACTGAGCCATCCATGTTTTTTATTCTTCTACACCTCTCTTCCTTTCACATTCCTTTCGACCTCCCTCTTTTCCTACCTTCCTGTCTTTTTTCCTGACACCCATTCTGTATCTTCTCCATTCTTTCATCTGTGTTTTGTTCACACTGTCTGTTCTGGTTTCTCTTTCTTTCTTTCTTTCTTTCTTCCTTTCTTCTTTTGTCTCCAGACTATACATCTCTCCTTTTCCCTCTTCCCTTTCTCCATCTCCAGATGTACATTTTCCTCTATCAATCTCCCTCCCACTATAATTCAGTGTTTTTCATACACGCACTCCCCATTCTGTGTGACTCCCTGTCTGTCGATATGAATACACATGCTGAGTAGAGTACACACACACACACACACACACACACACACACACACACACACACAGTCTTGTACAGCTAACCTTGTGGGGACACACAATTTAGTCCCATTCAAAATCCTATTTTCCCTAATACCTAACCCTAACCTGTACTCTTACCCTTACCCTAACCTTAACCCTAACCTTAACCCAAAAACCTAACCTTAACTCTAACCCAAACCCTAGCTCCTAACCCTAACTCTAAAACTAACCCTAGCTCCTAACCCTTAACCCTAAACCCCCTAGAAATAGCATTTAACCTTGTGGGGAATAACAAAACATCCCCAGTTGGTCAAATGTTGTTTCGCTTGGTCCCCACAAGAATAGTTAAACACGTCCCCCCACACACACACACAATGGGGGAGTGGAGCAGAAAGAAGGTCTGTGGTTTGTGCAATGGGCCGGACAGTGTTTGCTGATGGGAATTTAGGAAATTAATTGACACAGTGAGTGAGGGTTGGAAGAATAGAATAGGGGAGGAGGAGGACGGGAGATAACTGAGGCAATCCATTCAACTAATAATCCACAAGACCAGTGCCATTGCACAACTGGATGTGAATACTGTAACCTGTCAAGAGCCCTATCCAAGCTCTATATGTGACATACTGTAGTTCAAACATGAGCCAATAAGAATTCTGAATTACAGTGCATTCAGAAAGTATTCAGACCTCTTGACTTTTCCCACATTTTCTTACGCTACAGCCTTATTCAAAAATGCATTCAATTGTATTTTTTTCTCATCAAACTACACACAGTACCGCAAATGTATAAAAAAATAAAAACTGAAATATGGCATTTACATAAGTATTCAGACCCTTTACTCAGTACTTTGTTGAAGCACCTTTGGCAGCGATTACAGCTTTGGCAGCCTCGAGACATTCAGAGACTTGTCGTTGTCTTGTCACCCCAGTCTGAGGTCCTGAGTGCTCTGGAGCCGGGTTTTCATCAAGGATCTTGCTGTACTTTGATCTGTTCATCTTTCCCTTGATCCTGACCAGTCTCCCAGTCCTTGCCGCTGAAAAACATCCCCACAGCATGATGCTGCCACCACAATGCTTCACCGTAGGGTGGGTGCCAGGTTTCTCCAGACGTGATGCTTGGCTTTCAGGCCAAAGAATTCAATCTTGGTGTCATCAGACCAGAGAATCTTGTTTCTCATGGTCTGAGAGTCCTTTAGGTGCATTTTGGCAAACTCCAAGTGGGCTGTCATGTGCCTTTTACTGAGGAGTGGCTTCCGTCTGGCCACTCTACCATAAATGCCTGATTGGTGGAGTGCTGCAGAGATGGTTGTCCTTCCTTCTGGAAGGTTCTCACATCTCCATAAATTCTGGAGCTCTGTCAGAGTGACCATTAGGTTCTTGGTCACCTCGCTGACCAAGGCTCTTCTCCCCGATTGCTCAGATTGGCCGGGAGGCCAGCTCTAGGAAGAGTCTTGGTGGTTCCAAACGTCTTCCTTTTAAGAATGATGGAGGCCACTGTGTTCTTGAGGTCCTTCAATGCTGCAGAATGTTTCTGGTATCCTTCTACAGATCTGTGCATCAAGACAATCCTGTCTCGGAGCTCTTCCTTCAAACTCATGGCTTGGGTTTTGCTCTGAGAACTGTGGGACCTTTCGAAACACGTCCAATCAATTGAATTTACCACAAGTGGACTCCAATCAAGTTGTAGAAACATCTCAAGGATGATCAATGGAAAAAGAATGCACCTGAGCTCAATTTCGAGTCTCATATCAAAGGGTCTGAATCCTTCTGTAAACAAGGTATCTTTTTTTCTGAAAACCTGTTTTTGCTCTGTCATTATGGGGTATTGTGTGTATATTGATGAGGGAAAACATTTATGTAATCCATTTTAGAATAAGGCTGTAATGTAACAAAATGTGGAAAAAGTCAAGGGGTCTGAATCCTTTTGAAATGCACTGTATGTTCTAAATGTTGGGTTCTAATTATTAGAGTAAGAACTCGATGGACACTGTGAAAGCTTAAACCAAGTTTATTCTTCCCAAAGGATCGAACAGCTGAATCAACAAAAACATATTCACACAAGCACTGATATTTAACCCTTTCTCCTATGCTAAGTTTCCTCCACATCTGAACAGCGAATGCATCTTTGTTGCTAGACAGAACGTTAGTGATATCTATTGTTCCTCACTTCATCTGACCTGACCTCTGCCCCAATGCGATCACTCCTCCCCAATTCACGGCTGTCATGGTGACTGGTACCAGACTGTGTCTCTTCTCCTCCCAGAGGATCCCTCCCATATGATTCCTGATGGCTAACAATAACATAATCTCCCTCAGTGGCATGAATAAGTATATTTCATATTCTCATACGATTCTCTCTCTCTCTCTCTCTCTCTCTCTCTCTCTCTCTCTCTCTCGCTCTCAGCAGTAGCAGACCCAAGTGCCGAGGGTGAGTAACCTGTGTGTAATCAATGTGTTTAGCCATGTTAACCCCAGCCCCGTTATACTCTTTGGTATGTACAGCATTGAAAACTGTTATGATTGTTAGATGTCTGATCTGGCTAGTATCGCATTGCCTTGCCTTTCCCTGTGCCTGTATTTTTAGATGGTAAAAAGGAGAAGAAAGAGGTGGACCCATTTGTGTATGGTAAGTAGACCACTGTTAGTGCATCTTAATGCTCTTCCCCATCAACTGACGGTGTTCCGATAGCCAAGAAAGAAGACTTTCTTAAGTAGACGTCTGTGTCTCTGTGTAGACTATCATAGTCTGCGGATCTGTGGACTGGTCTTTGGCGTGGTACTCTTCGCGCTGGGCATCCTCCTCATCCTTAGTAAGTCTTCATACTTCAGTAAGTCTACCTACGCAACACATGTACTTTATGGTCCTTCGATTGTTGATTTTAAGATCGTGATGATGGTTTGTTGTCGGTTCTAGGCCGAAAATGTCGCTGCAGTTCCAATCAGGAGAAGAAGCCCAAGTAAGTCAGAAATTGTTCCTGATCCGTAGACTACATTTCTGCTCTGTTGTTTTTGGGCTGTGTTCTCCATCTCTGGTCACTCTGGTTCTGTTGCAGGGCCCCTGGAGACGAAGAGGCTAAGGCAGAGACCCTGATCGTGTCCAAGGGTGAGAGAACTGTCACTCCCCACTCACCCCTTACACACACACCTTAGAACACCCTTGACACCAGTCCATAGTCGAGTTCAACCTTTGGGAATTATTTTTCGTAGTCGATGCCTAGGTTCCCCCTATGTTACGGCCACTGTTTGAAATGACTACCCCAACCTCACTGGCTTTTCATGAAGTCATGTGAGTTTCCTTGATTCCTCCTCTTCTAACCAATCACAGCTAAGGAGCCAGAGCCAGAGCCAGAGCCTGAAGCTAAGGCTGAGAACTGAGTCAGCCCAACCAGACTGACCCCCACCTGACCGACTCAACCATTTCTGCCACTGAACCACTACCTAGCGACCAACACAATAACCGTGACGATGATGACGACGGCAACAAAGATGATGATGCTGAAAAAAATAATGATGATGAATGAAGATGATCATGAAGAATGAAGATGATGCAAAACGAATACTGTGCGACCACTGGGTAGAGGATAGGAGTGTGTAGAGGCGGGTGGGGGGGATAATGCAGATGTAAATAGACCTCTAACCTATTGTTCCGTGCTCTGTGCCCGTATACGTGTCTCGGTGATCTCGTGTGTACCTGTGCCTTTCTGCGACACTCTGTCTCCAGTTTGTTGTCTTAGCCAGTGACACCTTTCAACAGATCGTCTTTACCCCAGTTCTTAATAATAAGAGATTTGTCAAGAAATGTTCTTCTTGTTTGTGTTTAGCTTAAATTCTGTGTTTCTATCGTCTTTAGATTCTAGAGGTTACTGTTTGCTATATTTTTGTTGTTGTTGTTATCACCACCACTCTTGTAACAATTGTCCTCAATGCTGTTTTTCACATAGTAGATTCTATACTATATATACATGCATATATATTAGTATAAATAGTCTATACACACTACACAGTTATAGCTATATATATTTAAATATATGTGTGCCTGTGTGGATACATGAGTTTGGGTGGTGTGTGTGTATGTGTGTGCGTCTGAGAGGTTGTGTGTATTTGACTGTGTTGCGCCTTACACATGAGAATCCAACTGCCACAGTTTGCTTACCAAGCACAAGAATGCATCAGAGTTAACTAGGAGCTCACCAACAGTACTTACTGTAGTAAAGTGAGCTCCTACATCAGCTGTATCACTGCCTTGTCCTAGAAAAACCGTCCAATCTAGTCTCCTCCTCTGCCATTGGCTGAGCCGGGCGATACCGCCCTCAGAGGCAGGCTAGGATTGGCCGGTTCCCACACCAGTGCCGCAAATCTGTGTCCTCTATCGTTTATTTGAGAAGTTACAGTAGCTGATTGCAAAATCAGTCTCTCAACCAATGGCGTTTCGCTGTTTTGTATTGTATGATTGATTATGCATTTAGTTAATGAGCGAGCGGGCCTGTGTGTGAGTGATAGAGAGTGTGTGTAGATACTAAGTGTGCCAGAGTCATAGTTTTAGATGCCAAATTAGGTGAAGAAAATAAAAAGGAAAATATAATTTGCTCTGTATCAGATGTCAAGTAAAGCTTATGTTACGCAGTCCGATATATGGAGTCTTATGCGGAGTATCATTGTTACAACAACAAAAAAACACACTGTCACGACAAAAAGTAACTACTCTGTTCATTCTGTGCATGAGGTTGTATTGTATAGCTGCATTTTGTGCTTTTAGCATAGAAATAAAGTGTCTATCACCAATCACCTTCACGTATTTGTTCATTTATACAGTTTTAACTGTGATGTTATGTTATGGTTTACTTGTATAGTTGACTTATATGGAGAAAAATAGCCACCGACCACTGCTTCACCTGTGATTCTGGTCCTAATTGTGGTAAGCTACAAAGTCACACTACCAAGAACTACAACACAATGACAATGCAATAAACCTGCCAATTTCCAAACTCAAAGTCACTCAAGGTTGTATGAGTGCTACTTCAAAGGTAAGGTACAAAATGGTGTGCATTTCCTCCTAGGTTAGTCACAGTAATGTGAACACCGTGCCTCAATGATTCCAAAGGTTACCATCTCACACTATTTATCGGGTCTGAAGGCCACGCTTTATCGGCCTGTAAACATGTAAATGACTGGCCGATGGGGTAGGGCAAGCCGGCAGGCTGAATTATGGGGGAGGGAATGGGGTAGACGGGGCAGGTGACGACTGGAGTGCAGCTGACTACAGAGACAGAAGGAGACACACCTGAGAGGATCTCACACAGCCAGAGGAGCCTTCCAGCACCACAGGTGAGTCCAACCTGGTTCTACCGAACGCTATGACTAGAGATTGATAGACCGTTGGTACTTCAAATACGTAATAAGAGCACTTGTTGGATAAATGTATACCTACTGAATTATTGCTTATTTAACTCAAGGAACTCATAAGCAATCACAGCCAGCTAATCATGTATAGTTGGGAAATACTGTGTAAGGGTTGGGAAAAGGGCCAGCTTTTCATAAATCATCAGATTTTGATCCCAATCTTTATAATATCAATAACATGGTGTATTACTCTTCTATACATACATATTGATCAGTGGAAGGGAAAACTGTACTGGTCTATAATTACACTGAATAATATTATCAAACTAGCAATAAGCCTTTATTGATGTTGACTTTCTCAGGGTGTTCTACAAATCACATTCAATTTGACTTGTCCCAGGCGCCGAATACAACGGTGTGAACTTGACTGTGAAATACCATATTGAGTACATTTTACACTGAGTAAAAGCAGAAGCATTCTTGTCTCATATGAATGCCTTTTAGAGGGTGATTGCAGGGGGTGTCAAGGTTAATGAATTAAGCTGACATTTAGGCAATAAATAACTTTTCTATATGCTAAAGTATGTCATCCATTCATTGAAAAATCACACACAGAATACTGAAACACATACAGTAAATCAAATCAAATCACATTTATTTATATAGCCCTTCTTACATCAGCTGATATATCAAAGTGCTGTACAGAAACCCAGCCTAAAACCCCAAACAGCAAGCAATGCAGGTGTAGAAGCACAGTGGCTAAGAAAAACTCCCTAGAAAGTCCAAAACCTAGGAAGAAACCTAGAGAGGAACGAGGCTATGAGGGGTGGCCAGTCCTTTTCTGGCTGTGCCGGGCGGAGATTATAACAGAACATGGCCAAGATGTTCAAATGTTCATAAATGACCAGCATGGTCAAATAATAGTAATCACAGTGAACAGGTCAGGGTTCCATAGCCACAGGCAGAACAGTTGAAACTGGAGCAGCAGCACGGCCAGGTGGACTGGGGACAACAAGGAGTCATCATGCCAGGTAGTCCTGAGAGAGAGAAAAAGAAAGAAAGAGAGAAAGAGAGAATTAGAGAAAGCATACTTAAATTCACACCGGACACCGGATAAGACAGGAGAAATACTCCAGATATAACAGACTGACCCTAGCCCGCTGACACATAAACTACTGCAGCATAAATACTGGAGGCTGAGACAGGAGGGGTCAGGAGACACTGTGGCCCCATCCGATGATACCCCCGGACAGGGCCAAACAGGCAGGATATAACCCCACCCACTTTGCCAAAGCACAGCCCCCACACCACTAGAGGGATATCTTCAACCACCAACTTACCATCCTGAGACAAGGCCGAGTATAGCCCACAAAGATCTCTGCCACGGCACAACCAGTCAAAAGTTTGGATACACCAACTCATTCCAGGGTTTTTCTTAATTTTTACTATTTTCTACATTGCAGAATAATAGTGAAGACATGAAAACTATGGAATAACACATACGGAATCATGTAGTAACCAAAAAAGTGTTAAACAAATCAAAATATATTATATATTTGAGATTCTTCAAAGTAGCCCCCCTTTGCCTTGATGACAGCTTTTCACACTCTTGGCATTCTCTCAACCAGCTTCATGAGGTAGTCACCTGGAATGCATTTCAATTAACAGGTGTGCCTTGTTAAAAGTTAATCTGTGGAATTTCTTTCCTTCTTAATGCGTTTGAACCAATCAGTTGTGTTGTGACAAGGTAGGGATGGTATACAGAAAATAGCCCTATTTGGTGAAAGACCCAAGTCCTTATTATGGCAAGAAGAGCTCAAATAAGCAAAGAGAAATGACAGTCCATCCTTACTTTAAGACACGAAGGTCAGTCAATCCATAAAATGTCAAGAACTTTGAAAATGTCTTCAAGTTTAGTCGCAAAAACCATAAAGCTCTTTGATGAAACTGGCTCCCATGAGGACCACGACAGGAAAGGAAGACCCAGAGTTACCTCTGCTGTAGAGGATAAGTTCATTAGAGTTAACTGCAGCCCAAATAAATGCTTCACAGAGTTCAAATAAAAGACATGTCTCAACATCAACTGTTCAGAGGAGACTGCGTGAATCAGGCCTTTATGGTTGAATTGCTGCAAAGAAACCACTACTAAAGGACATCAATAAGAAGAAGAGACTTGCTTGTGCCAAGAAACACGAGCAATGGACATTAGACCTGTGGAAATCTGTCCTTTGGTTTGATGAGTCCAAATTTGAGATTTTTGGATGCAGAGTAGGTGAACGGATGATCTCCGCATGTGTGGTTCCCACCGTGATTCATGGAGAAGGAGGTATGATGGTGTGGGGGTGCTTTGCTGATTTATTGTGATTAATTTAGAATTCAAGGCACACTGAACCAGCATGGTTACCACAGCATTCTGTAGTGATACTCCATCCCATCTGGTTTGCGTTTAGTGGGACTATCGTTTGTTTTTCAACAGGACAATGACCCAAAACACACCTCCAGGCTGTGAAAGGGCTATTTGACCAAGGAGAGTGATGGAGTGCTACATCAGATGACCTGGCCTCCACAATCAGCCGACCTCAACCCAATTGAGATGGTTTGGGATGAGTTGGACCGCGGAGTGAAGGAAAAACAGTTTACTACATGATTCCATATGTGTTATTTCATCGTTGTAATGTCTTCACTATTATTCTACTATTATTCTTCACTATTATTGACTTAGGGATGTTTTAATCTCACAATCCATGCAATTAATGATTAAAGGCATAGAGATTTAGATCAAACGAACAGAACAGAGTACTGATTGTGTGTGTGTGTGTGTGCGTGTGTGTGTTTGCGTGTGCGTGCATGTGTAAATCGATATCTCTACTACCGTCTCTAGGAATTAGTCAGATATATGAAGATTAAGAACCAGTTAAAGCAGTTTGTTTGGACATCTAGTGTTCCTTATCCTGTCAACGGACATTCATAAAAACTGGATAAAAACATTAAAAACCATTCCCCAGATTTATTAAAACCAGATTATTGAAATGTAATCTGTCTGAATCCATACCCACATGAGACAATGGGTTTCAGAACTAACAGAATGCCTGTTCTCATTGGTAGTGCTACTGAGATAAATTATTTGCTAACTAGACAAACTAAAATATGTTACATTTTAACCACTTTTTCCCTGTCAGCAACGCCGGTGTCAAACAAAAAACTGATTTTCTAAGCATACCATACTACAATGAATGACTTGGGATCCAACAAATGTTATTGTAGGCACGGATACAGCTTTTGTATATCTCTTACTCATTTCCTTCATCCTAACAGACACTCACACAGACCAGCCACCATGTCTGCCGCTGGAGGTACGTTTTACACTGCTGAATTTCAATTACCGCTCATAGACACAAATAGCTCGTTTTTTGCCCAGAGGTCTAAAGTTTTGACTCACTATGTTATATTATAGTTCATGGTGATTGACCATAATACATTTAATTTGTCCTGGAGATGGAGATCATGCCCATAGGTATCTCCTCTAGTCCCGGTTTTCTCTTATACCATGGGTTTATCAGGCAATAGCAACAACCTGTGGCCTGTTTCATGTACATCATTAGCCAGTCAGGTAACGGGCAGAGAGCCACAGGGAATCATTTGCTAGCTCGTTGTTCTAGCTACATAGTAAACGTTGATTTGCTAGGCTATAGCTATAGAGACCGACACAAGCTAGTTAGCTTCGCAGTGCACTGTGAGACATACAGTACAAATCCCAAAGCACCTTCACGTAGTCAAACAAACCACTCTCAGTCACCACTACTTCCCGTTGACTGAGTGAGACACAACATATTAGCCTGCTCCTTATCTATGGAGCGGCCAATACAAAACAGGTACCATGGATCATCAAAACATATAGGCGTGACCTGCTCTGGGAGATTTACATTGACTTTCTGTGGGTCAGGTTTACTTTTGAGTCAGACATGTATTATTAGAAACCGGGACATTCGAGCCCTGGATGCTGATTGGCTGAAAACCATGGTACTGTATATTAGACAATATGGTGTATGTTTGTTTATGTACATTGCATGGGGATCATTAAACTGCATGGCATTTGAAATTGGGCCACAGAAAATCCACAACCATAAACATAGACAGGAGCCTCCTGCGTAGGCAGCCATTTACACTTACCCAGATCTACCCCTCTCATGGGACAACAGTATGTTTCTTTGTCTACTCTATTTCTGTCACTCCTCTGAGTGTACCGGTCTGTAGAGTGAACCGGTCTGTAGAGTGTACCGGTCTGTAGAGTGTGGATGTCCTCTTGGAACATAACTCATGTGTTCTCTGCTCTCTCCTCAGCTCCTGAGTACGACCCTGATGCAGAATTTGTGTACGGTAAGAGACAACAAAATGGTACTGCAGGAAAGGATTATCTGATAGACAGTAATTTGGTAATTCGATAACGCCTAATGGCAAGGAGAGAATGAGTGAGCTAGAGAGAAAGAGAGAGCGACAGAGAGAGGGAGAGAGAGAGGGGGAGAGAGAGAGCTGTTGCCACAAGAAAAGGGCAACCAGAGAAGAACAAACACCATTGTAAATACAACCCATATTTATTTTTATTTATTTTCCCTTTTGTACTTTAACTATTTGCACATAATATCACCTTTTTTTGGAACTTTTTGTGATTGTAATGTTTATTGTAAAAAACTTTTGTTTCTTATCTATTTCATTTGCTTTGGCAATGTAAACACATGTTTCCCATGCCAATAAAGCTCTTAAATTGAATTGAATTGAAATTGAGAGAGAGAGAGAGAGAGAGAGAGAGAGACAGAGACAGTGACAAGAACAGAGACAGAGACAGAGACAGAGACAGAAAGAGAGAGAGAGAGAGAGAGAGAGAGATGTTGCCATGAGTGAGCTTATGATGAGTGTGTCCTCTGTGTTGTAGACTACCAGACTCTTCGTATTGGAGGTCTGACCTTTGTTGCGGTCATCATGATCCTGTCTGTTCTCCTGCTGGCCAGTGAGTTCCCAGACCAGACTGTGTGTGTGTGTGTGTGTGTGTGTGTGTGTGTGTGTGTGTGTGTGTGTGTGTGTGTGTGTGTGTGTGTGTGTGTGTGTGTGTGTGTGTGTGTGTGTGTGTGTGTGTGTGTGTGTGTGTGTGTGTGTGTGTGTGTGTGTGTGTGTGGGGGTGTGTGTGTGGTGCGTGCGTGCGTGCGCATGTGCACTCTCTCCAACCTGACTGACATCTAACAACCCCATTTTAAACCAATTTAATGATAGTGTTCTCTATTGCCTTGCTGTCTGTTAGGGGCATGGAGAGTGCTGTAATAGACAGTATCATCAGTACTCACTGATTGTCTTTCTCTCTCATCCCCTAGGCAACAAAATCCGCCAGTGTGGAAAGCCCAGGGTGAGTGTCCTGATATCAGACAATGGAATACAAAGATGAGATACAGGCTACATCTTGAATGAGAGGCAGTCCACATCCCTCCGTCATTGGTCAAGAAATGAAAATGTGGTGTTGTTGATGCCACAGTGATCCATTGAGCAAGTTGCTCTCAGGGAAAGCAGTTATGAAGCAGTATTTAAGTGACATCTGCTGGTCATTTTGAGACATAGAGTAAGGGGTCTGGAAGACTTACTTGACTGAAGTGCTCCTATAAGGAGCATAGGCCATTGATGAATGCCATCCATCTCACTCGGTTTGGGCCAGGTTTTTCCAGGTCACACCAGTTGTGGCAGCTCTTAATCATTTCTCCCTGAACGTCTATCTTCCAAGTGTTTCTTGGGTACTGGAAGAATGCGAGATTATTCATGAATGAGGAATGATGGTCCACAATGTACATAGTTCTAATGAATCAGTTGTACATATTACTATAGGTAATAGTAGGAGTAATTTAGGCTTTCATTCACATTCATACCAAAATCCATTAGTTAAATTCTTGACTATGTTACATCTATCTACTACACCTGAAGGGACGAATATAAATGGCATTGTAACGGTCACTATTTTACAAGTCACTATTTTTACAAGAGGATATTCTGTGAATTCTATTGTTAATGTCCTGCCCTTCTGCTATGTGTGTTCCAGCAAAGAAAGCTTGAAGAGGTTCACCTACCGTAGCATGGCTGGGCACTTGTATGTTGTTGACTGTATTGTGTGAGACTGCGTTCCTTTTGTATTGATAAACTGTAGACCCACTGTAGCTGTCCTGTGTTTATTACAAAGTAAGTTGAAAATTAACCTGTGTAAATTTGACAAAGTGTTACACTGGGTTGCAGATAGCCTATCAGTTACCAAAAGGTCACTAGTTTGAATCCCGGAGGTGACAAATCTGTCCATGTGCTCTTGAGCAAGGCACTTAACCCTAATGGCGTCGGTAAGTCGCTCTGGATAAGAGCATCTGCTGAAATGTAAATTAGTCACTGAGATCATGTAATTCTGTGGTATTAGGCCTTTCCTGGCCAAGTAGTACTGTAGCCTCTATGTTAGCAGACGCCTACAATGAACCACTGCCAAGAGGACTGGATATTAATGGCTCAGAAAGTTAAGTGCCCAGTAACTGTAAACGTGATGGTACAAACCCTGCTGTCCGCTCTCAATCATTTCAGTAGTGAATTAATACCGTATGTGGCCACGAGATGGAAGCAAAACATTATTTAGCCGTGACCATAGACTTGTCTTATGCTACGAGCAAACCTGAAAAACATCCAAGGGTATATTCATTAATTGGATTCCGTTGCAAAATGTTTCGTCTGTTTAATCCGAAAGCTGTTGACTTCCGTTTAGTTCTTAAACGGAAATTGTAGTTCAGCCAAGTCCCTCTTAAAAAAAATATCCAGGTGGAAGAAGTTGGATTGAACCCCACAGGCTTCATTCCACGTTGGAGCATGGAGGAATTGTTCGTTTATACACGTGCAGCTTGTGCCAAACACTTCGCAGACTATTCGGATTGGAATGGCAACGAGTGGAAACCATACATTTAAAAGGAACTACAACTTTCGTTTTTTAAGAACTCAGCAGCTTTTATGAAACGTTGAAGAGCGTTCGGAGTAAACGGTTTCTGTTGCAAAATGTTTTGCAACGGGAACCCAACTAATGAATACACCACATTTTAATAGACTAGTAGGCTTAGTCTACTCACCTCTTTCTTTGTCCGTTTTGTGCAGCTCCTGCAGGACCTCCTCTAGGTCAAAGGGCTCAGCAGTGTCATTTTGTAAACAACAGCTACACTGTATTAGGGTGTGAATACACACACACATACACACATACACAGAGACTAAATTACCTATCATCATCCTGTTGTGATCATAATCTTTCTCACTCTTTTACATTTCCTTGATCACCATCTCTCTCTCACACACACACGCACATGCATACACGCAGGCAGGAACACACTCTCACACACACACCTACCTACCTATAGGCTAAATGGGTGAATATCCTATGGACATTTAACAAAACAGTCAAGATTTTTAGCTTATAGTTCTCTGAACTATCAAAAATCATCCTATCTTTAATGTGTTATCCTTTCCATGAATTCCCATGATCTTGCAACCTTGTAAAATAGCCTAGATAGTGACCACCTCTACCTATATTTCATTTCACCTATTTTATAGTCACATAATTATTAGCCTAAGCTAAAAGAATGGACGTTATTGTACAGTTTTCAATGTCACTGACCGTAGGCCATGCCTAGGCTATAGATGAGGCCTGGGCTACGTGAAATGTGTTGCACCCAATGACTGTGCACAGTATATGACTGTATGCACCACATGCTGTTGTTTTTACTGAGATATTGAACTCGTTTTGAAGTGCATCATCTTGCTATAGGCTACAGGCAGCGTTGGATGATTATATCGTGCTGACGATGACAAAGTGCATTAATCATGGCGCCAGGGCCGCGCTTGACTAATTATCCCAGAATAAATAAGTTGTTAGAGCCAGGGACAGTAGCTGTCAGTGGAAAGTCCACAACACCACGACGGCAAACATCTTCCTTCCCGAAACAAGGTTATTTAGCCTAGGCAACTGCATAATATATTCCTCCATCTCAATCTTTGTTTCAGACTTCTAGAACAACAAAGAGGAAGAGGCAGTGAGTCAAAGCATCGTCTCTGCTTTAGTTTTCGAAATTATTGGGAGGAGCTGTATTTTACATATTAATTTATTCTGAGCACATTTCCATTTGTTGGCAATGTCAATTCTTGCTAATAAAATCGAGCACACCGCCATGCAATCTCCATAGACAAACATTTGCAGTAGAATGGCCTTCCTGAAGAGTTCAGTGACTTTCAACGTGGCCGCATTATAGGATGGCACCTTTCCAACAAGTCAGTTCATCAAATTTATGCGCTGCTAGAGCTGCCCGGTCATCTGTAAGTGCTACTATTCTGAAGTGGAAACATCTAGGAGCAACAATGGCTCAGCCGCGAAGTGTTAGGCAACACAAGCTCACAGAACGAGAACATCTGTCCTCGGTTGCAACACTCACTACCGAGTTCCAAACTGCCTCTGGAAGCAACGTCAGCACAATAACTATTTGTAGGGAGCTTCATGAAATGGGTTTGAATGGCCGAGCAGCCGCACACAAGCTTAAGATCACCATGCTCCAGCTGGAGGGGTGTAAAGCTTGCCGCCATTGGATTCTGGACGAGTAGAAACGCTTTCTCTGGAGGGATGAATCACGCTTCACCATCTGGCAGTCCGACGGACAAATTTGGGTTTGGTGTATGCCAGGAAACCGCTACCTGTCCGAATGCATAGTGCCAAATGTAAAGTTTGGTGTAGGAGGAATAATGGTGTGGGGCTGTTTTGCATGGTTCGGGCTAGGCCCCTTAGTTCCAGTGAAGGAAAATCTTAATGCTACAGCATACAATGACATTCTAAACGATTCTGTGCTTCCAACTTTGTGGCAACAGTTTGGGGATGGCCCTTTCCTGCACAGAGCCCTGACCACAACCCCATTGAACACCTTTGGGATGAATTGGAACTCAGACTGTGAGCTAGGCCCAATTGCCCAACATCCTTGCCCAACCTCACTAATGCTCTTGTGGCTGAATGGAAGCAAGTCCCCTCAGCAATGTTCCAACATCTAGTGGAAGGCCTTCCCAGAAGAGTGGAGGCTGTTATAGCAGCAAAGGGGGGACCAACTCCATACTAATGTCCATGACTTTGGAATGAGATGTTTGACGAGCAGGTGTCCACATACTTCTGGTCATGTAGTGTACTGCCTTTTATGTTCACTAGCTAGACAGGCAAACACTGCCAAGTACTAAACAGAAAACAAATCAAAACTCGTGTACAATCCAGGTACCATCTATGCTGATATCGTCTGCCAATCACATTCTCCGTACCTAAGGCACTAAACACAGCTGGTGACAGCTTGAGAGAGATCTCAGTCTGGCAAACTGTCTCTTTTTATATGTGTAATCTATTTAGTAATAGAAACATGATACCATCAATGAAAGCTGTAAAATAACTCCCAACTTTACATAAAACGCACAACCTCAGCAACATAGATAGCTAGCTACAAGAAGTAGACCTGTTACTAACTAGCAGTGGCAGATGGCTTTATAACTAGCATTTCATTCCGGGACAAGGAGCTTAAGCTATCATTATTCCAAGTGATAATTTAAGACTTCAAAAATCTATAGAACAAGTATTGTAAACCTAAGACAATCATCAAGGCAGGACTCACTCATTTCATTCATACTGACAAACAAGAAATGCAACATTATCCCTGTCAATAGGCATAGTTGGAGTAGGATGCGGAGCACCATGCCTATATCCTTTTCCTTGCAGCCTGGTTCATTGGTTCTGTCGGTGACAATCATACCCATAACATGATGCTGCCACCACAATACTTGAAAATACAGAGGATCAACAACATTGCTTTCCCTCCAAATTACTGTTCTGTATGACAAAGAGAAAATGAACTTTTTGGCCTACATTAAAAACTACAGGCTTGGGTCAAATACAATACAACACAGAGTAAAATCCTCTGTATTAACAAGTATTGTGGTATCAGAATCATGTTATTGGTAAGCTTGTCACTCAAAATAAATATAAAAGGAGCAGGGCCCAGTTAGAGGAAGTTAGAGGAAAACCCGCCTCAGTCTTTTGGTCCAGTCTCAGTCATGACTTAAATCTGCTTTAAAAAAAACTATTTTTGCATATTTACATTTACATTTTAGTCATTTAGCAGACGCTCTTATCCAGAGCGACTTACAGTAGTGAATACATACATGTCATTTTCATTTCATGCATTTAAAAAAAAAATGTTTGTACTGGCCCCCCGTGGGAATCGAACCCACAACCCTGGCGTTGCACACACCATGCTGGCGTTGCAAACACCATGCTTTATCAACTGAGCCACAGGGAAGGCTTGCATATGGTTTTTGTTTCTTTTTTCAAAATACTTGCTGGATTATCTGATTTCCATGTGGTTTTGGGTGATGACATGAACACAACACTCAACCCAACAATGGATAAATCTAACAAATCAGGTACTGCACCACCACCCACCATAGCATTGTGAAATATGGTCTCTGATTTTACACTAGCAGATTTATGGGGCGTACATAACCCACAGCTGAAGAATATACTTTTTACTTCGCTAGACTGATCATTTTCAAGGATAGATTACATATCACTTTCATCACAGTTAGTGCATCTAGTTCAGAAGGTGAAAATTGTACATATGTCTATGTCTGATCATAATGCAAATGTATGCAAATTGCCTATAACCAATGCTCCAAATTGTGCCACAAGGTAGAGATTTAATCACACACGCTGATTTACATGAATTTATCCTCCGCAACAAAGAGTCTGTGAATGACAATATATTCCTGTGGGATGCCATTCAAGGGTTCATTATAAACAATACAATAGCATTTGCTTCTGGTTTGAACAAGTCTCAACTAAAAGAATTAACCAAACTGGGGTCCACTCTATCCTTACTAACTCATCAACAGCAGAACAGTTTCTCCGCCTAGAAAGAGGGAGAATTTTTTATCATAATATCTGAGTTAAATTCCTCACTCAGATTAAGAGCAGAATATCTCATTCATAGAGTCAGACAAACTGACTATCTGGACAGTAATACACCTAGCTTCCTCTCAGCTAGTAAATTACGCAATAAGGATAGGCCCTCTATGGAAAGACTAGACTCTCACAAACACAATGGTGTTTTTTTGCTCCCTGATCTGGCAACTTCTGTCTGTAGCGTCCAAACCTTTTGGGCTACACAGTAATATAACCCCTCTGTGCAAATGTGAGACTCTCACAAACATGTAAATGTCAGTGGTTTTGCTCTAGAACGCCCACAGGCCTCACAAGACTCGTTTCAAGGTCCCCTGGTACCAGTTGAAAAAAAATGAATGGAAGTACTGTATACAGTGCATTCGGAAAGTATTCAGACCCCTTTCTTTGTTTTCCACATTTTGATACGTTTCAGTCTTATTCTAAAATGTATTTAATTATTTCTTCCCCTCATAAATCTACACACAATACCCCGACATCCTTGAGATGTTTCGACAACTTGATTGGAGTCCATCTGTGGTAAATACAATTGACTGGACATGATTTTGAAAGGCACACAACTGTCTATATTAGGTCTCACAGTTGACAGTGCATGTTTAATGCCAAAAATATGGGGTTAAATACATGTAAAATCAGTGCATGTTTAGTGCCATAAATATGGGGTTTAATACATGTAAAAAAAATAGATATTTATCTCAGATATAGGAGAAACACTTCAGAACTAACTTATTTTTTATTTTTGGGGGGACGATCTGTGGTTCCATGTAGTGAATCTGTAATTCAAGGCATTTGTATGGGCTAGTAGCAGTAAGGCCCCCCAAAAAACAGAGCAAAAAACATGGTGATATAATTTTTGGATACTTTAATGGGGCTTAAAATTCTAAATCAAATAGCTAAATAATCCTTGGTATGACTGTCGTGGAAATTCACCACTATGGACTCAAACTCAATGTGCATGAATTAATCTTTATTATCACAGCCGGAGAGGTTCACAAACTCAATCCAAACTTGATGAATACTCTGAAAAGGGCGTTCCCTTTCAGTTCTTATATACTGTTACACAAACAAGTCATATCAGCATGATTTACATTATTAATTATTAACTTTAGTCCTTCATGTGACTGATGAGGCTTCTACTCTCAAATCCTAAAACTGAGATACTCCTTTTGGTTCCCAGAACAATGGTCTGAGGAGGAGGTCACATATGTTCAGACAACAACATTTTCCCTCACATTCCCTCCTTTTATCACTGTGATAATATAAGGTAACTATTATATTATGGCTTAAACTATCAAAGGATGTTCTATACTTCTATCAAAGTAAGCAAAATCAACACATAAAACCAGACCCTTTATCCTTTCAAACCCTTCACTCTGGGTTGTACAATCTAAAAAACACACAGATACACAAGGGATCTGTAGACCCAGAGGTAAATACATCTCTCAAGGTTTATTTCCATAGCTCTTACCACAATCAGGTTGCATTGACCTGTTCTGTACTAACTGTTCCTGGGACATAAACTAGTCAAAATATAAAACCTGTTGTTTAACAAATCCGCTAGGGCCTTCAAAAAGTTAGTGTTGACTTATCAGCTCAATATTCAGTCCTAAAACATTTAATTAGATCTACTCCAATTCTGGACAGTGTTCCACACAATGGAAAGAGATGATTGTTTTTTAGATGACATTACCTTACCATTTAATTCACTGGTGTTATTGAAACTATCGAATTAAGACATAATAATTGGAAATTGTCAAAAACTTATATTATTTAATGATTCATACCTGTGTCCCTTACAGCCTGAGTTCAGCGAGTATCACTCACTTTCACCGGCAGCCAATCTATCGGTCCACCGGAAGCTTATCTTTAACCCAGATGGCAGCCTCTAATTTAATATCAGTCCCAGGGCTCAATTCCTCTGTTTACTTCTTCAAATTACTAAGATATTGCATTATTACAGTGCTATCTGAAAGCCACTTTTCCAGATTGACTGACCTTCATGTGTTAGACGCATTAAGAAGGAAAGAAATTCCACAAATTAACTTTTAACAAGGCACACCTCATGAACAAGGCACACCTCATGAAGCTGGTTGAGAGAATGCCAAGAGTGTGCAAAGCTGTCATCAAGGCAAAGGGTGGCTACTTTGAAGAACCCTTGAATGAGTAGGTGTGTCCAAACTTTTGACTGGTACTGTATATAAAATGATGGTTGTTGATGTGTATGGCTGCATTTCAGATACATTTTTGTGCATTTGAATGTTGCAGTAATAGGACTTAGGCCTCGGGTTTGAGCGAGTGAGAGAGAACATAATTTTGATTGCAAGCCCTGATCCCATTGACTCGACTGCCCCGCATGGAGAGAAAGAGAACCGTTCAATTTCAGCCACTCACAAGTCTCATTTGAATTTCCTGATGCATCAGGAAAATTCTCCGCCACAAAAGAGTCATCAATAAAGATCCGACATCTATATATGTTCCTCTTCGTCACACACAGACAGACAGCGGCTTGCGTTTTCACATGAGGCTGTTTACATATTAGATAGAAGCATGCCATTGGCTGCCTTCATGACAAGGGATATGTATGGGAGTTCTGATTGGTTCCATGTTAAGCAGTTCAGGAAATTTGCCTGAGCAGACAGTGTTGAAATATACTTTTTATTTTTTTTAATTTGCAAGAATTGAAGGTGCCAACAAATTTCATAGTCATCATAAGAATGTTTTACTGTCATATACAAAAAAATCAGCTCCTCCCTCGACAGGGATAGATCAACTTCAAATTTTTCTGCGTCGGCCCACCACCTAGAAGGGAATATTAGGCCTATATACCTCGCTCAATAAGGTGCATGAATTGAGGAGTAAACAGTGATGTGAAGAGGAAATTCAGCAGCTCTTGGAGGACAGTGTAAGCTGATAAGAGCTTCAGTAAAACAAATGCGTTTCAGCCTTGTCAGAGTTATAGGTGCAAAAAGGAATTAAAACATTGTGATTGTTAAATTACTAGCAATTCTTTCTCAATAACCAGTCCAATCACATTTTTTGTTGAATTTCCACTGTGATTGGCACCTGATTGGTCTCTGAACCTGTAGTAGGCCTTTCGAAATATATAAAAGTGTCCTTAATTATTCCACCACAGGAGGTTGGTGGCACCTTAATTGGGGAGAATGGGCGTGTGGTAATGACTGGAGCGGAATTAGTGGAATGGTATCAAATACATCAAACATATGGTTTCCAGGTGCTCCATTACAGCCGTTATTATGAGTCGTTTTCCCCTGAGCAGCCTCCTGTGTTTTCCACCTATAACTCCGACAAGGCCAAAACAAATTTGTTTTACTGAAGAACCTTTATCAATTTTCACTGTCCTCTAAGAGTTGCTGAATTTCCTGTTAACTGGCCTATTATAGAACCACAAACACCCAAAAGTTTCAGCGTGTGGAAACAGCATCAATCTCCCACCAAGGCAACTTGCTGGATCAATGTGGTGAATACTGTAGATGGGCTGCTTTGACAGGTGGGCTCTCCCTCCCTCCCGCACCTGCCTTGCTTTGCACGAAGACTTCACTTAAGTTAAGCATGAGTTAAGCCATTTATCAGACTGTTCCCTGTCCTGATAATATCTTTAGTTCTGTGTGTGTGCTCACGGACCTGAAAACACAATGGACAGGTGCTGGGGTATGTGAGAGGGCAGGTCAGTTATTGTGCCCACAGCTAAGGTAGGTAGCCTAATTGCCAGCCTCTGTGTGTACTGTATATGTCAGACTATGACAATGTCAACAAGTTTGCAGTTGAATTGGTTATAGCGCAAAACCGGTTATAGCGCAAAGCATTGGGGTGAAACTGAGGTAGAACAACAATACCAGAACAGCTAAATCAAATGTAAAATGTTTAACTGTCAAAAATTCTCTAATCTAATTTACAGGTCTGAAGAATCAGCAGGAAGATCTTTCAAAAATTGGACGTCTGTCCATTACCTGAGGATGCTGGGAAATGCCTTCAAAACCGGCCACTAGGGGCAACAGTAAGCTCTATTACCATCATATACTCAGCAAAAAAAGAAACATCCTCTCACTGTCAACTGCGTTTATTTTCAGCAAACTTAACATGTGTAAATATTTGTATGAACATAACAAGATTCAACAACTGAGACATAAACTGAACAAGTTCCACAGACAGAAATTGAATAATGTGTCCCTGAACAAAGGGGCGGTCAAAATCGAAAGTAACAGTCAGTATCTGGTGTGGCCACCAGCTGCATTAAGTACTGCAGTGCATCTCCTCATGGACTGCACCAGATTTGTCAATTCTTGCTGTGAGATGTTACCCCACTCTTCCACCAAGGCAACTGCAAGTTCCCGGACATTTCTGGTGGGGAATGGCCCTAGCCCTCACCCTCCGATCCAACAGGTCCCAGACGTGCTCAATGGGATTGAGATCCGGGCTCTACATTGGCAATGGCAGAACACTGACATTCCTGTCTTGCAGGAAATCACGCACAGAACGAGCAGTATGGCTGATGGCATTGTCATACTGGAGGGTCATGTCAGGATGAGCCTGCAGGAAGGGTACCACATGAGGGAGGAGGATGTAACGCACAGCGTTGAGATTGCCTGCAATGACAACAAGCTCAGTCCGATGATGCTGTGACACACCGCCCAAGACCATGACGAACCCTCCACCTCCAAATTGATCCCGCTCCAGAGTACAGGCCTCGGTGTAACGCTCATTCCTTTGACGATAAACGCAAATCCGACCATCACCCCTGGTGAGACAAAACCGCGACACGTCAGTGAAGAGCACTTTTTGCCAGTCCTTTCTGGTCCAGCAACGGTGGGTTTGTGCCCATAGGCGATGTTGTTGCCAGTGATGTCTGGTGAGGACCTGCCTTACAACAGGCCTACAAGCCCTCAGTCCAGCCTCTCTCAGCCTATTGCGGACAATCTGAGCACTGATGGAGGGATTGTGCGTTCCTGGTGTAACTTGGGAAGTTGTTGTTGCCATCCTGTACCTGTCCCGCAGGTGTGATGTTCGGATGTACCGATCCTGTGCAGGTGTTGTTACACGTGGCCAGCTACTGCGAGGACAATAAGCTGTCCGTCCTGTCTCCCTGTAGCGCTGTCTTAGGCGTCTCACAGTACGGACATTGCAATTTATTGCCCTGGCCACATCTGCAGTCCTCATGCCTCCTTGCAGCATGCCTAAGACACGTTCATGCAGATGAGCAGGGACCCTGGGAATCTTTCTTTTGGTGTTTTTCAGAGTCAGTAGTAAGGCCTCTTTAGTGTCCTAAGTTTTCATAACTGTGACCTTAATTGCCTACCATCTGTAAGCTGTTAGTGTATTAATGACCGTTCCACAGGCGCATGTTCATTAATTGTTCATGGTTCATTGAACAAGCATGGGAAACCGAGTTTAAATCCTTAACAATGAAGATCTGTGAAAATATCTGGATTTTCCTGAATTATCTTTGAAAGACATGGTCCTGAAAAAAGAGACGTTTCTTTTTTTTTGCTGAGTTATAGGCTTGGGTTATACTAGGTCCTTGTGGATGGGGGTGGTGAATGGGTGTATTCTCATGACACTGTTAATCCCATGACTCTGGATTAGAAATGTTCATGTTCGACCCCTAGTCGTGGACCCATTTTTAAAAAATATATATTTTTTTTTACTTATCCCAAACCTTAACTCTTAACTTAACCATTCGGAATGAGTGCCTACACTTAATGTTGTAACCCTATCCCAAACCTTAACCCTTACCTTTACCATCTGGAATGAGTGCCTTAACCTAACCCTTAACTTCGAAATTAGATTTTTGGAGAAATGGAAGAATACAGAGCAGCACGAGGAACGCAACAAAAACACTTTGAATTGTGACGTTTGGAGCAACCTAGAAATTTGCAGTGAAACTGTGAGAGCTTGTTAGAATCGGAACATGCGGAGATAAGGAGCGTGTTGTTTCCACTATTTAATGCCAGTTAAACGCTCAGGGCAATGCTTGTTTAACCTGTCAAGGTGATGAAGCTCCTTATTTACTGTGTGTGAGTGCCGGTGTGGCGGGGGGAGTGTGAAGCGTGGGAAAGTGATAAGATCTGAGCATGGGGGTCAAGATGGAAAGTCTTCTCTCAGCAATGCTCTGCGTGCCCTCTCACGCTCACACACACACATACACACACACACACACACACACACACACACACACACACACACACACACACACACACACACACACACACACACACACACACACACACACACACACACACACACACACACACACACACGGATAAAGAGAGGGGTAGGAAAACTGACACAGTAGCCCAAAAATGTGACCACACGGGTTCCATTCAGGGCCTTAAAGCCCAAACCCCTTTTCCCTCACTCATTCTGTCCTGATATGAACAGATCTGAAAGATCTGAAAGGACAGAATACCTATGGGGGTAAGCAATATGACAGGACCCAAATACCCTTGTGAAAGGCTAGTTAGTTCAGGTCATCACATAGCGTTTCCCCATCCAGTCCTTTCAGATCTGATGACATAGAACGATAGTTACTGGGTATGTAACGCCAGTTCTATGAGTGGAGCGGAGCCCCATTGGGGCGCTCCTTTTGGTTTACCCCGCTGCCTTGGCAGCCAATTGCCTATGGGGCTCCACTCCACTGATAGAACTGGAGTTACATACCCAGCAACTATCGTTCTATACTGTAGAGAGGAGCCCCATGGGGGGCTTCGCTCCTATTGGTTTTAGGGCGAGAAAATGAGAAAAAAGGTCAGGCCCAGCTGTGTCTGTGACCAAGTATGACAGAGTGTAGACCAAAGGATTAACTACTATGTCCTCTGTGAACTCAACACCTGTTCAAAGACTGGTGGGCAAGAGAAATCATGTACTGAACTGAACTCAGACAGTAATCACGACCACACATATGTCCTAAAGGGTGGGGGACATACACTACACGACCAAAGTATGTGTATGTGTCTCATTCCAAAATCATTGGCATATGGAGTTGGTCTCCCTTTTGCTGCTACTGTATAACAGCCTCCACTCTTCTAGGAAGGCTTTCCAGGAGATGTTGGAACACTGCTGCGGGGACTTGCTTCCATTCAGCCACAAGAGCGTTAGTGAGGTCAGGCACTGATGTTGGGCGATTAGGCCTGGTTTGCAGTCGGCATTCCAATTCATCCTAAAGGTGTTTGATGGGGATGAGGTCAGGGCTCTGTCAAGTTCTTCCACACCGATCTCGGCAAAACATTTCTGTATGGTCTCGCTTTGTGCGTCCCCAGGGGCGTCGTTATGCTGAAATAGGAAAGGGCCTTTCCCAAACTGTTGCCACCAAGTTGGAAGCACAGAATATTCTAGAATGTCATTGTATGCTGTAGTGTTAAGATTTCACTTCACTGTAACTAAGGGGCCTAGCCCGAACCATGAAAAACAGCGCCAGACCATTATTAATCCTCTACCAAGCTTTACTGTTGGCACTATGCACTATGCGGCTGCTCGGCCATTCAAACCCATTTCATGAAGCTTTCGATGAACAGTTCATGTGCTGACGTTGCTTCCAGAGGCAGTTTGGAACTCGGTAGTGAGTGTTGCAACCGAGGACAGACAATTTGTACACTCTACATGCTTCAGCACTCGGCAGTACCGTTCTGTGAGCTTATGTGGCTGAGCAACTGTTGCTGCTGGACGTTTCCACTTCACAATAACAGCACTTACAGTTGACCGGGGCAGCTCTAGCGGGGCAGCTCCAGCAGGGCAAGAATATGACAAACTGACATTTTGGGAAGGTGGCATCCTATGACGGTGCCGTGTTGAAAGTCAATGGGCTCTTCAGTAAGGCCATTCTACTGGAAATGTTTGTCTATGGAGATCGCATGGCTGTGTGCTCAATTTTATACATGTAGCTGAAATAGCCGAATCCACTAATTTGAAGGGGTGTCCACATACTTTTGTGTATATATAGTGTATATGCTGTAACATTTCATAATGTGTGGTTGATCACCCCTTGGTCTTATAGGCCAAAGCAATGCCAATGCAGAGCCAGTCATACAACGACTGTTTTAAGAGTGGCCAACCAAACATTTTGGGTGATCATCAAATCAAATCAAATTTATTTAGATAGCCCTTCTTACATCAGCTGATATCTCAAAGTGCTGTACAGAAACCCAGCCTAAAACCCCAAACAGCAAGCAATGCAGGTGTAGAAGCACGGTGGCTAGGAAAAACTCCCTAGAAAGGCCAAAACCTAGGAAGAAACCTAGAGAGGAAGCAGGCTATGAGGGGTGGCCTAACCATTGTCATACGTTCCACATAACACGCCAAAGCGCGGACAGGACACAGACAATGGAGCGGAGGATGAGGAGGAGAGAAGGCCCACACCTCAAGGAACTGTGATCTGTATGACCTCTTAATAATGTTAAACATGAACTCGGATTAGGACCACAACACCGCCCTGCCCAGATCGTCATCAATGGCGAGATATTCAAGTCACGTCGAATGCTTGGCAGAGGTCACGACAAGTAACAATGCTATCTTTAGAAATAGGATCCTCAAATAAATCTGGACCACAACGCCAGGGTGTGAAAAGCAGGAAATCTCATCCCCCCCCCATTGGCGGTTTACGTAAGCCCCTGTGGTCCGGTTGTCTGACCACACCAAAACATTGAATCCTCGGAGCATGGGTGCGAAGTGCAGTAGCACCAATAGAACCGTTTCCAGTTCCAGGAGGTTGAGGTGACACCCCCCACTGCCAGAGCTTGACACTACCCACCCCATTCCATCAGAGATGCATCTGTAAAGACTGGGATGTGCGGGGACACTCTGCCCATGGGAACACAGCACGTCAGAACATGTGGGTCTCTGCGATGATTCCGTTCTACACAGAAACCCCAAAGGGACCACTGTGTGGGCTGTTGACATGAGACCCAGAAGAGACATGACAGAATGTATCATTTCCGTGCACATTGGATGTAACCGGTTGAGGGTCGACAAGATCGTAGACTTCTGTGGATCCAAAAGTCATGTTGTCATAGTCGTGGTGTCTAGCTGTAGACCCAGGTAGACAATCCACTGACTCGGCCAAGGCGCGCTCTTTTTGCATTTCACTGCAAACCCAAGACGTGTGAGGTGAATCACCAGTTGGGCCATGTGTGTGATCGCCAGTTTTGCTGACGGGGCGAGAACCAGCAGGTCATCCAAGTATGCCAGAATCCTGACTCCCTGCTGACGCAGCGGCTTCAATGCAGCCTCCACACATTTGTGGAAGGTTCGAGGAGCTAAGGCGTACACAAACGGCATTCTTGTGTACTCGTACGCCTCTCCTTGAAAATCAAAACGCAGAAACTTCCTGTGACACAGAAGCACCTGCACATGAAAGTACGGGTCCCTCAGGTCGATGCTTGTGCATAAGTCGTTCATATGGATATATTCCAACAGACATTTTGTCATGAGCATGCGAAAAGTCAGTTTGGCTACAGACTTGTTTAAAGTCCGCAAATCCAGAACCGGCCTCACGCCCCCATCTTCTTTGGTACGAGAAAGTAGGGCGAGTAAAGCCTACTTCACGAGAAGTTCTGCAATCTCTTTGTTTAGAGCTTCGACCTTCTCCACAACCCCCCTAAAGGGTGGAGGGGGCAGTGAAATTGAATGGCGTAACCCCGCCTCAACGTCTGGTCTAACCAGGTGGGCAGAGTACAGCTTTGACGCCATTCCCAATAATGCTCTGATAGAGGGAAGCACATAGACAATGAGCATTCAGTAGGAAATGTCCGTAGTGCTCCATGGCCCCCTCTGCCGCTGGCCGCCGACCCTTGGGTGGCGGCCACCTGTCGGCGGGCACGACGACGTCCCGACGCTCCGAGTCGTGGCCCGAGAAGAAGTAGAAGCATGGGGGGCCCGAGTGTCAGTGCGGGGATGCCGCTCTTTTTAGAGGAAGGGTGCTTTAATAGCTCTCTTCCCTCCGACTTATTACAGCACTCCATGGCCTCCACGACGGCGACTCCAAAGAGGCTGTTGTCAGAGATGGGAGCATTCAGAAGGGGCATTCTATCAGCTTCTTTGATGGCTGTCAGAAAAAGCCGAAGGTGCCTGTGGGGGCGGAGCTCCACAATATAGAACTGGTAGTTCTTCGGGAATGGGGTTATGGGCCGATATTGAACTGGGTCATTGTGTTTTGTGACCTGGCATGAAGATGAGGCTGTGTCCATGTCCAGATGTGACCAATGATGACCATCACAATTTGCTTAGGTCAGATCCACTGTCGCCAGTAAGATATATCACCACTAGGTGTCACCAGATATCTCTGATCTATATCTCTAACTGGGCCATTACAGAGGTACGTATCTTCAGTGCCCATCTTCCTGTCCATATTTTCTCTATCTTTATCAGAGAGTCTATGTAGAATTCCCATATCTTAGACATATTTGAGGATTCTAATAGATATGTTGTGAAGTGTATTTCTAGGATGTCATTAATTGCAGTCTGATGCACTGGACTGGATCCATATTGGACCTACAGAGATTGACTTAAATGGCGGCCATATTGCATGTGGTTTGGACAGTACCTGAACATTGTGTTTTTGTCTGTGAGCTACTGTTAGCCTCAGGGACTGCTGATCATTTGCATCAGTCGCCATCTCTTTTTCCTGCTTCCTTTTTCAATCTCATCATCTCAACCCCCCTACCCCCATCTCCCTTTCCTCCTTCCCTCTTTCCCTCTGTCTCATGCAGAGATTCTCTAATGTATATATACATGCAGAAAAACAAGGGAGGGAGAAGAGAGAGCAAGAGAGAAATTAAGAGAGAGATGCGCATCATACAGGATGAGGTAGCCCCCCCCTTCCTCAATACCCCTCCTCTTGTTATTCTCCCTGGCTCATTTGAATATATTAACACCCCCTGACTTCTCGCTTAAGCAACCCCACCACCACACCCCTCACATTGGGCTGTAGGGACTGAGAGGTACCAGAAATATTCTCCGCTCCTCTGTGTTCCTGCATACACACACACAGTGCTGTGTGAACATACAACACTTTTATATCTAAAAACACTTGGTTAAATGCATACACGCTGGTGCCTTCCTTGAACGTGTTGTGGCAAAGAGGCACAGTTCTGAGATTCATATTAGCCTAATACAGATGAATCTAATCCAGCACACGACAAAGCGGCAAGGCTTTCCACTCACTGGAGCATGGAGAGATTTGCGGCAGGCAGTCTGGCAGACACACTGACTGGGGGAGCTGAGCTGGAGCCTGGCTGGAGCTGGGAGGTGGTAGAGATGGGGAAGTGCACAAGGCAGTCCTACTTCCTGTTCACAATAGTCCCCCAAAAATGATTGTATCATTGTAGAGTCCAAATGGACAAACATGTTAATGAAAGTTGTCCCTCCACAACATTTGATTATCCAGTGCCCATGTCGTTACCTTCCCCCGGCTCCCTGGAGTGGACCCCCATCCCAACCCTCAGGCCTAACTGACCCAGTGGACCAGTGATGTGGTGTGTTCCCCTCCACCTATCCCCCTTCCCCCCCAGCGGTGACCTTGTGTACACCACGGGGGCTGGGGCTGTGCATTAATACCAGATACATTAGCACTAATATGATCCTAGCATGTAGTCATGGCCTGAGGGGCCCTCTGATTGGCTGAGTTTTAGCATTAACATTCACATTAACCCACCTGCCTCTTCTCTCTCTCTCTCTCTCTCGCTCTCTCTCTCTCTCTTTCTTTCTCTTTCTCTCTCTCTCAGCTTCTCCTTCTCACATCCTCTCTTTCTCTCACAGCCTCTCTTTCCCTCACAGCCTCTCTTTCTCTCACAGCCTCTCTTTCTCTCACAGCCTCTCTTTCTCTCACAGACTCTCTTTCCCTCACATTCTCTCTTTCTCTCACAGCCTCTCTTTCTCTCACAAGCTCTCTTTTATCCTCTCTTTCAGACATATTTCTCTCTTTCTTTCTATCTTTCTACCAGCTTCTCCCTAACTCCTCCCTAACTTGGGCTCACGAGTGGCGCCAGTAGAAAACAGAAACTGCATCTCAGCGCCAGTAGGTGTCACTACAGACACCCTGGTTCATATCCAGGCTGTATCACAACCGGCCGTGATTAGGAGTCCAATAGGGGAGCACACAATTGGCCCAGCGTCGTCTGGGTTTGGCCGGGGTAGGCCGTCATTGTAAATAAAAATGTGTTCTTAACTGACTTGCCTAGTTAAATAAAGGTTCAATAAACATTTTATTTTAACTCTGTCTCAGCTGCTCTCTCTATCCTTGTTTTCCTTTTACCCTCTTTCTCTCTGCCTCCCTCTCTCTTTTCCTCGCTCAGCCTGTGTATCTCCAGGCAACAAATGAAGAGGGAGAAAAAGGGGATGCAGATGAATCATGTGGTGCGCCGTGGACGGCTTGACTCTTGTCCAATGCGATATCCGTTGCTGGCTGGGAGCTTGCCATTTTACTGGATTGTCACATCACATGATGATCACCACTTGAAGTACACTATAACCTGCTTTGTGCTGTCAGAAAGGGTCAGATCAGTCCTAAGTAGAGAGGATTGCAGCCTTTCCGTGTGGTAACATAGCTTATATGTCACTCACTGCCCACAGCAGGTTGGCTCTTTCTGTGAATGGAGCTGGATTTGGTTATTGTGAAGTCCATGACTACTGTGGGTTGATGGGTAGATACAACTGGTTCTAGAAGTGAGTCAGTGAAGTTGTAATAGGCCGGTTGAGAGGTGAGGGAAGGAGACAGACTTCAGTCCCCTGTACTAGTGAGATGATCTGAAACCCAAACAGTACATTATCACTGGGTTACATTTCTCCAAGCCCACTCATCCATTTTATTTTGTAGTATTTACTTGACCATGGACACATAGTGTGTGTGTGTGTGTGTGTGTGCGCACGCTCGCACTTATCTGTACGTGGGAGTAGTTAGGTGGCGAACAGTGTCTCTCTCTCTCTCTCTCTCCACTTGTTACATAATGGAGAGAGGAGGTACAGTTGCTAGTTTGCTACACTACGGGAGATGTTCTGTGGAAGCGAGAGACCACAGCTAGTGTAAGCTCACATTCAGTTCAATCTAACAACTATCATTTCCCTATTTCTCCCACTTAGTCAAGCTTACGTTTAGCTTGACTAAGAGTCTAGTTACTCTTCTGTGACTGTTGTGGCGATGGCCACTGCAAAAGCTTTCACCTCCATTGCTGCAAATCCTTGTCTCAAATAGTGATGAAGCTGAAGTCTCTGGGTCTGATCCACGCTGACCTGAAGACAGAAAACATTTTCAAGATGACACTTACAGTGCATTCGGAAAGTATTCAGACCCCTTGACTTTTTCCACGTTTTCTTAAGTTACAGCCATATTCTAAAACGTATTAAATATTTTCTTCCCCTCAACAATCTACACACAATACCCCATAATGACAAAGCAAGAACTGTTTTTTAGACATTTTAGAAAATAACTGAAACATTACATTTACATAAGTATTCAGACTCTTTACTCAGTACTTTGTTGAAGCACCTTAAGCAGCGATTACAGCATTGAGTCTTCTTGGGTATGACGCTACAAGCTTGGCACACCTGTATTTGGGGAGTTTTTCCAATTATTCTATGTAGATCCTCTCAAGCTCTGTCAGTTTGGACAGGGAGTGTTGCTGTACAGCTATTTTCAGGTCTCTCCAAAAATGTTCGACCAGGTTCAAGTCTGGGCTCAGGCTGGGCCACTCAAGGACATTCAGAAACTTGTCACGAAGCCACTCATGCGTTGTCTTGGCTGTGTGTTTAGGGTCGTTGTCCTGTTGGAAGGTGAACCTTCGCCCCAGTCTGAGGTCCTGAGCACTCTGGAACAGGTTTTCAACAAGGATCTCTATACTTTGCTCCGTTCATCTATCCCTCGATCCTGACTAGCCTCCCAGTCCCTGCCACTGAAAAACATCCCCACAGCATGATGCTGCCACCACTATGCTTCACCGTAGGGATGGTGTCAGGTTTCCTCCAGACTTGACGCTTGGCATTCAGGCCAAAGAGTTCAATCTTGGTTTCATCAGGCAAGAAAATCTGGTTTCTCATGGTCTGAGAGTCTTTCGGTGCCTTTTGGCAAACTCCAAGAAGGCTTTCACATCAAATCAAATGGTATTTGTCACATTAGCCAAATAAAACCTTACAGTGAAATGCTTACTTACAAGCCCTTAACCAACAACACAGTTTTAAGGAAGATAAGTGTTAAGTAAAAAATAAATAAGTAAAAAAATGTAAATAACAAATACTTAAAGAGCAGCAGTAAAATCAAATCAATTTTATTTATATAGCCCTTCTTACATCAGCTGATATCTCAAAGTGCTGTACAGAAACCCAGCCTAAAACCCCAAACAGCAAGCAATGCAGGTGTAGAAGCACGGTAGCAAGGAAAAACTCCCTAGAAAGGCCAAAACCTAGGAAGAAACCTAGAGAGGAACCAGGCTATGAGGGGTGGCCAGTCCTCTTCTGGCTGTGCCGGGTGGAGATTATAACAGCTCATGGCCTAGATGTTCAAATGTTCATAAATGACCAGCATTGTCAAATAATAATAATCATAGTAGTTGTCGAGGGTGCAACAAGTCAGTAACACAAGAGTAAGTGTCAGTTGGCTTTTCATAGCCGATCTTTGAGTGTATCTCTACCGCTCCTGCTGTCTCTAGAGAGTTGAAAACAGCAGGTCTGGGACAGTTAGCACGTCCGGTGAATAGGTCAGAGTTCCAGCAGGTCTGGGACAACAGGTCTGGGACATGTAGCACGTCCGGTGAACAGGTCAGGGTTCCATAGCTGCTGGCAGAACAGTTGGAACTGGAGCAGCAGCACGGCCAGGTGAACTGGGGACAGCAAGGAGTCATCAAGCCAGGTAGTCCTGAGGCATGGTCCTAGGGCTCAGGTTCTCCGAGAGAAAGAAAGAAAAAAAAATAGAGAATTAGAGAGAGCATATTTAAATTCACACAGGACACCGGAAAAGACAAGAGAAATACTCCAGATGTGACAGACTGACCCTAGCCCCCCGACACAAACTACTGCAGCATAAATACTGGAGGCTGAGACAGGAGGGGTCAGGAGACACTGTGGCCCCATCCGATGAAACCCCCGGACATGGCCAAACAGGTAGGATATAACCCCACCCACTTTGCCAAAGCACAGCCTCCACACCACTGGAGGGATATCTCCAACCACCAAAATACCATCCCGGGACAAGGCCGAGTATAGCCCACAAAGATCTCCGCCACGGCACAGCCCAAGGGGGGGCGCCAACCCAGACAGGAAGACCACGTCAGTGACTCAACCCACTCAAGTGACGCACCCCTCCCAGGGACGGCATGGAAGAACACCAGTAAGCCAGTGACTCAGCCCCCGTGATAGGGGTAGAGGCAGAGAATCCCAGTGGAAAGAGGGGAAACCGGCCAGGCAGAGACAGCAAGGGTGGTTCGTTGCTCCAGCCTTTCCGTTGACCTTCACACCCCTGGGCCAGACTACACTTAACCTCTCTGGGCTAGGCGGGATGAAATCGTCCCACCTACGCAACAGCCAGTGTAATCCCGTGGCGCGATTTTCAAATACCTTAGAAATGCTATTACTTCAATTTCTCAAACATATGACTATCTTACACCATTTTAAAGACAAGACTCTCGTTAATCTAACCACAATGTCCGATTTCAAAAAGGCTTTACAACGAAAGCAAAACATTAGATTATGTCAGCAGAGTACCCAGCCAGAAATAATCAGACACCCATTTTTCAAGCTAGCATATAATGTCACAAAAACCCAGAAGACAGCTAAATGCAGCACTAACCTTTGATGATCTTCATCAGATGACACACCTAGGACATTATGTTATACAATACATGCATGTTTTGTTCAATCAAGTTCATATTTATATCAAAAAACAGCTTTTTACATGTGACGTTCAGAACTAGCATACCCCCCGCAAACCTCCGGTGAATTTACTAAATTACTCACGATAAACGTTCACAAAAAACATAACAATTATTTTAAGAATTATAGATACAGAACTCCTTTGTGCAATCGAGGTGTAACGGTTGTCTTCATGAATGGACGAAGGCGCAGCAGGTATGTGAATACTCATGGTTATTTATTACCAAAAAAAGAGTAAAGCATCCACTTGAAAAAACAATGAATGTGACAACAGTAGCAGTTTAACAGGCTATACACGCAGTGTAAAAACAACCACCCACAAACCCCAGTGACAAACAACTCCTACATATATGACTCCCAATCAGGAACAACGATTCCCAGCTGTTCCTGATCAGGAGTCACAAGACACACAAGACGCCACGTCCTGACCCCCAAACTACTACAACAGCTCCATCTGCTGGTCAGGACGTGACAGTACCCCCCCCCCCCCTCAAGGTGCAGACCCCGGAATGCACCTAACCACAAAAAACCCCACCAACAAACAAAAATCCCCAACAAAACCCATAAACACTAACCCTAAACAATAAGGGAGGGAAGGGAGGGTGGCTGCCGTCACCGACGGCACTGTGCTACACCCTCCCTCCCCAACCCACCTATCCTGGAAGTGGCTCCGGTGCAGGCCGTGGACCTCGCTCCACCTTCGGCGTCCCCCACTTTGATGGCGCCGATCGCTGCGCCGGGCAGACGGGCCACTCGGGCTGACCCTGGCAGATGGACCACTCGGGCTGGGCCGGGGGACAGGAGGGCCCCTCGGGCTGGGCCGGGGGACAGGAGGGCCCCTCGGGCTGGGCCGGGGGGCAGTCTGGCCACTCTGGCAGTTCAGGGCAGTCTGGCCACTCCTGCAGTTCAGGGCAGTCTGGCCACTCCGGCAGTTCAGGGCAGTCTGGGCAGCTCTGGCGACTGTTGACTGGCGGGCAGCTCTGGCGACTGTTGACTGGCGGGCAGCTCTGGCGACTGTTGACTGGCGGGCAGCTCTGGCGACTGTTGACTGGCGGGCAGCTCTGGCGACTGTTGACTGGCGGGCAGCTCTGGCGACTGTTGACTGGCGGGCAGCTCTGGCAACTGTTGACTGGCGAGGCTGGGTTTACGCACTTGAAGCCTGGTGCGTGGTGCTGGTACTGGGCGTACCAGATTGGGAACACGCACCTCCAGGCTAGTGCGGGGAGCTGGCCTGGGGCTCCATTCTTGCCCCGCAAAACTGCCCTTGTGCCCCCCCAAAAAAAATTATTGGGGCTGCCTCTCGAATTTCCTAAGGTCTTCCATCGCCCTGGAAACGCTCCTCCTTAACTCGGCCCATGTCCATCCTTCCTCCTCGTTCCTCTGCTGCTTGGTCCTTTGGTGGGTGGTTCTGTAACGGTTGTCTTCATGAATGGACCAAGGCGCAGCAGGTATGTGAATACTCATGGTTATTTATTACCAAAAAAAGAGTAAAGCATCCACTTGAAAAAACAATGAAGGTGACAACAGTAGCAGTTTTACAGGCTATACACGCAGTGTAAAAACAACCACCCACAAACCCCAGTGACAAACAACTCCTACTTAAAACCTCTTCAGCGTCTCATCTCGTCAGTGGGATCAAAATCCAGCGAAAAATCATATCGCCATTAGCATAACAAAATTTAATAATTTGAAGAAAAAAAAAAATATATATATGTATTTTCGTTTTATAGATACACCTCTCCTGAATCGACCCACGTCGTCCAATTTCAAAAAGGTTTTACAGGAAAAGCAAATCATTAGATTATGTTAGAGGAGTCCATCGTAAAATGCAGCAACATAGCCATTTTCCGACCAACCACATGCATCACAAATAACCAAAAAACAGCTAAATGCAGCACTAACCTTTTACAAACTTCATCAGATGACACACCTAGGACATCATGTTACACAATGCATGCATTCTTTTGTTCAATAAAGTTCATATTTATATATGAAAACAGCATTTTAGATCGGCGTCTGACGTTGACTAACTATTTTCCCGTCAAAAGCATCTGATGGAACAGTGCTACAATTTACTGAATTACTATTCGAAAACATGTTTAAAATGTAATATTGTCATTCTAAGATTTATAGATGAATATCTCTTGAAAGCACCTGTCATACCAGATTTAAAAATAACTTTAGTGGGTAATCACACTTAGCGATAAAAGGGGATGCGATACTCAGAAAATGAGCTAGTAAATACAGCTCGGCGCCATCTTGGAACAATCGCATATCACATCTAATGTTGTATAATATTGTCAATAATCCCTTACCTTTAGTTGTCTTCATCAGAAAGCACTTCCAGGAATCCCAGGTCCACAACAGATGTATTTTCGGTCGAAAAAGTCCATCCTTTATGTTCCATTAGCTTGCTGTTGTTAGCGCGTCTGAAGGCAGTATCCAAAAGCTCTGCCGGCCGCGGAACAGCCGTGTCGGAAAAAAGCAATTTTTTCCCATTTAGGTTCGTTCAAACATGTCAAACGTTGTATAACATAAATCTTCAGGGCCTGTTTCAACAAGAGAGCCAATAAGATTCGAGGGGGACGATTTCAATGTGTTTCAAAACGTTTCCAAAGGTGGGGGTAGACAGGGCCGCCGGCATCATAATGGTGATGGCCCTCCCGCTGTGACCAATTTCCAACGCGTCTCATTGACTGAGTTTCGACAGTAGAAGGCTCAAAACACTTTGTAAAGACTGGCGTCATCTTGTGGAAGCAATAGGAAGTGCTCAAATAACGATAGTTCACGGTGTGAATAATAGGCAACGACGTGAAGTTGAGTCCACAATTCAGAATTCCACTTCCTGTTTCAATCGGTCTCGGGGTTTTGACTGCCATATGAGTTCTGTTATACTCACAGACACCATTCAAACAGTTTTAGAAACTTTAGGGTGTTTTCTATCCACAGGTATTAATTATATGCATATCCTAGCTTCTGAGTTTGATTAGTAGGCCGTTGAAAATGGGCATGAATTATTTCCAAAATGCGCTGTGGCGCCCCCTATCCTAGGGTAACGTCAAGAGGATATATGACTCCCAATCAGGAACAACGATTCCCAGCTGTTCCTGATCAGGAGTCACAAGACACACAAGACTGCCACATCCTGACCCCCAAACTACTACAACAGCTCCATCTGCTGGTCAGGACGTGACACGAGGTGTCCGATTTTAAAATAGCTTTTCGGTGAAAGCACATTTTGCAATATTCTCAGTAGATAGCCCAGCCATCACGGCTAGCTATTTAGACACCCACCAAGTTTAGCCCTGACCAAAGTCAGATTTACTATTACAAAAGTTTGATTACCTTTGATGTTCTTCGTCAGAATGCACTCCCAGGACTGCTACTTCAATAACAAATGTTGGTTTGGTCCAAAATAATCCATCGTTATATCCAAATAGCGGCGTTTTGTTCGTGCGTTCAAGACATTATCCGAAGTGTAAATAAGGGTCACGAGCATGGCGCAATTCGTGACAAAAAATTTCTAAATATTCCATTACCGTACTTCGAAGCATGTCAACCGCTGTTTAAAATCCATTTTTATGCCATTTTT
Source organism: Salmo salar (assembly GCF_965601325.2). Lineage (NCBI taxonomy): Eukaryota > Metazoa > Chordata > Actinopteri > Salmoniformes > Salmonidae > Salmo > Salmo salar. Next base: position 49,036,483 of record NC_138310.1, on the reverse strand, counting down.
CTCGTAAAAAAGCGATAATATTCCGATCCGGGAATCTGCGTTTAGGTAAACAGAGGAAAGAAAACAAAGCATTCGGTCGACGCGGGCATGCGCCTGAGTCTCACAGTACTGTAACCAGCCACTACCCAAACGCGCTACTTTTTTTCAGCCAGAGCCTGCAAAGCCACGATTCAGCTTTTTGCCGCCTTCTGAGAGCCTATGGGAGCCGTAGGAAGTGTCACTTTATAGCAGAGATCCTCAGTCTTCAATAAACAGAGGCAAGAAGAACGACACCTTGTCAGACAGGCCACTTCCTGCATGAAATCTTCTCAGGTTTTTGCCTGCCATATGAGTTCTGTTATACTCACAGACACCATTCAAACAGTTTTAGAAACTTTAGGGTGTTTTCTATCCAAAGCCAATAATTATATGCATATTCTAGTTACTGGGCAGGAGTAGTAACCAGATTAAATCGGGTACGTTTTTTATCCAGCCGTGTCAATACTGCCCCCTAGCCCTAACAGGTTAATCATAGGACCTACTGAAGAGATATGTCTTCAGTAAAGACTTAAAGGTTGAGACTGAGTCTGCGTCTCTCACATGGGTAGGCAGACTATTCCATAAAAATTGAGCTCTATAGGAGAAAGCCCTGCCTCCAGCTGTTTGCTTAGAAATTCTAGGAACAATTAGGAGGCCCGCGTCTTGTGACCATAGCATATGTGAAGGTATGTACGGCAGGACCAAATCAGAAAGATAGGTAGGAGCAAGCCCATGTAATGCTTTGTAGGTTAGCAGTAAAACCTTGAAATCAGCCCTTGCCTTAACAGGAAGCCAGTGTAGGGAGGCTAGCACTGGAGTAATGTTATCAAATTCTTTGGTTCTAGTCAGGATTCTAGCAGCCGTATTTAGCACTAACTGAAGTTTATTTAGTGCTTTATCTGGGTAGCCGGTAAGTAGAGCATTGCAGTAGTCTAACCTAGAACTAACAAAGGCATGGATTAATTTTTCTGCGTAATTTTTGGACAGAAAGCTTCTGATCTTTGCAATGTTACGTAGATGGAAAAAAGCTGTCCTTGAAACAGTCTTGATATGTTCTTCAAAAGAGAGATCAGGGTCCAGAGTAACGCCGAGGTCCTTCACAGTTTTATTTAAGACGACTGTACAGCCATCCAGATTAATTGTCAGATTCAACAGAAGATCTCTTTGTTTTTTGGGACCTAGAACAAGCATCTCTGTTTTGTCCGAGTTTAAGAGTAGAACGTTTGCAGCCATCCACTTCCTTATGTCTGAGACACAGGCTTCTAGCGAGGGCAATTTTGGGGCTTCACCATGTTTCATTGAAATGTACAGCTGTGTGTCATCCGCATCGCAGTGAAATGTAACATTATGTTTTCGAATGACATCCCCAAGAGGTAAAATATATAGTGAAAACAGTAGTAGTCCTAAAACGGAACCTTGAGGAACACCGAAATTTACAGTTCATTTGCCAGAGGACAAACCATTCACAGAGACAAACTGATATCTTTCCGACAGATAAGACCTAAACCAGGCCAGAACTTGTCCATGTAGACCAATTTGGGTTTCCAATCTCTCCAAAAGAATGTGGTGATCGATGGTATCACAAGATTCAAAAGGCACTCGCACATCTGAGCAATCTTGTTACAGGTGCATGGCAACAGTTGAAACAGGATGAATGAAAAAAAAGCTCTGACGAAGGCCGATACGTAAGCTTATTAAATATCAGTGATACTATCAAGAACAGTGATCGATGGTATCAAAAGCAGCACTAAGATCTAGGAGCACGAGGACAGACGCAGAACCTCGGTCTGACGTCATTAAAAGGTCATTTACCACCTTCACAAGTGCAGTCTCAGTGCTATGATGGGGTCTAAAACCAGACTGAAGCATTTCGTGTACATTGTTTGTCTTCAGGAAGGCAGTGAGTTGCTGCGCAACAGCTTTTTCTAAAATGTTTGAGAGGAATGGAAGATTCGATATCGGCCGATAGTTTTTTATAATTTCTGGGTCAAGATTTGGCTTTTTCAAGAGAGGCTTTATTACTGCCACTTTTAGTGAGTTTGGTACACATCCGGTGGATAGAGAGACGTTTATTATGTTCAACATAGGAGGGCCAAGCACAGAAAACAGCTCTTTCAGTAGTTTAGTTGGAATAGGGTCCAGTATGCAGCTTGAAGGTTTAGAGGCCATGATTATTTTCATCATTGTGTCAAGAGATATAGTACTAAAACACTTGAGTGTCTCCCTTGATCCTAGGTCCTGGCAGGGTTGTGCAGACTCAGGACAACGGAGCTTTGGAGGAATACGCAGATTTAAAGAGGAGTCCGTAATTTGCTTTCTAATGATCATGGTCTTTTCCTCAAAGAAGTTCATGAATTCATCACTGCTGAAGTGAGAGCCATCCTCTCCTGGGGAATGCTGCTTTTTAGTTAACTTTGCGACAGTATCAAAAAGAAATTTAGGATTGTTCTTATTTTCCTCAATTAAGTTGGAAAAATAGGATGATCGAGCAGCAGTGAGGGCTCTTCGATACTGCACGGTACTGTCTTTCCAAGCTAGTCGGAAGACTTCCAGTTTGGTGTGGCGCCATTTCCGTTCCAATTTTCTGGAAGCTTGCTTCAGAGCTCGTGTATTTTCTGTATACCAGGGAGCTAGTTTCTTATGACAAATGTTTTTAGTTTTTAGGGGTGCAACTGCATCTAGGGTATTGCGCAAGGTTAAATTGAGTTCCTCGGTTAGGTGGTTAACTGATTTTTGTCCTCTGATGTCCTTGGGTAGGCAGAGGGAGTCTGGAAGGGCATCAAGGAATCTTTGGGTTGTCTGAGAATTTATAGCACGACTTTTAATGCTTCTTGGTTGGGGTCTGAGCAGATTATTTGTTGCGATTGCGAACGTAATAAAATGGTGGTCCGATAGTCCAGGATTATGAGGAAAAACATTAAGATCCACAACATTTATTCCATGGGACAAAACTAGTTCCAGAGTATGACTGTGGCAGTGAGTAGGTCCAGAGACATGTTGGACAAAACCCACTGAGTCGATGATGGCTCCGAAAGCCACAACAGTAGCGAGGCTATATACAGGGGTTACTGGTCCAGAGTCAATGTGCGAGGGCACCGTTTAGTCAAGGTAATTCAGGTAAAATGTACACTACGGGTCAAAAGTTTTAGAACACATACTTACACCTCCTCCTCCATGCTTTACGGTGGGAAATACACATGCGGAGACCATCACTTCACCCACACCGCGTCTCACAAAGACACGGTGGTTGGAATAAAAAATCTCCAATTTGGAGATTACTTGTGTTTCTAGGCCCAAGCAAGTCTCTTATTATTATTGGTGTCCTTTAGTAATGGTTTCTTTGTGGCAATTTGACTAGGAAGGCCTGATTCACACAGTCTCCTCTGAACAGTTGATGTTGAGATGTGTCTGTTACTTGAACTCTGTGAAGCATTTATTTGGGCTGCGATTTCTGAGGCTGGTAACTCTAATGAACATATCCTCTGCAGCAGAGGTAACTCTGAGTCTTCCATTCCTGTGGTGGTCCTCATGAGAGCCAGTTTCATCATAGCGATTGATGGTTTTTGCGACTGCACTTGAAAAAATGTCCGTATTGACTGACCTTCCTGTCTTAAGGTAATGATGGACTGTCATTTCTCTTTGCTTATTTGAGCTGTTCTTTGCATTATATGGACTTGGTCTTTCTCCAAATAGGGATATCTTCTGTATACCCCCCTACCTTGTCACAACACAACTGATTGTCTCAAACGCATTAAGAAGGAAAGACATTCCACAAATTAACATTCAACAAGGCACACCTGTTAATTGAAATGTATTACAGGTGACTACCTCATTAAGCTGGTTGATAGAACGCCAAGAGTGTGCAAAGCTGTCATCAAGGCAAAGGGTGACTATTTGAAGATTCTCAAATATAAAATTGATTTTGATTAGTTTAACACTTTTTTGTTTACTACATGATTCCATATGTGTTATTTCATAGTTCACTATTATCCTACAATGTAAAACATAGTAAAAATAAAGAAAAACCCTTGAATGAGTAGGTGTTCTAAAACTTTTGACGGTAGTGTACATGTAGGTAGTGCTAAAGTGACTATGCATAGATATTAAACAGAGTAGCAGCAGCGTAAAAGGGGGGATGCAAATAGTCTGGGTATCCATTTGATTAGCTGTCCAGGAGTCTTATGACTTGGGGGTAGAAGCTGTTAAAACCTGTTGGGGCTTGGGGGCAGTATTTGCACGGCCGGATAAAACACGTACCCGATTTAAACTGGTTACTACTCTTGCCCAGAAACGAGAATATGCATATAATTAGTAGCTTTGGATAGAAAACACTCCAAAGTTTCTAAAACTGTTTGAATGGTGTCTGTGAGTATAACAGAACTCATATGGCAGGCCAAAACCTGAGAAGATTCCATACAGGAAGTGCCCTGTCTGACAATTTGTTGTCCTTCTGTTGCATCTCTATCGAAAATACAGCATCTCTGCTGTAACGTGACACTTTCTAAGGCTCCCATTTGCTCTCTAAAGCCGCCAGAAAGTGGAATGGGGTGTCTGCTGTCTCTGGGCAAAGTACAACAGCTCTGTTTGTGAGTGGTCAGCCTGGGGACAGTGAGACTGAGATGCGCGTTCACGAGAATTCTCAAATTTTTTCTTTCAGCCTTTGAATGAATACAACGTTGCCCGGTTGGAATATTATCGCTATTTTACGAGAAAAATAGCATAAAAATTTGATTTTAAACAGCGTTTGACATGCTTCTAAGTACGGTATTGGAATATTTTTTCTTTTTTTTGTCACGAAATGTGTTCGCGCGTCACCCTTTGGATAGTGACCTGAACACATGAACAAAATGGAGCTATTTGAATATAACTATGGATTATTTGGAACCAAAACAACATTTGTTGTTGAAGTAGAAGTCCTGGGAGTGCATTCTGACGAAGAACAGCAAAGGTAATTCAATTTTTCTGGTGGGTGTCCAAATAGCTAGCCGTGATGGCCGAGCTATGTACTCAGAATATTGCAAAATGTGTTTCGCCGAAAAGCTATTTTAAAATCTGACACCGCGATTGCATAAAGGAGTTCTGTATCTATAATTCTTAAAATAATTGTTAGGTATTTTGTGAACGTTTATCATGAGTAATTTTGTAAATTCACCGGAAGTTTTCGGTGGGTATGCTAGTTCTGAACATCACATGCTAATGTAAAAAGCTGTTTTTTGATATAAATATGAACTTCATTGAACAAAACATGCATGTATTGTATAACATAATATCCTAGGAGTTTCATCTGATGAAGATCATCAAAGGTTAGTGCTGCATTTAGCTGTGGTTTTGGTTTTTGTGACATATATGCTTGCTTGGAAAATGGCTGTGTGATTATTTTTGGCAGGGTACTCTCCTGACATAATCTAATGTTTTGCTTTTGCTGTAAAGTATTTTTGAAATCGGACATTGTGGTTAGATTAATGAGAGTCTTGTCTTTAAAATGGTGTAAAATAGTCATATGTTTGAAAAATTGAAGTTATAGCATTTTTGAGGTATTTGCACGCGCACGCCCGTCTCATTGTTCTCAGATCGACCACTTACCAAATGCGCTACTGTTTTTCAGCCATGGGCTGCAAAGTCATCATTCAACGTTCTGGCGCCTTCTGAGAGCCTATTGGAGCCTTAGAAAATGTCACGTTACAGCAGAGATCCTTTGTTTTGGATAGAGATGACAAAGAAGGCCAAGAAATGGTCAGACAGGGTACTTCCTGTACAGAATCTTCTCAGGTTTTGGCCTGCCATTTGAGTTCTGTTATACTCACAGACACCATTCAAACAGTTTTAGAAAATGTGGAGTGTTTTCTATCCAAAGCTACTAATTATATGCATATTCTAGTTTCTGGGCAGGAGTAATAACCAGATTAAATCGGGTACGTTTTTTATCCGGCCGTGAAAATACTGCCCTCTATCCATCACAAGTTAATACATTTGCAAAAATATATTGTGTGTAGATTGCTGAGAAATGTTAAATATTTAATCAATTTTAGAATAAAGCTGCAACGTAACAAATGTGGAAAAAGTCAAGGGGTCTGAATAGTTTCCGAAGGCACTGTAGGTGACATTGTAGTCTGAAGATTTCTAGCCAGTCCTTTCATATACAGTCACTAGGGGTGGTCCTGTGTTTTGGAGCTTGGTTATTTGGTTCTTTCTGTGTGTAGGCTTCAGTATGTGGGGGAGGAGGATGAGGGTTGACAGATATCAGGATTCATTTGTTTTTGGTGACTGTGCCTCGTATACCCTATAATCAATAACATTACAGTTCGTGTAGCTATTCAGTAATTACAGGCGAGATGTGAAGTGGCGTGGATAGTGCCCGCTGCGGAGGAACTGAGGGGACCAATGCAGAAGGCTACTGAGGTATAGCTGGGTTTCTCTCTAGAAATGCCTCCCTAATGGCACCCTATTCCATTTGTAGTGCACTTATTTTGACCAGCGTCCCAAATAGGGGCTCTGGTCAAAAGTAGTGCACTATATAGGGAATAGAGTGCCATTTTGGACAAATCCTATGTATTGTTGGAACTGGCTCAAATAATGACATTCCATGACTGCAACAATAATTCTATATAAAGCTATACATCATCATCTTACAAATTAAATTAAATTAATGTCATTTTTTTAAAGTTATATTTTTACAAAAACTATGAAACAGTATGTCTGATTTCATTATTATACCCTACTTTTTGTTGAAAATGTGTAGACTGTGGTAATAAAACAATAACAGAATATATGTAATACGTGTGTGTGTGTGTGTGTGTGTGTGTGTGTGTGTGTGTGTGTGTGTGTGTGTGTGTGTGTGTGTGTGTGTGTGTGTGTGTGTGTGTGTGTGTGTGTGTGTGTGTGTGTGTGTGTGTGTGTGTGTGTGTGTGTGTGTGGACATGTTTAACTATTCTTGTGGGGACCAGAAATCCCCACAAGAATAGTAAATGAACAAAAATTTGACCAACTGGGGACATTTTGTTAGATCCACGAGGTCAAATGCTATTTCTAGGGGATTTATGGTTAAGGTTAGAATTCGTTTTAGGGTTAGAATTACGTTAAGGGTTAAGGTTAGGAGCTAGGGTTAGGTATAGGTTAAGGTTAGGTTTTTGGATTAAGGTTAGGGTTAGGGTAAGGATAAGAGTACGGATTAGGGTTAGGTTTAGGGTTAAGGGTTAGGTAAAACTGGATTTTAAATGGGACTGAATTGTGTGTTTGGAGAGAGGGCGGCAGAATGTTGCCCACAGTCTCTAAGGACGCACTGGGCGGTGTGTGGCACCACGTCTGTGCCAGAGCGAGCTAGAGTGAAAGAGAAAGAGAGAGATTCATTGTTTGATCTTCATATCGATCTGACAAAAAAATGTGCTTCTTGAGTCTCTAAATCCTGCAAATATTAGGCTACCCAAGCAACAAAAAATAGCACGGAAAAATAATAACACCTTTATCTTTAAAGTAGCCTACCAAACGTAAGTGTATCTATATCCATTGTGCCAAGCTGATACAGTCACTGAATGAGTGAACTCCTTTGTGCGCAAAGTGAAGACGGATGTGAAGTGAAGACCGCAAAAGTCCACAGGTGCGCGCGTCCATGGACCTTTACAGATAAATAGCAAACCTGTTCTATCACACCTCAAGAACCACACACCTGAGCCACCATAAACAAACACCCACCGCTGCAGAATCATACACAAACCACCCCCCACTCACGCAAAAGAAGCGCTCCATATTCCATAGCTCTCTGCCACGCCAAACCCCTCTCCCGGGCTCTCCGTGCGTGTGATCCTCGTACAGTAGATGCACTGCCTCACTTCTCCATCACCGCGCATCATTAGAATAGCAGGGGAGGGGCCCTCTCGGATGACGGTCCCGGCTAGGGGAGGGTGCGGGAGGCGGGACCAGATCAGTGGCCGTTCCACGGCGCTGGCGAGTCTGGGACTAGGGCTGGAGAGATCGCCGGTGAGCATCGTCACCACTCCAGCACCGAGCCTCGTCTGGCCGAACACTGCGCCGTGCACTCGTCGGGATTGCACAACATTCCTGAGAAATATACCTGCTATTTATGGCATGTGGCTGGTAACTTTATTCCTGCTGTATTCTTTACAAGAAGGTACGTGAAAGACACTCAAACTTTTGCTCTCTCCAATGCAATGTTGAAGTTGTGGTGCATATAGTCTATTTGTGTTTAGTTGTGCTTCAATACATGAGATTGGGTTGGAATGTGCTAATTTACAAAAGTCACAACTTTAAATTCCCAATTTTTTTTAAATGTCAGTTATAGTCAATGGCCTATCTTCACTTGAATAAAAAGCTTGATTTGGATGGGCTTAATTTCTTTAAGCACACTTAGGATGGAGGATGACAACTAGAAGGACTTTTCAGCCACCATCCCTTCTTTCAGATGGATTGATAAAACCAAGGACACATTATGCAGCTGCATAAATATGTTGACTTTATTTGAGAAGTAACAGACAGATTAGCAGTGTGGTCCATATCCCCCTAAACGCTCTCTGTGGCAGTTACGATAGGGGAGGTAACACCATTTGCATCTATGAACATCTCGAGTTGTCATGAATATGGAGACACAACGATAGGAGAGGAAGACATGCAGGCGCAAAGATTGCGAGCTGCATGCTGCTACATACTCTAAGTGCGTCTCTGAGCTGTAGGACGTTTACCAGAAAAGTAGAGGGGCAGTCCAGTGTACATGTGTCTGCTCTCTTTCCTCTGTCCCATAACAAATAACAGAAGGTGTCAGGCTTATGTGTAATTTGTTAATATGTCATCTTTGGCGTACCAAATGAGTGCGTGTCTGTAAATGATCGTAAATTTGAGTGTGTCTGTAAATGAGCGTACCTTTTAGTGTGTCTGTAAATGAGCGTACCTTTTAGTGTGTCTGTAAATGAGCGTACCTTTTAGTGTGTCTGTAAATGAGCGTACCTTTTAGTGTGTCTGTAAATGAGCGTACCTTTTAGTGTGTATGTAAATGAGCGTACCTTTTAGTGTGTCTATAAATGAGCGTACCTTTTAGTGTGTCTGTAAATGAGCGTACCTTTTAGTGTGTCTGTAAATGAACGTACCTTTTAGTGTGTCTGTAAATGAGCGTACCTTTTAGTGTGTCTGTGTATGTTCAAACACAATAAGGGCAAAAACATTTGATAGGAGATGTGTAAACTGATGCTGAGGATATTGAACGCTGGGATTTTAGGCAGATAATGTCTCCACTGTTGTCAATTTGCTTCACTTTCTAGAATGACACGGGTCAGCGCATGCAGACACACTCAGATGTTATTATCAGTAGTCTAATTATGCATCCTCCATTTTCTATGGCCCCAGATTCTACATACTGATTGGATGGAAAAATACTGCAGATCGAGAGGAAGCTTGAATATGGTTTTGATTAAATACTTGCTTCAGATTGAACGCTTGTCAACCATTTCAACAACTTGAACTTAATCTAGTCAATACAATTCAGTCGTAACCCCAAGATATGTTCAAATAAATAAATACATAAATAATTGTAAAAAAAAAAAAAAAAAAAAAAAGGAAATAGGCCTAGGACCACATGCAGATAGGGCCTATCTCTATTCTGTTCATTTTGTGTTTCCATGAGGGGTTGTTCTTTTAGACATCTGGAATACATGGCCTATATCCTTGCAGGCCAACGGTCGGGGATGGTGTGGTGTGTGTGCGTGGTGCTGCTGTTATGACTAGGGCTTTTTCTGGTGTTTTTGTTGTGTTTAATTGGATTACAGGGTCTTTTTAGATTATGTACTGCACATCGCCTTGTCCCGTGACTGAACAAGATGTACTGTGTGTGTGTGTGTGTGTGTGTGTGTGTGTGTGTGTGTGTGTGTGTGTGTGTGTGTGTGTGTGTGTGTGTGTGTGTGTGTGTGTGTGTGTGTGTGTGTGTGTGTGTGTGTGTGTGTGTGTGTGTGTGTGTGGTGAAAGGAGGGAGGGAGGGAGCGGTGGGGGTTTCAGCTCGGCAGTGGAGCGGAAAGAGTGGAGGCAAGAGATGTAGATAACCAACTTCCATTTAGCATAGTTTTTTCCTTTACTCCTTTATTTTTTGGTCAGCAATCAATTTTGCATTGACATACTATGTGATTTAACGTAACTCGTATTTGTGTTTTAATTTGAAAGAGAAGATTTGATCAGGGAGACATTTTAACCAATAATCGCACATGCATATGCATTAGTACTGCGTATTTTCCTGAGACGGCCGCGCCTCCATGATGGTTCTCACTTTCGTGGAACGGCACACAACACCCTGTGCCTAATTTGATGGATATCGCTTGCAAACATTCTTGCATGATCTGGTTTTCTCAGGCGTATACGTTTTCGTTGTAGTTGGTTTCCAGTAGGCTAATTAGTCATTTTAGTGCAATATGAATAACCAGATGTCCCTTAATTGATGCGTCTCGGCCATACCAGCACAGGTCAACCGCTGGTTGGAAACGTGGGGGGGGGGGGGGGGGGGGGGGGGTCCGCTCGTTCTTCTTTGTCATGATCTGGAGGGTCGCTTGTCATTTTATGGAAATGTGTTGAAACACAAAACAAATCAGCAGGGAAAGATGCTATCCGTGCCACCTATTCAGCTGGAACAATCAGGACTATTGGTGATGGCAATTATTGTCCATATTTGTTGCAATGTATTAACGTAATAATGTTAAAAAAAAGAATTTGCGATAATTAAAGCCTAATGTTTTATCATTATTATGACTGCACAAATTCAAATCACCCAATATTTAGATCAAGACTACGGTTTGTAAAATAATGAGGGAGAGATATTATAGTTATTTTTTCAATTCATTGCTGATTCCGCTTTCATCCAGTTCAGGCTTTCAGGCCTCCAATCGATTTGAAACCGAATGTTGAATGACTGTACCATTTCAATTGATATGATTCATAGGATGAATGTTGGATATAAATAGATTAGTTAACAAATCTAAACAGTAGGGTTTTACGCATGCATATTTCGTTACCCTTACCTTATGGGAGGAGGAGGGGCAGCAATCTTTATTTTAAGGATAAGCACTAGTCAAATAGACTATGTGATGTATGTGGTGGCTGCGATATTATCTTGCCTGAGCCAGATTTTCTGAAGATTTGCCTAAATTAAAACACCTATATTATTATTATGGATATTATTATTGTAAAAAAAATTATAATAATGATAATTATTATTATTCGTTCTATCGGTGTTTATTAATTTGTAAGCATGTTGTTATGCATAATATATAATTGCTTTCTTTATGCTGCATTTTGAGGATATTTCTAATCTCTGTAATGTCCCCCTCACACACCTCTTTCTCTCTACTCAGTCCCCTTACCGGATGAAATTTGAAAAATTGGTTTCTCTTCTTTTTTCCCCCAAATCACTATCCCTTCCCAGCTGCGTAATTAGTAGGCTTTCGTTTAAACTGAAACTAAAGCCGGATTTTCAACTGATTTGCAAAAGTAAATCAGTTCATTGACTAGAGGACTGCACTTCTCCCTCCTCTTTTGTGCTATGTTTGATGGGATAGCCGTTTGTTGCCATCATCTGGGCCAGATAGTTCTGACAACGGCGTGTTGCTCTCTGCTCTCCTCATAACGTATTTTGTCAACCGTTATGGCACTCGTCTGAATTACCACCAAGGCCCGGTCCGGCGGCAGTGTAATTTTGGAATCAAATAAAATACACACAAACTGAGAGTTGAGACGGCAGCATGGGCGCGTAGTAATTGTCTTATGAGTCAGATTCAGAAATAGACTGCCTCGAATTAATGTAGACCACTGCACTGCGTCGAGGGGTGTTGCGTCTGCGTCCTGGTGATAGGCTAGGCTACTACGTCGCCACGTGTGCCATTTCCTCGCGGTATTTTTTTTATCTGACACCAACTTATGTAATTGAATATACATTTTTTTCAATTAAGTTTCTCATGTTGAATCCAATGATGTGGACTCGCCCTTACCTGTCCTCTCCTTGGCCATGAGTTATCCCGCAACAAGTCGCTTGAACCCCTTACCTATGAACTTGTTATTTGTCTCTGAGAAGCACGGCCACAATAATACCCCACTCGTGTTAACTCGCATCCCCTCCTCTTGCTCTGGCAAGCAACAGCTGTTTTTACCTTTTGAGTGTTTGTGCTGGTGACTTGGCCTGTGAACAGAAAAGCCACGGAGCCTATTCCCCACATGCATGCATAATGTAGGCCTAGGGTAACTTAACCATATGGGGGAAAACAGCAGAAATGACACAGATAGAAAATGCTGCCTCACTCCCCTGCCCCTCCAATGGGTAACTCACTAATGCCTTAAAAAAACACACACACACACACAAAAATGAACACAAATGAACATTCATTTTATGAAGTAAAAAAATATTTGACCTATTTACACTGACTGTCCAATTGAGTTTGATGACTCTGATTGTCCAATTGAGTTTGATGACTCTACAGGTACTCTCTCACCTGTTGAGTGGGGCATCTATTCTGTGGCCTCTGACTTGACAGTCGTCTCCACTTTCATAAGATCTGTTGTAAAAGGAGAGGAGATGAAAGGAGAGGAGAAAGGGGGAGAGGGGGGAGAGTAGGCGAGAGGGGGGAGAGGAGAGGGGTTAGATGGGTTGAGAGGAGAGGAGAGGGGTTGGGTCATGTGGAGGATGATCTGCTTTAAAGTGACATGGCCAACTTTTATTTTCCCTCCGCTGCATCCCTCTTTTCTGTAGCTACCTTGCTTACTATCACTCTGCTTATCTCTGACCGAGAAGGAAGGGTAGAGGGTGAAGGATAGAGGATAAATCGCACCCCAAAATCTGACACTCACTTCACAACTGTGAAAGTCATTCCATTGAAGAGGGAGAGTGTGGAACCTGAAATGCTGAAATGGTTCCTGGTATTCCACTGACATGGCATAATATGGAGAAGGGGTGGGTGTGTGTGTGTGTGTGTGTGTGTGTGTGTGTGTGTGTGTGTGTGTGTGTGTGTGTGTGTGTGCGTGCGTGCGTGCGTGCGTGCGTGCGTGCGTGCGTGCGGCAAGGTAATTTCATTGTGATGCCAATGTATTATCCTTTTCATTGTCTTTGTGTGTAAAATGGGTATCAAATAGCATTCACAACAATATCATTTCTTCTTGCTTTCCCATAATGGGTTGTACAACATCATTACTACATTATTGTGGTGTTGTAACTGACCGCAATGACATTAGAGTTCTGTTCCCTGAACATATCGAGTATTGTATTCTGTATGATTCACCAGACCCTTAACAGGAAGGTTGGGCGTATCCTCTCTTGCCTCTGAGAATGTGTACGTGTATACGTGGGTGTATGTTATTGTGTGTGTGTGAGAGATTTATTGACCTGTGTGCATGGGATGGTATGAATCTTAGAGACGTGTGTGTGTGTGTGTGTGTGTGTGTGTGTGTGTGTGTGTGTGTGTGTGTGTGTGTGTGTGTGTGTGTGTGTGTAGATGAGACAGAAAGAGCTGCATTATGCATAGCGGTTCACCATAGGCAATATCCCTGCCTCTGTGGCATACATATTCATACGCCATTTTCATACTGCCCGCAAAAAAGGGGGGGGGGGGGGGACATAGGAAATGTGCAAATGTGTCTGTGTGTGGAGGGAGGAGAGGCTTGAGTCAAATCTGTCACAGCAACAGCACAAGAGCAGGAGACAAAGTGAAGATGCTTCGCCCAACAGGAGTGATGTTTTAGGGAACTCACCCAAATGACAATGACCTTCTCCTGTTGTAATCAATGCATTCAGGCTTGAAGAAGGAAGGAAAATATGCCTCTGAAATGGATGAGTGCGCCTAGCTCCCTCTCTCGCTCCTCTCCTCCTCTGCTCCCTTTTTGCCCATGCCAAGGAAAAGGGCGGGCAGCCTGAGGGCATGGAGAACTGTGAGTTAGACGTCGGGTTAGACGTCTCAGAACAAAGAAAGGGAGAATTCGGGTTATTTCAGTCCTCTCTCCCCTCCTTATTTCCACCATTACTCCCTGTTGAATGGGGTACAGACTGGCCCCTTGCTCCAATCCTCAAATCCTCAAATCCCAAATCAAGCCCTAGCCTCTACCTCTCCCCCAAGGCATGTCTTGACTTCCTCCTGGTGAAGGTAACATTGTATCATCTCACGTAGCCCTCTGGAAGATATGATGGATTTTCTGCCATCTTGTTTACATTCATCCATCTTTCAGGGGCTTGATTTGGGATTGGGTACGGGGCTTCTATATCCACTTTTAGGGTGGGGTGTTGTCTTTTCTTTCTTTGGTCTCTCTCTTCCCTTTGCAGTTGTGCTGACAGACCCTGTCAGTCTGGCGAGACGCCCCCTGCCTCTCTCTCTCCCCCAGACCCCGACTGTGGGATTATATTATGGCTGTCTTATTTGGGCCTTTCTGCTGGAGGCCACAATCTGTGCTGCATGATGGGAGTCCAGTCCACCACTGTACTGCCCTCTCTGTGTTGTACTGTGCTCAACTGACTGACCTGGATTCGCCGACAGGACAGCAGCACAACAGCCGCCTCATCCACAGTAGCCTGTTTGCTTCCTTCCCAATTAGTTCTATCTGGGAATGCCTCCGACTTGTTTTGATGTCGCTCGGCGGCCACCATTTTTTTATGATGTCACAGCAGGCGTTCATTGTTGTTTATTTGTCGAAAGTCTTTCCCTTAGCTTTTAACATTAAGATTTCTTAACCATTTTGGGCTTTTTCTTTGTTTGTTGTAAAAAGCTTTGGGCTAGTAACCAAAAACTTGCTGGTTTGAATCCCCGAGCTGACTAGGTGACACATCTGTCAATGTGCCCTTGAGCAAGGCACTTAACCCTAATTGTTCTGGATACAAGTTTCTGCTAAATGACTCAAATGTAAATGTGAGACTGAAAAGCCAGTGTGGCCCTGTCCATGGTGCTGAAATGGTCTATCGCTCAGAACATGAGCAGAGAGTTGTGTTTTTATATGGCACATGATATGGGACAAATTGCACTCAACCTAAATTACACCTTTTAGACACAGAGGAACTGCTCCATTTTGGATAGGAGAGGGACCTCACATACACATTCACACACACACGCACTTATGTGCACACAAGCACATGTACACACTTGCACACTGTCACCTCTCCTCACACCCCTCATCACTGACCCGACACAATTTCAGCATAAAGCTTGACCTTAAATACCAATCAGTCTTAACACTGACCCCCCCCCCCCCCCCCCCCCCCCCCCACACACACACACCACACACACACACACACACACACACACACACACACACACACACACACACACACACACACACACACACACACACACACACACACACACACACACACACACACACACACACACAGTGACCCCCCTGTACTCTGTTAGTACCCCTTAACCCTTCCCTGGCCCTGATTTAAGCCAACCACACACATACACACACCAGGGGAGTGGGAAAGAGGCCCTCCATGGTGGTTCGATTACCAGGGCGGAGAGACCGTGTCTGTGTGTTAAATGTGAAAGGAGATTATATGGATTTAACTCTCTGCGTCTGGCATGCAAACTCAAATCACCCAACATATCCTGCCATGTACTGGAGGACTATAATAGGACAGAGAGAGAGAAAGGATGAGACAAAGGGTAGGATGGATTGAGAGTGGTGGGGAGAGAAAAAAGAAGGAGAGATGAAAGATATTGAGAGTGAGGAAGGGAGAGAAAAAAGACGTTGATGCAGAGAATGAGAGGAGGAAGAGAAGGGGGAGAGGGATGAATGAATGGAGAGAGAGAGCCACCCTTACCTACAGTGCCTTCGGAAAGTATTCAGACCCTTTGACTTTTTCCACATTTTGTTAGGTTACAGCCTTATTTTAAAATGTAAAAAAATATATGTATGTTTTTTCCCTCATGGATATACACACACTACCCCATAATGACAAAGCAAACATATACATATCTTTTTTTTGCTATTTAAAAACAATTCCAAATGGAAATATCAAATTTACGTAAGCATTCAGACCCTTTACTCAGTACTTTGTGGAAGCACCTTTGCAGCGATTACAGCCTTGAGTCTTCTTGGGTATGACGCTACAAGCTTGGCACACCTGTATTTGGGGAGTTTCTCCCATTTTCTCTGCAGATCCTCTCAAGCTCTGTCAGGTTGGATGGGGAGCATTGCTGCACAGCTACTTTCAGGTCTCTCCAGAGATGTTCAATCGGGTCCAAGTCTGGGCTCTGGCTGGGCCACTCAAGGACATTCAGAAACTTGTCCCGAAGCCACTCCTACATTGTCTTGGCTGTGTGCTTAGCATCGTTGTCCTGTTGGAAGGTGAACCTTCACCTCAGTCTGAGGTCATGAGTGCTCTGTGGCAGGTTTTCGTCAAGGATCTCTCTGTACTGTGCTCTGTTCATTTTTGACTCGATCCTTCCCAGTCCCTGCCACTGAAAAACATCCCCACAGCATGATGCTGCCACAACCATGCTTCACCGTAGGGATGGTGCCAGGATCATCCAGACGTGATCCTTGGAATTCAGGCCAAAGTGTTCAATATTGGTTTAATTAGACCAGAGAATCTTGTTTCTCATGGTCTGAGTCCTTTAGGTGCCTCCTGATAAACTTCATTTGCCTTTTACTAAAGAGAGGCTTCCGTCTGGCCACTCTACCATGAAGCACTGATTGCTGGAGTGCTGCAGAGATGGTTGTCCTTCTGAAAGTTTCTCCTATCTCCACAGAGGAAGTCTAGAGCTCTGTCAGAGTGACCATCCGGTTCTTGGTCACCTCCCTGACCAAGGCCCTTCTCCACCGATTGCTCAGTTTGGCCGGGTGGCCAGCTCTAGGAAGAGTCTTGGTGGTTCCAAACTTCTTACATTTAAGAATGATGGAGGCCACTGTGTTCTTGGGGTCCTTCAATGGTGCAGAAATGTTTTCCCCAGATCTGTGCCTTGACACAATCCTGTCTCTGAGCTCTACGGACAATTCCTTCAACCTCAAGGCTTGGTTTTTGGTCTGACGTGCACTGTCAACTGTGGGACCTTATATAGACAGGTGTGTGCTTTTCCAATTCATATCCAATCAATTGAATTTACCACAAGTGGATTCCAATCAAGTTGTAGAAACATCTCAAGAATGGAAAAAGGATGCACCTGAGCTCAATTTCGAGTCTCATAGCGAAGGGTTTGAATACTTATGTACATTTGTTTTTTTTTGTTCTTTATTTTAATAAATTTGCAAAAATGTTAAAAACCTGTTTTTGCTTTGTCATTATGGGGTATTGTGTGTAGATTGATGAGGGAAAATAATATTTCATCAATTTTAGAACAAGGCAGTAACTTAACAAAATGTGGAAAAAGTCAATGGGTCTGAATACTTTCCGAAGGCACTGTAGTGAGGGCTGTATCCCTAGCTCAGCCTTTCAATACCCTCCCATCACTTATGTCATGTTTTTCATTCTGTTTGTGCTGTACCAGAGATCCCTTGGCTTTTGTTTGTTAATATTTACACTATATATACAAAGGTTCATCAAACTATATATACCTCAGTTCATCACATTTCTGCCCTGCTAGAACTGCCCCAAACAACTGTATGTGCTGTTATTGTGAAGTGGAAACGTCTTGGAGCAACAACGGCTCAGCCGTGAAGTGGTAGGCCACACAAGCTCACAGAACAGGACCATAAAAATCATTTGTCCTCAGTTGCAACACTCACTGCCGAGTTCCAAACTACCTCTGGAAGCAACGTCAGAACAAGAACTTTGTCGGGAGCTTCATGAAATGGGTTTCCAGGCCCGAGCAGCTGCACACAAGCCTAAGATAACCATGTGCAATGTTAAGCGTCGGCTGGTGTGGTGGAAAGCTCGCCGCCATTGGACTCTGGAGCAGTGGAAACGCGTTTCCTGGAGTGATGAATCATGCTTTACCATCTGGCAGTCTGATGGACAAATCTGAGTTTGTGGGATGGCAGGAGAACGCTACCTGCCCCAATGCATAGTGCCAACTGTAAAGCTTGGTGGAACAGGAATAATGGTCTGGGGTTGTTTTTCATGATAGGCCCCTCAGCTCCAGTGAAGGGAAATCTTAACGCTACAGTATTCTAGACGATTCTTTGCTTCCAACTTTGTGGCAACAGTTTGGGGAAGGCCCTTTCCTATTTCAGCATGACTATGCCCCCGTGCACAAAGCAAGGTCCATACAGAAATGGTTTGTTGAGATCGGTGTGAAAGAACTTGACTGGCCTGCACAGAGCCCTGACCTCAACCCCACTGAACACATTTGGGATGAATTTCAATGCTGGCTGCGAGCCAGGCCTAATTGCCCAACATCAGTGCCCAACATCAGTGCTCAACCTCACTACTGCTCTTGTGGCTGAATGGAAGCAAGTCCCCACAGCAATGTTTCAACATCTAGTGGAAAGCCTTCCCAGAAGAGTGGAGGCTGTTATAGCAGCAAAGGGTGGACCAACTCCATATTAATGCCCATGATTTTGGTATGAGATGTTCGATGAGCAGGTGTCCACATACGTTTAGTCAGGTAGTGTATGATTTGATGCTGTCCACGCCACACTATTCTAAGAGAACCAATCTCACAATGAAGACACACAAACAACATTAACAACAAAAACATCTGTAACAAACGGAAAACCAAACATCCATTTTGGTCCCCTCGCTAACAATAAGACTCAGTGGTGGGCGAGCGTCCCAAAGCCTTGGCCCTGCTCTTTTAAAAAGCCACTGGCGGCACAAACAGTTGGCAGAGTGACCCCTGTGCCCTATGCCAAGGTCACTGCTGTACTGTGAGTCATGTAGTGTATATAGAGAGGTCCATAAACATACTAGGCTTAACTGTTACATATCAATTAATCTCTTTCCAATGAATCAGTGAAATGAATTTGATCTGATCTGAAACATTTGTATTGTGTCAAAATGTTAGTTAAAGCCCTTGAATTTTTCCCCCCTCATAGCTCTTTTAATGATTTTCCTAATGCTAATTTGGTTCGACATCAATGCACAGGGCTGGCTGTAGGTTATCTGCTGTGCTGTAGATCCCTCCTAAATCTACCTTGATGAGGCATCTAGCCACCACTTCCATTCACTGCTACTCGTCCCGGGCCATTCAGAGGGAAAAAGATGGGGCTAATCCGGCCATTGTCGACACAAACCGGCGAAGAGGATTAATTATATATCATTGACTCAGAAGAAATTATCTCTAACCCCCCCCCCAACCCCCCCAACACTAAAAAGACGTCTAGCTGCTTCCCAGGAGACACTGCCAGGGGGGATGTTTTAGGGATGTAGCTCCCCTAAGACGATTAATTGAAGCAGCAGCTTGTGAAAGCCATACTGGCTGCAAAGCACCCCTCCCTCCAGGGTTGTGGTTGGAGATATACTGAAGGTTTCTCAGTGATGACATGGACTTGACATGGGTTGAACTGGTAGACTAGGTATTGTTCTAACAGCCTCATGGCTTCTTGGTTTCGACCCATTTCACCTCCAAATCAGGGAAGGGCTCTCGTCGGGCATATCTTAGACGACTGATATTATGTTAATGCTTTACAGAGGATTGTTCACTGCTGTTTGGCAGCCAGGTCGCTAGTTTCAATTTAAGGTGGATCGGAGAGGCACCCTCGAGTCACACGAACACAAACACGTGTGTGCGAGTCACGTGTTACCTGATCAAAGTCGATGCCCAGGTTAATTTGGGTTATTGTACAGAGCAACTTGCCAAATCAAGTAGACTGTGTCCATCAGCCAATAGCAGAGCTTCTAACTGTGGTTTGGCTTAGCTCTAGCTTATCATAACAGAGTTACATGTAGTTGAAAAATAAGTGATGAATATATTGCGTCACGTCATTTGCCTAATGGAGAAATAGTAATTGATTCTATTTTTGGGAACTGCTGTGCTG
This sequence comes from Salmo salar, assembly GCF_965601325.2. Lineage (NCBI taxonomy): Eukaryota > Metazoa > Chordata > Actinopteri > Salmoniformes > Salmonidae > Salmo > Salmo salar. The sequence continues at coordinate 49,016,590 of NC_138310.1, read as the reverse complement.
ACCTGATGGAAATCTCTAGAAGATAACCCAGTTTGGAGATTGGCAGGTGGGTGCCCACATATTGGCTGTGTGGGTGTGTGTGTATGTGTGTGTGGATGTGGTCCAGACACAGCTTTTCTTTGTGTGTGTGTGTATTATCCTGACCATGTCTCTCTCTCTCCCCATCACAGTGAACAGTGAGGATGTGGTCTCGACGCGGCTGTACTTTGTAAACGCCTCCCTGCAGCGGGTGACCTTCTCCAGCTCGGTTGGGGTGTCCCTGCCCTGCCCTGCGGGCGGCGCACCCCATGCCGTCCTGCGCTGGTACCTGGCCACCGGCGACGACATCTACGACGTGCCCCACATCCGCCACGTGCACGCCAACGGCACCCTCCAGCTCTACCCTTTCTCGCCCTCCGCCTTCAACAGCTACATCCATGACAACGACTACTTCTGCACCGCAGAGAACCAGGCCGGCAAGATCCGCAGCCCCAGCATCCGCATCAAAGCAGGTCAGACTCAGACTGAACAGAAGCAGCCTCTTCCAGGGGAGCCTTAGACAGACAGACAGACATACAGTACACTCTTCTAGTGGAGCCTTAGACAGACAGACAGACAGACAGACAGACAGACAGACAGACAGACAGACAGACAGACAGACAGACAGACAGACAGACAGACAGACAGACAGACAGACAGACAGACAGACAGACAGACAGACAGACAGACAGACATACAGTACACTCTTCTAGTGGAGCCTTAGACAGACAGACATACAGACCTACAGTGCACACTTCTAGGGGAGCCTTAGATAGGACCAGACAAGGAGACACAGCTTCACCTGTACAACCTAACTAAACACTGTTCTGGGGCCAAACAGAAGCACAGCGTCTCCACAAAGAATGAGAGGAGGATGAGCATAAGAGAAAGGCTGTCAGGAAGAGGTTTAGAAACAAAAAGAAAATGCTTTCTCATATGAGTTGATGCTGTACTCTCAGCACCATTCTAAGAGAACCCACTCCCCAAACACGATTAATAAAGACACACAAACAACACTAACAACAAAAACAGCTGTAACAAACGGTAAACCAAACGGCGTCCATATTGGTCCCCTAAATAACAATAAGACTCAGTGGGGGGCGAGCGTCCCAAAGCCTTGACCCTGCTCCTTTAAAATGCCACTGGCAGACACACACACAGCGGCACAGACAATTGGCAGAGTGACTCCAGTGCCCTGTGCCAAGGTCACTGCTGGTCTGTGGGGCTGGCCACGCTGCAATTGGAGAGTTCACACATACACACCCGCAAACATACACAGCCGCACGTGCACGCACGCACGCACGTGCACGCACACACACACACACACACACACACACACACACACACACACACACACACACACACACACACACACACGCACGCACGCACGCACGCACGCACGCACGCACGCACGCACGCACACACACACACACACACACACACACACACACACACACACACACACACACACACCAGCCTGTCCCCTGCTTATGCCAGCAGGCCTCCTGTCTCCCAGTCTCTCCATCTGTCCATGGACTGGAAAGTCCCCGAACTACACACACACACACCGTTTTTGTCAATCTAGCTCTTCTGGGTAGCTGTGCCAGGTCTTTTACTGTAGCTGGAATGGGAATGAGTTTAAACATGAGAGGGATTGAACAGAGTTGCACGCGAGGTGAAATATTGTCGGTGTTTAGCTCACGTTCAGCGACATATTCAATGAACAATCTGCGTCTTGAAAATCAGAACAACCCCATTAAAAGATGTATAAGATCAAATCAAATCAAATTCAATAGCGATTCAGTTTTTAACAGTCCACTTACCAAATTCACGGGCAAATGAAGAAAAACCCTCCCTCCCCCCACCACACCCCTTATGGCGTTTCTGTCCAGAGGACCCTCGTCCCATTGGCTGTAGAGTGACCTACCAACCAGCGTCTGTGTAGGGCAACCTTCCCTGCAAAATAATTACCCCAATTAATCAAATAAGTGCTGAGTCTGTGAACAACCACCAACCGTCACGCCCACGCCCAACTCTGCAGCACCTCAACTGCAGCCCTCAGGAGTCGCCTGTGTATTCCGCCACTACTGCCACACAGCTTCGCAGAACGTACACACACAAATGCACACACACACACACACATTCACATCCACATACTGCAGTTGCCATGGGCGATAGGCAGGGCGTGAGCGGCAGGGTGTGGTGCGTCCCGTCTCAGGTGGCGTCGGAGACTGATGACAGCTGACAGCTCGCAGTGTGACACCCTCCCTCCCTTCATCTCTCCATCCCCCCCTCTAATTCTCTCTCCCTCCCTCCCGTGCATGCTGATTCTGTGCCAATAAAAGCACTGGTATCTGTGTGGATCGCTGTACATTCATGAAAATCGCTGTTTGTTTTCTTTCTCTTGTTTTTCCCTCCCTCTGTTATCGTCAAAGTCCTGACCCTATATTTCTTGTCAAAGCCATTCTCTCACATGTTTTCATTATCGGCATTTGACTGACATATCTAATGATATTGAAGATGCTTCCATTGGCTCTCATAGGAGGCCTTCCCATCCATCGCTAGTCATGTAGCACATCCCTATTCTGCTTTAAAACTTCCTCTCTTTTATTGTTACACATTTGTTCCTCTTCTGCTTTCCATCCTACTGCCCTCCTCTCCATTGTCCTCTCCTCACCCAATTAACAGTGAATAGACACACTGAATAACATGACAAAACATTGACATTAGGCTTAGCCATCATATGACAGTTGACATTGATAAGTGTCATTAACCAGGTTTCCATCCAACCTTTTTATGCGAGAAAAGTATGTCAGATAAAAAAATGTCATGACAGGTCTGATGGAAACAGTGAATGTCGACAAAACAAAATACGCCAGACAAGGTGGGATATTTTTGTGCCGGTTAAATGAATAATGAGAGAAATGGTGGTGGAAACATTGATATTGATAATATTGATATAATAACAATCATACTGAAGTAAAGTTGGAGTCATGCGGTGACATATGTGGTCCTTCCACTATGACTCTGGAAAGCATGCAGTTTATTAGGATATAGATGAAACAAATGATGATGAACTTCACAGGTTGGTGAAAGTGCACGGTTATCAGCTTGATGCTTCTTTCCAATAAACATCGAGGGTCTTATTCTGGTGACATGATGATACAGTAGATGCTTGGCTGCCTTTTGACAAATTCAAATAATCTCGCTCTTTTGTCCATAATAATCTGATTATGTTGGCTATACCCACACTGTATCTGCGAGCTGTTGGCTAGAGCGCACGTGCCATTACCAGAGTGGGTACATTCACTACATAGTGCAATATTGTTTTGTGCCTAAACCATCAGTAGCGATGAAAATGCGATGGAAACCCAACTTCTTAAGGACCGGCCTCCCGTGAATGGGACAGTTGTAAATCATGCAGAGGGTTATGTCAAGATCGCAGATTTTAGAGAAACAACAAATGTCAGTACATATAAGTGTCTTATATTGGCTGAAAGCTTAAATTCTTGTTAATATAACTGCACTGTCCAATTTACAGTAGCTATTACAGTGAAAAAATGCCATGCTATTGTTTGAGGAGAGCTCCTATCAACAAAACACTTTTCACCGCGATAGGTTTGATAAATTCACCTCTGAAGGTGAAATGTGTACTTACATTCTGAAATCTTGCTCTGATTTATCATCCAAAGGGTCCCAGAGATAACATGAAGTGTCGTTTTGTTAGATAAAATCCTTTTTCATATCCTAAAAAGGTCCATATAGCATGCACGATCAATTTTGTATTTCCACTCGTTCAATTTTCATTGAAAGGAATCTGTGAAAATCCCACCCTAAACGTTGTTTCAACGAGTCAAATCACGTTCGTATGTATTCCTTAGAGATCCTTGAAGGTAACAAGACTTCACTATATCATTAGAGGTGTAGTATATCTTATATCCATATTTGGTCAGAGAGAGATGCCTTCATGGCACGCCGATGACGCTGGCGGCCATCACTTGAATGACTGTATCTTTGTCAAATAAGCACCAATCGAGGTCAAACAAAGCTAGCTAAATAGCCAATGAGCTGGGCTTTACCATGTATGTGTCGTAAAATGTAGCTACTAACCTTGTACTACAGCATGCCTTTTCATTTTGGACAAAAATTATAAGGATATTCAGAGTTATGAAGTTATGAAAACTGGTTGTTTTGCAAATGTTGAACTTATAATATGGCTACTAATACTTGGAAAGCTAAATCAAAGTCCAAGTATACAGATTTGACGATATTCTTGCATAAAAATGTAATATGAATGCGAATGTCTCCTTCACGATTTGCCAAATTGTACCTGGGGACTTCACATTAAAAGTCTTGTAGTTCACTCATACTTCAAGTTACCCATATGAAACCTTGCACATACACTGCTGCCATCTTGTGGACACTATCGTAATTACAACCAGAGTGATGGCTAGAACTGTGACCTTTCTCTTGCATTTCAAAGACAGTGGTATTTTCTTCTACCAGATCTATTGTGTTATATTCTCCTACATTCAATTCACTTTTCCACAAACTTCAAAGTGTTTCCTTTCAAATGGTACAAAGAATATGCATATTCTTGCTTCAGGGCCTGAGCTACAGGCAGTTAGATTTGGGTATGTCATTTAGACAAAAATGGAAAAAAGGGGGCTATACCTAAGATTTTTTAAACCTCTAAAAATCTAAGCCTTAAGACCCCTGTATGTATATAAAAATATATAGAGAGTACCAGTCAAAATCATATCTACTGACTCTGAAAAACACCAAAAGAAAGATGCCCAGGGCCTCTGTTCATCTGCGTGAATGTGTCTTAGGCATGCTGTAAGGAGGCATGAGAACTGCAAATGTGGCCAGGGCAATAAATTGCAATGTCCGTACTGTGAAACGCCTAAGACAGTGCTACAGGGAGACAGGACGGACAGCTGATCGTCCTCGCAGTGGCCGTCCACGTGTAACAACACCTGCACAGGATCGGCACATCCGAACATCACACCTGCGGGACAGGTACAGGATGGCAACAATAACTGCCCGAGTTACACCAGGAACACACAATCCCTCCATCAGTGCTCAGACTGTCCGCAGTAGGCTGAGAGAGGCTGGACTGAGGGCTTGTAGGCCTGCTGTAAGGCAGGTCCTCACCAGACATCACGGGCAACAATGTCGCCTATGGGTACAAACCCACCGTCGCTGGACCAGACAGGACTGGCATAAAGTGCTCTTCACTGACGAGTCGCGGTTTTGTCTCACCAGGGGTGATGGTCGGATTCGCGTTTATCGTTGAAAGAATGAACGTTACACTGAGGCCAGTACTCTTGAGCGGGATCAATTTGGAGGTGGAGGGTCCGTCATGGTCTGGGGCGCTGTGCATTACAGGGAAGACATCCTCCTCCCTCATGTGGTACCCTTCCTGCAGGCTCATCCTGACATGACCCTCCAGCATGACAATGCCACCAGCCAAACTGCTTGTTCTGTGCGTGATTTCCTGCAAGACAGGAATGTCAGTGTTCTGCCATGGCCAGCGAAGAGCCCGGATCTCAATCCCATTGAGCACCTCTCGGACCTGTTGGATGGGAGGGTGAGGGCTAGGGCCATTCCCCCCCAGAAATGTCTGGGAACGTGCAGGTGCCTTGCTGGAAGAGTCGGGTAACATCTCACAGCTGAACTGGCAAATCTGGTGCTGTCCATGAGGAGGAGATGCACTGCAGTTCTTAATGCAGCTGGTGGCCACACCAGATACTGACGGTTACCTTTGATTTTGACCCCCCTTTGTTCAGGGACACATTAATTCCATTTCTGTTAGTCACGTCTGTGGAACTTGTTCAGTTTATGTCTCAGTTGTTGAATCTTGTTATGTTCATACAAATATTTACACATGTTAAGTTTGCTGAAAATAAAGTTTAGCTCTCTAGCTTAAACTGATGGATTTTGATGAGGATTTTTTAAATTATGTTAATTAGATGGACTCTTAATAAGGACCATTTCAATTGTATTTTATTTTTCAGTACGTGGGAATTTAACCGCAAAACTTATTTTTATGTGCACTATGTCACCACACACAGACTTTTATCCACAACAGGTCAATTTGATCGAAACACATCTCTGGTGAAAGTATTTGTATATTTTATTTATGCAGATTTTAGAATATTCACATGGAAATCTGTCACGAATTGGATGGAAATCTAGCTATTGGATGTGATGCTCTGCTAAGGAAGTATTGGACCCAGACAGTTTCTGACCTCTCAAAACACAGTCTGAATGAATTACCGGTGAGAGCATCACACTTAAGACCTAGCTTATCCTTCCACCTCTCAGTGGCCATCAGGGGAGAGAGACAATATAATGTAAGCCCTTCCACTGTAGAGACAAAGACTGAAAAGAAAGGAGAAAAACAAAGTCAGTCAACAGAATTGGGACATAGCCACTGCTGTAGAGCAGTCAATCATTTTGGAGTGCTTTGCAGGCAGACCTTGTCTGGTCCCACTGCCTGCCTGCAGTTTGGAGCCTATTCTTATTCAAGCTCTGGTAATGAGGACTTCCTGCCTGTGTGCTCATTGAGATCAAGTGATGATGGAGCGCATCTCATTTGGGCTCTGGCTGCCTGCTCAGCGCTCCTCACACCTGTCAAATGCCTGCTGTCCTCTCCCACACACATGCATGCACGCAACACGCAAGCACACACACACACACACACACGCAAACGCACACAGCACAGACGACTGATGGCGTGGGAGACTATTGGATAACTTTTTGTTTATTTTTTCCTGACAGTCTGAGTAAGCGTCAATTTCTGGTTTCTCAACATTGGACCAGAGAGGGTATACTCCGTAAAAACAAAAAAAAAACATATACAGTCCCAGAAATACATACATGTAAAAAAATACATTCAAAAAATACATATATGCATAAAATACATGCATGAAATACATGCATAAAATACATGCAAAAAATACATGCATAAAATACCTGCAAAAAATACATACATGCATAAAATACATGCAAAAAATACATACATGCATAAAATACATGCAAAAAATACATACATGCAAAAAATACATGCATAAAAAAAAATGCCATTCCACTCTGATGGTCTCTGTGACCTTTGCCAAGGTCACATGAGTATTTCAGGGGGATGTTGTGTAATCAATGCTAGGCCGATGCCTATGTGCTATGTCCCACTCCTTTATCACACAGAGCTAGAGTTACACACACAGGGGAGATCTAGAGTGAACTGGGATCAGCTGTTCAGTGAGCTCACCTCAGCTCCCCTTTCTACCAACACAAACACACAGAGTTAAGACTGGGCACAATGGACTGGGAGAGCAGGTCCACTGCTGCCCTGTACGCTCCCGGCCTGGCCGCCCTCCTTTTTATCTCTGGCTTTATAGATCTTTTGCCACAGACGGAACCTCCTAGCAAGGTGTTGTTTACTCCCGTTCATTCATTAACGTGTACAATACAGTACATCCATTCTGTTGTCCCTACATTTCATTCTTTTCTTCTCTCTTTATGCTGCTTCATAAATAAGTAAATAGTGTATTTGATTTCCCTGTAGTTAATTATTTAGGCAGCAGTGATACAGGCCTCTCCTCCCAGTGCGCGGAGCGCCAGAGCCATGTTTTAGCCCGTTCCTAGGCAACCGGGTGGATATAGTCAGGCATCAGTAACGTCCTAATGACGGCGCGCATGCGAGGAGAGTGCAATTTATGCATTAACACTGGGCTACCATTTGCATGCACTTAGAAGGGCTTAATGAAACAAACATGGCATATTCTGCACCTCTCGCCTCGAAACTGGAACATGTGTAATATCACAGTGCTGTTACAGTTGTTAGCCTACTTCTGGTTTAAGCCTTTATCGAGTATGTAAGCGCAAAGAATCAGTGATGTTTGCTGTCGGTTGTGTTGGCTTCAAACAGTCTCATAGAGGTTCAATGGTCATAGGGCAATTTAGCTCTGCGTGATGAGACGCAAGGTCAATCAAGGGGTAAATAAATGATTGAACGTATTGGCTTGGCTGCGAAAGGGGCTACTTAATCGATTCAGCCCATCGATCCAGAGGTGGTCTGCTGTGATAATAAAAGGGATCATTTAAATGAAGAATTGGAATGAAGACCTGATTGGAATTGTTTGGCCTTTTTTTATGATTTGTTACAAATTAGTCTCCATAATACATTAGGCCACTGAGTGCAGAGGCCAAATACTTACAGGACTTGGCTACGGTTGGTCAAAGCGCGTCTCGTGGTTACATTACGTTTGGGGTAGACCCACACCACAACGTTAAGGTTAACGACTTCACTATTCTGACAAGGACATTGGCTCTGGTTTCAGTGGGTGACACTGGCGGCTGGCATTAACCATTATTAATGACCAAGGAAATTCACCTCCAGGCTAGGCATTAATTGTATCGCTAGAGAACTTGTAGAGAAAGAGCACATGCAGTCAAGGTGTGTGTGTGTGTGTGTGTGCGTACGTGTGTACCCGTGTGTGAGTGTGTGTGTGTGTATTGTCGACTTCACGTGGTTAAACAATTGCTCCCCTGATTGGTATGAGAGAAGCCTCCTAGAATTAGCTGTGATTAGATTGCGGTGCCACATCGCCACGTTGTTTTCCAGCTGATTTTTGTCTACATTGTAATCCCGTTTGCATCGACATGTTGGAAATGCCAAACGCCCATGCTTTTGTCTTGTGTTAGTCTAGCTAATACATTTCTGAGATTACACTGTTATTGCGCTTGAAATTAAAATACAATTCCATTCACACCAGCTCTGCTATCGTCTTGTCATGTTGCTGTAAAATGTAGGCCAATTTCAATCCAATACACACCCTACACTTAGTGTTGACATTTCTCATTTGTATATATATATATATATATATATATATATATATATATATATATATATATATATATATATATATATATCTGTGCGATGTCCGGGTTCCTGTGCGTCAGGTGCAAAGGGCACCCCTTTTCGTGACTGCCCGCACCCAGCCATTCCGCGCCGTCACTCTTAGAATTGCCTAGGTCTTTCTTTAAAAGGGTAATCGCCATTCGCACCAGCTCCTTCTCAACGCAACTGGGTGTCACTTCTTTTTACAATCAGTTTCTCCACTGTGGGATTAAAGCGAAAACAATGTTGACTTGATGTTGTTTAACAGTCCACCAACCAAGTTTACATCTGGGCTACTCTTAGCGTCTCTCGGTGAATTATAGGCCAGGAACAATGTCAACTTTTGTATATCAGAAAAAGAGGTCCTTGTTTTCATTGAATAATAATGTGGGGCACAAGCTAGGCCATGTCTTGCATGTGGCTTGTATGATAAGCAACCGTATCTTTAACCGGAAGGCTTGCGTTAGCTTTCCGAACTAATGCCTTAGCTTTAGATCAGCTGACTAACACAGTTTGGTGCAGAATAAGCAATTTTGTTCCACTCTAACCACCCCTCTCCTCTGTCTCTCGTCTCCAGTGTTCAGGGAGCCCTATACGGTTCGGGTGGCAGACCAGCGGTCCATGCGGGGCAACGTGGCCGTGTTCAAGTGCCTCATCCCCTCGGCCGTGCAGGAGTACGTCAGCGTGGTGTCCTGGGAGAAAGACACCGTCTCCATCGTGCCAGGTAGGAGCATCTCAGATTTAGACCTGAATGAATGGAAATGGGGAAAATGGGCTGTCTGGTTGGCTGGTTGGTTGATTGGTTATATGAGCATGAAGATGGCAATATTGTTGGCCCAGATCTTAAAAGTACAACTGTTATTTCCAACGCGGGATGGACATCCATCAACAAACACATTCACACTTTGAAAAGAAACTTCACAACCAACCACCAATGCATGTGAATGGGATTGTTGACTGATTGGTGGATTGCTTAGTTGATTGGCTGATTGCTTAGTTGATTGGCTGATTGCGTAATTGATTGGCTGATTGATTGGTTGATTATATGAGAATGAACATGACAAACATGTCAGATTTTGGCCCAAAGGATGAAAGTGTTAAACAACTGTTATTTCTGTACATTGAATGTGGGATGAACATTCACTTGCAAACACATTCACACAGGGAAATAAAAACGTATTCCATAAAAATTCACAGCGAACAGACTCTGGACTGTACCACCAACTGGATTGTTGTGTGTGAGCATAATGGTTTTTGAATGTTGATTTTGGGCTCCTTATTTAAATTAATATCACCCCTGTTTTTTCCGATGTTGCTGGTTAGACCCTCAGACTCCTGTTAAGGTCGTTTGGAGTTCTGTTTATCAGCACTAATCTGTTTTCTGGTTTTAGTGGCATGTCCCATTTTGCCTAGACCAAATTGTAAAATTATTCAAAATGGAGTCTCATGAAATGGCCTCTCATGGGGTTGTCTGTAGCTAGTCACTCATTGCCATGTTTAATGGCAGTGTGAGGGGGATAAATCAGACATTAGAGCTGACGTGTGTGTGTGTGTTTGCGTGGGTGTGTGTGGGTGTGAGCTTGTGGGTGTGCGAGTGTGTGTCTGAGTGTGTGCCTGCGTACCCACGTGTGTGTGTGTGTGTGTGTGCGTGCGTGTGTGTGTGTGTGTGTGCGTGTGTGAAGAGGCTGTAATTCAATGACATTGCCTCATTGTAACTCATTGGATTGATGGAGTGGACCAGTTTATCCATTGATCACATTCAGACCAAAGAAAAGCAGCCATGACACACAAACTGTCTTTATATTCTGGCGACGTCACTATCTTTGTCCTACATTTGTAGGAATGTGCTGTCATTTTTCCTGCAATATTAAAATATCTAGGCTTCTATTCATGTCTTTGTTATAACTGCTAACATGCTGTTACAGAATGTGGATATGTGTGTGTGTGTGTGTGTGTAGATGCCTATAGTGCTAAAGGTCGCTCTGCGGTCCAGTAATAAATGGAGGGGTGTCAGAGATGACCACTCAGGTCAGATGATACAGGTCGCCCCCCTCTCTCCAGCTCTCACCTTCTGATACTCCCCTTTCATCTCTCTCAATGTTGTTGTGTGTGTGTACGTTCGTGTGCGTGGCTCTGTCCTTCACACGGGAGCACTCATTGATCCAGTGCAGCTGCGTTTTGTATGTGTGTGAACAGGGCCCGAGGGGGGGGGGTCCGGACTGAATCGATAAAGCTTGCTGTCGGATTCCCCTCTCCCTTGTCACAGATACCTCAGTGCGAGTGGTGAGACCCAGTCGGTCTGTGTGAGTGACGGATGGAGGGATGGATGGATGTGTGTGTGCCTGCCTTCCTGCCTGCTTATGTGTGTGCATTTCATTAACATATGTATTAGCTGCCAGGCCTTGTATGTCCTCTAGTGATTCAAATCTCCATACCATGACTTTGTGCACAAACAGGGACATGCTGGTGTTGGTTTAGCAGATGAGTGTACTGCTATAGACTATAACACCAGTTCACTTCACACCCAAGGAATTAGGGCGTGGTGACTCTCTGCCCCACTGAGCATGGGGGAGGGCAGATCATCAAAGCTGAACTGACTGAGTCACATGGCAGTGGAAGGCAATAGAACCTCTGCCCTCCATAGCTGACTATATCCCCATTCTGAAGTCTTTCACTACTATTATAGGTAATTGGATAAAGCTGATAGGATATGGTGGTTCTCTCTCTCTCGCTCTCTCTCTCTCGCTCGCTCTCTCTCTCTCTCTCTATATATATATCTATATATCTCTCTCTATATCTCTCTTTCAGATAAGCTTTATGAGCATGAATGACAAAGCCACTGTTGCTAACACAAAGTGAGACAATGACATCAACAATAACAGTAAAAAAAAAAGGCTAACAATAATAATGATGTTAAAAGTAGTGATGGTTATTTGTATTTATTAGGGATCCCCATTGCCTTGGCAGCACTTACTCTTCCTGGGGTCCCAACACTCACATTACACATAAAACAAAAGGTATAAAAGTACATTAGAGAAAGGGGCGATTATATGTATATACACTGCTCAAAAAAATAAAGGGAACACTTAAACAACACATCCTAGATCTGAATGAAAGAAATAATCTTATTAAATACTTTTTTCTTTACATAGTTGAATGTGCTGACAACAAAATCACACAAAAATAATCAATGGAAATCTAATTTATCAACCCATGGAGGTCTGGATTTGGAGTCACACTCAAAATTAAAGTGGAAAACCACACTACAGGCTGATCCAACTTTGATGTAATGTCCATAAAACAAGTCAAAATGAGGCTCAGTAGTGTGTGGCCTCCACGTGCCTATATGACCTCCCTACAACGCCTGGGCATGCTCCTGATGAGGTGGTGGACGGTCTCCTGAGGGATCTCCTCCCAGACCTGTACTAAAGCATCCGCCAACTCCTGGACAGTCTGTGGTGCAACGTGGCGTTGGTGGATGGAGCGAGACATGATGTCCCAGATGTGCTCAATTGGATTCAGGTCTGGGGAATGGGCGGGCCAGTCCATAGCATCAATGCCTTCCTCTTGCAGGAACTGCTGACACACTCCAGCCACATGAGGTCTAGCATTGTCTTGCATTAGGAGGAACCCAGCGCCAACCGCACCAGCATATGGTCTCACAAGGGGTCTGAGGATCTCATCTCGGTACCTAATGGCAGTCAGGCTACCTCTGGTGAGCACATGGAGGGCTGTGCGGCCCCCCAAAGAAATGCCACCCCACACCATGACTGACCCACCGCCAAACCGGTCATGCTGGAGGATGTTGCAGGCAGCAGAATGTTCTCCACGGCGTCTCCAGACTCTGTCACGTCTGTCACGTGCTCAGTGTGAACCTGCTTTCATCTGTGAAGAGCACAGGGCGCCAGTGGCGAATTTGCCAATATTGGTGTTCTCTGGCAAATGCCAAACGTCCTGCACGGTGTTGGGCTGTAAGCACAACCCCCACCTGTGGACGTCGGGCCCTCATACCACCCTCATGGAGTCTGTTTCTGACCGTTTGAGCAGACACATGCACATTTGTGGCCTGCTGGAGGTCATTTTGCAGGGCTCTGGCAGTGCTCCTCCTGCTCCTCCTTGCACAAAGGCGGAGGTAGCGGTCCTGCTGATGGGTTGTTGCCCTCCTACGGCCTCCTCCACGTCTCCTGATGTACTGGCCTGTCTCCTGGTAGCGTCTCCATGCTCTGGACACTACGCTGACAGACACAGCAAACCTTCTTGCCACAGCTCGCATTGATGTGCCATCCTGGATGAGCTGCACTACCTGAGCCACTTATGTGGGTTGTAGACTCTGTCTCATGCTACCACTAGAGTGAAAGCACCGCCAGCATTCAAAAGTGACCAAAACATCAGCCAGGAAGCATAGGAAATGAGAAGTGGTATGTGGTCTCCACCTGCACTCCTTTATTGGGGGTGTCTTGCTTATTGCCTATAATTTCCACCTGTTGTCTATTCCATTTGCACAACAGCATGTGAAATGTATTGTCAATCAGTGTTGCTTCCTAAGTGGACAGTTTGATTTCACAGAAGTGTGATTGACTTGGAGTTACATTGTGCTGTTTAAGTGTTCCCTTTATTTTTTTGAGCAGTATATTACAAGTGATATGTAAATATTACATGACATGTATAGAAAAAAAACAAAAATCAAAATTATAATATTAATGTCATAATCTAAAAAGCATTTTGCTTTGATAAGTAAACAAAGAAATATATTAGGGACACCTTTCTAATATTGAGTTGCACCCCCCCCCCCCCCCCCCTTTTCCCGCAGAATGAGCCTAGAGTAAATTCGTCACGGCATGGACTATTCAAGGTGTCGAAAGCGTTCCACAGGGATGCTGGCCCATGTTAATTCCAATACTTCTTACAGTTGTATCAAGTTGGCTGGAAGTCCTTTGGGTGGCGGACCATTCTTGACACACATGGGAAACTGTTGAGCATGAAGAACCCAGTAGCGTTGCAGTTCTTGACACACTCAAACCGGTGCGCCTGGCACCTACTGTACTACCATATCCCCTTCAAAGGCACTTAAATCTTTAGTGTTGCCCATTCACCCTCTGCATGTCACACATACACAATCCATGTCTCAATTGTCTCAAAGCTTAAAAATCCTTCTTTAACCTGTCTCCTCCCCTTCATCTACTCTTATTGAAGCGAATTTAACAGGTGACATCAATAAAGGATCATAGCTTTCACCTGAATTCACTTGGCCAGTCTGTGTCATGGAAATGTTCCTAATGTTTTGTGCACTCAGTGTATATCAGTACAATGAGACTATGCAGTGCATGCATGTATCAACATTGATTAGGCACAATGAGATACAATGAGATCATCTATGGAATGCAGACGTGCTTGCAGGTGTCAGTAGTGGGTGTGTGTGTGTGTGTGTGTGTGTGTGTGTGTGTGTGTGTGTGTGTGTGTGTGTGTGTGTGTGTGTGTGTGTGTGTGTGTGTGTGTGTGTGTGTGTGTGTGTGTGTGTGTGTGTGTGTGTGTGTGTGTGTGTGTGTTTGTGAGTGTGTGCACACATACACATGCAAGCACACACACACACACACTCTGATTTGTGCACATGGTTTTGTATGGGTGTGTGTGTACATGTAGGAGTGTGTGGATTAGTGTATGACATGTTATTTTATGTATAATTTCATGTATATTTAGAGTGTATACATGAGGTGTTGTAAGTATTTACATGAATTAAATTATAAAAAATTATTCAATAATTTATCAAATCAAAAAAGAACAAAAACATAACACAATGAAACAAAACACTAACAACCGCAAAGTCTCATTTCTCTCTGGTTGTGGCACATGGTGACAAATGTAGCTGCCAGCTTAGTTGTCTGCTGCTCCTTAGCTGCCAGCTTAGTTGACTGCTGCTCCTTAGCTGCCAGCTTAGTTGACTGCTGCTCCTTAGCTGCCAGCTTAGTTGACTGCTGCAGAATGGGGAGTTTATGTACGTCAGGAATCTGTCTAAAGTTTGGTATCTATTTTTCAAAATCTGGGAAATATGTTTCCCTTATGTTGTCATATTTTGGGAAGGAACACAGGAAGTGAATCTCAGTTTGTACCTCCTGTAAATCACAATACCTACATATTCTCAGATCTTTTAGAAGCCAAGATTTAAGGTGTCTTCTTTCAATTCCTAGACTCAAGTCTCTCAGTCTGTATGTTGCTGACAGAATTTAAATGCTATTTTCTGCACTTGAATGTGCGGAGGGGACAATCACAGTTCTGACCTGCAGGCCTTCTTTTGAGTATTTCGGTGGACACCGAAAATACTTTAGAAAATTTGAACTGAAATTTCGAGATTGGGCCTTTTTCCCATTTGCTGAAGTTAAGATACTTCGCTACCATACAGTATTACTGGGGTCAGAATGAAATGTACAATTTTAACCAGATTTTTATAAGGGTATTTGTTTTGCTGAATTTGTATTTAATATCATAGAATGCTTTTCAGTTTTTTTCACTAAGGGCCTTTTTAGCCAGGCTGAAGCTCCCTTATGAGCTTGTCTCCAGGCCTCAGTAATTATAGCTGGTACTGTGCTTTAGGGTAGTTCCACTGTAGGTAAACTGGTAACTGTTTCACTGGGATCTGACTTACTTCTGAAAGATCACGATTGAAGTATTTTCTAAGTTTACTGTTAGTGCCGATCTTTGGCGGTACTGCTCTACAAGGGTTAGGCTCTATTGTAATCTTTGTTCTGTGGGTGACAACACAACTAAGTTGTCAGCATACCACAGGCACTACCAAATCTGTGTGTCATATACAGTGCCTTCAGAAAGTATTCACACCCCTTGACTATGTCCACATTCTGTTGTGTTACAGCCTGTATTTCAAATGGATTCAAATGAGATTTTGTGTCACTGGCTTACACACAATAACCCATCATTTCAAGGTGGACATTGACAAATTAATTCAAATTGAAAAGCTGAATTTTTTTTAAATTAATAAGTATTCAACCCCTTTGTTATGGCAAGCCTAAAAAAGTTCAGGAGTAAAATGGTGCTGCACAAATCACGTAATACGTTGCGTGGACTCACTCTGTGTGCAATAATAATAGTGATTCATTAAAACGATTTTTGAAT
The DNA here is from genome assembly GCF_965601325.2 of Salmo salar. Classification (NCBI taxonomy): domain Eukaryota; kingdom Metazoa; phylum Chordata; class Actinopteri; order Salmoniformes; family Salmonidae; genus Salmo; species Salmo salar. The sequence goes on along the minus strand of NC_138310.1, from coordinate 49,000,542 downwards.
GACTACCCCATCTCTGTACCCCACATACACAATTATCTGTAAGGTCCCTCAGTCGAGTAATGAATTTCAAGCTAAGATTCAACCACAAAAGGTTTTTCAATGCCTCGCAAAGAAGAACACTGTTTGGTAGAAGTGTACAAAAATAAAAAGAAGATGCTGAATATCCCTTTGAGGATGGAGAAGTTATTAATTACACTTTGGATGGTGTATCAACACACCCAGTCACCACAACAACATACAGGCTTCCTTCCAAATCACTTGCCGAAAGGAAGGAAACCGCTTGGGGAAAACAGTTACAGAGATAATGGTTGTGATATGAGAGAACTGAGAATGGATCGACAACATTGTAGTTACTCCACAATACTAACCTAAATTACAAAGTGAAAAGAAGGACGCTTGTACAGAATAGACATATTTTAAACGCATGCATCCTGTTTGCAACTAGGCACTTAAGTCATACTGCAAAAAAAATGTGGCAAAGAAATTCAATTTTGTCCTGAATACAAAGAGTTATGTTTGGGGGAAGTCCAACACAACACATCAATGAGTACCACTCTTCATATTTTTAAGCATGGTGGTGGCTGCATCATGTTATGGGTATGCTTGTCATTGTTTTTTAGGATTAAAAGAAACAGAACATAGCTATAAGCACAGGCAAAATCATAGCGGAAATCCTGTCTGCTTTCCATCAGTCACTGGGAGACATTTGTCTTACAGCAGGACAATAACCTAAAACACAAGGCCAAATCTACACTGAAGTTGCTTGCCAAGACGACATTGAATGTTCCTGAGTGGCCTAGTTACAGTTTTGACTGAAACCAGTTTGAAGATCTATGGCAAGACTTGAAAATGGCTGTCTAGCGATGATCAACAATCAACTTGACGGAGCTTGAAGAATTAAAAAAATAATTATATGCAAATATTGTACAATCCAGGTGTGCCATGATCTTAAAGACTTACTTATAAACACTCACGGCTGTAATCGCCACCAATCGGCTCCTACAAAGTATTGACTCAGAGGTGATGTGAATACTCCTGTAAATAAGATATTTCTGTATTTAATTTGCAAGAAGTTAGAGTTTTTTGTTGTTGTTGTATAATTCCCAGAATTAATTTTGATCAATGGCCTCTGCAATTTGATTATGTTTTATTTCCATATGCTTTTATTTTTTTCGTAGCGCAGGAGTTGTTTGTATGCGTTCATTGTATATGAATAGTTAAAGCTCAACTCCTCATTGGTTGGCTGTTTTTGTTGTAGAGCGTTCGTAAAACTTTTCTGGAGAGAATAGATTCTTTGTCAAACATCTTTTTCGATTTTTTTCTTTGTTTATTCTTTTATTTTTTGTCCTAAATTGAGTCCAATATTTCAGATACATTGTTGATACATAGTCAATCTCCCTAGAGAATCCCCTCTAGTCCTGCCATTCACTATATAGAGACTAAAGTTTTTACAGAGATGCACCACATGTTTCCCACTCTTGTTAATTTTTCTTTCTTTTTTTTTACATACACCAGAGTGTTGTTTCTGTTTGTTGTAGGCCTACTTAATGTGGAGAAAAGTTGTGTGTTTCCAAATATGTCAGCGTTCCCTTGAATATCAACGTAATCAATTTATTTTCCCGTTCTGGCATTTTAATTCCCCACATATCAGAACAGAACCCTTTGACCGGAAGTGGGAGGCTTCCTTTTGTACGTTTGTAAAACAATCCTCCTTGAAATGAGTGGATTCTGTTGGTGGTATGAGGATTGCAGATAGATAAAGTGTTTGGGATGGAATTATTAACTGTTATCAGTATACATCAAAATACATCTTGAGTTCCTGCCATTCTTCAGGGAGGACACAACTAATTCTCTATAGCCTGTAGGACAGTGGATATACATGTCTGTATGACACAGTGTCTCATGAAAGATTGCAATATCAATATTATTAACACGGTATAGAATTAAAGTCTGTGGTTTAGTTACCAAATGCTGAATGAAATGGAGGCGTTGTATGTTCCAGTTACTTATCTTAAATGAACTCATAAGGATAATAATTTGTATTTTCTAAGATGGTTCTGCTACTTACAAAGACAGAATGAATGAAAATATCACCATGTTACTTTTGAGCTGAGTATGTTCAGCAGAACCTTATGTGATTTAGTTGGGCTACAGCAGGGGTCTTCGGGTCTTCGTGCCCATCTCTCTCTCTCTCTCTCTCTCTGTCTATCTCCCTCTCTCTGTCTCTCTCTGTCTCTCGCTGTCTCTCGCTCTCTCTCTCTCTCTCTTGCTCTGTCTCTCTTTCTCTCTCTCTCTCTCTCTCTCTCTCTCTCTCTCTCTCTCTCTCTCTCTCTCTCTCGCTCTCTCTCTCTATCTTTCTCTACACATTCTCCCTGGTACAGAGCGGGCAGTGTATGACAGCACCTCCCTCCCAACAGACACAAACAAACACTCTCATACCCACTGTCATACCAGTTATCTATACTTTGGAGTGCCAATTAAACAGAAGTCCTTAGATAGCATATGTAATTCATTTGAGTGTATATAGTATGTAGGTGACCCTATCCCCTCACCCACCAAACACAAACACACACGTACACACACACAAAGCATATCTATCTATCAGCTTTCTATCGCATACTGTATAACTTTGTCAATTTATGAAGTAGCGGTCTGTTGGTTTGCTATTTCATTTGAGCAGTAAGACCAGTATACATTGTCTCATTGACATGACATACAGTATGACATGGCCAGCGCTTGTCATCCCAGACGTCGATAAAGCTGGGCTTGGATTTTATTTGATGAAGAGGCAGGGGTGTGTTTCGTGACAGCTGGGCTCACTATGATGTGACCCTGCGTGTGTGTTGTGTCACTATTTGACAGCCAAATGTGTTTGCAGTGGGGAGAGCTGGAGAGACAGGGACAGGAAGGGAGGAGGGGAGAGGAGAAGAGGGAGAGGAGAGAGGGACAAAGATTGGCTTTGTTTGGTGGATCAGTGGCACGGGTTTCTTCGCCCCTCTCTCTACCTCTTCTCTTTGACTACTGGTGTGGCTGTCAGTTAGGGAATTTGCATTTGTTTGGTTGTCAGTTAAGAAACTGAAAGAGGATGTACTTTACTTTCGGTGTGTGTATGTGTGTGTGTGTGTGTCATTATGTTAGCGTTAGCGTGTCAGTTTGTTAGTATCCGTCTCCTCCTCCTCCACTCAGAGCTTAAAACGGTGTGAGTTTTATCTTGTCACCATGGCAACGGGTGCAAAACATCGCTCGCAATGAGGAAGGTGTGAGGATGCATCGCTGCGTGATTTTTATTATAGCATCACCACGACTCTGCACTGCCACACACACACACACACACACACACACACACACACACACACACACACACACACACACACACACACACACTTAGTAAGAAAAACAGACATGCATGCACTCTTTCAACAGCAAACAAAAAGAGAAGATACATCGGCAGAGAAAACATATAGACCTATTAATATATGTTGACCCGACACAAACGCATTCCAGAAGAATAAGAGAGACAGAACACACACACATACCCACGCACGCACACACACAGTCTTTCTCCCTCGCTCGATATGAAGTTGATGAGGTGTAGGCTTTGTGACTTTGTGACAGTTGATATAATAATGTGCCCTTTGTGGGGGGTAGACAGCCCAGTCATGTCCAGACTTGTCCTCTATTCTTACAAAGGGACCACACTTGTGGTCACACACACACACACACACCCACACACACACGTGCACACACACACGCACACACGCACAGAGAAGCACCAACTCCCAATCTATGTACCTGAGATGAGGGGGTAGATAATAATGTCTGTATTTGCATTCTGGCTGAGCTTGTTTAATCATCTATCTGCGCTCTCTCTTCTCTTCTCCCTCTCTCAGTGGAGTGTAGCGTCATCACAGCTGCTGCTTTTGCCCCAGCCTCCATTTTGTGACCACTCTGCAAGGGCCTCTCTACTCTCTCTCCCTCCCTCTCTCTTCTCTTTCTCACTCTTCCACTCCCAATCTTTCTCTCTTGTCCCCACTCTTTATTTCTCTCCCACTTTCATCCATCCATTTCAGGGCACTTAGTGGGAAAGGTAAGGGGACAGTGGGGTGACAAAACATAACTCCACCAAAGATGAGAGAAAAAGTGAGGGATAGACAGAAGAGAGAGATTAAGTGTCCGAGTGCAGGGGATCCTAAATTATGCAGACAGGAAGATGGGCAAAGAGAGGGATAAAAGTCTCGGGAGGAAGAGCGACAGATGGACTTAGAGGGAGGTGCACACTTTGAAATCCTGATGTCGCCGGGCTCCCAGGGAGCAAGAGGAGGGCATGGCGCTCTGCCTCTGTCTCCCCATTAAAGATGCATCTCTGCTTCTTGTCTGTCTCACTATTACAGAGCGGGGGCTGGGGGTGGGGGGTGTATTTGTGTTGGGGGGGAGTAGTTTGTACCTACCTAGTGGTTGGTAGGAGGGAGAGGGGGAGTTGTAGAAAGGAAATGGGTGGTGTTTATTTATTGAGGCGTGTTTATGGGGCGCGGAGCGTGTCTGTCTGTGTGTGTGTGTGTGTGTGTCTGTGTGTGTGGCGACAAGGCGGTGATACATGTTGTGCTAGATTATTTATTCAGCACTCGTGTTTGGGTGTTTTACAGAGAGAGCAGGTGCAGAGCGACTCTGAGCGCGCTCTGTTTGACGGGGGACTGGGGAGGGGGCTTTGGCAGGAGACGGGGGACTAAGACACAGAGGCATTCACCGCAGTCCACCAACAGAACAGAACCCGGGCACCCTACTATGATGATAGGCTTTGATTCTGTATGTATACCCGTACAACATCAATTAATCTCCCAGATCAGTGATCACATCCGGCGCTTACTACAGACAGGCTGCTATTTGAGCCAGGAATTGATTTCCTTCGTTAGTATCCACACATAGGTTTTTTTCTCTCTCTCCCCCCCCTCCCCCCCCCATGCAGTCTCGCCCTCTTCTTATCCACCTCAGACAAACATTGAAGTTTGACTTTTTTGACTTTCTCTCCCGGGTTTTGGATCAGTTGGCCGTTGTCTCGCCCAACTAAGCTCTCCGAATTTGTTCACTGCTAGCTTCAATTTAATGTTGTGTTTTCTTTTTGGTGGCACCATGGCAGCAACGATGGCATTATATCATTTAAGTTTTACAGTATATCACAATGATATGATTGCTACTTGTTTTGATATTGAGACGGATGTATGGATGGATGACTGGATGGATGGATGGGTGGCTGGGTAGATGGATGGATGGATAATGACAATTGCGCATAGAGAGATGCAGATTAACAGATAGAGAGAGATGTGCTACAGTGAGGTTGAAATGAGGGGAGGGAGGGAGGGAGGGAGGGCTGTGCACGAGGAGAATTTCAATGGCACTCCAATCATGCAGGCAGCCTCGTTAGCTGGGGGAACATTTGCATAGTGCTTCGGCGGATTCATTTGGCCTTACTCAGAGAAGATGGCTCCTATTCCTCTCTCCTAGTTAGTTATGCATTAACCTCCACAGCCACTGTGTGTGTGTGTGTGGAGGAGGGGGGGTATATGTGTGTCAGACACCTTCGTCTTTGTGTGCACTGGGTGCATGCATGTTCGTAAATACATCCCTGCATATTTTGGGGACATTTCCAGTCCTCTTGCCCAGTCAGAGCCTGATCACTCCCTCCCTCTACGAAAGCCTGTCTAATTGGGTTTCATTCTCCAACAGTATGACTGTTCCGTGACATTGTAGCATAGCCATGTTAACCCAGCCCAAAGAGCTAATTAACAAATTAAACCATGATGCCGCCTCTGATAACGAGATCCGTGGTGCTGATGATATGCCACGTTGGCATGACGATGAGGATGGACGTCATTCCCGGGGGCTGTTACCAAATCCGGGGTGTGTGTTGGTGATGATGGAGAACGTGTGAGTAAGTGGAGATGTCGTAGATAATGAGGTATCCAATGGATGTGTTCTGCTACTTATTGAAATGACACTGCTATAGGGACTAATGCTGTCTGACAGCAGCGGCACTCAGAAAGACTGGCAGGGTGTGTCATAGCGGCCTGGAGCAAAATAGTCTTTGTGCATGCGTGTATCCATCATATAGTAATCACAAATGGAGTCCACCCCAGGAACTCGATTTTAAACCATTGAACTGTGCAGAATATGACCAAACCAGACACGCACTCAAACACACACGTACAAAACCACACGCACCCTTTAGCATGTCCCTTCCAAAGATCTCTTCTAGTGAGGGCCATAGTGCAGTCGATGGCCGTTGCCACGTTGGTGTGAGGAGGGTAAATCATTGCGTCCTCCTGTCCTTGTGTCTGACTAGCGGTGTTGGTAGAGGGGGATGGGCGCTGTGAGGGACATATGGCAACATGGCAGTCCCAGGCTAATGAGCCATGGCCTGAGAATGTGTACACCAGAGAGAGGGAGGACGCTGGGGGAGAATGGAGGAGAGAAATTGGAGAGAGTAGAAAGGAGCGGTGAGAGCTGGAGCAAATAGATGGGGAGCGAGAAGGAAAGCGAATGTCAGAATGAGAAATTAAGAGGTGGCATTGTCCCCACTTGCTGTAAATCTCTCTCTCTCTCTCTCTCTCTCTCTCTCTCTCTCTCTCTCTCTCTGTGTGTCTCTGTGTCTCTGTCTCTCTGTGTCTCTGTCTCTCTGTGTCTCTCTCTCTCTGTGTCCCTCTGTCTCTCTCTGTCTCTCTCTGTGTCTCTCTGTCTCTCTGTGTCTCTGTCTCTCTGTCTCTCTGTCTCTCTGTCTCTGTTTTTGGGCCAGGGCACACAGGGTCTATCCAGCTCCCCATCGTCCTATCCATCAGCCAGCAGATCCCCTCCCTCCATCCCTTTATCAGGCTGATAGATCACAGCTAATCAAAGAGCGAATGGAGACAGCCGAAAGAGCCTTGACACGCAGCAGACAATGACAGGACAGAAAGAGACAGAGGGAGAGAAAGAACGAGAGAAAGAAAAATAGAGGCCGGAGGGAGGAGACAGAGGTGCGTGTGTGTGCGTGTGTGTATGTGTGTCCTGATTGACTACTGTTGAGAGGGATGGCTTCTCCATGTTTCATTAATAGCTAATCAATGGCCTCGCTGGAATATATAGTGTCTGAGGAGTCCCACAAGCCTTTAATCTGGACATCTCCACAAAAGCCCAGCATACACACATGCACACACAAACACACAAGATCAATAACACAGGAGAGAGTGTGAGGTCTGTACTACGGAAGAGCACGTTTGACAACAGCTTTGTTTGCAGACTGCATTAAAAATGGAGACGAGAATGTAACTACATCATTTTGCTCTCTCTTTCTCTCTCTGTCTGTCTCTCTCTGTCTGTCTCTCGTTCTCTCTCGTTCTCCCTCGTTCTCTCTCTCTCGAGGCTTTTTATTTGCTTTGCTTGATGTTCCTCCTCTCAAGAGCTTTTCAGGTCCAACCGAACCCCTTCTGTTCCGAATCAGTATTCCACTGTCTTTTTTTATTCTTTTTAGCTGTTGCCACACTTTCATTTCCCTTTCTATCTCCCCTGACTTGCCTCTTTTCCCTTACTCGCACTTTCCCTTCCTCTGAGTGTGTTAGCACCAACTTATTTTTATAGACTGTTCATGTGTATTCCACACCCAGAGTTTAACAGAGCCCAGGCAATGGCATCTCCTGTCTCTTACTGACGTTGTAAGAGTGATGAAAACATACTTCTCCTTCTCCGTTGTGTCCTGGGGAGAATTATTCTAATGTCTGTCTTTTTGATTTCCTTCTCAGCTTGTTTCCAATTTCTGAGCTAGTGATTTAGCCCTCGCCCTGCCTAGCGTACCTCAGGGTTCAAGTCTCAGTCTCTGGTTCTTCTCCTCAACCCGTGTCATCACTCCTGTCTGTCTGACAGGTAGAAAAGGCAGAGAACCTCCGCATTGCTTTCAACAAAACATATTTTATCTGGCCAGCTATCAAAATCACTAAACCTGACAATTGTATGTGATTGATATGGCATTCAATGATCAGGAAAGGAACAGTCAAACCTTGTAGCTGATGTCTTTTTATTACAGCCAGTGTTTGGCTGATATCTGTGGAGAGGAGCGGCCTGGATTGTCTGCCTAGACATCAGTTCAGTAGACCACCTACTGCCCCACAAGTCTACAGGGTTCATCTGAAGGTCATGTTTTTCACACTAGTATTCAGAGGACAACCCTCATACAGTAATACATCCCCTTGTCTACGCCGAACCCAGACCCAGTTTACACCACCACTCAATTCATACTCATCTGAACCGTTCTGTCCTCTGGAAAAGGAATATGTAAAATAGGGAAGGAAGAGAAAACATATATTTATTCGACTGAAGCTTAGCTGACTAAGACTCCCATAAGACAAAGTGGTGAGAAGGGAAGGGAAGAGAGTGGATGGAGATGTGGGGGGGGGAGAATGTAATTTGAATCTCATATACATTTCAGTTGAAAGCCATCCTAGCCTTGATACATACTCTCTGGAGTACACCCCCCCCCCCCCCCACCCCCCCCCCCCCCCCACCCCGCCCCAACACAGACACATCTGTCTCTCTCTCACACACACATCTTTTTAAATACTCACCCGCACAAGCAGGCTCTTACTCTTTCTCTCTCTCTCTCTCTCTCTCTCTCTCTCTCTCTCTCTCTCTCTCTCACACACATATACACACACACACACTCTCTCTCTCCCTGTCTCTCCCTGTCTATTGCTCTCTCTCACACACACACACACGCACCCACACACACATACACACACACACGCACACTTTCTCTCACACACACACACACTCTCTCTCTCTCGCTCTCTCTCTCTCTCTCACACACACACACACTCTCTCTCTCATTTTCTCTCTTTTGTGTACAACCCTCTCTCATGTATGAGCACAAATTGTTCCAGATGGGTTGACAGTTGAGTGCTCATACATTCTCTTCAGCAGACTCACAGCACAGAAGGACATTGAAAATGGAAGTAATAGAAAGACACAATAATGTGGACGCACATACAAATACACACACGCACTAACTCACTCACTGAAATGTGGGAAGCATTGCCATGGAAATGTGTTGGTAAAGGAACCTATTTAGCTATGAAAGCAGAAGGCAAACAGAGACTTTGGCAGTTGATCTGCTAGAAATGGTTCCACCTCTCTCTCCTCTCTCTCGTCCCTCCATTCTATCTCTACCTTTCAGAAAGCTAATTTGAGAACAAGGTTACCCAAATTTGACCGGCACATTGATTGTTGCTCCCGCTCGAACAAAACATTGGACCACTGCTACGCTAACTTCCGCGATGCATACAAGGCCCTCCCCCACACTCCCTTCGGCAAATCTGACCATGTCTCCATCTTGTTGCTCCCCTTCTATAGGCAGAAAACTAAAACAGGTCGCGCCCGTGCTTAGGTCTATCCAACGCTGGACTGACTAATCAAATTCCACACTTCAAGATTGCTTCGATCACGTGGACTGGGATGTGTTCCGGGTAGCCTCAGACAATAACATCGACGTATACGCTGACTCGTGAGTGAGTTTATTAGGAAGTGCATTGGAGATGTTGTACCCACTGTGACTATTAAAACCTTCCCTAACCAGAAACCGTGGATTGATGGCAGCATTCGCGCAAAACTGAAAGCAGGAACCATCGCATTTAATCATGGCAAGGCGACTGGAAACATGACCGTACACAAACAGTGTAGCTATTCCCTCCACAAGGCAATCAAAGAAGCAAGCGTCAGTATAGTGACAAAGTAGAGCCACAATTCAATGGCTCAAACATGAGACGTATGTGGCAGGGTCTACAGACAATTACGGATTAGAAAAAGAAAACCAGCCCCGTCACGGACATCGACGTCTCGCTCCCAGACAAATTAAACAACTTCTTTGCGCACTTTGAGGACAATAGAGTGCCACCGACATGGCCCCCTACCACAGACTGTGGGCTCTCCATCACCACAGCGAACGAGAGTATAACATTTAAACGTGTTAACCCTCACAAGGCTGCCGGCCCAGACGGCATTCCTAGCCACGTCCTCAGAGCATGCGCAGACCAGCTGGCTTTCCGGACATATTCAATCAATCCCTATCCCAGTCTGCTGACCCCACATGCTTCAAGATGGCCACCAATGTTCCTGTTCCCAAGAAATCTAAGGCAACTGAACTAAATGACTATCGACCCGTAGCACTCACTTCTGTCATCATGAAGTGCTTTGAAAGACTAGTCAAGGATCATATCACCTCCACCCTACCTGATAGCCTAGACCCACTCCAATTTGCTTACTGCCCCAATAGGTCCACAGACGATGCAATCAGCATCACACTGCACACTGCCCTGTCCCATCTAGACAAGAGGAATACCTATTTAAGAATTGTGTTCATTGACTATAGCTCAGTATTCAACACCATAATACCCTCCAAATTCATAATTAAGCTTGAGACCCTGGGACTCGACCCCACCCTGTGCAACTGGGTCCTGGACTTTCTGACGGGCTGCCCCCAGGTCGTGAAGGTAGGAAACAACATCTCCAACCCGCTGATCCTCAACACTGATGCCCCACAAGGATGCGTTCTCAGACCTCTCCTGTACACCCTGTTCACCCATGTCTGCGTGTCCATGTACACCTCCAACACAATCATCAAGTTTGCAGACGACACTACAGTGGTAGGCTTGACAGCGTGGTGAAGAAGCCGCAACAGTGCCTCTTCAACCTCAGGAGGCTGAATAAATTTGGCTTGTCAACTAAAACCCTCACAAACTTCTACAGATGCACAATCAAGAGCTTCCTGTCAGGCTGTATCACCGCCTGGTACGGCAACTGCACCGCCCTCAACCGCAAGGCTCTCCAGAGGGTAGTGCGGTCTGCACAACGCATCACCAGGGGCAAACTACCTGCCCTCCAATACACCTACAGCACCCGACCAAAAAGATCATCAAGGACAACAACGACCCGAGCCACTTTCTGTTCACCCCGCTATCATCCAGAAGGCGAGGTCAGTACAGGTGCATCAAAGATAGGACCGAGAGACTGAAAAACAGTTTCTATCTCAAGGCCATCAGACTGTTAAACAGCCATCACTACCATAGAGAGGCTGCTGCCAACATACAGACTCAAATCACTGGCCACTTTAATAAATTAATTTAATAATGGTATCTCTAGTCACTTTAAATAAGGCCACTTTAATAATGTTCACATATCCTACATTACTCATCTCATATGTGTATACTGCATTTTATACCATCTATTGCATCTTGCCTATGCCGCACAGCCATCCATATATTTACATGTACATATTCTTATTCCATTCCCTCTTATTGTGTGGATAAGGTTGTCGTTGTGAATTTGTTAGATTACTTAGATATTACTGCAGTTTCGGACAAGAAGCACAAGCATTTCGCTACACTCACATTAACATCTGCTAACCGTGTGTACGTGACCAATAAAATTGGATTTGATTTGTACCCCTATCCTCCATTTCCTGATGACATTATGACATGACATTTTTTGGCTTTTAGACCACCAGCTCTTCTCTCTTGGGGGAGGACATTTTCAAATCGACTTCTCCTTTACTCTCACCCCACTTGGCACACACTGGTTGATTCAGCGTTGTTTCCACGTCATTTCAATGAAGTTACGTTGAACCAACTTGGAATAGACGTCAAATTGACATCTGTGCCCAGTGGGACTCTCCCCCCACACTCGCTCTCTCAATCTCTCTTCCTCTCTGCATCTTTCTCCCCTCCCCCTCTCTCTCTCTCTCTCTCCCTGTCTCTCGCTAGCCACACCCATCTCTAGTGTTGTTTTTTTCTGCAGACAGTGTGCCTTTCTCTCTTGGGATTACAAGTGCACGCCTTGTTTATTTCTGTTGAGAGTAAAACAGACCAGTATTTATTCCACTCCGTCCTTCCCCCTCAATCTCTCACACACTCCCTCTCATTCCATCACTCTTCCATGTCTTCACCCCTCCCAGCCCATGCAGATGTATTGTGTCGTAACTGAGCTCAGGTGCATCCTGTTCTATTCGTCATCCTTGAGATGTTTCTACAACTTGATTGGAGTCCACCTGTGGTCAATTCAATTGATTGGACATCATTTGGAAATGCACACACCTGTCTATATAAGGTCCCACAGTTGACAATGCATGTCAGAGAAAAAAACCAAGCCCTGAGGTCAAAGGAATTGTCCATAGAGTTCCAAGACAGGATTGTGCCGAGGCCCAGATCTGGGTATGGGCACCAAAAAAATTCCAGCATTGAAGGTCCCCAAGAACACAGTGGCCTCCATCATTCTTGATTGGATGAAGTTTAGAACCACAAAGACTCTTCCTAGAGCTGGCCGCCTGGCCAAACTGAGAAATCGGGGGAGAAGGGCCTTGGTCAGGGGAGTGACCAAGAACCCGATGGTCACTCTGACACAGCTTCAGAGTTCCTCTGTGGAGATGGGAGAACCTTCCAGAAGGACAACCATCTCTGCAGCACTCCACTAATCAGGCCTTGATGGTAGAGTGGCCAGACAGAAGCCACTCCTCAGTAAAAGGCACATGACAGCCACTTGAAGTTTGTCTAAAGGCACCTAAAGACTCTCAGACCATGAGAAACAAGATTCTCTGGTCTGATAACACCAAGATTGAACACTTATTGGCCTGAATGCCAAGTGTCACATCTGGAGAAAATCTGACACCATCCCTACGGTGAAGCATGGTGGTGGCAGCATCATGCTGTGGGGATGTTTTTCAGCGGCAGGGACTGGGAGACTAGTCAGGATCGAGGCAAAGATGAACGGAGCAAAGTACAGAGAGATCCTTTATGAAAAGCTACTCCAGAGTGCTCAGGACCTCAGACTGGTGCAAAGGTTTACCTTCCAACAGGACAATGTCACTAAGCACACAGCCAAGACAACGCAGGAGTGGCTTCGGGACAAGTCTCTGAATGTCCTTGAGTTACCCAGCCAGAGCCCGGACTTGAACCTGATCGCACTTGAACCTGATCGCACATCTCTGGAGAGACCTGGAAATAGCTGTGCAGCAACGCTCCCCATCCAATCTGACAGAGCTTGAGAGGATCTGCAGAGAAGAATGGGAGAAACTCCCCAAATACAGGTGTGCCAAGCTTGTAGCGTTATACCCAAAAAGACTCTAGGCTGTAATCACTGCCAAATGTGCTTCAACAAAGTACTGAGTAAAGGGTCTGAATACTTATATAAATGTGTATTTCAGTTTTTTATGTTTTTTAAATGTAAAAAAAAATCTAAAAACCTGTTTTTGCTTTGTCTAGAAGGCTGTAACGTAACAAAATATGGAAAAAGTCAAGGGGTCTGAATACTTTCCAACGGCACTGTATACATAATTGGGTCTATGACTATATTTGTTGTCTCTGTGTTAATAATGCAGCATTCAGAGAGAGAGAGAGACAGAGAGAGAGACAGAGGTACATGTGTATATTTATCCAGTAGGGTAGATGGATGCTGCTCCCTGTCTCTCTCTGTGTTTCATCTCTCCACCTGATTCATGTCTGTTCACTCATCTGCATCACCGCACCCATCTCTCTCTCTCTCTCTCTCTCTCTCTCTCGCTCTCTTTCATTCCCCTCTCACTGTCATGTAATGTATGTTTCCCTTTCATTGCTAAACTCTTTCTCTTTCTCATCTGCTTGTCACTCCTTTCTCTTGCTTCCTCCACTCCATTTTACTTAAAATGCTCTGCAATTGAACAGTTCTTCATTTCCATATCCATAGAAATTGACTTTGAAATTGGACGTCTGTCCATGTCCTGAGGATGTCGGGAAACGCCTTCAAAACCGGCCACAAGGGGCAACAGTGAGCGCTATTACCATCAAGTAGTCTTGGGTTTTGGGATGGACATAATCCCATGACTCCGGATTCAAAGGTTGCGTGTTCAATCCCAGTGGTAGACGCTGCTTTTCAGCGGTAGACTAGTAATTATTTTATTTATATATTCTTACCCTATCCCAAACCTTATTCCTTAATTTAACCATTCAGAATGAACGCCTAAACCTTATATTTTAACACTATCCAAAATTGAATGTTGCATACTACGAGTTTGGAATAATACTGTGAAAATGGTGATAATGCCCTTTTAGTGTGAGAGTTGTTGGAAAAGACTGCCTGATATTTCTGCCTGCTTAGGTGGGATGGTGTTTTGGCCTGCCTGGTGACATCACCAATTAGTTAGTAGACCAATAAGGAGAGTTCCAAACCTCTCTGCCAATAACAGCTAGTTTTCAGTTTTCCCCACCCCAATCAGACGACTCCTAGACAGTTCTAGCAACATTCTTGCATGAGAAATTGCTCTTGCTAAGCTATTTTTGTCTCTTTTTGACCATTTTAATTGAAAACAATCACAGTAAGGTACAGAAATGATTTGATAGTGAGATAAAAACGGCTGCATTGGACCTTTAACCCTTAAGACACACTCAAAATGTTACATTGTGGAGCAACTTCAAAATTTGACGTTTGGAGAAACGTGGCTAAACGTCAGTATCTGAAGGCAAATTAGAGCACGGGAGGGTCGGAGTTGGAGGGCACTAATCGAATGCGTAATCCATTTGTACATATTTTGAAGCATGCATCGATGCAAGCTTCAACGGAAAGTATGCAAAGAAATAGGAACAAACCACGTAAAAAATGACACAATGTTTCTAAATCAATGCCTGCTATTATTTGAGCTGAAGCGAGACAAAATACTACAATATTTTATCTTGGTACTTTAATAAATACATGCTGTGTTAATTTTGGCATGTTTACCTTCCTATGTGTCGTAGACCGCAAGTCCATAATAAGTAAATTGGGCTAAATGGCTAGTTACTAGTACTGTTAGCTAGCCAGATAGCCGTGAAGTATTGTTAGCTAGCTACCCACGAAGAATTCTATCTTTCTTGCATGATATGTAAGGTAATTTTTGCCTGTTAAACTATCTGGTTAGCTACATTATTATGACTCACATATAGCTAGCTGATAGTTATGAAGAAACACGACTGCTTTGTGTATATTCTGTTTAGTCTCTATTGCCATTGTTGTCCTGGCTGGAAGACGGTTCAGTGAATGGGTAAGTCCATAGTAAGTCCATAGGGCTAACTGGCTAACTAGCAACGAAGAATTGGTAGCTACCCAGGGAAAATGTACATCTACCTCACATAACATACATTTTAGGTCATTTTTGCCTGTTTAACTAGCTGGCTAGCTAGATTATTACGATTCACATATCTAGCTCAAGAGAACATGATCGGTGAATGCACTTGGAGCATAAGAGTGTGGAGCACGGTATTATGCACATTAGGAAACACCCTATGTGTTATTATGTATGCACAGAGCCGCAACCCGAATCTACCCAGGGTATAATAAAGTTATTATCATATCATCAACTTAGAATGGGACACAACATCTCTGTGAGATGAAAACCTTGTAACTCCATATTTACCATTTTAATTTAATTTTACATGTATTGAAGCAGTAACTTCTCTCAATGTACTCTAAACAGTTCATGACTCTAGGAGAAGGACAATCTATTCAAAATATCTTCTGAATTTTCATAGTTGTATGTTGGTTAATGGGAAAATATGGCAGTTTTTTCCTGAATACTTTCTGCTTTGGAGATGGAAGGTTTGTATAAGTTTATATAAAAGATCAACATTCTATTTTATCAACATTTTTGTCTCAGTGTCCCATAGTCCCATAGTCCCATAGTCTCATAGTCTCATAGTCCCATAGTCCCACTATTGGTCATGTTGTTTTGTAGTAGGTTTTAGTTGATTCTGATTGGTTGTATAACAGTGGGTCTTTGCCTGGCCAATATAGATCAGTTCAGTTGGTAAGCTGCTCTCAGATCAGCTGACTGAGAAGACTATTTTCAGTGACGAGGGTTTTCTCTGTTATTGCAGTGCTCATGCGTATCTTGGGGACTTGATTTGCATCTGGAATCAAAACGCAATTTATTTAACCAGTGAGATGTGGTCTAATTCGACCATATTTGAATGATTTGAATTCCTTATCTTCATCCTCTCCATCATAGCATGTTAGGAGGATCTCTCTCTCCCTCTGTCCCTAAGTGAACTGCCAATGTTGGTCTTCCTCATCTGGCAACTTAGAGGAAGGGCTAAGGATAGAGGGATGAGGAGAAAGAGAGAGGTGGGTATTGAGAGAGGAGGGGTGCTATACTGTAAGGATAGAGGGATGAGTAGAAAGAGAGAGGTGGGTATTGAGAGAGGAGGGGTGCTATACTGTATGTGGGCAGTGGGGAAAGAACAGGCCCGGGTTCTGGCTGATGGCAGCATTTTCTCACTTCCTCGCTTTCTTGAGAAGAAAAGAAAACACACACATGCACAATCACACACGCTATGACACACGTCATGTATTCCAGACATACAGGCCATCTCACAATATTGTAGTATGCAAACACCTACACACACACACACACACCAAAAACAAACATGCATGTGTACTGCCTACATCCATCCATATATTCACAGTATTCCATGCCAGCTGAGGAAGGCTGACAGGCAGGTGGAGGGTTTGGTAATTGCGGCGTCAGTAGATAACATGGGGAGAGGAGTATATGTTGTTCTCTCCAGAAGTCAACAGCGCGCTCCACATGTACGCAATGTGTTGCTAAGCAAGAGAGATTCTGCCATGCTCAGTGTGTGTGTGTGGCACTGTGTGTGTTGGTGTCGCGCGTTTGTGTACTCTTCGGGAAAAAAAGGTTCTTCGGCTGTCCCCCAAGCAAGAACCTTTGAAGAACCCAGGTAGAGCTCTTTGAGTTTCCATGTAGAACTATTACCACGGTGTTCTACATGGAACCTGAAAGGGTTCTACCTGGAAACCAAAAAGGGTTCTTCTATGGGGACAGCCAAATTAACCCTTTTTTTCCCTAAGAGCGTGGGTATGTCTATAATCTGTGTGTGAGTGTGTGTTGCGGGCATGCGAGCATATACGCGTGTGTGTGAGCATGTGTGCATTCTGCGTGCGTGAATGTTCACATGTACAGTCTCATAATATTTGGCTCAGGGCTATTCTCATAGATGGAGGAAAGGAAACAGGGGATAGTGATGAGAGGGAGATGGAGAGAGAAAAGTTGTGGTTGTTGTTAGGCAGAGTGAAAGAGTGTGAGACTGAAGGGAATTCCTCTGGGAGTTGTGCATTGGGACAAGAGCCCAATTCTGCCAGCATGTTTAAACTTTCAACAGGCACTTAAGAAGAACAGCACAGAAAATGCATATTTCTGAAAGAGGCTGCACACGGGCACTTGTGAAGAGAGAGTGCAATGATTTGTGTGTGTGTGTTTGTGTGAGTGTGTTTGTGTGTGAGGTGTGTAAAAGAGGAGAGTGCGCAGGAAAGAGGAGAGTAGAGGGGGATGGTGGGAGGAGGTGAGGGAGGGATGCAGTCCAGGGCGTCTTAATGGAGACGTTTTTGCTTCACTAATTTTAGGGGCCTTTTAACAGCATGGGCCTCTCTCCTCTCCTACTGTCTCTCTCTATCTCTCCCTCTGTCCTCAATACTTCGCTCGCTCTCCTCTCTCTCCCCTCTTCTCTCTCCCTCGGTACCTACATCTCCAGTTAATTTAATGAAGGGTCGCCCGATTGCTTTTAGCATTAATATTCCAATACCAAGTGATGTAAATAATGAATGCTCCCTCCCTCTCTCTCTCGCTCTCTCTCGCTCTCTCTCTCGCTCGCTCTCTCTCTCGCTCTCTCTCTCGCTCGCTCTCTCGCTCGCTCTCTCGCTCTCTCTCTCTCGCTCTCTCTGCTGGATGATGTTGAGCCCCATCTGTCGTCTCTTTGGTGGCATTGAGCTCTCCCCCTGGACATGGAGGAGAAGATAGAGAGAGAGGGAGGGAGAGGCAAGAGAGAGCAGCAGAACAGCTTAAACAGAGCAATGTATGTTTTTGTATGTGTATGTTTAAGGACCCCTCACCGTTGTATTGATAAACCCAAAAGAAGGAAAGGGTAGATGGTTGTGATGTGTGTAAGTTGGTGTGTTGACATGCACACACGCCTGTGTGTATTTGTATGTGTTTGTGTACATATGGCTGTGTTGTTTTTGACCCTTTTTGATATAATAAAATATCCTTCTCTCTGATGTCATCACTGTGAGTCTGGGTGTGGTTGGTTGGTCTGGACTGGTGGGGAGTGATGCTCTCTGCAGACACTGAATGTTTGGGAGTGGAATATGCCTGGGCTGTCGCTGGAAGTAGATGAAGAGAGAGAGGGAGATCCGAGAGAGAAAGAGGGATGGAGAGATAGAGGTGGAGATAGAGACGGCGATACAGAGGTATTAGCTGTTGTCTGCTCTGCACACTGTCTGGTTTGGGCTGGAGGGCCCTTGCAAAATTGTAATGAGTTGAGCTAATTAATTTAGGCCTAGCCCATGCCAACAGATGGCTAAAGACACACGGCAGCCGTTGAGGGAGTTACTCCTTTCTCCCTTCTCTCTCTCCCTCGCTCTCTCCTCTCTCTCTCTCATCCTCTTTTTCCCTGTCCCTCCATCCAGCAGTGCTTAGCCAGCCTACCTATCAACACAACATTGTTTTGTGTGTGTGTCAGGTTGGGAGGTGACCACCTTGAATGTATGTAATTGTTTAATAGGCTGAGCACACACATGGGTGCCCCAGGGGCCTGAACCCAGGGTCTGAAACGCGCAGCAGCTCGATCACATGCACAACCTGGAACAAACACCATACACACACACACACACATACACACACATACACACACACACTCAGTCCACTTGTCAATACTGGTGGTAATGCACCACAGCTCTGATGTATGCTTATCGATGAGCTTGGAGATGAGCTTGGAGAGTGTCCGTGCCTCTGTTATTGCATGTATGAGCTGATGTGTATATGCATTCAGGAGAGAGACATTGAAAACAGTGCTTTCCAGGTATGTGTTAGTGTGTGTATCTGTTCTGGGCTGGGCTGAAGGGGGTGGGTAGGTGAGGGAGGACTGAGCGAGAGAGTGCAGGAGGCAAGAATGATAGAGAAGAATGGGGTTTTGTATTAATGGCTACATTTGTCTGTGGCTGCGCTCGTTCGTGTAAACACCACTTCGACATCAGATTGCTCCCTCACCCTCCACCCCGCCCCACTACAAACCACTTAAACCCCCCGCCACAATATACACACACATATACACACAGATACACACACTATACTCACACACTCTAACCACTCTGGTGTTTCTGCAACCAAAGCCATTTCTGAGGAGTAAAGCCATTTCTGAGGAGTCCCTTAGTACTTGAGCAGAGAAAACACATTAAACTTTAAAACAGGAGGGAGGGAGGGAGGGAGGGAGAGAGAGAGACAGGGACATCAAAGCACTGTCGCAGGCAGCGTCCCTCCTCAGCATGCCTCAAAGGGGTCACAGCCAGACGGAGGAGGGAGGTGAGTGCGGCGAGAGATCTAAGTTGAGTGCTGGACTGAGGAGAGCTGACTAGGGAGACAGAGGGTCCAGGCTTCACCTGTATTTTCTTGGTCACCCTTTCACCAAGCATCTCTGGCTTGTCCTTGTGTCACATAATACCATGTAGAGCCTCTGCTAAATGGCATATTATTATTATATTTATGATATTATTATATATTGTAACATCTCCCGTCTTTACTCCATCCAATCTGCCCTCCTACCTCCCTACCACTCTATCAGAGATGGAGAGATGAAGAGATGGGTAGAACTGTAGGGCTGACCCCATTTAGTCGACTGGACGATTGTTTGGTCGATAGGCTGTCGGTCGACCGAGATTTCTTTAGTCGAGCAGTTTTTCAAATATTTTGTATAGTGCACAAGACAAGTGTCTGATTCGCGCCTGTCTCAGTGGACTAATCCATTGCGAAGGCAACGGGGATGGACACTCCATCACTGTAAGACATGTGATACTGAAATTGTATGTGGTTATATTATGTAAAAAATAATGGTGCAACACTAATGAATCTAATATTATTTTAGAACAAATGGGCTTTCTCCCGAGTTGGATACGGTTGATGTCCACGGTTCTGAAACATCATCTTCATTGCGCCGTAGAATTGGCACCTTTCCCTATGTTGCTATGTGCGTAATAGCAAAATTAACCAGCATATTGGGATTGAGAACAATGCGGCGGAGGCAGCAGCAGCATAGACAGGGAAACAGCCCTTGCCTTAGCCTAATTGTCTAAGAAAATTGAGGAGAGTGGAAACCACAACTTAATTAGGCCTATAATCAATAGCCTAACTGTGACCGACCGGCTCAATTCAGTCTTATGTAGCAAAATTTGAAATTGGGTTTTTTACATTGGATAAAAGTAGAGACTCAGAGCTAGAAAATGGAATATCATACACTACAGCTGAGGAACAATGGGAAAGTAATTCTGCTTTGAAAGTTGATCAACTTATAACCTCAGTTTTGAGAAAATGGCCCTTGAATGTTTTGGTACCAACTGGATAGCTCTTCTTTGTCTACACTCATTCAGCATTGTTCACACCCTTTTAAGCTATATCTCTTCAACATAACTGTTAAATGTGCCTGGCTTTATAAATCATATATATACAGTACCAGTCAAAAGTTTGGACACACCTACTTATCCCAGGGTTCTTCTTTATTTTTACTATTCTCTACATAACCAAAAAAGTGTTAAACGAATCAAAATATATATTAGATTTGAGATTCTTCAAAGTAGTCACCCTTTGTCTTGACAGCTTTGCAAACTCTTGGCATTCTCTCAACCAGCTTCATGAGGTAGTCACCTGTAATGCATTTCAATTAACAGGTGTGCCTTGTTAAAAGTTTATTTGTGGAATTTCTTTCCTTCTTAATGCGTTTGAGCCAATCAGTTGTCACAAAACAAGGTACAGCAGGGGTGGTATACAGAAAATAGCCCTATTTTGTAAATGACGAAGTCCATATCATGGCAAGAACAGCTCAAATAAGCAAAGAGAAATGACAGTCCATCATTACTTTAAGACATGAAGGTCAGTCAATACGGAACACTTCAAAAACTTTGACAGTTTCTTCAAGTGCAGTCGCAAAAAAACATCAAGCGCTATGATGAAACTTGCTCTCATGAGGACCTCCACAGTAAAGGTAGACCCAGAGTTACCTCTGCTGCAGAGGATAAGTTAATTAGAGTTACCAGCCTCAGAAATCGGCAATTAACTGCACCTCAGATTGCAAGTAACAGACATGTCTCAACATAAATTTTTCAGAGGAGACTGTGTGAATCAGGCCTTCAAGGTCAAATTGTTGCAAAGAAACCACTACTAAAGGACACCAATACAAAGAAGTGACTTGCTTGGGCCAAGAAACATGAGCAATGGACATTAGACCAGTGGAGATTTGTCCTTTGGTCTGATGAGTCCAAATTTGAGATTGTTGGTTCCAACCGCTGTCATCCGTTTACGCAGAGTAGGTGAATGGATTATCTCTGCATGTGTGGTTCCCACCATGAAGCATGGAGGAGGAGGTGTGATGGTGTGGGGGCGCTTTGCTGATGACACTGTCAGTGATTTATTTAGAATTCAAGGCACACTTAACCAGCATGACTACCACAGCATTCTGCAGCGATATGCCATCCCATCTGGTTTGCGCTTAGTGGGACTATCATTTGTTTTTCAACAGGACAATGACCCAAAACACACCTCCAGGCTGTGTATGGGCTATTTGACCAAGAAGGAGAGTGATGGAGTGCTGCATCAGATGACCTGGCCTCCACAATCACCTGACCTGAACCCAATTAAGATGGTTTGGGATGAGTTGGAGTGCAGAGTGAAGGAAATGCAGCCAACAAGTGCTCAGCATATGAGGGAACTCCTTCAAGACTGTTGGAAAAACATTCCAGGTGACTACTTCATGAAGCTGGTTGAGAGAATGCAAAGCTGTCATCAAGGCAAAGGGTGGCTACTTTGAACAATCTAAAATATACATATATTTTGATTTGTTTAACACTTTATGGTTACTACATGATTCCATATGTGCTATTCATAGTTTTGATGTCTTCCCTATTATCATACAATGTAGAAAATAGTACAAATAAAGAAAAACCCTTGAATGAGTAGGTGTGTCCAAACTTTTGACTAGTACTACATCTACAGAAATAAGACAGATCCTGCTTCTTTTGCCTGTCTGAGTGTTTTCTTTTTAAATAGCTCACTGATTCCGTGAGCAACAAGCGTTACGCAATGGCAAAATGTTGGATGAAGCAATTTTACATATTTGGCTGTTTTCAATCTTTGCTATGCTGTAATAAAAGCTTTACAATGTTTTTTCCGTTAGAACAGGCTTATATTTGAATTAGTGTTGTTTACGCTGTTCCAAACGGGCAGCAAAATGATATTGTAATGTAAAAGCACCTGTTTGTCACATTTAATATACATGCAGTGTACCCTCATTTCTCTTGATCTCCTTCTTATTGTTATTATTACAATTATTATCAAATTAAATCAAATGTTCATTGGACACATGCACATGGTTAGGGGATGTTATTGTGAGTGAAGTGAAACGCTTGTGCTTCTCGTTCCGACAGTGCGGCAATATCTAAAAAGTAAGCTGACAATTCCACGACAATGACCTAATATGCACAAATCTAAGTAAAGGAATAGAATAAGGGTATATAAATATAAATGTATGGATGAGCAATGACAGAGCGGCATAGGCAAGATAAAATAGCTGGTATAAAATACAATATATACACTACCGTTCAAAAGTTTGGGGTCACTTAGAAATATCCTTGTTTTTGAAAGAAAAGCAATTTTTTGTCCATTAAAATAACATCAAATTTATCAGTGAAGTGGCAACTCTGGGATGCTGGCCTTCTAAGCGGAGTTCCTCTGTCCAGTGTCTGTGTTCTTTTGCCCATCTTAATCTTTCCTTTTTATTGGCCAGTCTGAGATATGGCTTTCTTTGCAAATCTGCCTAGAAGGCCAGAATCCCGGAGTCAACTCTTCACTGTTGACAATCAGACTGGTGTTTTGCGGGTACTATTTTATGAAGCTGCCAGTTGAGGACTTGTGAGGCATCTGTTTCTCAAACTAGATACTCTAATGTACTTGTCCTCTTGCTCAGTTGTGCACCGGGGCCTCCCACTCCACTTTCTATTTGGTTAGAGCCAGTTTGCGCTGTTCTGTGAAGGGAGTTGTATACAGCATTGTACGAGATCTTCAGTTTCTTGGCAATTTCTCACATGGAATAGCCTTCATTTCTCAGAACAAGAATAGACTGAGTTTCAGAAGGTATTTGTTTCTGTACATTTTGTGCCTGTAGTCGAACCCACAAATGCTAATGCTCGAGATACTCAATTATTCTAAAGAAGGCCAGTTTTATTGCTTCTTTAATCAGGACAACAGTTTTCAGCTTTGCTAACATAATTGCAAAAGGGTTTTTTAATGACCAATTAGCCTTTTAAAATTATAAACTTGGATTAGCTAACACATGGTTGCTGATAATGGGCCTCTTTACGCCTATGTAGATATTCCATAAAAAAATCAGCCGATTCCAGCTACTATAGTCATTTATAACATTAACAATGTCTACACTGTATTTCTGATCAATTTGATGTTATTTTAATGGATGAAAAATGTGCTTTTCTTTCAAAAACAAGGACATTTCTAAGTGACCCCAAACTTTTGAATGGGAGTGTACATATGAGACGAGTAATGCAAGATATGTAAACATTTTTAAAGTGGCATTATTAAAGTGACTTTTGATCCATTTATTCAAGTGGCCAATGTTTTCAAGTCTGTATGTAGGCAGCAGCCTCTCTGTGTTAGTGATGGCTGTTTTACAGTCTGATGGCCTTAAGATAGAAGCAGTTTTTCAGTCTCTTGGTCCCAGCTTTCATGCCCCTGTACTGACCTTGTCTTCTGGATGGTAGCGGGGTGAACAGGCAGTGGCTCGGGTCATTGTCGTCCTTAATTATCTTTTTGGCCTTCCTGTGACATCGGGTGCTGTAGGTGTCCTGGATGGCAGGTAGTTTGCCACCGGTGATGCGTTGTGCAGACCGCACCACCCTCTGGAGAGCCCTGCGGTTGTGGGCGGTGCAGTTGACGTACCAGGCGGTGATACAGCCCAACAGGATGCTCTCAATTGTGCATCTGTAAAAGTTTGAGGGTTTTAGGTGATAAGCCAAATTTCTTCAGCCTCCTAAGGTTGAAGAGGCACTGTTGCCTTCTTCACCAAACTGTCTGTGTGGTGTACGCTGAGGAACTTAAAACTTTCCACCTTCTCCACTATTGTACCGTTGATGTGGATAGGGGGGTGCTCCCTCTGCTGTTTCCTGAAGTTCACGATCATCTTCTTTGTTTTTTTGACGTTGAGTGAGAGGTTGTTTTCCTGACACCACACTCTGAGAGCCCTCACCTCCTCCCTGTAGGCTGTCTCGTTGTTGTTGGTAATCAAGCCTACTACTGTTGTGTCGTCTGCAAACTTGAGGATTGAGTTGGACGCGTGAATGGCCACGCAGTCATGGGTGAACAGGGTGTACAGGAGGGGGCTGAGCACGCACCCTTGTGGAGCCCTAGTGTTGAGGATCAGCGAAGTGGAGAAGTTGTTTACTACCTTCACCACCTGGGAGCGGCCCGTCAAGAAGTCCAGGACCCATTTGCACAGGGCAGGGTTGAGACCCAGGGCCTCAAGCTTAAAGATGAACTTGGAGGGTACTATGGTGTTGAATGCTGAGCTGTAGTAAATGAATAGCATTCTTACATAGGTATTCCTCTTGTCCAGATGGGATAGGGCAGTGTGCAGTATGGTGGAGATTGCATCGTCTGTGGACCTATTGGGGCGGTAAGCAAATTTAAGTGGGTCTAGGGTGACAGGTAAGGTGGAGGTGATATGATCCTTGACTAGTCTCTCAAAGCACTTCATGATGACAGAAGTGAGTGCTACGGGACAATAGTCATTTAGTTCAGTTACCTTTGCATTCTTGTGTACAGGAACAATGGTGGCCATCTTGAAGCATGTGGGGTCAGCAGACTGGGATAGGGAGAGATGGTGCTGGAGGGTAGAGTTGCTGTCTTATCGGCTCTTAACCAACCATGCTATTTTGTTTGTTTTTTCACGTTGTTCGTAACTTGTTTTGTACATAATGTTGCTGCTACCGTCTCTTATGACCGAAAAGAGCTTCCGAACATCAGAACTGGGATTACTCACCTCAAATTAGACGAGGAGTTCTTCTTCAATGAGTCGGACGCGAGGGATATACTACAGACACCCGACCAGGCCAAGATCCCCATGATTTGCTGGAAAAGGAAACGTAGGTTTCGCAGAAAGAGATAGGGATGCCTTGTGAGGATCAGGCGACAAGTGGCTAAACTACCCTTGCCTTCCGTTCTGCTAGCTAACGTTCAATCGCTGGAAAATAAATGGGACGAACTGAAAGCACGTATATCCTACCAACTGGACATTCAAAAAATGTATATCTTATGTTTCACAGAGTCGTGGCTGCCCTATGCATATTTGTAAACAATAGCTGGTGCACGATATCTGAGGAAATCTCAAGGTTTTACTCGCCTGAGGTAGAGTATCTCATGATAAGCTGTAGACCACACTATCTACCTAGAGAGTTTTCAACTGTATTTTTTGTAGCTGTCTACATACAACCACAGACTGAGGCTGGCACTAAAACCGCACTCAATAAGCTGTATTCCACCATAAGCAAACAGGAAAATGCTCATCCAGAGGCTGCGCTCCTAGTGGCCGGGGACTTTAATGCAGGGAAACCTAAATCAGTTTTATCTAATTTCTATCAGCATGTTAAATGTCCAACCAGAGGGAGAAAAATTATAGACCACTTTTACGCCACACACAGAGACGCGTACAAAGCTCTCCCTCGCCCTCCATTTGGTAAATCTGACGATAACTCTATCCTGATTCCTGCTTACAAGCAAAAATTAAAGCAGGAAGCACCAGTGACTCGGTCTATAAAAAAGTGGTCAGATGAAACAGATGCTAAACTACAGGACTGTTTTGCTAGCACAGACTGGAATATGTTCTGGGATTTTTCTGATGGCACTGAGTTCACCACATCTTTCACTGGCTTTATCAATAAGTGCATCGAGGACGTCATCCCCACAGTGACTGTATGTACATACCCCAACCAGAAGCCATGGATTACAGGCAACATTCGCACAACATTCGCACTCTAACCCGGAAGCTTATAAGAAATCCTGCTATGCCCTCCAACGAACCATGAAACAGGCAAAGTGTAAATACAGGACTAAGATCGAATCGTACTACACCGGCTCTGACGCTCATCGAATGTGGCAGGGCTTGTAAACTATTACAGACTACAAAGGGAAGCACAGCCGAAAGCTGCCCAGTGAAACGAGCCTACCAGATGAGCTAAATAACTTTTATGCTCGCTTCGAGGCAAGTAACACTGAAACATGCATGAGAGCATCAGCTGTTCCGTACAACTGTATGATCACACTCTCCGCAGCCGATGTGAGTAAGATCTTTAAACAGGTCAACATTCACAAGGCCGCTGGGCCAGTCGGATTTCCAGGACGTGTACTCAGAGCATGTGCTTACCAACTGGTAAGTGTCTTCACTGACATTTTCAACCTCTCCCTGTCTGAGTCTGTAATACCAACATGTTTCAAGCAGACCACCATAGTCCCTGTGCCCAAGAACACTAAGATAACCTGCCTAAATGACTACCGACCCGTAGCACTTACGTCGGTAGCCATGAAGTACTTTGAAAGGCTGGTCATGGCACACATCAACACCATTATCCCAGAAACCCTAAACCCACACCAATTTGCATACCGCACCAACAGATCCACAGAATGCAATCTCTATTGCACTCCACACTGCCCTTTCCCACCTGGACAAAAGGAACACCTATGTGAGAATGCTATTCATTGACTACAGCTCAGCATTCAACACCATAGTGCCCTCAAAGCTCATCACTAAGCTAAGGACCCTGGGACTAAACACCTCCCTCTGCAACTGGATCCTGGACCGCCCCCAGGTGGTAAGGTGGTAAGGGTAGGTAACAACACATCCCCCACACTGATCCTCAACATGGGGGCCCCTCAGGGGTACGTGCTCATACCCCTCCTGTACTCCCTGTTCACTCATGACTGAACGGCCAGGCACGACTCCAACACCATCATTAAGTTTGCTGATGACACAACAGTGGTAGGCCTGATCACCGACAACGAGGAGACAGCCTATAGGTAGGAGGTCAGAGACCTGACCGTGGGGTGCAAGGACAACAACCTCTCCCTCAACGTGATCAAGATGAAGGAGATGATTGTGGACTACTGGAAAAGGTGGACCGAGCATGCCCCCATTCTCATCGACGGGGCTGTAGTGGAGCAGGTTGAGAGCTTCTAGTTCCTTGGTGTCCACATCCTCAACAAACTAGCATGGTCCAAGCACAGTTGTGAAAAGGGCACGACAAAACCTATTCTCCATCAGGAGACTGAAAAGATTTGGCATGGGTCCTCAGATCCACAAAGGGTTTTACAGCTGCACCATCGAGAGCATCTTGACGGGTTGCATCACCGCCTGTTATGGCAACTGCTCGGCCTCTGACCACAAGGCACTACAGAGGGTAGTGCGTACGTCCCAGTACATCACCGAGGCCAAGCTTCCTGCCATCCAGGACCTCTATATCAGGCAGTGTCAGAGGAAGGCCCTAAAAATTGTTAAAGACTCCAGTAACCCAGTCATAGACTGTTCTCTCTGCTACCACAAGGCATGCGGTACCGGAGCACCTAGTCTAGGTCCAAGAGGCTTCTAAACAGCTTCTACCCCCAAGCAATAAGACTCCTGAACAGGTAATCAAATGGCTACCCAGACTATTTGCATTGCCCCCCCCCCCCCCCCCCCCCCACGATGCTGCTACTCTCTGTTATTATTTATGCATAGCCACTTTAATAACTCTACCTACATGTACATAATTACCTCAATTACCTCAACACCGGTGCCCCCGCAGATTGACACATTGACTCTATACCGGTACCCCCTGTATATAGCCCCGCTATTGTTATTTACTCTAATTATTTGTTTTTCTTATCTCTTACTTTTTTTGTTTATTTTCTGAACTGCATTTTTGGTTAAAATCTCTTAAAGATTGGCCCCTTTTTTTCAATTTTCGCTTAAAATGACATACCCAAATCTAACTGCCTGTAGCTCAGGCATTGAAGCAAGGATATGCATTTTCTTGGTACCATTTGAAAGGAAACACTTTGTTGTTTGTGGAAATGAGAAAGGAATGTAGGAGAATACAACACATTTGATCTGGTAAAAGATAATACAAAGAAAGAACCAACCATTTTTTTGTACCATCATCTTTGAAATGCAAGAGAAAGGACATAATGTATTATTCCAGCCCAGGTACAATTTCGATTTTGGCCACTAGATGGAAGCAGTGTATGTGCTCAGTTTTAGACTGATCCAATGAACCATTGCATTTCTGTTAAAATGTTTGTATCAAGTCTGCCCAAATATGCCTAATTTGTTTATTTACAACTTTTCATGTTCAAAACGGTGCACTCTCCTCAAACAATAGGATGGTATTATTTCACTGTAATAGCTACTGTAAATTGGACAGTGCAGTTAGATTAACAAGAATTTAAGCTTTCTGCCAATATCAGATATGTCTATGTCCTGGGAAATGTTCTTGTTACTTACAACCTCAAGCTAATCGCATTAGCCTACGTTAGCTCAACCGACCCACAGAGGACCCACCAATCCTGAAGATTAAGGGCTTGTAAGTAAGCATTTCACTGTAAGGTGTACACCTGTTGTATTCGGTGCATGTGACAAATATAATTTGATTTGATTGAATATGTCCATAAACACGCCAGCCAGCTGGTCTGCGCATGCTCTGAGGATGCGTCTATGGATGCCGTCTGGGCCAGCAGCCTTGCGAGGGTTAATGCATTTAAATGTCTTACTCACATCGGACACGGAGAAGGAGAGCCCACAGTCCATGGTAGCGGGCCGCGTCGGTGGCACTGTATTATCCTCAAAGCTGGCAAAGAAGGTGTTACGATCCTCATTATAATAATAAGTAATGTCGTTATCATTAGTAGGCTTTGAATAGGAGCCTTGCATAATAACAATCTAGCTGTAGACCTAAAAGCACGTCCTGTTTAGTCTTATTACCGTAACTTTCTTAGGCCTATATTTCAATATATAGGCTACTGTATCAATCAATCAATCATTCAGTCATGCCATTACACAGCATAGGAGACATTCATGCTTTGAAATGCAATCAAGCTTTTAAGCTTTAAAATTAAATAACAAAGGAATCCTTTGAATAATATGCCTAAACAATAAATGAACCGCAATTCGTGAATGCATGCAACTGTTTTCAGTCTGCTGTAATGAAGGCTTTATATATATATTTTTTTAATTGGAACAGATTCTCGGGTGAACATATTTATTGAGTGTTGTTTACACTGTTCAATATGGTCTGAAAAGGATCATTTGGCAGACATAATACTCCCGTAACACTTGCTCCTATGTAGTCCTTTATCTGGATCTCCAGTAGCTTCCACTACTAAGTCAAATGTCTTCCTCAGATCTGACTTCCCCTTTCCCTCCTGAGCAACCAGTAAACATTCACCCGTTTCGTTTCTTTTTCACATCCTCCGCATCTATTTTGCTGTCATGTGTTACAGTGTTTGGAGTTTGTTATAACCAATGTATTATTGTGATTGTGATAGGCTATAGGTCAGGCCCTATTGGTCACATGCATGCGATGCTTACATGTTTCACGCAAAGAGAGCAAGGGTTGAGGGAATAGGACATGTTTTACCTAAACACATGAGGGATTTCGGGGGAACAGAACTTTTCAGTCAGAAACAAGTAAGAAACTAAATGGCTGTAATGATGTTGCAGCTTCAGCATGGACAGCGCAATAAACACTTGCAGTGTCGTGGTGCCTTTTCGCTGTAGTAGGGAGGAGAGCGAGACAACGTGCACCAGTCACACAGGCACTCGTTGTCATTCTTTTTACACAGTGTGACCATCGGGCTCTTTTTGAGTCATTTGTGTGTCTTAATTATTTAATAAAACAGTGTCCTTAAAGCAGCAGACAAGCTCAGTGCATACAGTTGATTTTATTCAAACACATAGGGTGTCAGTCTATATATGGAAAAATTTGTTTAAACATTTTGACCAAACGATTGGTCGAAAGAACAGGACGACTCTCGGTCAACCAAGATTTATTTGGGTCGTGGACAGCCCTAGGAAGAAGAGAAAGTAGAAGAGGGAAGTAGTGACAGAGTGAGAGAGAAAGATGGGGAGCTGGCAAAGATGTAGTACTTCGCTGTGTGTGTGTGTGTGTGTGTGTGTGTGTGTGTGTGTGTGTGTGTGTGTGTGTGTGTGTGTGTGTGTGTGTGTGTGTGTGTGTGTGTGTGCGCGCGCGCGCGTCCGAGACACAATAGTGGTAATTATCTTGGCCGTGGAGGGCGCAGAGGGGTGGGGTGTGTGGGGGAGAGAAAGGGAGGGAGAAATGGAGAGAGCGAGGGGGAGAGGGGAAGTGAGAGGCAGTCAAACAGTAATATAATCACAGGCCTTTGTGTGAGAGGGAGCAGAGGGCAACTCAGTGTCAGCTGTTATTGAGTGCTTATTCCCTAACACCCTGCTCCGAGCGCGCACACACACACACACACACACACACACACACACACACACACACACACACACACACACACACACACACACACACACACACACACACACACACACACTGACACATTCACAAACATATATATATATATACACACACACACACAAAAGCACACAGGTTTCACAGGTTTTCTAATGCCAAACAAGCCAGATCTCCGTGGTAACTGGTGTTAGCGTCCCAGTGGTGTCATAACTACAGGTAATACTAGCTAGTTAATCCATTACCCTCTCATTAAGGTTTCCTATGGAAACCAATGTCTCAACATGTACTGTAACATCCCATTGAAAACACAACAGCTTTGCCTCTAGATTGAACTACTGAACAGTGTGTGTAAGATGTGCGTAAGGGAATAGAAAAGACAGGTTAGCAGAGAGAATAGAGAGACGAAGAAATAGACAAGCGACCCTAGCTGTTTGAGTACACAGTATGGCAGAGATATTAGTAGAAACCAAAGAACAGGGTTGAAGTCACGATCAGGCGAGCGACCTAAGCAGTGGAACTATATGAGAGAGAGAACAGCAGAGAGAGAATAAAGGGGAGAGGAGAGAGGGTTAAACACCCGGGGTGTGTTGAGGCTAGCTCTGGCCTCATCAATAATTCCACACCTTGGACTTGATCCCTAAACCCTGAGGACTTTATTCTATTGACTACTGAGTGGGGGAAACCACCAGATCTAATTTGGGCTTGACATCTGGGATGCTACAGCCCTCTCTCATTCATCCCCCCTTCATTTTTCTACCCCCCCTCATCCATCTCTGTTTCTTTCTCTTTATACCCCATCTCTCTCTCTTTCTACCCTCTCTCTCACAAGCTCTCTCTCTCTCCCTCTCTCTCGCTCTCTCTTTTCTCTATAGGGAAGGCTTAGCCCCTACATGTCCTCAATGATAAATAAATGTTTCGCTTTGTCTCGTCATCAATTATGCAGACCTACTTTAAGTGCTGCTGTGGGGGCTTCCATTCTCTCTCTGTCTTTGGCTTATGCTCTTGTTCTCTCCATCTCCTGCTCCCTCCATCGCTCCATCCCTCTTTCTCAGATAAAGGGGTAGATGCGGCGAGAAACAGAGGAAAGCACTCAGAGCTGACAGTAGTACTTCTGACCCTACCTGTGGCTCAGAGAGTGAGGTGCTGCGCTTTATGGATGTAACAGGAGAGATGGAGGGATGAGAGAGAGAGAGAGCGAGAAAGATGTAGAATGTGTTGCTATGGGGAGGGATTTAACCAACAGTTGCCAGGTAATCTGGTTTGCCCTGCCTGTTGTCTTCGTGCTCTCCTTTTTTCTCGTTTTCTTAATCTCCCCTTTCTCAGTATATTTTGTTCCTTCCTAATCCTTTGAGCTGGCATGTTTGTGTCTTTGAGTTGCCATAATGTTGCCAAACACTAATTGTTACATGATATTCTATCCTGACATGGTGGTAAAGCGTGAAGATTTGAAAGAAGGGAGTGGGAGGAAGAAGATGCGAGAGAGAAAACTAGAGAGAGATAGAGAGGGCCTCGGAGTCACTGTCGTCATAACAACAACTCGGCAACTCAGATTCCCATCTCCACGGCAGTATTTAGACTAGAGACTGTGTTGTATTGATCATTTTGATTGGCATGTCGACACAGTAGTGTCATCTTTCACCACTAGACCACAACAAGGATGGGACATCACATTGACCGAGAGAACAGAGGAGAGAAGAAAAGAACAGGGCAAAGAACTGATGAGATATGATGAGTGGAGAGAGTGATGGAGAGGCAGGGAGAGAGATAGAGGGAGAGGGGGTGGAGGGAGGGAGGGAGAGAGAGGTGACCTAGAAGGGCAGGGCAGGGTGATTGACAGTAATCAGTTTATAGCACACTGACTGCAGCGCACTGCTCTACTCTGCACTCTACTATCTGGGACAGAATATCCATCACAACGTGTGTATGTGTGTGTGTATGCATGTTGGTGTGTGTGTCTCTGTCTCTGTGTGTCCTTGTTTTCCATGTCTGTGTGTGCATGCAAAGTGCATGACTTCATATATTATGACAGCATAAATGCCTCTGAGTGTGTGTGTGTGTGTGTAATGTAATTTGTAGGGTATGCTGTGTGTCATGGTCGAGGATGAGTGTTCCACCAGAGGGTGTGTCCCCCCATATGTCTCTGCTCTCTACTGTCTCACTGTCAGTCATGGAGACACTGGGAGACATTGATGCCACATCACTCTGACACATATCTGGCCAACTGTCTTTTTCTCTTACCGGCTCTGCAAAGACGTGTGCGTCCGTGCATGTGTGTGTGTGTGTGTGTGTGTGTGTGTGTGTGTGTGTGTTGCCTGATTCTGAGGATGCTCTTGTTGTACAGTCACATCAAATAAACCATGGAACCCACTCTGGCCTGCAGCCCATTCCCTCCCACTCTATTACTTCATCCCTCGCTCCCCCTCTCATTCCCCCTCTCATTCCCCCTCTTCTCCCCTCCTCTGTTTTGGCCCTCTGGGGCTGTGTGGTTCTGTGCACTCCTGTACGGTGGGTTGGGTGTAGGTGGCTTGTAGGGGTGAGTTTGGGTCAGAACATTGGTGACATGTCCCTGGTTCTGAAGTGTGCCACATGGCTGCCTGACTGACTAATAGGGATGTGAAGGCAGCTCTGATGCCCTGTGTCAACCCCTAAACAGCAGAGGTTAGAGGGCACTGGCGACTGGCGGGGGACCTTTCTGTCCAGGGCTAAGATGGGCTGAAGTATATATCAACATGTATATAGCATGGACATGAGCAGACACACATACAAATACACGTACACACATGTACACACACACACACGCACGCACGCACGCACGCACGCACACACACACACACACACACACACACACACACACACACACACACACACAGTGAGTCAGTCATTCAGCAGTGTTCTGCCAGCTCTCCTTGTAATCCCTCAGACAAATTACAACATCTCCTCCTCCCTCCTCCTCCTCCCTCGCTCCCTCTTTCCTTCCAGCTGCAATTGGATTTGGCTAAAGACGGCTTTTCCTTTTCTCCTCTATTCTTCCTTCGTTTGGCTAAAGACGGATTTTCCCGGGGAGATTACACTCACACTCTGCAGCGTAAGGAAATCGCATTTAAGGAAAAACGTCTTCAGCAGCGTCCCTCCCTCTCTCCCCCCATCTACAGCCATCCATCCCTCTACCCCTCCTTCCCTGTCTCTGTGCTTCAAGCGAAAAGAGATTGAGAGTGTAATCCTGTTCTGTGATGGTGGGTCAGAGAGACAGAAAAAGACATCGCCAGGGGTCAATACCATCTCTCCCCCGCCTACCTTTCTTTCTTTCTCACTCCCCCTCTTCTCTTTCTCTTTCTCACTCCTCTTTCCGCCCCTCTCCTCACTAGGTAGCCCAGTGGTTAGAGCATTGGGCTGGTAACCAAAAGGTTGCTAAATTGAATCCCCGAGCTGACAAGGTAAAAATCTGTCGTTCTGCCCCTGAACAAGGCAGTTAACCCACTGTTCGTAGGCCGTCATTGTAAATAAGAATTTGTTCTTAACTGACTTGCCTAGTTAAATAAAGGTTAAACACGTTTTTTTTTTTTATAAATAAAATATCCCCTTTCTCCTTTCCATGTTCTTCCCATCCTCTCCCTCCCTTCCTCTTTCTCTGTGGTTCTCTGACCCTCTCAAACACCAAGCAGGTCAGGGGATTTAGCAGTCGTGTGGGTAAGCCCTGCGCGGTCCGTAAGTATTGGGAGAGACTGTATAATTGACCTCTTAGTGGGACTGTGATCAACCCTGTGTGTGTGTGTGTGTGTGTGTGTGTGTGTGTGTGTGTGTGTGTGTGTGTGTGTGTGTGTGTGTGTGTGTGTGTGTGTGTGTGTGTGTGTGTGTGTGTAAGGAGTGTGCGTGTTAACAGAGTGAACCTAGAGAGTGGTCAGGGATCCTAGCCTCTATCTATCCTCTTCTATCATTTCCTGGTTTATTATAGTGTATGTGAATGACTAGCAGAGTACCCCTAATATGATTATCCTGGTACCTGACATGGGTTTATTAGAAATGAAACCATCTGCATGAAGACAAAAGTTACTGGTAATCTCAATGCTTCAACAATTGAATGGCTCTTTTCACCAATGACTTTAGTCATGGTATAAGTAGATCCGTTCAACTATTTGAAGCATCAAGAGTACCTGTGTGCTGGTGTTTATCTTCTTATTACGTGAAATGGATTTCACATGAACAGTTCAGTCCTTCTTTGAGCCATTCACAATGTCGAACCGTCGGAACTGAGCCTGAAAATAGGTGCAGATGATGGGGAGAGGGACTGATATTGAGAGGAAAGAGAGAGCGTGAAGGATAGATGTGTGCGTGTGTGTACGTGTTTGTGTATGAGTGTAGGGGGGGGGGGTATTTAACCCTGAACCCCAGACAAGACACCAATCAATAATTCAACAGGGAAGCCATGATACTCAGTCTGTCTCTGAACCACACACACACACACACACACACACACACACACACACACACACACACACACACACACACACACACACACACCAGCCAGGTTGCTCAAGATTCACTTCGAAATTGGACGTCAATACGTCCCGGGAGATGTGTAAAAAAAACAAAAAAAAAAACAAGGGCCAACGTTGAGCGCTATTAGCATCAAGTAGGATTGGGTTTTGCTAGGGCCGCGAGCTCCGGCTCTGAGGGTCACTTGTTCAATTTTTTACCCTATCCCAAACTTTAACCCTTGAATGCCTGAACTTAACCGTGGAGTTATGTAACTTGTTGTAATATTTTTTTTCAAAAGCTCTAATAAGTCGCTAGTGGTCATCCAATGTGATGCAACAGAAACAATATAGCGCCTCTAGCCTGCCTGAGAACCGCTGTATTCATTTTCCCTGTCGGGTCAGAATTTCCCGCCAGATTTAGTGTCGCTCGTAATGAATCCAGAGGCTTCCAGCATGAGCTGATTGGCTGACTGAGTTAGGACCAGGAAGAGATGTCTCTGCTGAATTTCTAGAAGGGATGGCTTTTTGTTTTACACTTTTGTTCGCTTAACCTAACGTAGCAGGAATAAATAGACGCCTGAGCAGAGTTCCCACATTCGTTTTTCAGGAGAAACGGAAGTTAGGTTATAAAATATTGTATCCCTGCAATTTGGTAATAACTGCTTTCTGAACTGCAGAGAGTGATGGTAGCTAGATGCTAGAAGATTCTCCATCAAAACCAGATAAACAAAGAAGCAGGGTACTTTGCAGAGCCAACAGGCGAAAATGGAAAATGATAGGGCCCGGGCCAAGACAAGAGTGAACCTCAGATTTGCATTTACAAGCTGGAGAGGGCTAACTAGCTAATGGATTCAAAACATACCTTATTTCTGCTGAAAAAGTAAGACATAGCTAGCTGATGGATCTTGCTAGATATAAATTGATATGTTGCTTTTGCTATTTGTACATATGTATGCGAGTATTATAGGTAGCAAGTACGAGTCACTTGATTATAGTGTTATTTTCAAGCATTAGCAGCTACAGTACCAGTCAAAAGTTCGGACACAACTACTCATTCAGGGGTTTTTCTTTATAATAGTGAAGACATCAAAACTATAAAATAACACATATAGAATCATGTATTAACTAAAAAAAGTGTTAAAATATATTTTAGGTTTTAGATTCTTCAAAGTAGCCCCCCTTTGCCATGATGACAGCTTTGAACACTCTTGGCATTCTCTCAACCAGCTTCACATGGAATGCTTTTTTCCAACAGTCTTGAAGGAGTCCCCACATATTCTGAGCACTTGTTGGCTGCTTTTCCTTCATTCTGTAGTCCAACTCATCCCAAGCCACGTTGGGAACCACACATGCGGAGATCATCCGTTCCCCTACTCTGCGTCTCACAAAGACAAGGCGGTTGGAACCAAAACACTCAAATTTGGACTCATCAGACCAAAGGACAGAATCCACCTGTCTAATGTCCATTGCTCGTGTTTCTTGGGCGAAGCAAGTCTCTTCTTCTTATTGGTGTTCTTTAGTAGTGGTTTCTTTGCAGCAATTTGACCATGAAGGCCTGAATCATGCAGTCTCCTCTGAACACTTGATGTTGAGATGTGTCTTTTACTTGAACTCTGTGAAGCATTTATTTGGGCTGCAATCTGAGGTGCAGTTAATTGTAATGAACTTATCCTCTGCAGCAGAGGTAACTCTGGGTCTTCCTTTCCTGTGGCAGTCCTCATGAGAGCCAGTTTCATTGTAGCGCTTGATGGTTTTTGCGACTGCACTTGAAGAATCTTGAAATGTTCTTTATTGACTGACCATGCGGTCTTTTACCAAATAGGGCTATCTTCTGTATACCAACCCTACCTTGTCACACCACAATTGATTGCCTCAAACACATTAAGAGGGAAAGAAATCCCACAAATGTACTTTTAAAAAAGCACACCTGTTAGTTGAAATGCGTTCCAGGTGACTTCATCATGAAGCTGGTTGAGAGAATCAGTGTGTGCAAAGCTGTCATCAAGGCCAAGGGTGGCTACTTAGAAGAATCTTACATATAAAATATATTATGATTTTTTTTAAACACTTTTTTGGTTACTACATGATTCCATATGTGTTATTTCATAGTTTTGATGTCCTCCCTATTATTTTACAATGTAGAAAATAGTCAAAATAAAGAAAAACCCTTAAATGAGTAGGTGTATGCAAACTTTTGACTGGTACTGTACATAGCTAGCTGGTGTAGCATGCTAGCTTTTTAGCTAGCTGACTCGACTGTGGCATTGGTTTGTTTATCTGAATTTAAAATGTTGCCTCATGCAATTATTTGTAACAAGCTAGCTATGACTATATGTATCATTGTGTTATTTCTGACCCATACATCTGATTTGCCAGCTAATTCTCTTCACAGTACTTGTTCAGAATAGCCATGACGACAAAATAATATTGCTTCTTTTTCAGTGCTGCAACAAATGCTACAGCTTTGAGGATGCAGCTGGCATACCTCTGAGTGTTGAAGGAGCAGATCGGTAAGCACAATCTTTGGCAAGGAAAAGTATGTTCCAGCATTGTTTTTCCCCTAACTAGCCAAGAATTTACCTAATAATAAAGTATGAATATTTTATTAAAGTGCCTATAGTGCTTTCAGAAAGTATTCACACCCCTTGACATTTTCACATTTAGTTGTGTTACAGCCTGAAATGATTCAATTGAGATGTTTGTGTCACTGGCCAACACACAGCACACCATAATGTCAAAGTGTAATTATGTTTTTTGAAATGTTTACAAATGAATAAAACATTTTGTCAATAAGTATTCAACCCCTTTGTTATGGCAAGCCTAAATAAGTTCAGGAGTAAAACTATGCTTAAAAAGTCTCATAATAAGTTGCATGGACTCACTCTGTGTGCAATAATCATGTTTAATAACATCCTTTCTGCACCCAACACAATATCTGTAAGGTCCCTCATTTGAGCGGTGAATTTCAATCACAGTTTCAATGACAAAGAACAGGGAGGCTTTCCAGTGCTGCACAAAGAACAGCACCTGTAGGTAGATGGGTATAATAAAAAAAGCAGATGGTGAATATCCCTATGAGCATGGGGAAGTTATTCATTACACTTTGGATGATGTATCAATACACCCAGTCACTACAAAGATACAGGCGTCCTTCCTAACTCAGTTGCCGGAAAGGAAGGAAACCGCTCAGAGATTTCACCATGAGTCCAATGGTGACTTTAAAACAGTTACAGAATTTAATGGCTGTGATAGGAGAAAACTGAAGATGGATCAACAACATTGTAGTTACTCCACAATACTAACCTAAATGACAGAGTGAAAAGATTGAAGCATGTACAGAAAAATAATATTCCAAAACATGCATCCTGTTTGCAACACGGCACTAAAGTAATACTGCAAGAAATGTGGCAAGGCAATTCACTTTTTGTCCTGAATACAAAGTGTAATGTTTTCTACTTTAAAATATATGGCAAGACCTGAAAATGGTTGTCTAGCAATGATAACCAATTTTACAGAGCTTGAAGAATTTTGGAAAAATACATTTGTCATTATGGGGTATTGCGTGTAGATGTTTAAGAAAAAAAAAATATTGAATCCATTTTGAATTCAGGCTGTTAACCTCTCTGGGCTAGGCGGGATGAAATCGTCCCACCTACTCAACAGCCAGTGTAATCCCGTGGCGCGATATTCAAATACCTCAAAAATGCTAAAACTTCAATTTTTCAAACATATGACTGTTTTACACCATTTTAAAGACAAGACTCTCGTTAATCTAACCACACTGTCCGATTTCAAAAAGGCTTTACAACGAAAGCAAAACATTAGATTATGTCAGCAGAGTACCCAGCCAGAAATAATCAAAAACCAGCTTTTTACATTAGCATGTGACTAGCATGTGACTAGCATTCCCACCGAACACTGCCGGTGAATTTACTAAATTACTCACGATAAACGTTCACAAAAAACATAACAATTATTTAAAGAATTATAGATACAGAACTCCTCTATGCACTCGCTATGTCCGAAATGTGCTTTTCGGTGAAAGCACATTTTGCAATATTCTCAGTAGATAGCCCAGCATCACAGGGCTAGCTATTTAGACACCCAGCAAGTTTAGCACTCACCAAAGTCAGATTTACTATAAGAAAAATGTTATTACCTTTGCTGTTCTTCGTCAGAATGCACTCCCAGGACTTCTACTTCAATAACAAATGTTGGTTTGGTCCCAAATAATCCATTGTTATATCCAAATAGCGGCGTTTTGTTCGTGCGTTCAAGACACTATCCGAAAGGGTAAATAAGGGTGACGAGCATGGCGCATTTCGTGACAAAAAATGTCTAAATATTCCATTACCGTACTTCGAAGCATGTCAACCGCTGTTTAAAATCAATTTTTATGCAATTTTTCTCGTAAAAAAGCGATAATATTCTGACCGGGAAAGCGTGTATACGTACAAAGAGAGAGAAAATAAAAACATCTCGTGCCCTCGTGCACGAGCCTGAGTCTCAGAGTACTCTGACCGGCCACTATCCAAACGCGATAATGTGTTTCAGCCTGGGGCAGCCTCGATATCATTCAGCTTTTTCCCGGGCTCTGAGAGCCTATGGGAGTCGTAGGAAGTGTCACGTTACAGCAAAGATCCTCAGTCTTCAATAAACAGAGACAAGAAGAACAAGATCTTGTCAGAGAGGGCACTTCCTGTAAGGAATCTTCTCAGGTTTTTGCCTGCCATATGAGTTCTGTTATACTCACAGACACCATTCAAACAGTTTTAGAAACTTTATGGTGTTTTCTATCCAAAGCCAATAATTATATGCATATTCTAGTTACTGGGCAGGAGTAGTAACCAGATTAAATCGGGTACGTTTTTTATCCGGCCGTGTCAATACTGCCCCCTAGCCCTAACAGGTTACACAACAAGTCAAGGGGTATGAATAACTTCTGAAGGCACTGTATGTAGCTAAAATGTTTAGGGTAATGAACTATCGGATTTATTTGATGACATACTGTCCCAAGAGATCAGTCTACTACACAGATACTAGTATTGTTTTTCCCGATTTGAGCTGTCTGGCCAGATGCAGACAGTACAAGCTCAACACCAACACGTGGTTGTGTAACATGTGTAACATGACATAATATTGAATGACTGTATGCCTAATACCCTACTTCAATGGTGCAAAACATAGTAACTCCCTTGATATTGAACTATATGTATTTAGCCTAGAAATCTAAGACTGGTAGTCGTTAAAGGGAATTAGTTGTCAAATGGTAAAATTGTATTACAGAATAGGATTGGGATTGATGGAGCATTTTTGATTTGTTGTCTTCGTCTGAGCTTGACTACAGCAGCACTTGAATACAACCATCAATAATCATCGTCCAGCCTTGGAGAACGCTCACAGGAAGTAGCGTGAACCTACAGAGCACTCAGAAATGTTGTTGAAAGAGAGGGGCCTGCAACAAAAAATATGAATCATACGTAAATAAGGGATGTTTGTGTGGCCAATAATAAACTTGCGTGAGAAACCATATTTGTGTATACTTTACCTAGCATATAGGTATATTATTGTACTTTTGGAATGGTTTTAGCAATTCTTTTAGGGAGATAAACAGGAATACAAGTAAGTCCTTGTAACCTTATCTAAGGAAAACATTCTGATGTACTATGCATTCAGAAAATATTCACACCCCTTGACTTTTTCCACATTTTGTTACATTACAGCCTTATTCGAAAATTGATTAAATCGTTTTTTTCTCCTCACACAATACCCCATAATGACAAGGCAAAAACTGTGTTTTAGAAATGTTGGCAAATGTAATAAAAATTCAACAACAAAAAAACACATTTACGTAACCATTCTTACCCTTTACTCAGTACTTTGTTGTTGCACCATTGTTAGCGAATACAGCCTCATGTCGTCTTGGGTATGACGCTACAAGCTTTGCACACCTGTATTTTTGGAGTTTCTCTCATTCTTCTCTGCAGATCATCTCAAGCTCTGTCAGGTTGGATGGGGAGCGTCGCTACACAGCTATTTTCATTTTTCTACAGAGATGTTTGTTTAGGTTCAAGTCTGGGCGCTGGCTGGGCTACTCAAGGACATTTAGAGACTTGTCCCGAAGCCTCTCCTGCATTGGCTGTGTGCTTAAGATTGTTGTCCTGTTGGAAGGTGAACCTTCGCCCCCAGTCTGAGGTTCCGAGCGCTCTGGAGCAGGTTTTCATCAAGGATCTCTTTGTACTTTACTCCGTTCATCTTTCCCTCGATTCTGACTAGTCTCCCAGTCCCTGCCACTGAAAAACATCCCCACCGCATGATGCTGCCACCACCATTGTTCACCGTAGGGGTGGTATTGGCCAGGTGATGAGCGGTGCCAGGTTTCGTCCATATGTGATGCTTGGCATTCATGCCAATCTTGGTTTCATCAGACCAGAGAATCTTTTTCTCAAGGTGTAAGTCCTTTGGGTGCCTTTTGGCAAAGTCCAAGCGGGCTGTTATGTTCCTTTTACTGATAAGTGGCCACTCTACCATAATGCCCGGATTGGTGGAGTGCTGCAGGGATGGTTATCCTTCTGGAAGGTTCTCCCATCTTCACAGATGAACTCTGGAGCTCTGTCAAAGTGACCATCGGGTTCTTGGTCACCTCCCTGACCAAGGCCCTTCTCCCCCTGATTGCTCAGTTTGGCCGGGCTGTATGCTCTAGTCTTGATGGTTCCAAACTTCTTTCATTTAAGAATGATGGAGGCCACTGTGTTCTTGGGGACCTTCAATGCAGCAGAAATGTTTTGGTACCCTTCCCCAGATCAGTGCCTCAACACAATCCTGTCTCGGAGTTCTAGAGACAATTCCTTCGACCTCATGGCTTGGTTTTTGCTCTGATATCCACTGTCAACTGTGGATATCTTATATAGACAGGGGTGTGCCTTTCCATATCATAAAATTTACCACAGGTGGACTCCAATCAAGTTGTAGAAACATCTCAAGGATGATCAATGGAAACAGGAAGCACCTGAGCTCAATTTCGAGTCTCATGTTTTCACTTTGTCATTATGGGGTATTGTGTGTAGATTGATAAAGAAAATGTAATCTATTTTAGAATAAGGCTGTAACGTAACAAAATGTGTAAAAAGTTAATGGGTCTGAATACTTTCCGAATGCATTGTAGTAATGAATTTATGTCCCACAGACAAATCACCAAAAAACGACTCACAATAATGTCACCAACTGGAATATTTTTTTCTAACTGGGATCCAAATGAATAATAAAGTACAATGTACTCGTGGACAGTGGTCAAATGTTACGCAAACACATACGTGGTAATACATGAATAGAATAGTGCAGTGGTGAAATGGTAGCAGTTGTGTGCTAAGTTCATGAGTCTTTGGATTTAGCAATCTGTGAATTTGGACCTGTCTCTGGTGGTACTGCTGCACTGTAAATGGTCACACATCACACACTCTCACGCAAAACACACACACACACGGGCATGCTACTGGCTGTCAGTGTATGATGAATGGCGTCTGTTTTTCTGCTCAGTGAGGGAATTCAGCGTGTGTGTGAGAAATAATGATAGTGGTTCTGTAGTTGTCTATGAGTGTATGTTTTTGTGCAGGCAAGGCGGTACAAAAGCATTGTGTTTCCGCATAGTGTGTTTTACTTACTCACAAGTGTTTGTGTGTGTACAGTAGGCTTTACCAGTCAGGCCTCTTTTGGTCTGGGTCACTGTAGGCTACTCCCTGTCTCTCTCTACACCACCCCCAATACCCCCCTATCCTTCTGTCTGTCTGTCTCTGTTTCAGTTTCTCTCTCTCTCTGTCTCTCTGTCTCTCTCTCTCTGTCTCTCTGTCTCTCTCTCTCTGTCTCTCTGTCTCTGTCTCTGTCTCTGTCTCTGTCTCTGTCTCTCTTTCTTTCTTTCTTTCTTTCTTTCTTTCTTTCTTTCTTTCTTTCTTTCTTTCTTTCGTTCTTTCTTTTTCTCTCTTTCTCTCTTTCTCTCTTTCTCTCTTTCTTCTTCTTTCTTTCTTTCTCTCTTTCTCTCTTTCTTTCTCTCTGTGTGCCACCAGCAGTGGTAATGGGGAGGGACCTGTCAGCTCACTTAATACATCTAATGTTTGCCAGCGCCGGAGGACACACACACACACACACACACACACACACACACACACACACACACACACACACACACACACTGAGCTCTGACACACACAGCACGCTCTCCTCTCCCTCTCTGTCACCGCTCTGTCACAGCCCCTCTTTCTCTTCCTGCCTCCCTCACCCTCTCGCTCTCTCTCCCACTGAGTCACATCTTTCTTTTTTCCAGTCTCTCTCTATTTCCATCTCATTGTTTAGATAGAATATTCAACAAATCTCTGTTGTATTAGTGATGTCAATGCTAACAGATATACAATGTGGTATATGAATGCCATGTTATTGAACAATCACATGTTTTAGTGTACCGGTGTAGATTGGTGATAATGAAAACATCTATGTTTTTTTTCTGCACACGGAAATCCTACAATCAAAGAGAGAAGGGAAGAAAATAGATATAAAAACAAATGGCTTGTTGAAACAGAAAAATACCCCCACTCCACCTCCTCCTCTCCCTCCCTCTCTCATCCCACTCCACCTCCTCCTCTCCCTCCCTCTCTCATCCCACTCCACCTCCTCCTCTCCCTCATCCCTCTCTCATCCCACTCCACCTCCTCCTCTCCCTCCCTCTCTCATCCCACTCCACCTCCTCCTCTCCCTCCCTCTCTCATCCCACTCCACCTCCTCCTCTCCCTCCCTCTCTCATCCCACTCCACCTCCTCCTCTCCCTCATCCCTCTCTCATCCCACTCCACCTCCTCCTCTCCCTCCCACTCTCATTCCACTCCACCTCCAGCTCTCCCTCCCTCTCTCATCCCACTCTACCTCCCTCCTCCTCTCCCTCATCCCTCTCTCATCCTACTCCACCTCCTCCTCTCCCTCCCACTCTCATCCCACTCCACCTCCTCCTCTCCCTCCCTCTCTCATCCCACTCCACCTCCTCCTCTCCCTCCCTCTCTCATCCCACTCTACCTCCTCCTCTCCCTCCCTCTCTCATCCCACTCCACCTCCTCCTCTCCCTCCCTCTCTCATTCCACTCTACCTCCTCCTCTCCCTCCCTCTCTCATCCCACTCCACCTCCTCCTCTCCCTCCCACTCTCATCCCACTCCACCTCCTCCTCTCCCTCCCTCTCTCATCCCACTCCACCTCCTCCTCTCCCTCCCTCTCTCATCCCACTCCACCTCCTCCTCTCCCTCCCTCTCTCATCCCACTCCACCTCCTCCTCTCCCTCCCTCTCTCATTCCACTCCACCTCCTCCTCTCCCTCCCTCTCTCATCCACCTCCTCCTCTCCCTCCCTCTCTCATCCCACTCCACCTCCTCCTCTCCTCTCCCTCCCTCTCTCATCCCACTCCACCTCCTCCTCTCCCTCCCTCTCTCATTCCACTCCCTCCTCTCTCGCTTCTTCCCCACGGTCTGTCGCTCTGATGAATATCACCCAAGTAAATCAGAGATGCGCAAGAATCTCTCTCTCTTCCCGTCTACCTCCCTCTCTCTGTTTCTGCGTATGTGCCTCGCGTTTGTCTCATTATTATGATTCGAGGTTCAGCTTCAGTT
The DNA here is from genome assembly GCF_965601325.2 of Salmo salar. Classification (NCBI taxonomy): domain Eukaryota; kingdom Metazoa; phylum Chordata; class Actinopteri; order Salmoniformes; family Salmonidae; genus Salmo; species Salmo salar. The sequence goes on along the minus strand of NC_138310.1, from coordinate 48,955,821 downwards.
CCTAGCCCATTAAATCTCAGCAGCCAGCCAACTGCAGAGAGAGTAAGAGAGAGTGAGAGAGAAGAGAGACAGAATGAGAGAGTAAGAGAGAGAGAGGAGAGAGAGAGAGACAGAATGAGAGAGTAAGAGAGAGAGAGAAGAGAGTAAGAGAGAGAGAGGAGAGAGAGAGACAGAATGAGAGAGAGGAGAGAGTGAGAGAGAGAGAGAGAGAGAGAGAGAGAGAGACAGAATGAGAGAGTGTGTGAGAGAGAGAGAAACAGAATGAGAGAGTGTGTGAGAGAGAGAGAAACAGAATGAGAGAGAGAGAGTGAGAGAGACTCACTCATAAGATGGCCTCCTCGTTTTCCTCATGCAGCACAGTATACAGACCAACCTAACCATGGGCCTCTCCTGTCCCCAGCCAACTGCAGAGAGAGTAAGAGAGAGTGAGAGAGAAGAGAGACAGAATGAGAGAGTAAGAGAGAGAGAGGAGAGAGAGAGAGACAGAATGAGAGAGTAAGAGACAGAATGAGAGAGTAAGAGAGAGAGAGAAGAGAGTAAGAGAGAGAGAGGAGAGAGAGAGACAGAATGAGAGAGAGGTGAGAGAGAGAGAGAGAGAGAGAGAGAGAGACAGAATGAGAGAGTGTGTGAGAGAGAGAGAAACAGAATGAGAGAGAGAGAGTGAGAGAGACTCACTCATAAGATGGCCTCCTCGTTTTCCTCATGCAGCACAGTATACAGACCAACCTAACCATGGGCCTCTCCTGTCCCCTAGATATCTATAGCTTCCTCTATATCAACCCGTAGTGTCTTGACTCTGTACTAGGACACGGATACAGTACATACATGTCCTTAGTCCTGGTCAATGTGTCATCCTATATTCTGATGCCTTTGGACCAAGTCCACAGAATGCTGGTTCAAGGACAAACCCCGTCGGTTCCTACAGAGGGCACACAAACACACACTGAAAGACCTTGTGGCGTGACCCTTTTAGCTAGGCTGCCATGTAAATCGCCAGGGTGAGGGGTAGCAAGGGGCGGGCATGACCAACTATAGAGAGGGGGGGATCTGATTATGTTGATTTAATGACATTCACTCTTGGGGAATCAGCCCTACTCTCTCTCTCACACACACACACACACACACACACACACACACACACACACACACACACACACACACACACACACACACACACACACACACACACACACACACACACACACACACACACACACACACACACGCTGGCACAGCGAGACACACACTGCAGTATTTGCCTTTTCCATTGTGCTATGCTGATGCTCTGTCAAATGCTGTTTCTCTGAATGTGGGCTTTTATGAGGGTGAATATGGGTATGGTCATGCGATCATGACTGTGCATGTGGGTTTTACGTTGTGGTCTTTGCTTGTGTATCTCTCTCCCTCTCTTTCTCTCTCTCACCATTTCTCTCCCATTCTCTCTCTCTCTCTCTCTCTCTCTCTCTCTCTCTCTCTCTCTCTCTCTCTCTCTCTCTCTCTCTCTCCTCTCTCTCTCTCTCTCTCTCTCTCTCTCTCGGTGTATGTCCCTATCTAACTCTCTCTCTGTCCCCCCTCTCTCTCTCTCTCTCTCTATCTCCCTATCTAACTCTCTCTCTGTCCCCCCCTCTCTCTCCCTCCCCCTCTCTCTCTCTTTCTCTCTCTCCCACCATCCCTCTCTCTCAGGGGGATAGTATAGAGGACAGGCATTAGCGGTGCCATAGCAGATGTCATCAAGCACACGACTACACAGCTCATCAATTATAGAGAGCCGTATCTCTCCTTTCTCTCTTCCCCTTCTCCATTTCTTAATCTCTCCATTCCCCATCCATCTCCCTTCCTCCCTCGAAGCTCCTCTGCTCTTCTCTCCCTCTCATATACACAGCCATAAATATATGTGTATTCTGTGGATTGGAAATGGCCATTGTAAAGTGTACAAATATTTGTTAGGATTCTATGAATTATGATGCAGGGACTGTTCCTTCCAGTCTATCTCGTTCCCTCCTATTAGCTGGAGATGACTGAATAGAGTTAAACGTCATGAACTACACACAGACACACAGACACACAGACACACAGACACACACACACACACACACACACACACACACACACACACACACACACACACACACACACACACACACACACACACACACACACACACACACACACACACACACACACACACACACACACACACACCTCAGACATCCACCCACACTTGCCATGCCATGGGAGGCAGGATCAGCTGACTAGGCCACAATGAATGCTTGAGTGGGTCAGTGTGTGTGTCTGTGTGTGTGCGCAGGTTTGCGTAAGGGACTTTGTGTGAACGCATGCGTAGCATATGCTGAGTGCAGTATGTTTGTTCAACAAAGAGTCAGGGAATTCCCTGGCAGGAGTGTGTGTGTGTGTGTGTGTGTGTGTGTGTGTGTGTGTGTGTGTGTGTGTGTGTGTGTGTGTGTGTGTGTGTGTGTGTGCGTGGAGGGGTAGACACACTTCATCTGTGCTCTCCATACTCTTTCACATCGTCATCATCAGCAGCAGCTTTCTCCCCTGTAGCTCTCTCTCTCCTCTTCACTTTAATCTGTCTGCGTCCTAACCCCCCCCTCCTTCCCCTCCCCCCTGGTTGTGCGGGGTGACATTGGGGTTATGTGGAACAGAGTGTTGGAGCAGCGATGCAGAAGAGATAGCGAGACAGGACGGTGGTACTAGGACTCTCCTATGCAGCCTCCTCAGTCCCCCCCCCCCCAGCCTGCCATCTCTGACATAGGGTTCCCCACACGTCACCTCCGCTCTACTCCACTCTGCTCCACAACATCTCTCTCCATAGCTCCTTTGCTTATCTCCCTCCTCCTTCTCTTTCTTCTCTTCCTTTTCTGGGTCGCTGTCGCCACGACACCCAGCAATAGGGGGGCGAAGGAGCATCACGGGGAGCGGGCGAACGAGGGAGCGAGAGGAGGAGTGCATAGAGCCAGACCTTCCCCCTCAACAGTGCACTCATCTGCAAACAGGCCTCCTCTCTTCCCCTGACCCCGCGCTGTCTAAGAGATGTTAAGATGTTGTGGCACCGCAGTGTAGGACACTATTGATTAGCGTGAGAACTGTGTGTGTGTGTGTGTGTGTGTGTGTGTGTGTGTGTGTGTGTGTGTGTGTGTGTGTGTGTGTGTGTGTGTGTGTGTGTGTGTGTGTGTGTGTGTGGTGTGTGGCACAGCTCTACACACACACACAACCTACAGTTGTCAGCCAAGTCACGAGCTAGCCTTGTGAATCAATGCTTGTCAAACACCCTGCTAAGCTCCTATGACCAATTTTAACTTAAAGTCCAGCCTCTTGAGATTCCCTCTGCTCTGTATAAGGCGTCACTATGACACATAATAGACCTGTGTGACGTTAGATCATTGACACACCATTGTTTGTGTCTACTCCACAGCATAATAAGATTGTGTGTGTGTGTGTGTGTGTGTGTGTGTGTGTGTGTGTGTGTGTGTGTGTGTGTGTGTGTGTGTGTGTGTGTGTGTGCGTTCGCTGTCAGAATAGAATCACAGCCAAATGTACATGCAGAGGCAATTTGTGTGTATGTGTATAACAATGTGTGTGTGCAATCAGAGGAGAAGTACTACACACAAATGTTTAACTCCATTTTGAGAAACAGAGAGGGGGAAGAGGGGTAGAGCTATTGCTACCTGTTTATCTTCTCCCGTCCTAAATCTCTCTCTCTTTCCTCATCCTTTGGCATCTGCTGCTTGATCATTGCTCTCTCTCTCTCTCTTTCTCCTTTCCTTCCTTCATAGTGCTGCTTGAATATTTATGCTGGTTCTAATTAGGCTTGCTGAAGTGTGGGAGAGGCATGGAGCCATTGCTGAGAGAGAAAGGGAGAGAATGAGAGAGAAAGAGAGATGATGATGGTGTTACTTCTCTCTTGTATTCCTCCCTTTTTCGCATGAAGGCATTTTCTCAATTTCTTTTAGGCCCTATTAGTTTCGGTTCTTTTTTCTCTCGAGCCATGAGCGTGAGATCCTCAGTGTGAGACTACGGCGTCATCTTCTCGCAACACAAGGAGAGAGAGAGAGAGAGAGCGAGACAGAATGGTGGAGGGAGAACAGAGAGACTGAGTGGAGAGAGGAGGTAGAGAAAGAGATTGGTGGGTGCCAGAGGAAGAGAACAGAGTGAGCAAGGGAAGAGGAGGTAGAGAGAGATTTGACAGTGAAGCATTTGACAGTGAAGCATGGCTTTTTAATGAGTGCGTTAGTCCTCTACATACCCTCTCTTCTCCTCCACTCTTCTCCTCTCCACTCCTCTCCTTTTCTTGTTTTCTTCTCTTCTCCTCTCCTCCGCTCCCTCCGATCACTGCACCACACTGAGACACAATCAGATGAGAGAGATGGATGGAGGAGGGATGGAAAGGAGGAGATGGGGAGGAGAAGGTCAAGGGGTGGGGATGGAGAACAAAGACTTGTGAAGAGATTAGAATAGACAGAGAGAAGCAGATTTTATTGTGAAGGAAAGAACATCCGTGTGAGTATCTCTGTACCTTAGCCTACAGATATCCCTACACTTGCAAACCTTTTACTCAATGATGTCAAGATGGACCGGAAGACTGTTTGAATGTTAGAGAGGGAGAGGGGCAAATGATTGTCAGTATCCATGCAACGTTGTTTAAAACACTATATCAACCATCTCTCAATGCTGACATAACATTTTGTTTCCCATTGAGTCATAGATTTACACATCAGCCCTGGTTCTCTTTCTACTACTGCTCCCATTTCAATAGCACTCTACCGTGCTAATAAAGAAATACTACTTTGAATTTGAATAGCATAGCATAGAGAGGGAGCAGAGAGAGAGAGGGAGCAGAGAGAGAGAGAGGGAGCAGAGAGAGAGAGGGAGCAGAGAGAGAGAGAGGGAGCAGAGAGAGACGGAGCAGAGAGAGAGAGAGGGAGCAGAGAGAGAGAGAGGGAGCAGAGAGAGAGAGAGAGGGAGCAGAGAGAGAGAGAGAGAGGGAGCAGAGAGGGAGCAGAGAGAGAGGAGGGAGCAGAGAGAGCGAGGGGGAGCAGAGAGAGAGAGAGGGAGCAGAGAGAGAGAGAGGGAGCAGAGAGAGGGTGAGCAGAGAGAGAGAGAGAGCCTTGACACATACTCACAGAGATACTGTGGAGGCTATTGTCAGGAAGGTGTAGATTTCGCATTGTCAGACACGTGCTTAATTCTTCTCAGCCAATAGACAAGAAGAGAACATGACGATGACAGATAGAAGAGAGAAGAGGGGAAGGAGGAGAGTTGGGGAGGAGAGTTAGGGGGGAGAGTTAGGGAGTGAGAGAGAGGTATTGATTCCACACTCTGGGAATCACACTAAGGCTTTACTCATTTCCATGAATGTGCCATTGTACTGGTGCTGTTAATATAGCAGGTATGGGAGAGCAGCCAGGTCACCCGTGGCACAAGTCAGTATTCGACATCCATCCGTGTCTGAGGACGTCAGGAGATGATGTGGGATCCAGCCACTAGGGGCAACAATGAGCGCTGTCGCCTTCAAGCTGGTTTCATAAGCATCTGCCTCTGATTCCAAAGGTACCAAGTTTGAATCCGGTGATAGTGAGTTGTTTTTTTGTTTTTTTTAATTTTGGAGTTAATGCACACACCTCACCTTAAACACTTTGCAATTGGACACTTGGAACAACTTAGAAATGTGACGTTTGAGAAACATGGATGAACGTCTAATTTTGACATGAGACTGTGAGTGCTGGTAGGCAAGAGAGGGCAGGATGAAAGGAGGAGGGGAGAGAGGAAAAGAGAAGAGAAGAGGGGAGAGATTTAGGAGGATAGGGACGTTTTATTACAATTCAATCTTTATTACCCCTCACCCCTTCTCTCATCACACACACACACACACACACACACACACACACACACACACACACACACACACACACACACACACACACACACACACACACACACACACACACACACACACACACACACACACACACACACAAGGCCTCATGCTCCAGGATGTTGGTGCAGGCAGAATGGGGGAGTTAATTACATGTTGGACTTAAATCGACTCAGCAGGGCAAGTAAGGTGTGTGGTGTGTGTGTGTGTTGTGTGTGGTTGTATGTGTGTCTTACTGTGTGTGCGTGCAAATGAATGTGTATGCATTCATTTCTTAACATGCATGAATATATCTGCTGTCTCGTAGTCGTGTGTGGGAGGGGAGAGGGTACGAGTGTGCGTGTGCGTGTGCGTGTGCGTGCGTGCGTGTGTGCGTGTGTGTGTGTGTGTGTGTGTGTGTGTGTGTGTGTGTGTGTGTGTGTTGGAAACGTAGGGAGGTGGTTTGGGTTGCTGGGGAGCTCAAATGAAATAGCTTTTAGTGGTTCTTCCCAGTGCCTACTCCAAATCAGCTGTAATGGGCCTGTGGTAATTATCAAATAAATTAGCTAGCTCGCCTTTCTCTCTCTCGCTCTCTCTCTCTCTCTCTCTCACTCTCTCTCTCCCTCCTCTCCCTCCCTCCCACCCTCTTTCTCTTCCTTTGTTTTCTCTCTGTGCCCTCATTCTCTCTCCTCTCCTCTCCCTCTATCTTGTCGGTGTGTTGAGCAGCCAGGTCACCTGTGATACAAGTCAGTATTAGACGTCCATCTATGTCTGAGGACGTGGGGAGATGATGTGGAAACTGGCCACAGTAAGCGCTCTTACCTTCAAGTAGATTTCAGTTTTGCTTCATTGTGGATGAACATGGCGGATGAGCGTAAGCATCTGCTTCTGGTGCCAAAGGTTGCATGTTCAAATCCAGTGATAGCATGTTTTTCAGATGTGTGTTTTAAGCCTAAACCTTAATCCTTACCTTAACCATTTAGAGTTAATTACCAAACTTAACTTTAAACACTTACAAATTTGACGTTTGGAACAACTTCTAAATTTGACGTTTGAGAAACATGGATGAACATCTAATTCTGACGTGAGACTGTGAGAGCTTGTTGCAGCTGAGAGCTGCTACTGGTTGGCCTTCCCCTACCATGGTGTAGTGACTGTGTCACTAGGCTGGGCTGGGAAACACTGGGCCATATGCCACATTACTATTTCATTGCTACACCGTACCCACAAGGACTGGTTATCCAATATTACACCACATACACCATAGCTGTGTTGCTACTGTGCTGTTGTGGTTTCTCCATGTATCTGTTCATTGGTGGGTGGGTGGATGGGTGTTTGTGTGTGTGTGTGTGCGAGCGTGTGTGCGTGTGTGTGGGGGGGGGTCTATGTGTGTGAGTCTATATGTGTGTGTTTGTGTATGTGTGGGAAAGGGGGATCTATGTGTCTGTGTGTGGGAAAGGGGGGTCTGTGTGTGTGTGGGGGAAAGGGGTGTCTATGTGTGTGTGTGGGAAAGGGGGGTCTATGTGTGTGTGTGTAGGAAAGGGGGGTCTATGTGTGTGTGTGTGTGTGGGAAAGGGGGGGTCTATGTGTGTGTGTGTAGGAAAGGGGGGGTCTATGTGTGTGTGTGGGAAAGGGGGGTCTATGTGTGTGTGTGTGGGAAAGGGGGGTCTATGTGTGTGTGGGAAAGGGGGGGTCTATGTGTGTGTGTGTGGGGGGGGGTTCTAGTGTGTGTGTGTGTGTGGGAAAGGGGGGTCTATGTGTGTGTGTGTAGGAAAGGGGGGTCTATGTGTGTGTGTGTGTGTGGGAAAGGGGGGTCTATGTGTGTGTGTGTAGGAAAGGGGGGTCTATGTGTGTGTGTGTGTGGGAAAGGGGGGTCTAGTGTGTGTGTGTGGAAAGGGGGGTCTATGTGTGTGTGGGAAAGGGGGGTCTATGTGTGTGTGGGAAAGGGGGGTCTAGTGTGGGGGGGGGGGGTTCTATGTGTGTGTGTGTGGGAAAGGGGGTTCTATGTGTGTGTGGGGAAAGGGGGTTCTATGTGTGTGTGGGGGGAAGGGGGTTCTATGTGTGTGGGGGGAAGGGGGTTCTATGTGTGTGTGTGTGTGGGAAAGGGGAGTCTATGTGTGTGTGTGTGGGGGGGGGGGGTTCTATGTGTGTGTGTGTGGGAAAGGGGGTTCTATGTGTGTGTGGGGAAAGGGGGTTCTATGTGTGTGTGTGGGGAAAGGGGGTTCTATGTGTGTGTGTGTGTGTGTGTGTGTGTGTGTGTGTGTGTGAGAAAGGGGGGTCTATGTGTGTGTGGGGGGGTCTATGTGAGTGTGGGGGAGTGTATATGTGTGTGGGGAGGGAGTCTGTGTGTGTGTGTGTGTGTGTGTGTGTGTGTGTGTGTGTGTGTGTGTGTGTGTGTGTGTGTGTGTGTGTGTGTGTGTGTGTGTGTGTAAATAGTGTGAGAATAGAGGATGTACGGAAATGGTGGATGGACCTTTAATAGCACCCCCCCCCCCACCCACACACACACGCACACACACTTCACAATCACACACACAGGCACACACATACACTTTTTTCATACGCAAATGACCCCAGTCTGTTACTGAAAGTGGTTATGTATAACAACAACTGTAGGATGGGGATGGTGACTTGGGGGTGGTTGTTTTACATAGGCTTATTCAATAGTGTACTAAACGTGAGTCCGAGCAAATGTACACACATAGAAAAGCTCACCCACTCACACATACACAGACTCACACATACACAGACTCACACATACACAGACACACATACACAGACTCACACACTTATATTGCCACTGCAGAATGTGGGACAACTTATACCGGATGACTGGATCAAGAGAGAAGGAGGGAGATGGGGGAGGGGGGTTGTCAACAAGAAAGAGACACCCAGTAAGAGGGAAAGAGGGAGGCACAGTGGGAGAAAGGGAGAGAGAGAGAGAAAGAGAGAGATGCACTAGGAGTAGAATTCCAAAACAGAAGATTTGAATTTGAAAAGAACATTGTGATGATATGGAGACAGAGGGGGACAGGATAGGGAGTACAGGGAAAGACAGCAGAGAAGAGTAGACTGGGGTGATGAAAGAGCAGAAAGATAGAAGGATGACTGTGAAAGGGGAAAATTAGGATGAGTGGTTTTAACCATAGAGTCGAAGAATGAAGAAGGGCTGTTTTTGATGGACACACACCAGTCTCTACTCATCTTCCTCAAACAGTCACAGAGGACACACAAGAGAGAGAGAGAGAGAGACAAAGAGACAGAGACAGAGACAGAGAGAAATCCATTGAATAATCCATTGAATAATCCATAGACTCTAACCACTTCTGGGAAAATGGGAAACACTAAACAAACACTAAACAAACAACAAGAGTTATCTATCCAAAATGGAGATGTATTGTCACGCCCTGGCCATAGAGAGCCCTTGGTACTCTATGGTGTAGTAGGTCAGGGCGTGACTAGGGGGTGATCTAGTATGTCTATTTCTATGTTGGTGCTAATATGGTTCCCAATTAGAGGTAGCTGTTTATCGTTGCCTCTGATTGGGGAACATATTTAGGTAGTTATTTCCCCACCTGTGTTTTGTGGGATATTGATTGATTGTTAGTGCGTTTGGGCACTACGTCCTCACGGTCTTTGTAAGTTTTGTTATTTTGTTATGTTAAACTTAAATAAATATGTGGAACTATACTCACGCTGCGCCTTGGTCCAATCATTTTCAAAAACGTGACATGTATGGATAAACCTTCCAATCTTTTTGGCCCTATAACTAAGAACAAACAGCTAAAACATATACATGATCAAATACAAATCTTAGAATCAACTATTAAAGACTACCAGAAACCACTGGACACTGAACTACAGAACAAAATACAAACCCTCCAACCCAAAAAGGCCCGTGGTGTTGATGTATCCTCAATGAAATTATAAAATATACAGACCAGAAATTAAAATTGGCTATACTTAAACTCTTTAACATCATCCTGTCAAATATTGTCATTTTCCCCAATATTTGAAACATAGGACAGATCGCCCCAATCCACAAAAGTGGAGACAAATTTGACACCAATAACTACCGTGGGATATGCATCAACAGCAACCTTGGGAAAATCCTCTGCTTTATCATTAACAGCAGACTCGTACATTTGCTCAGTGAAAACAATATGCTGAGCAAATGTTAAATTGTCTTTTTTACGGAATTACCATACGACAGACCACGTATTCACCCCGCACACTCTAATTGACAAACAAACAAAACAAAGGCAAAGTCTTCTCTTGGTTTGTTGATTTCAAAAAAGCTTTTGATTCAATTTGGCATGAGGCTCTGCTATACAAATTGATGGAAAGGGGTGTTGGGAGAAAATCCATGTACACAAACAAGTGTGCGGTTAAAATAGGCAAAAAGCACAACTTTCTTTCCACAAGGCCGTGGGGTGAGACAGGGATGCAGCTTAAGCTATCAACAAATTGGCGAGGGCATTAAAACATAATCTGAAGTCAAATGTCTACTGTTTGCTGATTATCTGGTGCTTCTCTCCCCAAACAAGGAGGGCCTACAGCAGCACCTAGATCTTCTGCACAGATGAAATCTTGGTAAGACAAAAATAATGGTGTTCCAAAAAAGGTCCAGTTGTCAGGACCACAAATACAAAAACTATAAATACCTCGGCCTAAACATCAGCGCCACAGGCAACTTCTACAAAGCTGTAAACAAGCTGAGAGACAAGGCAAGAAGGGCCTTCTATGCCATCAAAAGGAACATAAAATTCAACATACCAATTAGGATCTGGCAAAAAATACTTCATTCAATTATAGAAACCATTTCCCTTTATGGTTGTGAGGTCTGGGGTTCGCTCACCAACCAAGAATTCACAAAATGGGACAAACACCAAATTGAGGCTCTGCATCCAGAATTATGAAAAAATATCTGCTGTGTTCAACGTAAAACACCAAATAATGCTTGCAGAGCAGAATTAGTCCAATACCCGCTAATTATCAGAATCCAGAAAATAGCAGTGATACTCTACAACCTCTGAAAGGTAAGCGATTCCCAAACCTCATAACAAAGCCATCACCTACGGAGAGATGAACCCAGAGAGGGTCCCCTAAGCAAGCTGGTCCTGGGGCTCTGTTCACAAACACAAACAGACCACACAGAGCCCCAGTACAGCAACACAATTAGACCCAACCAAATCATGAGAAAACGAAAAGATAGTTACTTGACACATTGGAAATAATTAACAAAAATCTGAACAAACTAGAATGTTATCTGGCAGTTAATAGAGAGTACACAGTGGCAGAATACCTGACCACTGTGACTGACCCGAACTTAAGGAAAGCTTTGACTATTTGGGTCTCCCGAGTGGCACAGCAGTATAAGGCACTGCATCTCAGTGCTTGAGGTGTCACTACAGACACCCTGGTTCAAAGCCAGGCTTTATCACAACTGGCTGTGATTGGGAGTCCCATAGAGCGGCGCACAATTGTCCCAGCGTCGTCTGGGTTTGGCTGGTGTAGGCTGTCATTGTAAATAAGAATTTGTTCTTAACTGATTTACCTAGTTAAAAAAAATATATATAAATGATTTTAAGTGAGCGTTGCCTTGCTATTGAGAAAGGCCGCTGTAAGCAGACCAGGCTCTCAAGAGAAGACAGGCTATGTGCACACTGCACACAAAATGAGGTGGAAACTGAGCTGCGCTTCCTAACCTCCTGCCAAATGTATGACCATGTTTATTTATTTTCCCTTTTGTACTTTAACTATTTGCACATAATATGACATTTCTAATGTCATTATTCTTTTGGAACCTTTGTGAGTGTGATGTTCACGGTTAATTTGTATTGTGCATTTCACTTTTGTTTATTATCTACTTCACTTGCTTTGGCAATGTTCACATGTGTTTCCCATGCCAATAAAGCCCTTAAATTGAAATAGAATTGAGAGAGAGAGAGAGAAACAGAGACAGTGTGTCCTACTAGCCTTCGATACATTAGCCTATAGATGAACTGAAACAGTTGGGCTAACTCTTTACATAGGAATGTTGGATTCTATGTTGAGTGTGGATTCTATGTTGAGTGTGGATTCTATGTTGAGTGTATGTAAGCAGTGTCACTGTGCCATTGGTAATATTGATCCCTCACCCACTCTGATGGTTGGTGTGAAAGCTCATGTGAGGATGCCTTTGGTGTGTGAGATGGGGAGCCTTGGAGTTAATGCTGTTTGAGGTTCCAGTCATTGTGTGCTGTGGTGAATGGGGACAGGGTTGAGGAAAGCTGATGATTATCTGTGTGATAGTTAGTCCAGTTCGATCCCAGAACTCTCTCTCTTTCTCTCGGTCTCATTCTCTGTTCATTCTTCCTTCACTCGTTTAACACCACCTAAAATGCAGATTCTGTTCATCCGTTAAGAAAGGGGCCTTCCTCAAACACACATGGGTCACTGTGTGCCACTGCAGTGCCCCCTACCCAGCCGTCGTCACGTGAGCGCACAGGCCCTAGCGACAGAGGGCGAGAGAGAGGGCGAGAGAGAGGGCGAGAGAGAGGGCGAGAGAGAGGGCGAGAGAGAGAGAGAGAGAGAGAGAGAGGAGAGAGAGAGAGAGAGAGAGAGAGAGAGCCAACAGTTTGAAACACTCCTACTTAGCATTGCGGCGGCAGAATCATTTGCATGTGATCTAAGAACAAAACCCTCCCCTCCCCTCCTGCCTAACCAATTTCCCTATCTCTCTCCCTCTCTCTCAATGTATCTTTATCTGTCCCTTCGTCTATTTTTTCATGGTCTACCAATCTATATGCGTCTCACTTCGTTTCTCTTCCTCGGTGTCTTGTTACTTCTTTTCTGCTATGGTTCGTGTTGTTTGTTGATCTGTTGTTACTACCCCCCCCCCCCCCCCCCCCCGGCGGTGGGCACCCTGCGTTAACATGTGCTTTTCTTCTTCTTCTTTTTCTCGCTGTTTTCCCCCGTATGTTACTTGGAGATGATTTGTTGAAAATGGCAGCCATATAGATGAGGTTATTTTTAGCCAGGCCTTGTCTTGTCTCCCCTCCTCCCTCCCCTCTTGCAACTATGTCTCAAAGATGATGGGGTTTGCTTACACATTCAAAACGTACGGAGACGCAGAAATGCTTGGGGCTCAAAATATGTGTGTGTGTGTGTGTGGTTTGTGACCCTTTAGCGTGGAGTTTGGGCCTACACACACACACACACACACACACACACACACACACACACACACACACACACACACACACACACACACACACACACACACACACACACACACACACACACACACACAAATTCAACAGCAGCTTTATTCTGCTCTGGACTTAACATCCTGCCCCAGGCTGAGCAACCAAACACACTCCATTACTTACAGGTCCTTCTGAAACAGAAGGAGGGAGGAGAGGGAAGGAAAGAGAGACGGAGTGAGGGATGATGTGGGGCAGAGGGGGATTTTTAGCTTTTTCCATAGTGGGGTAGATCACTATGCACATACACATACACGCAGAGACACACACAGGCACACAAACTCCTAGAGGCAGAGACAGACTAGACAAGAATTGATCTGCTCTCCCAAAAGGAAAGGCTTGCATGCGAGGAGAGAAGTGAATCGTTTGTGCACATGTGTGATGCATATGCCTGCGGCCCCCCATCCCTCTTTCCTCTTTCTCCCTCTCCCTCTCGCTCTCCCTCCATCAATCTCCATCTGCCCTCCTTCCTGTGGGGTCAGCCCTTTCTCTCCTCCACTGACTCTCTCCATCCAGGCCCAGCCAGTCTTCCTAATGACAGGTGTGTCAGTACCAAATGCCCCTAGAAAAAGGGAGGGAGGGAGGGAGGGAGGGAGGGAGGGAGGGAGGGATAATCTCTACTCTGTCAGAGATACAAAACAGAGACAGATCCTGACCAAATACAGGCTCAGCGACCACCAACTGGCTCCAGAAAAAAGGGAGACACAAAAAGATACGGCTACCCAAAGAGGAGTGTCTATGTGGTCACTGCACCACATGGGAGGTAGAGACAGAGATCCACTTTTTCCTCTACTGTGAGAAATACTCCCAAATAAGAGAATATTTTTATCCAGAAAATATCTCAATCAATTCCTAACTTCTGGGCATTTACTAATGACATAAAGCTGGGAGTTTTTCTGGGTGAGGGAGAAACCGCTAATATTACCGCCAGATATGTATATGATTGCCATATCCTGAGGGACATCCCATTACCATTCATTCGCTGAAGTATTTACAGTCCATATAGCTGACATAAAGTACATTTTGTTGTTTATTTATTACCCATTCTTTCTCTTTCTTTTTATAATCGTAAATGTATCGACCCAAGATTGCATAGTGCAACAGCAATAGTGTTGTACCTGTATACAAGATGATATGTGCTATTATTATGACTACTGATTTCATTCACCTCCTTGGATTGTATTTATTTACTGTACTGCTTTGGCAATATCTACAAATCCTATTTCATGCCAATAAAGAAATTTGAATTGAGAGAGAGAGAGAGAGAGAGAGAGAGAGAGAGAGAGAGAGAGAGAGAGAGAGAGAGAGAGAGAGAGAGAGAGAGAGAGAGAGAGAGAGAGAGAGAGAGAGAGAGAGAGAGAGAAAGAGAGAGATAACATTACTACCTGAATCTGTCTCACTATTTCATTATTGTCCTCGTTCATTTCTTACTGTTAATTGTTATGACTCATCGTTTATCATTATTTGTCCTACTATTATCTGTCTGAGTCATCATTGATTTGATATGTGTCTATTGCGTTTGCTTTGGTAATGTATTTTTGGCAACACTTTCCATGCCAATAAAGTATTTTGAATTTGAAACAGAGAGGGGGTGGGAGCAGTGGAGGGAAGAGTGAAAACAGTGATTTAGTGATGAATATTTCCCTCCATCTGCCTCCGTGGTCACTAACCACACTGAATAAGCTGAGGGACGTAGGGACGGGCAGAGGGAGGAGGGAGAAAGAGAATGAGTGGTAGCAGGGAGGCAGGTGGAGAAAGAGACGGACGGAGAGACAGAGGGCGAGGGGAGAAAGAGAGAGATCTCAAGGGAGGTGGGTGAAGAGAGGGAGGGAGGGGGAGGTGAAGAGACAGATCCATAGGAAGCTCTGAAGGATTCTCTGTCAGTGGAGGCCTTAGCCATCATCAGTAGGAACACTCCACTACCGATGAAGCCATAATGTACTGTCTGGGAGGAGGGGAGGAGGTGGAGAAGCAATCCGCTGCTCATCAGTTAGATTGAAGAGAATTGTCCTTGTCCACTCCCCTCTGAGCCCGTCCCCATTTCTGTGCATCCTTTTGCTCAGCTCTCTCTCTCCCTCTTCCTCTTTACTCCTTCTCAATCCTTGGCCCTCCCCTCACCCCTTTCTTCTATTCCTTCCGTCTCTGTCCTCTCTCCTTTCTGCTGTCTTTCCCTCCTATTCTGTAATGCGCTCTTTCTCTCGCTGGCCGCATCCGAAATGGCCCTCTGTTCGCTACGTAGTGCACTAGTTTTGATCAGACCCCTATGGTCCTTAGTCAAACAGTAGGGCACTATATAGGGAATAGGGTGCCATTTCAGATGCACTTCCTGTCTGTGTCAGTGTGTTGTGACAGGGTGGTGAGGGTGTTGTAGGGAGTTAAACTCACCAAGTGCACATTATCCTGTAAGACTTAATACCCTGGTTGGAACAGAAGGGCAGGCCCGCAATTACAGCCTTCATGGCCTAGCACTCAGCACGACAACAGTTAGCCACACACACACACACACACACACACACACACACACACACACACACACACTGCTACAGTAGTACAAAAGCATACAGACAGGTGAATACATATTAAACCATTTTTAATGAACACTCATAGTAGAAAATGGTAGTGTGTGTGTGTGTGTGTGTGTGTGTGTGTGTGTGTGTGTGTGTGTGTGTGTGTGTGTGTGTGTGTGTGTGTGTGTGTGTGTGTGTGTGTGTGTGTGTGTGTGTGTGACTGGAACATATAAGCCAGCATCTATGAGATAGTTGAATGCTGTGAGAATGTTGTGTGAATGCTGATATGAGGTTGTTGTCAGTTTTGAAGGCAGAAAGGAACAGGCACTCCCGTTGCCATCTGAGTCTTGTTAGAGTGATGGAGTGTGTGTGTGTTTGTGTGTGTGTGTGTGTGTGTGTGTGTGTGTGCGAGCGTGTGTGTGTGGCAGGGAGCCAGCCCTGTCGTCTCTGCTTTAATAAATCTCCTTTGGATGGAGCTGTGGAGCCATAAAGTGCATCGATCGCCATCCCTCACACTGCCGTTGCCAGCACAAACACACACACACACACACACACCCACACACACACACACACACACACACACACACACACACACACACACACACACACACACACACGTGTTTGTATTCATTGATACTCTCTCACACACTCACACACATTCTCTATCATTCACAAACACATACAATCACACACACACACACACACACACACACACACACACACACACACACACACACACACACACCACACACACACACACACACACACACACACACACACACACACACACACACTCACACACACTCACACACACACATTCCTTTATAAACTCACGGACACCAACAATGAAGATGAGTATACTATTAAAAATATCAGAAATAAACCTCATGTTTTTGCATGTATTAGGGTTACTGTGCCTCTAGACGCTGACCAATAGCTATAGACACTTCGCCTCAGAGCTAGTGTGTGGTGAGTAGTATACACTCAAATAAAACATTTTCCTGCATTTATTTACTGATGTCAACATTTCCATAGCCCTTGTGAACACAGTGGTTAACAAACAAGAACCAATCTGAAAATACCCTTGATACACTCTAAAACACACACGAACATACACACACACCACACACACACACACACACACACACACACACACACACACACACACACACACACACACACACACACACACACACACACACACACACACACACACACACACACACACACACACACACACACACACACACATTCATAGCACTTATATAACAATCCCCAAAACTCACAGAGAGTGGAATAATACAGCCTGTCTCAGCCCGAGCCAGTAGAGAACAGACAGATGAACGTTAACATGAGAGTGTAAAAGGAATGAACACTGAAATCCACTCGATGTGTCTGTGGGCTTCATGTTGGATCCGGGCCTTATCGACATGAGGATAAATCAGGGGCAGGCTAAGGCACTCACTGATGTGAAATGAACATGACACTAATATACTGTTACAATAACACAACCCCTGAAATATTAACACATAACCTCTCTCTCTCTCTCTCTCTCTCTCTCTCTCAATCTCCTCATTCTCTTACCTCTCTTTTGCCTTAATGTACTCTCTCTCTGTATTTTAAAAGCATAAATCATTAGATGGAAAGCATTTGATAGCTGCTCTCTTAAAAGCTCCAGTGTGTGTGTGTGTGTGTGTGTGTGTGTGTGTGTGTGTGTGTGTGTGTGTGTGTGTGTGTGCAAGCTAGGGCTGTGGTGGTCATGAAATGTTGTCGGCCGGTGATTGTCAAGCAAATAACTGCCGGTCTCACGGTAATTGACCGTTAATCAACATAAAGACATTGAGCATCTCCAGGCTTCCACGCACAGCCTACAAGAAACAGACCTTTGGAACATCTACATATTAAAAAGTCGAATAAATCCATGATTTATTTTAGACAGGTCTAAAGAAACATGTAATGGTGAAAATGATCTTCCCCAAAATGTATACATATGTATTCCAGTTAGGCTCTACACCTGTTGTAAAGCGAATTCATTTTAAGACGTTATTTGGCCACTTTGGTTGTGATACAAACCTTATCAAAACATATAGTCTTATGGGCTAGGCTACATGAGGTGTGCAGCCTTGTTTTGATTTACAATGGACCATTATCATGCACCTGTCTCGAACCAGGGTCAGCACTTAAAAAGCGAATGGAGGACGCTTTTCCCGTGGTTTATTTTCATGCCAGCCAGGTAGGCCACACTCCTATTGTAAAGAGAAGCAATGTGCTTAATATTAGGACAGTTGTGAAATAAATATAGTAGGCCTAGCCTATAGTAAGCTTATGGGATCCTCCTCTTTTTAATAGAGGCCATCAAAACTCTGTTTTCTCACGCAATTATATAGTTTATAGAAATGTTGCAAAACATGAGCTCATGGCCTCTCATGAAGTGTTTGATTAGATTTTCGATACATTTGCATTGATGTCAGAGTGATTAGAGGGACATTAGAGTGATGACTACCAGACAGTTAGCAAGTTTGGTAGGCTACTAATGACTATCAGCAGCATCAGAACTTGGAGAAGCATAATTACCGTGACTAAATGGTCACCTGGAATTTGACAGCAGTCATGACTCGTGACCGCCAGTGTGGAGGTAATACGGTCACCGTAACAGCCCTAGTGCTAGCCAAACAATGAACCAATCAGTCAGTCAATCAATCAGGGACTGGCTTGTGGTGGGTTGACATGACAGTGTTTGTGTTTTGGACACATGGACTGACGTTTTCCCTCTCCTCCTCCTCCTTGTCCTCCTCTTCCTCCTCTTCTCCTCTACAGGGAACCGTTTCTTCCTGACGTCGTTTGGGGCCCTATACATATCAGAGGTCCAGAAGGAAGATGCCCTGTCCACCTACCGCTGCATCACCAAGCACAAATACAGTGGCGAGACTCGGCAGAGCAACGGAGCCAGGCTCTCTGTTATGGGTGAGAGAGAGAGAGAGAGAGAGAGAGAGAGAGAGAGAGAGAGAGAGAGAGAGACTACTCAGAGGAGGAACATCCTCAGTGAATTTCATACGAATATAAATTGTAAAACATTTTTAGATAAAACTATACTAAATATAATCATGTCACCAAATAATTTATTACAAAATACTTTTTTGCAATGAAGGTCTGCAGTAGCCTCAACAGCACTCTGTAGGCTAGCACCATGGTGTAGCCGGAGGACAGCTAGCTTCCGTCCTCCTCTACATTGACAAAACCTAGGAGGATCATGGTTCTCACCCCCTTCCATAGACTTACACAGTAATTGTGGCAGCTTCCCGGAGGGCATCCTCCAACCTTTCACTCTTGCAGCATGAACTGACATGTTATCCACCCAATTAAAGGATCAGAGAATGAATCTAGTACTGAAAGCATAAGCTACAGCTATCTAGCACAGCAGTGCATAAAATGTGGTGAGTAGTTGACTCAAAGAGAGAGAAAGATTTGAACCAATTAATTTCTTCCAAAATGAAGGAGAAGCAAGAGAGAGAGATAATTTCACTTACTTAGCTAGCATATGCAGCTAGCTAGTTTAACTTACTCAAACACCCTGCTCTAACAGAGGGATGCTATGTTAGCTGGCTGGCTATGACTATCAAACACAACACTGGAACTCTTCCAAGTCAAGGTAAGCTTTTGGTTTTACAAATGTTTTGCCACCATGGCCCACCGGTGTAAGTGCTAAACTGCTTACTGGCTGTACACTGTAACCTTACTGCATAATTGTTGCGAGTTTACAAACGGGTTAGGTCTATTAGCTATGTTGACAATGACGTTACTTTAGCTAATATGGCAAAAATTATGTAGGCAGTGTGTAGTATTTTTTTTGCCTGGTCACATACAGCTGATGTGTTGTGCATTGAAGTCCACATGCGAAGGGAAAAGATGAGAGGAGGAGAGCACATAGATGCAAGAAGGAATACAACTTGGCTGCTATGAAAGTGAACTGTGTTTACTTGTGATCAGGGGTGTATTCATTCCGCCGATTCTGTTGAAAAACCTTTCTTAAACGGAAGCAAACGGAACGAAACGGGGATAAACATACCTGAATTTGTCCAATAGAAACTCTCATTTGCAACTGTTGGACAAATGATTACACCCTAGATCAACTAGATGCAGGCAAGAGTGTGCACGGCGCTATTGAATGTGTCCCTGTCTGTCCATGTGTCTCATGTGTCTCTATGTTGTAAACTTTCATTCATAGGCTAGCTTGTAGCAACCTCATGATGGGTACAGAGAACATGTTAGTACCGTGCAGTAGCCTAAATCTATCGCTGTTACATTGAGCTGGATGAATGGAATATGAATGACAGTCATCTAATATGCTGTAATAGAAATAAGGCCATGCTCATGCATTTTTTCTTGAAAAAGTCCTCCCTCTTAAACGGCACCGACCGCCACTGGTGTGTGTGTGTGGGTGTGTGTGGGTAAGTGCTTTTTTTGTCTATTGGTGCAAGACTGTCTTACAGTACATGGGTTATTGTTATCTTTGTTTCCTTTCCTTGAATTTATCTTCACAGTATATTATTTGGAGTCAATAGCAGCATGATCAATATCAGTATTTCTAACCCCCTCTCCTTCTCCCAGACCCTACGGAGTCCACCCCCTCAGTGTTGGACAGTTTCCAGTCCGGGGAGGTCCAGGTGGGGCGTAATGTGGAGCTGCCCTGCATCGCCTCGGGGTATCCCAACCCCACCATCCGCTGGCTGAAGGACGGACGCCCGTTGCCCGCCGACTCCCGCTGGACGCGCCGTCTCACGGGCCTGACGGTCAGCGACCTGCGTCTGGGCGACAGCGGCAACTACATCTGTGAGGTCACCAACAGCTTCGGCTCTAAAGAGGTGACCGGTCATCTTAACGTCATCGGTGAGTCACGAGCCACATGTCTCTGTGCTGCTCCTTGGTTAGTTCACCCCAAGTTACAGGAACAGTTTGCTGTTTGGGACAAAGGCCTGTAGATTTGTCGTTATGCACATAGTGGCCTAATGCATAGGTCCCTCAGATTAGTAACAGAATATTAATTAATATTTACATTTGACGTTTAAGTCATTTATCAAATGTTCTTATCCGGAGCGACTTAAAGTTAGTGCATTCATCTTAAGGTAAAAATCACTTTTTTGATATTTGGTGGACACGTTATTGGGATGTGTTTTGGCTGACTTTTCATTGGTCAGTTTGGTGCCTTGGACTACGTAGGGGTATCCGGTATTAGCAGAAGCCTCATGTAGGTTTGGTGCTATCGGACCCCGAAGAAATATACTATGATGATGTTGGGACTAGATTGTAATGCAACAACCCTATCATCCTGTTGCTCCGTCCCGTGACTGAATACAACACCATTTACACGTAGAATGGAGACACCACCTTCTCTCAACCATAGAAAATTTTGCACATTCAGCCTTTGCGCTCCTCCCGCATGACCGAACACCTCATCACCCTCTCCCGACAGAGGTGTTTAAACAAGGAGAGAGAGGGATTGATCGTTTAAGCTCTGTTGGCTGTGTCCTTGCCCCCTGTCACCTCGCCACAACCCCTCTCTGGGATGAGTTTGATCCTGATCTCCAGGGACACCTCGCTCCCCTCCTGCCCACTTCGTTTCGGTCCTCTCGGGAACCCATGCCGAGCGTGGCCATGGTGACAGGAAGGAACACTGGGCGTTCCGAAAGGCGCAGCTTCCCCTGTGTGTCACTGGGAGCTGAGGAGAGGGGAGGAGAAGAGGGGAGGGGGTATTGTTTGGGGGACGAAATATCTGGGGAGACTAGACAGAGACACAAATGGGATGGTGATGTTGAGGAGAGAGAGGGAGGGAAGGAGGGAGAGAGTGGTGAGGACGAGTGAGGATGGGGGGTAAGGGTAGTGGAAGTTGGTCCGTTTGGCCGTAGGGCACATCATGGTGAACTCACACAAACCCTACCTGACAGGGCAGGGGAGGTGGGACACTCATATACACACACACACACACACCCACACACACACCACACACACACACACACACACACACACACCACACACACACACACACACACACACACACACACACACCCCCCCCCCCCCCCCCCCCGCAGTCCCCAGCACATAACACCAGCTGCCTTATTGCTCATTGACATTTTCGCTCCCTCTCTGTCTCAGTTTCTCTGGGTGTCTCATATTCACAGGCACATACTGAACATGCACATTACGCTCAGACAAGTAAAAGTGGACCCCGTACACACCCAAGCTCTATGATTTTGAACCGTTTTGAGAGACGAGAGTTGAAGAGATCTTCTCTCTACCTCTCTGCAGAGGACATCTGTACCCCCCTCTCCTTCTAGCTACCTTGGGCTACCTAGTCCAGTCAAGGGAGAGTTTATTTATATGCAGTGTAGTTGTTTCCGCCACATCTCTAGGCGTACCCTGCTGTACCCCGACTCTACTGCCAGCATGTACTGTACCAGAGGAGGCTGGTGGGAGGAGCTATAGGAGGACGGGCTCATTGTTATGGCTGTAATAGAATCAATTGGAAGGGAGTCAAAGACGTTGTTTCCGTGTGCTTGTTCGGTACCGTTCCGTTTATTCCATTCCAGTCATTACAATGAGCCCGTCCTCTTATAGCGCCTCCTACCAGCCTCCTCTGTACTGTACTGTAGCACTCACCTGGGTGATGAACAAACGGCAGCCATTTTGTACCAGAACATTGTACTGTACTTATAAAATATATTTTAAGTGATGTTCCCTTGAATAAGGGGTTCTGCCCTTACATTTTTGGAAGAAAAATACTTCATTAACTTATTTACTAACTGAAGTTACAGTTTAACTTTTTTTTTAATTATACCACCTTTTCCCTCCTTCCCTTTCTCTCTCTCGCTCTCTCTCTCTACCTCCCTCCCTCCATCCATTCCCCTCTCTCTCCCTCTCCCCACTCTCTCCCTCTCCTTCCCCCCTTCTCTCCAAAGAGCCGTTGAGAGTGACTCTATCTCCTAAGAACCTGAAGACGGGCATCAGCAGCACGGTGATCCTGTCGTGTGCCGTGCAGGGTTCTCCCCACTTCACCCTGTCCTGGTACCGCAACACAGAACCCGTCCTCCCCGACCAGCACTTCTCCATCCAGGGGGCCCACAACGAGACCCTGTTCATCTCCGCTGCCCAGAAGAGACATTCGGGAGCCTACCAGTGCTTCGCCACCCGCAAGGGCCAGACCGCACAGGACTTCTCCATCATACTGCTGGAGGGTAAGGAATGTGTGTGAGTTAAAGGGGTGGGTTGTGTGTGTGCGTGTGCGTGTGTGTGTGTGTGTGTGTGTGTGTGTGTGTGTGTGTGTGTGTGTGTGTGTGTGTGTGTGTGTGTGTGCCTATCAGTGTTTTGCCATCTACAAGAACTAGACTTCATAGGGTGAGAAGTGTGAGGGATAGGCTCTGTGTGTGTGTGTGTGTGTGTGTGTGTGTGTGTGTGTGTGTGTGTGTGTGTGTGTGTGTGTGTGCGCACATGTTCGTGCATCAGAAATGACCCAATACCTAGCCTCTAACCTCTCCCCCCTCTCCATCCCTTCTTCCTCAGATGGTACGCCCCGTATCGTGTCCTCCTTCAGTGAGCGAGTGGTGGTCCCAGGGGAACCCTTCTCCCTCATGTGCGCTGCCAAAGGTGCCCCTCCCCCCACCATCACCTGGACTCTGGATGATGAGGCTGTGGCCAGGGACCCGTCTCGGGTGAGGGCCAGCCAGTACACGCTGTCGGACGGCTCCACCGTGTCCCACGTCAACGTCAGCAGCCCGGAGATCCGCGACGGAGGGGTGTATCGCTGCGCCGCACGCAACTCGGCCGGTAGCGCCGAGTACCAAGCGCGCATAAACGTAAGAGGTGCCTGTCTACTTTTCAATATCAGCCATTGGGTTCTAATACCCGCCCTCCCAAACCCCCTTACCTTTACCCCTCCTTTCCTCTCCCCTCTTCTCCTCGCTTACTCTACATTCCTTCTCCCTTGCTTTCTCTGTGGGAGTGTGTGTGCTGTGTGTGTGTGTGTGTGTGTGTGTGTGTGTGTGTGTGTGTGTGTGTGTGTGTGTGTGTGTGTGTGTGTGTGTGTGTGTGTGTGTGTGTGTGTGTGTGTGTGTGTGCTCGCTACTCGTTTGTCCCCATGCCTTCATTTGTTCTTTCCAAATATCGGTTGTTTTTCTACTCTTGCCAGTCGTCTATCAGTCTTTGTTCTTCCAGCCCATATGTTTGTCTGTCACTGTCTCGCTCTGTCCCTCCCCTCTCTCTACTCGCTCTCTCACACTCTCTCTATTACACACACAGACACACACAGACACACACAGACACACACACACACATAACACACACACAGACACACACACAGACACACACACACACACACAGTTTGAGTGTCAAAGCCAGGAGAGTGAACAGGGTATTCCTCCAGAAAGAAAGAGACAGAGGGACGACCATGGCAGCCACCGTCTGAAAGAGAGAGAGAGAGAGAGAATGGGAGCGAGCGAGAGAGAGGGGGAGAGAGAGTCGTGAAGACTGAAAGATAGGGGGGTTACAAAGAGTGTGAGATGAGGGAGTAGATGGAGGATAGTAGGGCATAGAGAGAGAGATGCAGAAAAATAGAGAGGTACACAGAGAGGAGGAAGTGGAGAGGTAGAGACAGATGGTGAGGAACAGAGGGAGAACGGAGGAGAGGAGAGAGTGAGAAGAGGAGAGCCAAGTCTCATCTGAGCTTGTGTCAGAGAGGTGATGGGGAGCACTGATGACAGGCCTGGGTATGTCACTGTCACTGCGGTGATCGCCAGGGACAACAGGGAGGAGGAGTGGCACTGATGGCCAGAGCCGTATCAGAGGGAGAACGGAGGAGAGGAGAGAGTGAGAAGAGGAGAAGAGAGCCAAGTCTCATCTGAACATGTGTCAGAGGGGTGATGGGGAGCACTGACGACAGGCCTGGTGATGTCACTGTCACCGCGGTGATCGTCGGGGACGACAGGGAGGAGGAGTGGCATTGATGGCCAGAGCCATATCCCTCTCCACCTCTCCATCCTCTCTCTCCATTAATTCCTTCTATCTCTCTCCATCTCTTTCAGCAAGACGCTCAGTTATGACACGTGTGTCTGCTCTAAGGAGACATGCCAGAAGGCTACATTGGAGTGAGAATGAGTTGTTGCCAGGGACTCTCAAACCCAGCAGTAACACACGCTCTGCTTGCAGTAACACACACTCATACTGATCCACAAACACACTGATACACACTGACAGATGATGCACTCAATCGCAGTAACTTACACTAAAAGTACCCCCCCCCCCCCCACATGCATACACACACACTTACACTCCACAGGAACACACTCAATATTGACTTACTGATGATACACTCAATTGCAATAACAACCATCAAACTGCACTTTCACACAGACACACGAACACACACTTACATTACATTTGAATTCATGTGTGAGTGAGAGTATATAAGAGACGGTGTGTGAGACAGTGTGTAAGAGACGGTGTGTGAGACAGTGTGTGAGAGACGGTGTGTGAGACAGTGTGTGAGAGACGGTGTGTGAGACAGTGTGTAAGAGACGGTGTGTGAGACAGTGTGTGAGACAGTGTGTAAGAGACGGTGTGTGAGACAGTGTGTAAGAGACGGTGTGTGAGACAGTGTGTAAGAGACGGTGTGTGAGACAGTGTGTAAGAGACGGTGTGTGAGACAGTGTCTGAGAAAGGAGCAGTGTGACAGAGCTGGTGAATAATACATCTGGGGTTGACTTGTCAGCGCTGTGACTTCAAAGGCCAACGCACACTGAGAGAGCAAGAGAGCGAGAGAGAGAGGAGTGAGAGAGAGAGAGAGAGAGAGAGAGAGAGAGAGAGAGAGAGAGAGGAGAGAGAGAGAGAGAGAGAGAGAGAGAGAGTACTCGTACTAAATAAACCCGGCGCTCTCCCGATGAACGCATCGCACCTCACTTTCTCTCCTGTCTGTCATCCCTCCGTCTCTCTGTCCCCATCGTCTCTCACCATTGGTCCTCTCTGGGTCCTCCAGCCCTGTTGCCCATGGTAACATACTCATCGTGCATTGTGTTTCCTCTTCCATTCTCCCCACCCGCCATCCTCAAACTGACTGTGGATGCATCCAACTTGCACCCTATTCCCTATACAATGTGCTACTTTTGACCAGAGCCTATAGACTGCCGTTCGGTACTCAACCTGTGTTGATACAGATGTAGGATCTTAATTTGATCACTTTTTTGTTGCTGAGAATTTTCCTGCATGGCAGGAAATGCAAACTTGTGGTGTATTCAAGGCGTCTTGCACAGACGAGGAGGAGACTAGAATTTGTAATAAATCTAGAAGCTGAAATCACCTACAGTAGGATGCGCTAAGATAGTCAGGATATTGCAACAGAAATGTATTACAATGATTATGTTCGTACACTCACCATAACACAGGAAATAGACACGCGCACAGTTACATGCATATGCTTGCACACGCACAGACACACACACAAACAGATTTGATTGAAATGGGACAGGGCATTCTAACCCCCTATCTATACATACACCCGATCCTCCCTCCCTCCTTTCCTCTCCTCCTCTTTCCCTCCTTCCCTTTTCTCCACAACCTCATCTGATGATCTCCCTCTTTCCCCCTCCTTCTCTTCACTACCCTCTGACTACCCCATATCTCTCTCCTTTCTCTTCTCTTTCTCTATCTCTCTCTCTTTCTCCCTCTCTCTCTCTCTCTCTCTCTCTCTCTCGTCTTCTCTCTCTCTGTGTCTTCTCTCTCTCTCTGTCTTCTCTCTCTCTCTCTCTTTCTCTCTCTCTCAGGTTCTCCCAGGATCAGGGATATGCGTAACATCACGGCGGTGGCTGGGAGGAACACCTTTATAAACTGCCGTGTGATTGGCTATCCCTACTACTCAATCAAGTGGTACAAGGAGGGGCTTCTGCTGCCCGACAACCATCGTCAGGTGGGTGCATTCTTTTCTCCGCAATTTTCTCAGTTTTGTACACAAACAAGAGCAACAAGAAAAACCCCAACTAACGACAATAATCTCCTCTGCATCATGCTACGTGTAAAATAAATTGTCACATCTCAACGTGTCTGTGTCCCCAAACTGCACTCTATTCCCTTCATAGTGCTTTTTGACCAGAGCCCTATGGACGCTCTGGTCAAAAAGCACTATGAAGGGAATAGAGTACTATATTAGGAATTGGGTGCCATTTGGGATGCAGACCCTGTATAAATATAAAATGCTAAAGTGCTGGAATTCCCACAGTCAGGGAATCTTAATATTAATTCTAATCTTCTTCTTAAACTTAATCTTAATCCTAATCTTGATCTTAGGTGGTGTATGAGAATGGTACTCTGAAGCTAAGTGATGTCCAGAAGGTCTTGGACGAGGGGGCGTACCTATGCAGTGTGCTCATCCAACCACAGATCTTCATCAGTCAGACCGTCTACGTCCAAGTCAAAGGTCAGAGGTCACTTGCTCTACAGGAAGTGTGGTGGGGTTGTAGTTTATTTGTGTGTTCAGTTGTAGTCCAAGAGTCTCTCTGTATGCTGGTGGCTGTCTGTGTTACTGGATGCTGTGTATTGGGAGAAGTGTACGTCACTGAGTGTGTGTGTGTATTTGAGTATGCTTGTGAGTGAGTTAGTTTTGTGTTTGAATTAATTTGCGTGAGAAAGAGCAAGTGAGATGGTGAAAGAGCGAGAGAGTGCACGCGTTGCCTGTAATAACCTCTGATTAAGGACCGGAGCGGCCTACTACAGCCTCTCAACCACTCAGCAATTACACAAAGCAAGAGTGCTATTGTGCGGATATATATGATATATGGGTTTGTGTGTGTGTGTGTGTGTGTATATGTGTGTGTGTGTGTGTGTGTGTGTGTGTGTGTGTGTGTGTGTGTCAGAGCACAGGGTCAAGACTGTACAAGCTTGTGTGTTGCCTGTTTTATAGTGTGTTGATGAGGTTGAATGTGTGCTTGCCATAGGAAGACTGAAGGGTGTGTCATCTGGTGTGTGTGTGTGTGCATCTCGTCATTTCTCTGATTTAATTAGATTAATTTTAACGAGGCCCAAATTAAATCCCCCAGATGTCTCAGCTCTACGCCCCCCCCCCCCCCCCCCATTCCTTGCCCCCCACTCCTACTGTGGTCACCATGGCAACGCCATTCTTCCCTCTGCTGATTGGGCTCTAATTAGAGCAGCTATTATGGGCTGGAGAGGAGAGGGTTGGGGGGCCGGGGAGACGCTGGGTTCCAGGATTAGACTGACTGGAGATCACAGGGAAGGTCACTCACCATAAACTACCAACCAGCCCATCACCCAGTCTGAATCACTCAATATGAACTATCCATCCATCCATCCATCCATCTCTCTCTCTCTCTCTCTCTCTCTCTCTCTCTCTCTCTCTCTCTCTCGCTGTCTCTCACACACATGTATGTATCTGCTTTCCTCCCTCTCTGTCACTCCCCTTTTGACCCTTTCCCTCCTCCTCATGCTTTCTTTCTCCTCTTATTCTATCTCTCTCTCCCTCCTGTTTACCGTCTCTCAGTGCCCCCTCTGATCCAGCCCTTTGACTTCCCCCCCACCTCCATTGGGAAGCTGATGTACATCGCCTGCGTGGTGTCGTCTGGCGACATGCCCATCCACATCACCTGGCGTAAGGACGGCCAGGAGATCGTGCCCTCGTCCGGCGTCAACATCGAGACCAAGGAGTACATGAGCTCGCTGCAGATCGGCAAGGTGTCGCTCAAGCACAACGGCAACTACACCTGCATCGCTAGTAACGACGCCGCCACCGTCAGCTCTGAGAGGCAGCTCACTGTCACAGGTGAGACAGGACCGGTTGACTGACTGACTGACTGACTGACTGACTGACTGACTGACTGACTGACAGACAGACAGACAGACAGACAGACAGACAGACAGACAGACAGACAGACAGACAGACAGACAGACAGACAGACAGACAGACAGACAGACAGACAGACAGACAGACAGACAGACAGACAGACAGACAGACAGACAGACAGACAGACAGACAGACAGACAGACAGACAGACAGACAGACAGACAGACCGTCAGGCTCCAAGTTTAATCTTCTCCCTCCCCTCCCTACAGTGCCCCCTCAGTTTGTGGTCCAGCCCAATAATCAGGATGGGATCTACGGCAAGGTGGGGGTCCTCAACTGCTCCGTGGACGGATACCCCCCTCCCAAAGTCATGTGGAAGCACGCCAAAGGTACCCATCTTCACCCGTTGATTTACAACATTTGCCGTTACTGTGTATCTAGCCGTGTTTGATATCAGCCTAAAACCATTCAGATGTCCTATACCATTTAGCAGACACGTTGATCCAAAGTGATTTACAACAGTCAGTGTGTCTACCAGCTGAGCCACACAGAACCACTATAATATAGTGGACTATGATCTTGATAACCATACTGCAATCATCAGCGAAATTCACCCCCTCGCTAGGTACAGGGAACCCGCAGCAGTACCACCCAGTGCCTCTGACCGGTCGGATCCAGATCATGGGGAACGGCTCTCTGCTGATCCGTCACGTCCTGGAGGACGACCGGGGATACTACCTCTGCCAGGCCTCCAACGGCGTGGGCTCCGACATCAGCAAGAGCATGGTCCTGACCGTCAAGAGTGAGTCTGACCCGCAACCCGGACCACGAGTACACATTCTCAACCACACACCAGGGCGAAAGTTAGCCTAGTGGTTAGAGCGTTGGGCCAGTAAACGAAAGGTGGCTAGTTCCAGTACCCGAGACGGCAAGATGAAAAATCTGCAATTGTCACCTTGAGGAAGGCGCTTAACCCTCAGTCGCTGTACTACTATGGCTGACCCTGTAGAACAACACATTTCACTGCACCTATCGGGTCTATGTGACAATCAAAACAACACACCACATGCTCTCAACCACACACATACTGAGTGAGTCTGACTGCAGCCTAACCACACACAGTGAGGAACATAATCAAAGAAAATGGAGAAAACTAGCTGATAGGAGTTAATAAAAATAAGGATTACTCCTCTGGTTTAACATACCTTCCTGGTACAGAGATCATGGCTTTGTTATTTGTGTCTCACGGATACCCCCCTCCCAAAGTCATGTGGAAGCACGCCAAAGGTACCCATCCTCACCCGTTGATTTACAACATTTGATAGCAGCTTAAAACCATTCAGATGTCCTATACCATTTAGCAGACACGTTGATCCAAAGTCATTTACAACAGTCAGTGCGTCTACCAGCTGAGCCACACAAAACCACTAGAAGATGGCTTCAGTGAGGGCTGGAACACTCCAGTCAGCCGAGAGTATCAGTTTTCCTCTTGTGTTCTCTCTCTCTCTCTCTCTCTCTCTCTCTCTCTCTCTCTCTCTCATGAGTCACTCAGTGTGTCAAAGCAATGAGGCGACTCTGATAGCACTACCATAGCTAGCGATACTGACACACAGAGAGAGAGAGATGGATTTTATGACTCTAGGGATCAGTCTTCAAAAAACACTTTGTCTTTCATCATGATCTGCGATCAATCTGTCGACCCTGCACTGGCCTTCAGTTACATTAGCATCTAAACACACATACACACACACACACACACACACACACACACACACACACACACACACACACACACACACACACACACACACACACACACACACACACACACACACACACACACACACACCTTTGCGCTCGTCAAATCAAATCAAATTGTATTAGTCACATACACATGTTTAGCGGATGTTGTTGCGGGTGTAGCGAAACGCTCGTGGGGTTGATAAAGTGCTCTTATCATGTATGTTAGCATCTGAAGCCTCTGGCCTGCGTCTAGCTTTAAATAGCAGACTGTCCTCCTGCAGTAACTTGACAGACAGCTGAGATGTTTCTCACTCACTCACTACCTTACAGTGTCTTGCTCTCACTCGTTTCTGCTCTAGCTCTCTCCTCTGCTTCGCTCACTTGCTGTGTAGGTGTCACTCTCACTGTCTCTCTCTCTCTCTCTCTCTCTCTCTCTCTCTCTCTCTCTCTCTCTCTCGGTCTCCGTCTCTCCCTCACTCTGAGGTGGTGTTAGTGCTGTTGATTGAACCGTTCCTCTCCTCCTGCCTCCCTCAATTCTGTCCATTTTGCTCGGCGGAGGGAGGAAAGGAGGGAGGGAGGGATGAATAAATGATGGAAACAAAACAGCGGAGCTCTCCTCAGATCGATTGTGTGTGTGAGGAGTAAGGGAGGAGCTGAAGAGGATGGTATGTGAGTGATTGAAGAGGAGGAGAGAGGGATAGGTAGAGTGAACATCCTTCCTGGTGCTTATTTACACAGTTCCCAATAAACTGAGTATGAGAGGGGAAGGCATGTACAGTACCCGTCAAAAGTTGGTACACACCTACTCATTCAAGGGTTTTTCTTTATTTTTACTATGTTCTACATTGTAGAATAATAGTGAAGACATAAAAACTATGAAAGAACACATCATGAAGTAACCAAAAAAGTGTTAAACAAATCTAAATAGATTCTTCAAAGTAGCCACCCTTTTCCTTGATGACAGCTTTGCACACTCTTGGCATTCTCTCAACCAGCTTCACAAGGAATCTTTTTCAAACAGTCTTGAAGGAGTTCCCACATATGTGGAGAACTTGTTGGCTGCTTTTCCGTCACTCTGCAGTCCATCTCATCCCAAACCATCTCAATTGGGTTGAGGTTGGGTAACTGTGGAGGCCAGGTCATCTGATGCACCACACCATCATTCTGTTTCTTGATCAAATAGCCCTTACACAGCCTGGAGGTGTGTTTTGGGTCATTGCCTTGTTAAAAACAAATGATAGTCTCACTAAGCCCAAAACCAGATGGGATGGTGTATCACTGCACAATGCTGTGGTAGCCATGCTGGTGTGCCTTGAATTCGAAATAAATCACTGACAGTGCCACACCAGCAAAGCACCCCCAAACTATCACACCTCCTCCTCCATGCTTCACAGTGGGAACCACACATGCAGAGATAATTTGTTCACCTACTCTGCATCTCACAATGACACAGCGGTTGGACTCATCAGACCAAAGGACCGATTTCCACCGGTCTAATGTCCATTGCTCGTGTTTCTTGGCCCAAGCAAGTCTCTTCTTCTTATTGGTGTCCTTTAGTAGTGGTTTCTTTGCAGCAATTCAACCATGAAGGCCTGATTCATGCAGTCTTCTCTGAACAGTTGATGTTGAGATGTGTCTGTTACTTGAACTCTGTGAAGCATTTAATTGGGCTGAAATTTCTTAGGCTGGTAACTCCAATGAACATATCATCTGCGGCAGAGGTAACTCTGGGTCTTCCTTTCCTGTGGCGGTCCTCATGATAGCCAGTTTTATCATAGCGCATGATGGTTTTTGTGACAGCACTTGAAGAAACTTTCAAAGTTCTTGAAATTTTCCGTATTGACTGGCCTTCATGTCTTAAAGTAATGATGGACTATCATTTCTTGCCATAAGATGAACTTGGTCTTTTACCAAATAGGTCTATCTTTTGTATACCCCCCTACCTTGTCACGACACAACTGATTGGCTCAAACACATTAAGAAGGAAAGAAATTCCACAAATTAACCTTTACCAAGGCACACATGTTAATTGACTACCTCATGAAGCTGCTTGAGAGAATGCCAAGAGTGTGCACAGCTGTCATCGAGGCAAAGGGTGGCTACTTTGAAGAATCTCAAATGTAAAATATATTTTGATTTGTTTAACACTTTTTTTGGTTACTACATGATTCCATATGTGTTATTTTATAGTTTTGATGTCTTCACTATTATTCTAAATAGTAAAAATAAAGAGAAACCCTTGAACGAATAGGTCTGTCCAATCCTTTGACTGGTACTGTATATCTTATCATTGACTACAGTTCTACTTTACTGTGATGCTACTTTATCATACAGAGATGAGTTTCCCAAAACATAATCATCTTAGGCACTAAGATAATTGCTCCTCCATTGCCTAATGGACTTACCCTTTTACTGCAGTGGGCTAAATCAGGGTCACACAGAGTTTACATCCAAATATTACACTTTATATACACTACCATTGAAAAGTTTGGGGTCACTTAGAAATGTCATTGTTTTTGAAAGAAAAGCACATGTTTTGTCCATTAAAATAACATAAAATTCATCAGAAATACAGTGTAGACATTGTTAATGTTGTAAATGACTATTGTATCTGGAAACAGCCACATTTTTATGGAATATCTACAGTACAGTACATAGGCTTACAAAGGCCCATTATCAGCAACCATCACTCCTGTGTTCCAATGGCACGTTGTGTTAGCTAATCCAAGTTTATCATTTTAAAAGGATAATTGATCATTAGAAAACCCTTTTGCAATTATGTTAGCACAGCTTAAAACTGTTGTTCTGATTAAAGAAGCAATAAAACTGGCCTTCTTTAGACTAGTTGAGTATCTGGAGCATCAGCATTTGTGGGTTTGAATACAGGCTAACAATGGCCAGAGACAAAGAACTCTCTTCCAAAACTTGTCAGTCTATTCTTGTTCTGAGAAATGAAGGCTGTTCCATGCAAGAAATTGCCAAGAAACTGAAGATCTCATACAACACTGTGTACTAATCCCTTCACAGAACAGCGTAGACTGGCCCTAACCAGAATAGAAAGAGGAGTGGGAGGCCCCAGTGCACAACTGAGCTAGAGAGCAAGTACATTAGAGTGTCTAGTTTGAGAAACAGATGCCTCACAAGTCCTCAACTGGCAGCTTCATTAAATAGTACCTGCAAAACACTAGTCTCAACGTCAACAGTGAAGAGGCAACTCCGGGATGCTGACCTTCTAGACAGAGTTGCAAAGAAAAAGCCATATCTCAGACTGGCCAATAAAAAGGAAAGATTAAGATGGGCAAAAGAACACAGACACTGAACAGAGGAAGATTGGAAAAAAGTGCTATGGACAGACAAATCTAAGTTTGAGGTGTTCGGATCACAAAGAAGAACATTCGTGAGATGCAGAAAAAATGAAAAAATGCTGGAGAAGTGCTTGACGCCATCTGTAAAGCATGGTGGAGGCAATGTGATGGTCTGGGGGTGCTTTGGTTGTGGTAAAGTGGGAGATTTGTACAGGGTAAAAGGGATCTTGAAGAAGGAAGGCTATCCCTCCATTTTGCAACGCCATACCCTGTGGACGGCACTTAATTGGAGCCAATTTCCTCCTACAACAGGACAATGACCCTAAGCACAGCTCCAAACTATGCAATAACTATTTTGGGAAGAAGCAGTCAGCTGGTAATCCCTCTATAATGGAGTGGCCAGCACAGTCACCGGATCTCAACCCTATTGAGCTGTTGTGGGAGCAGCTTGGTACGTAAGAAGTGCCCATCAAGCCAATCCAAATTGTGGGAGGTGCTTCAGGGAACATGGGGTGAAATCTCTTCAGATTGCCAGAAAGCCCAAGGACTGCAAAGCTGTAATTGCTGCAAAATGGAGGATTCTTTGATGAAAGCAAATATGGACACAATCATTTTTTCATGGAAAACAAGGACATTTCTAAGTGACCCCAAACTTTTGAGCGGTAGTGTACATCACAGAAGACTGAAATGTAACACAACTGTTTGACATAGAAACACCAGAGTTTTTGCCATTTTTTTCTTTTTTTTTAATACATTATGAAAAATATAATATTCCACCCATGAGGCCACTAGGTAATGTGACTTTATTATGATTATGAGTAAGAAACATTTATTCTAGTGTCAAAATTGACTATTAAGTGTAAATAGGATACATTTGGTCATAAAGTTAGTCCCGTCCAAAACTGAGATTTGCAAGATAATTTAAAAAATATGTCATGGAATGAAGGGTATGTAGCAGTTTTCCTTGGGTTGGGTGTATTTCAATCCTGCCAACATACCCACAGCTGGCAGCACCTAAGTAATCATCAATTCGGCGCACAGCTGCAAGTGACCCAATCGTAATGCCCATGGTAAATTTGGTTTGACTTTGGATATCCCTGTGGGGCTAGCTAGGGACCATCAGTAAATTATACAATGTACATGGGACAATATTTTTAAACATTCAATAGCTCCAAATTTCAATGACTTAAAAACCTCAAACCAATGATATATAGTAGACATTCATATACAAGCATTGAAAGCTTTAAATTAATGAGAAGACTAAAAGGTGTGCAACTTGAAGATATTGCCCCATATGTGGAATATATTGACAGTCCCTAACTAGCCCCACAGATAGGCTATCGAAAGTCAAACCAACAGCGACACACTGGCCAGCTGAAGCTAGCCAAAGTTAGCCAAAGAAGTTGGCTAACTTGCTAGCCAAGGCTAAATCTAGACACAAGACTTGGTTACACTGTTTCAATCTCATTCTCAGTCGCATTTCCTAATGAGGATTAAAACCGAGGCTAAATCAGTCATTTCATCCCTCCTTTAAAATGATCTTAGTACAAAAGTTGATTCTTATATTTTGGTGGAAACTCATGTATAACGAAAAACTCTGCCTGTATTTCCCTGTCGGACTCTGTCCCATTATTTCCCTTGTCACTCCCGCCATCCATCCCACCTTCATTCTTCCCTCCATCGTTCTCTCTCCAGTCCCAGCAATGATCACGTCGCACCCCAACACCACCATGGCCATTAAGGGACAGATTAAGGAGCTGAACTGCACAGCGAGGGGGGAATGGCCTATCATCATCCGTTGGGAGCGTGGTGACACGGTCATCGACCCCGACCGTAACCCACGCTACGCCATCACCACCAGCCCCAACGAGAAGAGTGATGAAGTATTGTCTACGCTGAAGGTGAGTCACACACATATACTGTAGACATACACACAAACATACAGTCTGACACAGAAACAGACACAGATAAAAACACACACACCATTTAGAGGGTTAGGACATCAGATACACCAAATGGAGGATATGAGATCAGATGAGATGTGTATGGAGGTGGCTTCACGTAGTCTCTCTCTCTCTCTCTCGCTCTCTCTCTCTCTCTCTCTCTCTCTGTCTGTCTGTCTGTCTCTCTCTCTCTCTCTCTCTCTCTCTCTCTCTCTCTCTCTCTCTCTCTCTCTCTCTCTCTCTCTCTCTCTCTCTCTCTCTGTCTGTCTGTCTGTCTGTCTGTCTGTCTGTCTGTCTGTCTGTCTGTCTGTCTGTCTGTCTGTCTGTCTCTCTCTCTCTCTCTCTCTCTCTCTCTCTCTCTCTCTCTCTCTCTGTCTCTGTCTCTGTCTCTGTCTCTGTCTCTGTCTCTGTAGCTGAAGCCAGCAGAACGTGGTGACTCGGTCTTCTTCTCCTGCCATGCCATCAACTCATATGGAGAGGGCCGGGGACTCATCCAGCTCACTGTGCAAGGTCAGTGGGTCAGACAATCACCCAGATGGAAATGCTTGGGTCACATTCATTAGCGCACACCGTAGCAAAGTGTTTTGCAATGGAAAATGATAGTTCAGGTAATCATCCCTGTTTCAGTCCGTTTTCTTCCGTTTGGTGCCTAGTGAATAGACAACTACCTGCTTACTGTGACATGAATCGGGAGAGAGCAAAAATCAGTACAGGATCACTTTCTTTCACACTATGCTAATGTTCTATTCCCTCTACACTCTTAAAAACAAATGTGCTATCTGGAACTTAAAAGGGTTGTTCGAATTGTGCGAAACGTCATGAATTTTTTCTTCCTACATTATAAACAAAAGGGTGACGTCAGTGAAATTTTAAACAAAAACAACAAATCTTTCTCCCCATTGGAGAACCCAGGTTCCAGGTAGAACCATATTTGGTTCCATTTAGAACCCTTTCTACAGAGGGTTCTACATGGAACCCAAAATGATTCTAGCTGGAACTAAAAAGGATTCTACCTGGAGCTAAAAAGGGTTCTACCTGGAACTAAAAAGGGTTCTACCTTACATCTTTCTCCTTTCCTTTCTTTCTCTCCCTCCTTCTCTCTCAGAGCCCCCAGACCCTCCAGAGTTGGAGGTGAGGGAGGTGAAGGATCGGAGTATGAACCTGCGCTGGACCCAGAGATTTGACGGCAACAGCATCATCACCAGCTACGACATTGAGTACAAGAACAAGACCGGTATGCCAGGGGACAGCGGGGGTTAAACTGGGGATTGACTATTAGTCGGTGCTGAGAACATAACTATAACCGACTAATGTATCTTCTGTCTTTTGTGTGCACACACACACACACACACACACACACACACACACACACACACACACACACACACACACACACACACACACACACACACACACTCTCATCAACACATGCAGATCCATGGGAGTTAAAGCATGCCACCCGTAAGATCTCTCCCACCAATAACCAGGCCAACATCGTGGATCTACACCCTGCCCAAGTCTACAGCATCCGCATGTTCTCCTACAACAAGATCGGACACAGTCAAGCCAGCAAGGAGCTCACCATCAGCACAGAGGAAGCACGTGAGTCTAACACAACCACACACATACAGTGCCTTCAGAAAGTATTCAGACCCCTTGACTTTTTCCACATTTTGTTACGTTACAGCCGTATTCTAAAATGTATTAAATAAAACAAAACCCTCAGCAATCTGCACACAATACCCCATAAGGACAAAGTGAAAACAGGTTTTTAGATCATTTTGCCAGTTTATTCAAAATAAAAAACAGAAATGCCTCATTTACATAAGTATTCAGACCCTTTGCTATGAGACACAAAATTGAGCTCAGGTGCTTCCTGTTTCCATTGATCATCCTTGAGATGTTTCTACAACTTGATTTGGAAAGGCACACACCTGTCTATATAAGGTCCCACAGCTGACAGTGCATGTCAGAGCAAAAACCAAGCCATGAGGTCGAAGGAATTGTCCATAGAGCTTCGAGACAGGATTGTGTCGCAGCACAGATCTGGGGAAGGGTACCAAACCATGTCTGCAGCATTGAAGGTCCCCAAAAACACAGTGGCCTTATTCTTAAATGGAAGAAGTTTGGAACCACCAAGACACTTCCTAGAGCTGGCCGCCCGGCCAAACTGAGCAATCGGTGGAAAAGGGCCTTGATCAGGGAGGTGACCAAGAACCCGGTGGTCACTTTGACAGAGCTCTAAAAATCCTCTGTGGAGATGGAAGAAGCTAACAAAATGTGGAAAAGGTCAAGGGGTTTGAATTTTTTCCCGAAGGCACTGTACACGCACAAACATAAACACGCACAAACGGATATCGATGAGATGACCTTTGACTGCACTGAAAAAGATTGACCATCTCTTTTTTCCTCCCGCCAGAGCCTGATGGTCCTCCTATGGAGGTTTTCCTCCAGCCTATGACCTCGCAGAGCATCCGCGTCACCTGGAAGGTAAACCACTTGTAGATTCAAGATTCAACATATTACAAACATCATAGCAATATGGCATGAGACTCTCTTTACAGGTCGAGGACCAGTCTGAAATTAAAACCTAGAATCACATGAGAATCACATATCTGTTCCCGCCACAGAACTCTATCAATGTCAATTTTATCCTCTTTCATTCTCTCATCCCTCTCTTCTCCCTCTGTCCCTCTAGGCCCCCAGGAAGGAGCTTCAGAACGGGGTGATCCGGGGTTACCAGATTGGTTACCGTGAGAACGGGCCTGGCAGTAACGGCCAGTACAGTATCGTGGAGATGAAGGCTACGGGGGACAGTGAGGTGTACACCCTGGACAACCTGAAGAAGTTTGCCCAATATGGAGTGGTGGTCCAGGCCTTCAACAGGGCCGGCACAGGCCCCTCCAGCTCTGAGATCAACGCTACCACACTGGAAGATGGTAGGGGGCATGGAACACACACACAGACAAGACATACGCACACACACACACACACAATCCTTGATTGATGTTCTAATGTGTTTTCTTAGCAGGAGCCCTAATGTAGACATGTTTGAGTAAAAATAGTCCAAATGACCAGAGGGCCAAATACTTAGAGGGCCAAATATACCTGATCCCTCTACCTTTGTCACACTCCTCACCTCATCTTTGAACATTCCCAAATGATTCTTTCTCCTTTTGCTATCAATTCTTTTTTAGATATCTCCCTTCTTACTTCATCTCTAACCTCTCTCTCAGTTCAGTTCAATTCAAGGGGCTTTATTGGCATGGGTAACATATGTTAACAATGCAAGTGAAGTAGATAATAATCAATAAAAATGAACAGTAAACATTACACTCACAAAAGTTCCAAAAGCATAAAGACATTAACAAATGTCATAGTATGTATATATACAGTGTTGTAATGGTGTACAAAGGGGAAAACAAATAATCATAAATATGGGTTGTATTTACAATTGTGTTTGTTCTTCACTGGTCAACCTTTTCTTGTGGCAACAGGTCACAAATCTTGCTGCTGTGATGGTACACTGCGGTATTTCACCCAATGGATATGGGAGTTTATCAACATCGGGTTTGTTTTCAAATTCTTTGTGGATCTGTGTAATCTAAGGGACATATGTGTCGCTAATATGGTCATACATTGGGCAGGAGGTTAGGAAGTGCAGCTCAGTTTCCACCTCGTTTTGTGGGCAGTGTGCACATAGCCTGTCTTCTCTTGAGAGCCAGGTCTACCTACGGCGGCCTTTCTCAATAGCAAGGCTATGCTCACTCAGTCAGTACATAGTCAAAGCTTTCCTTTAAGTTTGGGTCAGTCACCGTGGTCAGGTATTCTGCCACTGTGTACTCTCTGTTTAGGACCAAATAGCATTCTAGTTCGTTCAGTTTTTTTGTTAATTCTTTCCAATGTGTCAAGTAATTATCTTTTTGATTTGGTTGGGTCTAATTGTGTTGCTGTCCTGGGCCTATGTGGGGTGTGTTTGTGAACAGAGCCCCAGGGCCAGCTTGCTTAGGGGACTCTTCTCCAGGTTAATCTCTCTGTAGGTGATGGCTTTGATATGGAAGGTTTGGGAATCGCTTCCTTCTAGGTGGTTGTAGAATTTAACGGCTCTTTTCTGGATTTTGATAATTAGCGGGTATTGGCCTAATTCTGCTCTGCATGAATTATTTGGTGTTGTACACGGAGGATATTTTTGCAGAATTCTGCATGCAGTCTCAATTTGGTGTTTGTCCCATTTTGTGAATTCTTTGTTGGTGACTGTACCCCATACCTCACAACCATAAAGGGCAATTGGTTCTATAGCTGATTCAAGTATTTTTTGCCAGATCTTAATTGGTATGTTGAATTTTATGTTCCTTTTGATGGCATAGAAGGCCCTTCTTGCCTTGTCTCTCAGATTGTTCACAGCTTTGTGGAAGTTACCTGTGGCGCTGATGTTTAGGCCAAGGTATGTATAGTTTTTTTGTGTGCCCTAGGGCAACAGTGTCTAGATGGAATTTGTATTTGTGGTCATAGTGACTGGACCTTTTTTGGAACACCATTATTTTGGTCTTACTGAGATTTACTGTCAGGGCCCAGGTCTGGCAGAATCTGTGCAGAAGATCTAGGTGCTGCTGTAGGCCCTCCTTGGTTGGTGACAGAAGCACCAGATCATCAGTAAACAGTAGACATTTGACTTCAGATTCTAGTAGGGTGAGGCCGGGTGCTGCAGACTTTTGTAGTGCCCTTGCCAATTCGTTGATAAATATGTTGAAAAGGGTGGGGCTTAAGCTGCATCCCTGTCTCACCCCACGGCCCTGTGGGAAGAAATGTGTGTTTTTTGCCTATGTTAACCGCACACTTGGATTTTATAATATCGTATATTTTTTCCCCAACACCACTTTCCATTAATTTGTATAGCAGACCCTCATGCCAAATTGAGTCGAAAACTTTTTTTAAATCAACAAAGCATGAGAAGACTTTGCCTTTGTTTTGGTTTATTTGTTTGTCAATTAGGGTGTGCAGAGTGAGTATGTGGTCTGTCGTACGATAATTTGGTAAAAAGCCAATTTGACATTTGCTCAGTACATTGTTTTCACTGAGGAAATGTACAAGTCTGCTGTTAATGATAATACAGAGGATTTTCCCAAGGTTGCTGTTGACACATATCACACGGTAGTTATTAAATCCAATTTGTCTCCACTTTTGTGGATTAGAGTGATCATACCTTTGGTTACAAATATTGAGGGGAAAATGCAAAAGCTAATGATAATGTTAGAGTTTTAGTATAGCCAATTGGAATTTGTTGTCTGTATATTTTATAATTTCATTGAAGATACCATCAACACCACAGGCCTTTTTGGGTTGGAGGGTTTTTATTTTGTCTGTAGTTCATTTCAGGTAATTGGAGAATCCAGTGGGTTCTGGTAGTCTTTAATAGTTGATTCTAAGATTTCTATTTGATCATGTATATATTTTTTCTTGTTTGTTCTTTGTTAGAGGGCCAACAATATTGGAGAAGTGGTTTACCCATACATTTCCATTTTGGATAGATAATTCTTTGTGTTGTTTGTTTGTTTAGTGTTTTCCAATTTTCCCAGAAGTGGTTAGAGTCTATGGATTCTTCAATTACATTGAGCTGATTTCTGCCGTGCTGTTCCTTCTTCTTCCGTAGTGTATTTCTGTATCGTTTTTGTGATTCACCATAGTGAAGGCGTAGACTCAGGCTTTCCGGGTCTCTATGTTTTTGGTTGGACAGGTTTCTCAATTTCTTTCTCAGATTTCTGCATTCTTCATCAAAACATTTGTCATTGTTGTTCATTTTCTTCGGTTTTCTATTTGAGATTTTTAGATTTGATAGGGAAGCTGAGAGGTCAAATATACTGTGAAGATTTTCTACTGCCAGGTTTACACCTTCACTATTACAGTGAAACGTTTTGTCCGGGAAGTTCTTAAAGGGATTGAATTTGTTGTTGCCTTATTGGTTTTTGGTAGGTTTCCACACTACATTCCTTCCATCTATAGCATTTCTAAATATTACTCAGTTCCTTTGGCTTTGATGCTTCATGATTAAGTATTGCTCTGTTCAAGTAGACTGTGATTTTGCTGTGATCTGATAGGGGTGTCAGTAGGCTGACTGAACACTCTGAGAGACTCTGTGTTGAGGTCAGTGATAAAGTAGTCTACAGTACTACTGCCAAGAGATGAGCTATAGGTGTACCTACCATAGGAGTCCCCTCAAAGCCTACCACTGACTATGTACATACCCAGTGTGCGACAGAGCTGCAGGAGTTGTGACCCATTTTTGTTGGTTATGTTGTCATAGTTGTGCCTAGGGGGGCATATTGGGGAGGGAATGCTGTCACCTCCAGGCAGGTGTTTGTCCCCCTGTGTGCTGAGGGTGTCAGGTTCTTGTCCGGTTCTGGCATTTAGGTCACCACAGACTAGTACATGTCCCTGGGCCTGAAAATGATTGATTTACCCCTCCATGATGGAGAAGCTGTCTTCATTAAAGTATGGGGATTCTATTGGGCGGATATAGGTAGCACACATGAGGACATTCTTCTCTGTTGAGATACTTTCCTTGTTAATTTCTAGCCAGATGTAAAATGTTCCTGTTTTGATACATTTAATAGAGTTGGTTTGGTCTGCTCTATATCACATCAGCATACCCCCTGAGTCTCTTCCCTGTTTCACACCTGGTAGTTTGGTGGATTGGACTACCACGTCTCTGTAATCTAGAGGGCAACCAGTGGGTTCGTCTCCTCTATACCAGATTTCTTGTAGGATGACAATGTCGGTATTTCCGATTTCTTTGATGAAGTCTAGGTTCCTGCTCTTTAGGCCAAAGGCAAATGACCTCAGGCCTTGGATATTCCAGGATGAGATAGTGAAGGCTTTGTGCTCCATAAAGTGACCAATGTTGTGTGGTTTGGCCTCAGGCCAGTAAGTGTGAGCAGAGCCTGCTGAGCATCTGGTACATGCCATTGGCTTGGGCTAGTGTAAGAGTGGGGGTTGGGCCTGTTTGCCCGCTCACGGCCTGGGCGTATGTGTGACTTCCATGTTGAGGCCCTCTTTGTGGCATAGGTCTGATCTGAAGGGGCCTAAATGGGGTGTGGGCATGGTAGACTTGGGGGGGGGGTTGTGGTCTGGATGTAGGTCCTCTCGGTGTGGGTCCTGTATGTGTAGGTCCGGGGGGGGGGGGGGGGTGTCTCGCTGGTCTGGGCGGGGTGTCTATTGATCTGTTGCTCCTGTGTGAAGTGTTGGGGCTGCGTTTGAGCGCGATGTAGAGTCCGGGCGACGGTGGGCACTGCTGCCTTGTATAGGTGGACCTGGTCGTAAAGGCTGTTCAAGTCCATGGTGGAGTGGTGGGCCAGGAAAATATTTGGTTTTGAGGTACAGTCACAGGAAATACTTGTGTTTGCCCGCTCTCTCCCCCCATCCCTCTCTCTCTGTGTCTGGGTGATCTCTAGCAGGGCGTCTCTCCAACACTCTCCTGTGTATTCCTCTCCTTCCCCCCTCTCTCTGTCTCTCATTCAATTCAATTAAATTTGCTTTATTGGCATGACTTAACAATGTACATATTTCCAAAGCTTACTTTGGATATATATAATATTAAAATAAGAAGAATCAAAATTGTCAATGGGACAACAGTAACAACAATAACCAAGGGTCAAAATAACCATACATTTAACAATAAGCATACAGTAGAGGACATGTGCAGGTTGGTTGGTCTGTCAGACACTGTCCCTCATCTTATGGCATGCAGCAATGTAGTGCGCTGCCAACCCACAGGTCTCTGTGTCCTCCCCCAACAGGACGGGTAGCCTATCCTCATCAGAGAGGTCTTTGAAACCTTGAATAAGGGTTTCAAATTTGGGGAAATGACTCTCTCTAATTGTTTTATATTTTTGACATTTTGTCAGGAAATGTAGCTCTGTCTCGGGTTCTGCTGTTGTGCAGTGGTTGCACAGCCTTTTCTCTACAGGGAGCCAGGTTTTCCTGTGTCTACCCTTCTCAATGGCAAGGCTGTGCTCACTGAGCCTGTACTTTGTCAAGGTTTTTCTAAGGTTTTGATCAGTAACCATGGTCAAATAGTTAGCCACGGTG
The DNA here is from genome assembly GCF_965601325.2 of Salmo salar. NCBI lineage: Eukaryota > Metazoa > Chordata > Actinopteri > Salmoniformes > Salmonidae > Salmo > Salmo salar. Next base: position 48,912,284 of record NC_138310.1, on the reverse strand, counting down.
TACTGTCGATTTAGGGCTAGATAACACTGCATTTTGCTTTGTGTTTGTGCTTGTGTTTCCCAATAAGCAATGTAGTTTTTCTTTGACTGTGTTGTAATTTGGTTTATTCTGATTGATTGGATGTTCTGGTCCTGAGGCTTCAGTGTGTTAGTAGAACAGGTTTGTGAACTCAGCCCCAGGACCAGCTGGATGAGGGGACTCTTTTCTTTGCTCAGCTCTTGGCATTGCAGGGCTTGGTAATGATATGACAGGGGGTCACTGTATTTTAGATGTTTCCAAAACTTTATTGCTCTTTTTTGCGTTTTTATTATTAGTGGATATTGGCCTAATTCTGTCCTGCATGCATTGTTTGTAGTTTTCCTCTGGACAGTTAGGAGAATCTTACAGAACTCTGCATGCAGGGTTTCAATGGGGTGTTTGTCCCATTTGGTGAAATCTTGTTTTGCAAGTTGACCCCACACCACGCTGCCATAAAGTGCAATTGGTTCAATGACACATTCAATTAGTTTTAGCCAAATTTTAATAGGTTTTTCAATTTGAATTTGTTTTTTAATGTCATAGAATGCCCTGCGTGCTTTCTCTCTGTTCATTCACTGAATCATCAAGGTGTCCAGTTGATCTTATTTTTAAACCTAAGTAATTGTAGTGTGTTCAGTACTCTATATATGTTGTACCAATTGAGAACTTTGGTCTCTCTCTGTGTCTGGATGATCTCTACCGGGGTGTCTCTCCAACACTCTCCTGTGTATTCCTTCTCTCTCTGTCTCTCTGTCTCTCTGTCTCTCTGTCTGTGTCTCTCTCTCTCTCTCTGTGTCTGTCTGTCTCTCTCTCTGTGTCTGTCTGTGTCTGTCTGTCTCTCTCTCTGTGTCTGGATGATCTCTACCGGAGTGTCTCTCCAACACTCTCCTGTGTATTCCTTCTCTCTCTCTCTCTCTCTCTCTCTCTCTCTGTCTCTGTCTCTGTCTCTGTCTCTGTCTCTCTGTCTCTGTATGATCTCTACCGGGGTGTCTCTCCAACACTCTCCTGTGTATTCCTCCTCCCTCTCTTGATGTTTTTCTCTTGCTATGAAATATGAAAACACACACACACACAGTTGGCTGAAGCCCTATTGGTCCAGAGCACTGCTCTTCCCAGTGGCTGTCTCTGTGGTGACAGTGATATTGATGGCCATTATGATAATAGTGATAACAACAAGCATACTAAAAATTATTCTAATTAGCTTGTCTCTCTCTTTCTGTTTGCTTCCTGCCGTAATTATCCACAGCTGAACGCATTGTCTCCCTGCTCCCTCTTTTCATCTTTCTCCTCTTCCTCTCCTCCTATGCCCGCGTTCCCTCCTCTCCTCCTCCCCTCTCTCTCGCTCCAAAAACAACCACCTTTCATTTGTCTCTCTGCCTCTACTCCCTCACAAGCTGCCTCACATCTCTCCCCCCACTCTTTCACTCTAGTCTCTCCATACCTCCCTCCCTTCTTGCCTGTTTTGATGTTTTCCTGGTTCTTCTTTATTCCTCTCCCACTTTTTCTCTCACCTCCCTGTCTCTCGTGATTCCTCCGCCCCTTCCCTCGCTCTTCCCTCTCCCTTTGTGTTGTATTCAAGGTGAATTGATAGTAGTAGGTTGTGATTGGTTGTGTAAGGTGAATTGATAGTAGTAGGTTGTGATTGGTTGTGTAAGGTGAATTGATAGTAGTAGGTTGTGATTGTGTCAGGTCTGGAACGTTAACGTCTTCATGGCTGTTCGAGTTGAGTCCACTAGGGTTGTGAGCGGAGAAGGACCCTCAGACCTAATAACACAAGCCCCTCATTTCTCTTCTCCCCTCTCCCTCCCTCTCTCCCTTCCTCCCCCATTTCGTCCTCCACAACTCCCTCTCGCCACACCAGCTGCGGCTTCCTTATCGTTGCAAGCCAACTCCACCTCTTTCATTTCTCTCCCTCTTTTTTTTTCTCTCTCTCTCTCTCTCTCTCTCTCTCTCTCTCTTTCCATTCAGTCAGCCTTCATCCAATCATCCTGTTCCTCGCTTTCTCTCACAAGTCCAGATCTGTTCATCCTCAATAGTGGTGTTATTCACCCAGTGAAAGCCCATTGGTCAGTGAGCCAAGGGCAGCTGATAGATAGAAGGGGCACCTGGGAGAAGTGAGACAAAGGAACCTTTTTACGCCAACATCTTCACATCAGAGAGGATAGATGTCTTATTTATTTAGAGTCATCACTCATCTGATGATAGATATTTAGGCGAATCTAGGGTTTGGGTTGTGTTTTTACATGTCTTGGTTTACTACTTGGTGGTGTCTGGGAAATCGTCCCTAGCTGTTGTGTTCAACATGTAGTATATTGATGGGTCCTGATAATAATCTCTTCCTCTTCCTTCCCTCCCTTTTTCCAGTGCCCAGCCAGCCGCCCCAGACCGTGCGGGCCATCTCGGTGACATCCGACGAGGCGGTAATCACCTGGGCGGAGCCCCCACGTCTGACACTGCACGGCGTGCTGAAGGGTTACCGTGTGGTCTTCTGGTCCCTCTTCCCCGACGGAGGTGGGTGCTGTGGGGGCCCGACGTACCCGCACGCACGGGCACAGGGCCACGCGCAGAGTAACTATCACTTCTACGCCTCTGACCTCTGACCCCTCCGCCCTGAGTCGACCTCAGAGTTTGACCTTTAACCTTTCAACCCTCGGCCCTGACCTCTGACTGCTACCTAACGTGGTTTATGTACCAGACCTTATTTACTGGTCTTCCTGGTAAAATAGATTTTTTTCTCTGGCGAAATAAAACATGTATTTTGTGAATCCTTGAAACCAACCCCAACCACCAGCCTGCCGCTCTTACTACACATGTTCCAAGCAAATGCCAACGAGCCCCTAAACTAGCTGATCATACTACAAACCTGAACCTCCTCAAAGCTACTCCTCGTGCAGCGATACGGTATAAGGGCCATGTGCTGTGTCCAGTTATCCGTCTGTATCTTTGTGCATGTGTTGGTGTGCTTTAGTGGTTCTGTTTGGGAAACTCGTCCTGAGGACTGATCATATCCTTTCCCCATTTTCCAACTCCTTCCCCGCTCGTCCTCTCTTCTTCCCCTTGTCCTTTTGTCTAACTCTACACACTCTTCATTCTGCTACCCTCTATCCCTCCGTCTCTTTCCATCCCGCTCCCTCTGTCTCTGTCAGAATGGGGAGAGATGCAGAACATCACGACATCTCGTGAGCAGGTGGAGCTGAGAGGGCTGGAGAAGTTCACTAACTACAGTGTGCAGGTGCTGGCCTACACACAGGCTGGGGACGGGGTCAGGAGCAATGTGCTGTACATCCAAACCCGCGAGGACCGTGAGTGCGCGCGCACACGCACACACACACACACACACACACACGCCCCTCCACATACACAAACATATACACAGAGGAATGCATGCACACACATGTTTTGAGGGTGTGGCCTACTGCTAGATAAGGTGTGGGAACCTGGGGTTAGTTTGTGGGGTGTGAGGGGGATGGAAGGATGGCAGGAGGCTGGGCTGGGGTTAGTTTGTGGGGTGTGAGGGGGATGGAAGGATGGCAGGAGGCTGGGCTGGGGTTAGTTGGTGGGGTGTGAGGGGGATGGATGGATGGCAGGAGGCTGGGGTTAGTTTGTGGGGTGTGAGGGGGATGGATGGCAGAGGGCTGGGGTCATTTTGTGGGGTGTGAGGGGGATGGATGGATGGCAGGGGGCTGGGATTAGTGCGTGAGGGGTAGATGGATGGATGGATGGATGACAGGGGCTGGGCTGGGGTTAGTGTGTGGGGTGTGAGGGGGTGGATGGATGGCAGGGGGCTGGGCTGGGGTTAGTTTGTGGGGTGTGAGGGGGTGGATGGATGGCAGGGGGCTGGGGTTAGTTTGTGGGGTGTGAGGGGGATGGATGGATGACATGGGGCTGGGCTGGGGTTAGTGTGTGGGGTGTGAGGGGGATGGATGGATGGCTGGAGGCTGGGCTGGGGTTAGTGTGTGGGGTGTGAGGGGGATGGATGGATGGCAGGGGGCTGGGGTTAGTGTGTGGGGTGTGAGGGGGTGGATGGATGGCAGGGGGCTGGGCTGGGGTTAGTTTGTGGGGTGTGAGGGGGTGGATGGATGGCAGGGGGCTGGGGTTAGTCTGTGGGGTGTGAGGGGGTGGATGGATGGCAGGGGGCTGGGGTTAGTCTGTGGGGTGTGAGGGGGTGGATGGATGGCAGGGGGCTGGGGTTAGTCTGTGGGGTGTGAGGGGGTGGATGGATGACAGGGGGCTGATGTCGGGTTTAGGAAGCTGAGGTTGCTGATTAATACCTCTTTGTGCTGTGATGTGCTATTACTAGTACTAATGAAACTAAGATGCCAAAGGGTGTGTGTTTAAAGGGCATAAGTGTGGTGTGTGTGTGTGTGTGTGTGTGTGTGTGTGTGTGTGTGTGTGTGTGTGTGTGTGTGTGTGTGTGTGTGTGTGTGTGTGTGTGTGTGTGTGTGTGTGTGTGTGTGTGTGTGTGTGTACATCTGCATCTACGTGTGTGTGTCCAGCTCAGCACCCAGCACAAGGAGAGAGATTAATTATTTGTGGCTTAGAGATAATTAATTTTGTGCTTACACTGGTGGGCTGTGGATTACATCCTCTCATCCCTGGGGCAAAGCTGGGGTGGGGGCCGGGGTTTGGAAACAGAGGGAAGGAGGGACGGAGGAGAGATTCTCAGAAGTCTTATTTCAGAGGTCTTTCTTCTATTCCTCTCTCTCTCTCTCTCTCTCTCTCTGTTCTCTCTCTCTCTCTGTCTCTCTCTCTCTCTGTTCTCTCTCTCTCTCTGTTCTCTCTCTCTGTTCTCTCTCTCTCTCTCTCTCTCTCTGTTCTCTCTCTCTCTCTCTCTCTCTCGTTCTCTCTTTCTCTCTCTCTCTGTTCTCTCTCTCTCTGTTCTCTCTCTCTGTTCTCTCTCTCTCTCTCTCTGTTCTCTCTTTCTCTCTCTCTCTGTTCTCTCTTTCTCTCTCTCTCTCTCTCTCTCTCTCTCTCTCTCTCTCTCTCTGTTCTCTCTCTCTCTCTCTCTGTTCTCTATCTTTCTCTTACCCTCTGTATTCTCTCAGTGAATGTCTCTGTCTATGAGTTCTTCAGACTGGCTTTGTGTGTGTGTTTGTGTGTGTGTGTTGGCTAGCTGAGTGTTCCTCTACGTCTGATGTGGGTTGACAGTGTGTCCAGGGGCACCCTCTTCACATACGTCCAAGAGAATTCTCTCTCTTCTCCCTCTTTTCATTCGTCTCGCTCTCCCTCTCTCTGCCCCTGGGTCTGTCTCCAGCATATGGAGTAGTGATTGGTGTAGAATTGTGCAAACGCCTATCTCTCTCTCTCTCTCTCTCTCTTTCTGTCTCTCTCTGTCTCTCTTTCTGTCTCTCTCTCTCCCTCCTGTCTCCTCTCCTCTGTTAGTCTTGTGAGCCTCTTAAAATTACAGGCTGAGACCAGCAAAGCTGCAAAAAGCCTGCTAACTGTAACACTTCCCTAAGACCTTCTCTTTCCATGACAGACTGACCAGGTGAATTCAGGTGAAAGACATGATCACTTATTGATGTCACTTGTTAAATCCACTTCAATCAGTGTAGATGAAGGGGAGGAGACAGGTTAAAGAATGATTTTTAAGCCTTGAGACAACTGAGACATGGATTGTGTATGTGTGCCATTCAGAGGGTGAATGGGCAATGCAAAAGATGTAAGTACCTTTGAACGGGATATGGTAGTCGGTGCCAGGCACACTGGTTTAATTGTGTCAAGAAATGAAATACTGCTGGGTTTTTCACTCTCAACAGTTCCCTGTGTGTTTCAAGAATGGTCCAGCCAACTTGAGAGAACTGTGGGAAGTACACTTTCAACCCCTTGTAGAGTCCATGCCGTGACAAATTGAGTGTTTTACAACAAGCTGAATATTCCACGTCACACCTTGAAGGAGCAAGCAGTTACAGTATTGCTCTTTATGTTGATGTCCATTTGTCTCTTTTCATTTCCTTTCCTCTCTGTAACGGTCTCTCTCTCCTGCTCTCGCTCTGTGACTCAGACCCTGGCCCCCCGGCTGGCATCAAAGCTGTGCCCTCATCCACCAGCAGTGTGGTGGTTTCCTGGCTACCCCCGCACAAGCCCAATGGAATCATCCGCAAGTACACCATCTACTGCTCCAGCCCCGGATCAGGCCAACCGGTGAGTTGGGAGAGGGGCTGAATGGGGGTTTTGTCCATCATTTGGTTTTGTCCATCTCCCTCACTTGGAGGGTCTCTTGGCACAAATGATAATACACTCTCCTCTGAATGTGTTTGTGTTTGTTTGTCTACAAGTATTTTCGTGTCTATCCCTGTGTGTGTGTGTGTGTGTGTGAGTGTGTGTGTGTGTGTGTGTGTGTGTGTGTGTGTGTGTGTGTGCATGTGGTCTGATGCTGCAGTATCAGCAGGATGAGTGTGAAATAACCTCATACCGCAGTGTGTGTGCGTGTAACTTCACCCTTCTGCTTCATTTGCATATCTGCGTCTCATCACGTTGCCAGGACAACCTCATCTGTTCATCAACGAGTGCAGGAAACAAGCTGACAGCAAAGACACACACACTCACTCTCTCTCTCTCTCTCTCTCTCTCTCTCTCTCTCTCTCTCTCTCTCTCTCTCTCTCTCTCTCTCACACACACACTTTTCCAGCTATACAGCAAGTTCTGAAATACATGCATAAAACACCTCTTCCAGCATATTCACACAGACGTATGCACACACATATCTGAACACACACAGATATTATGTGTACCTTTACACCAAATGAATGTACCCCATCCAGACATACACATGCTCACTCTACTCCTCTTCTCTCCCTCTTCTCTCCTGGCCCCCACGCAGAGTGAGGGATGATTACTATGTAAATGAGTGCGACTGGAGAGAGGGATGAGGGGAGGGTGGGTCAGACACACCGCGCGGGGAGTACTTTTGTTCCTCTTTTCATTATCTCCCTCTATCGCTCCCCGGATTAGCGCTATCTCCACGCCGGAGGAATATTTTAATATCCGTTACACACTCCTCCCCTCCCCTCCTACCATCCATCCATCCTCTAGGGAGATAAGGAACGAGAGGAACGAGAGAGCACACTAGAAGGAGAGAGAAGGGAGGCAAGGGAGACAGAGAGGGGGGAGGGAGAAAGCTGTGATGAACCCAGCCACCCCAGTAGATCCCTACAGGCCTGCGTTCAGTTGAGAAACAGGGGAAAAACAACATGAACACGTGAATAAATGTGCCCAGAATAAACCTTTCTGCACAACAGTTTGATAGTGATACTGTATGAATATGGAGATATGCTCTTCTCTCTCTCTCTCTCTAGTCTGAGTAGAGATGAGCAGCACAGTGACAGGCTGAGTAGCTGGAGGGCCACAGACTCACTTGGTGGGAGGGGAAGGGGGGGCACTTCCTGGGTGCTGGGGTACCTGGGGGGTGTTTGATTGGCGTGGTGAAGGGGTGTGGGTGTGTGTGTGTATGGACAGTGATGAGGATGTGTCTAGACAGCAGACACACGGCTGGCTTAAACACACCACAATTACACCGAGCCCTGGCATCCATCCCCAGGTCATATCTGCCTGTGTGTGTGTGTGTGTGTGTGTGTGTGTGTGTGTGTGTGTGTGTGTGTGTGCGCGCATGTGAGAGTCCTTGTGCTCTCCTCTGCTGCTGCCTGCAGTAGATAGCCCTCATTAGACCGTCTGATTGTTAATGATATCTCTAGCTGACTGATTGTTCTGTCCTCCGTTGTCTCCCTCCCTCGCTCTCATCTAACCGCCTGCGCTCCCCACGGTCTCCCCACTCTCTCTCTCCCCCAGAGGGGGGCCTGTGTGCTCCCCATGCTCTCTCCCCTCACCCATCTGTCTCCCATCCCTCCTCCCCATCAACTCTACACTCATACACGCTCTAGCATTTTGGACTGCAGAAAAATAATGTAACAGAGAAAAAGTTCCGGGAAACATGTTGTCTGTGCTGCTTTTCAAAGGCAACCTGAAGCTCTCTGCGTCTGTCAGTAGTAGTAGCTGTCTTGTCCTGATTGCGTCGCTCAGAGCGTCGCCTCTTTTCCATCGTTGTTCTTATAGCGTCTGGAGCCCATCTCTGAGTCAGAGTGCTGATCTAGGATCTGTCCATATAATCTTGTTCATTGTGGTCTTAAAGGTAAAACAGATTCTAGATCAGCGCCGGAGTGGACAGTGTGATGTTTTCTCCCCCAGGCCCCCAGTGAGTACGAGGCCAACCCCGAGCTGCTGTTCTACCGGGTCACCCACCTGAACCGGGGACAGCAGTACCTCATCTGGGCCGCCGCTGTCACCACCGCCGGACGGGGGAACATCAGCGACAAGGTCACTGTGGAGCCTGCTGGGAAGGGTGAGCCCTCCACAGGGGGATGGGGGAAGGGAAGGGGGCACGAGGATGGCGTTAAGGGGTTACAGGGTTGGTTAACCTCTGGCTTTTAAAATCCCCTCCGTCAATCTCTCTGTCCACAGATTTGTCCCTGCCCCTCTTCCCTTTCTTTTAACTCTCTCTATTTTTCACCATTTCTCTCGCTCCTCGGTTACTTTATTCTCTTTATCTCCCTCTCCTCTCTCTATTCATCTCTCCCTCTCTCCCCTTTCTCGCTCTCTCCCTCTCTCTTCTCTATCTCTCTCTCTCTCCCACTCCCCTCTCTCTCCCACTTTTTCCTCTCTCCTCTTTCTATCATTTCTGTCCATCCTCTCCTGATTTGATAGAGAGCAGGCTGTTTGACAGAGGCCGGTGTTCTTAATGAGGATATGAAGACCTACAGGGCACTGGTCAGATGAGCTGGCCTGCCCTGGATGGGGGAGGGAGGGGAGGGAGGGAGGAGGAGAGAGACCTGGTTAATACACAGAGCAGTAGAGGGGCAGACTGGGCTGAGCAAATGAAGAGGGCAGTTGAATCAATAGCCTTTGGATTAAAGAGGGGGAGAGAGAATGAGTAAGAGGGTGCACTCTCGGTACGTACACGCTCCTTTTTTCTCCCTTCCTGTGACTGTCTCTGTCTCTTTCTCTTGTGTGTGTGTGTATGTGTGTGTGACGGTGTCTCTCTGTGCCAGCTGATAAGCAGCAGTAGTAAAAGGCTGTATGCTCCAGGCCGGCCCACTCAGTACTGCATTCAGCCACAGAACAAGAGCACAGGGATAATAGCATTAAGACGGCACGAGTGCAAAATACAGTGAGTGAGTGAGAGAGTGAGAGAGAGAGAGAGTGAGTGGGAGAGAGACGTGTGCGTACATGAGACATGCAAACACAAAAAGGTGAATGAATGAAAACAGGCCATTGCTGAAGGAGCCATCAGTCATATTAATTCATTTAGATATGCTCCCTCTTTTATATAGTCTTTCCTTTGTCACTTAAATGTGTGGGACCCTGTTCCCTAAAACTGGACAGTGTATGCGTTGTTTGATTTAAATGAAAATTCACGAAATGAAAAAAGTTAATGAAGAATGAGTATATTGTTAAAAGTACACAACTATTACCTCTCAAAGCAACTCTTTCTCAACTTGTCACTCCCTTCCTCAGCCCCAGCTAAGATCCTATCGTTCGGCGGTACAGTGACCACTCCCTGGATGAAGGAAGTGAGGCTACCCTGCAGCTCAGTGGGCGAACCCACCCCCACCATCAAATGGACCAAAGACAGGTGAGACCCTAACCTCCTCAGCCCCTCCTCTCTGCCAGTCTACCCCGACACACTACCACCGTGACTACCTCCCTCCATCTCTAGAACCCCAACTCCACCATCCACTGGACCAGTGTTAAATCAGTTTACGTCAGCGTTCCCTCGCTCTCTCTCTCTCTACCTCTCTCTTCCTCGCTCTCTCTCTCTACCTCTCTCTTTATCCCGCCATGTATCTCTTTCTCCCCCTCCGCCCCTCTCTCCCTCCCTCCCTCCCTCCCTCTATCTCAGTGAGGACACGGCTATCCCGGTGACTCTGGACGGTCAGAGGCTCATCATGGCCAATGGCACACTGATCCTGCGCTCTGTGAAAGCTGAGGATTCTGGGTATTACACGTGCACGGCCACCAACACGCTGGGCTTTGACACCATCATTGTCAACCTGCTGGTGCAAGGTGAGACCCAGCACACTGGAATCACCCTCTTATTGGTTAACCAGTTGTGATCTAGTACGCTGACCGTGTGCGTGTGTCCCTGTAGTTCCTCCAGACCAGCCCCGTCTGACTGTCTCCACCACCTCCACCTCCTCTATCACCCTGGCCTGGATCCCTGGGGACAACGGAGGATCCTCCATCAGAGGTATTTACCAGTCTTGCTGTGCCCGAGCATATGTTTACATTTGCTTTTCTTTTTTTTAAATGTAGCTCACTTCTCTCTCCTGCGGTTCAGCCAACACCTGTGCTTTTTCTTTCTTTCCATCCCAGTCCCTGTGCCCGTCCTTCTCCTCTCTCTTATTTAGTCTTTCCATTCATCCTCTGTCTCTCTCTCTCTGCTTGCCCTCTGTCCATCTCTCCATTCTGTCTCTTTGTTAGTTTGCATTACCATGCTATCTGTTTATTGACTGGTGGTCCACTGTTTTGGTCCACTGTTTTGGTTCCTAGTTAAGGAGCTGTCTCATTGATTATCTGACTACCGTGCTGTGTGTGTGTGTGTTCAGTGTGTGTGCAATGTTCAGTGTGCGTATTTGTTCAGTGGGCTCTGTTTTAACAAACCTAATGCAATGGTAAATGTAACTGCTGACACTAGGGCTTTTGGTCCAGGGGTGTCAGTAATACTTTTGTAATTTTCACAGTCGTTATTATGAGCGCAATAGCTGGCGGTATCGCGAAAGGGCTGGGTTTGGATGAATAAACAAGTTGTAGGTGTGCCAAGGGCTTGGCCACTCACTGGCCAATCGAGGCATTCCATGGCTTAAGCGTGCATGCGTTTGTCTCATGTTCTGTAGGTTATTGATGTCTTTGCATTGCCGTCTAACTCCAAATCGTCTGGGGGCGCCGAAATATTATCATCCTAGTCCATTGTGGATTGATACTACAGTTTATTAAATAGCACAGGCTACAGTAACGAGTGACAGAAAAACAGTAGCCCACCTCAGCGCAAGCAAGCTTTGTTCGTTTGTGTACCATGCTATCTGTTTATTGACTGGTGTCCACTCTGTTTTGGTTCCCAGTTAGGGGAGCTGTCTCATTGACTATCTGACTACCATGCGGTGTGTGTGTGTGTGTTCACTGTGTGTCCAATTTGCAGTGTGCATATTTGTTCAGTGGGCTCTGGTAAATTACCAATCCTAGCGCTTAGGTTTGAAAATAGAATGCCGGCTTGAATAGGTTTAAATTGCAAACGAGCGTGCGTTTTGACAATTGCATTGGCTTAACAGCAGCCAAAAATAGAGCCCAGTATACACACCTTTTCAACAGGCAGTCTTTGATTCACTTCGCCTGTGTTTGTATTAGTGCATCTCTCTCTGTAAGTTTGTCTGTCCCTCCGGATGTCTGTCTGTATGTCCTGTGTCTGGTGTCTCTCTGTCCATAAGGTGGTCTGTGGGACTGACAGTAGCTACCATGTTCATAGGAGTCTACGACTAATCCTGCCAACCTGTCCCATGTGATCCACTGATGACAGTGTAGACATAGACTCCTCAGTTCCCCGGGCGCTGAAGACGTGGATGTTGATTATGGCAGCCCCCCACACCTCTCTGATTCAGAGGGGTTGGGTTAAATGCGGAAGACACATTTCAGTTGAATGCTTTCAGTTGGTGGTGGTAGGGAGAGGGAGACTGGTTGGCTTTATCCACTGTTTGTCTGGGAAAGTAGTAATACCTCTAAAAGCACACTAAAAAGCCAGTAGGCTTTCTACACAGGTCAATCCGTCTGGCATGCCACCCTTTATTGTGCCATCTGCCAGAGAGAAAGAAAGACAGACAGAGATGGAGGGAGAGAGAGAGAGAGAGAGAGCAGAAGAGAAGGGTCAGAACTAGAGAGAGAGTTATAAACAGACTATAAATCCAAGGCAGCTGATTATTACTGCAGATGCCATATTGTGTTCTCATTTGCATATATGCCCGGTCAGCGCCCTCCCAAACCCAGCTGGGGGCTTCTGGGAACGTAATGGCGGCATAGAACAGTCATAAATGCAGCCTTCTCCATCTGGATCTATGGTAGTGGAGGAGATGTATGACGCACCATCCCCCTCTGGTGTTATCCAGTGGTACTGACACAATGAAATCTGAACCTGGCTGAATGAACCAGCTGAATATTGCAAAAATATTTGGGTATCTGGCGCGTTTAAATGTTCAAGTATTTACATGTAATGTATTATTTCAAATTTTCTCTTTTATCAGAAGGTTGAAAAATAACATCTGAAAAGAAGAACAATGTGTGTGTGTGTGTGTGTGTGTGTGTGTGTGTGTGTGTGTGTGTGTGTGTGTGTGTGTGTGTGTGTGTGTGTGTGTGTGTGTGTGTTCCCCAGGTTTCGTGCTGCAGTACTCGGTGGACAACATGGAGGGTTGGAGGGATGTGTTCATCAGTTCCAGTGAGAGGTCCTTCAAGCTGGACAACCTACGCTGTGGCACCTGGTACAAGGTCAAACTGGCCGCCAAGAACAGCGTGGGAGCGGGACGCATCAGTGAAATCATCGAGGCTAAGACCCACGGACGAGGTAAGGGAGAGGGGGAGGATGGCCCGGGGGATACAGGGACATGGGAGGGTTTAGTCGACAGGAGAGGCGAGGAGGGGCAGAGAGGGAGGACCTAAAGTAGATGGTTATAGGTGTGAGAGGGGTAATGGCTATAGGTGTGAGAGGGGTAATGGCTATAGCTGTGAGAGGGGTAATGGCTATAGCTGTGAGAGGGGTAATGGCTATAGCTGTGAGAGGGGTAATGACTATAGCTGTGAGAGGGGTAATGGCTATAGCTGTGAGAGGGGTAATGGCTATAGCTGTGAGAGGGGTAATGGCTATAGCTGTGAGAGGGGTGATAGTTATAGCTGTGAGAGGGGTGATAGTTATAGCTGTGAGAGGGGTGATGGTTATAGCTGTGAGAGGGGTGATGGTTCTAGCTGTGAGAGGGGTAATGGCTATAACTGTGAGAGGGGTAATGTTATAACTGTGAGAGGGGTAATGTTATAGCTGTGAGAGGGGTGATGGTTATAGCTGTGAGAGGGGTGATGGCTATAACTGTGAGAGGGGTGATGGCTATAACTGTGAGAGGGGTGATGGCTATAGCTGTGAGAGGGGTGATGGTTATAACTGTGAGAGGGGTAATGTTATAGCTGTGAGAGGGGTGATGGTTATAGCTGTGAGAGGGGTGATGGCTATAACTGTGAGAGGGGTGATGGCTATAACTGTGAGAGGGGTGATGGCTATAGCTGTGAGAGGGGTGATGGCTATAGCTGTGAGAGGGGTGATGGCTATAGCTGTGAGAGGGGTGATGGTTATAGCTGTGAGAGGGGTAATGGTTATAGCTGTGAGAGGGGTGATGGTTATAGCTGTGAGAGGGGTGATGGTTATAGCTGTGAGAGGGGTAATGGTTATAGCTGTGAGAGGGGTAATGGGTATAGCTGTGAGAGGGGTAATGAGGTAGACAGGTAGATTCATAGAATTCAATCACACTTACCATATCATAATATTTCAAAAAAACTGTTTAGTGAGAACTAACACCTTCCTGCCCCACCTCTTCCAGAGCCCCAGTTCAATAAGGAACAGCCAGTGTTCACCCACGTCAACTCTACCCACGCCCGGCTCAACCTGCAGGGCTGGGCGAGCGGTGGCTGCCCCATCACGGCCGTGCTGCTGGAGTTCAGACCTAAGGGCAACTGGGCGTGGCAGAACGTGCGCACCAACGCCACGGCCGACGTGTTCCTGGCTGAGCTCCGCGAGGCCACCTGGTACGAGCTGAAGATGAAGGCTTGTAACAGCGCCGGCTGCGGGAACCAGAGCTCTCAGTTCGCCACGCTGGACTACGATGGCAGTGAGTATAAGCTGGTTTAATTTCTCTGGCCTGTGTGGTCCAGTGGTTAGTGTCGCGGACTCTGAGTCGGCATGAGTCCAGAGAATGATAAGTGTGTGCAAAGCTGTCATCAAGGCAAAGGATGGCTACTTTAAAGAATGTCAAATATAAAATATATTTTGATTTGTTTAACACTTCTTTGGTTACTACATGATTCCATATGTGTTATTTCATAGTTTTGATGTCTTCACTATTATTCTACATGTAGAAAATCGTTAAAAAAAATCTAAAATTATTATGAGTAGGTGTGTCCAAAAGTTTGACTGGTACTGTATTTAAAACCTGATATAATGTCTTATAACCTTGTCATATAACCTGATATAATGTCTTATAACCTTGTCATATAACCTGATATAATGTCTTATAACCTTGTCATATAACCTGATATAATGTCTTATAACCTTGTCATATAACCTGATATAATGTCTTATAACCTTGTCATATAACCTGATATAATGTCTTATAACCTTGTCATATAACCTGATATAATGTCTTATAACCTTGTCGTGTAACCTGATATATTTTCTAAGCAGGTACCATCCCTCCCATCAAGTCAGCGCGGCCGGAGGGCGACGACGTTAAGAAGCTCTTCTCCATCGGCTGCCCTGTCATCCTAGTCACTCTGGTCGTCGCCCTGCTCTTCATCATCCGCAAGAAACGCAAAGAGAAGAGACTGAAGCGACTGAGAGGTGAGGGGGGAAAAGGGGGAGGGGGGGTGAGGAAGAGAGAGGTGTGGAGAAGAGCTATGAGGTTGACTAAGGGAGGGAGCGAACGAGAGGAGAGGGGGTGAGAAGAAAGATGGATCTGGGGTGAGAGAGGAAGGAGAGGTGTGGAGAAGAGACTGAGGGGTGAGAGAGGGAGGAGAGGACATTTTGGAGAGAGAGCGTAAGGAAGATCTGACTAATTGTTCTCCATATAACTGAAGCCCTGCTCTTTCTTTACGTTCCCTCTAGATGCCAAAAGCCTGGCTGAGATGCTGATCAGGTAATATATCTTCTCTCTGCTGTTCCTCTGTTTACAGTTCATACCCCAATGGAAGCATTCATACAACACACTGAAATTAACATTTTAGAGAACATTACAAATGTGTGGTTACCTTACCTCTAGATATAGTAAATGTCTTAAGATGGATCAATCCTATTTCTGAAAATGGGAATTTACGCTCTCTGTGTGTGTGTGTGTGTGTGTGTGTGTGTGTGTGTGTGTGTGTGTGTGTGTGTGCCTTGTGTCCCTGGAGCAGTAAGAATAACCGGAGCTTTGACACCCCTGTGAAGGGGCCCCCCCAGGGCCCCCGACTCCACATCGATATCCCCAGAGTCCAGCTGCTCATCGAGGACAAGGAGGGCATCAAACAGATCGGTGTGTGTGTGTGTGTTGCTGTGTTTTGATGAGTGCCTACCTGATACGGATGTTATTACTATTTTCGACCTACACTATAATGCAAATGTCTGTTCATGAATGAGTATGAATCATCAGTCGTGAATAATTGTTCCTTCTGTCAATCCCTCTGCTAGGTGAAGACAAAGCCACCATCCCAGTGACGGACACAGAGTTCAGCCAGAATGTGAATCCACAGAGCTTCTGTACGGGTGTGTCTGTGCATCACCCCGCCCTCATCCAGAACACCGGCCCTCTGATTGATATGTCCGATATCAGACCAGGGACCAGTAAGTGGAGAGCCCTAACTGCTCTACATCGTAAAGTTCTATTATATCTTGTCCATTCCTTCCATCATTGCCTTCAACTTGCTGACTCTTGTGTTCTCCTCCCTTTCTCCCACCTCCTTCCTCCCTCTCCCCCCGCCCTTCCTCCCACCTCTCCTCCTTCCTCCCTCTCCCCCCTCTCCTCCTTCCTCCCTCTCCCCCCG
This sequence comes from Salmo salar, assembly GCF_965601325.2. Taxonomy (NCBI): domain Eukaryota; kingdom Metazoa; phylum Chordata; class Actinopteri; order Salmoniformes; family Salmonidae; genus Salmo; species Salmo salar. Next base: position 48,896,450 of record NC_138310.1, on the reverse strand, counting down.
CCCTTCCTCCCACCTCTCCTCCGTCCTCCCTCTCCTTCCTCCCTCTCCCCCCGCCCTTCCTCCCACCACTCCTCCCCTCCTCCACCTCTCCCCCTTCCTCCCTTCCTCCCCCTCCCCCCGCCCTTCCTCCTTCCTCCCTCTCCCCCCTCCCTTCCTCCCACCACTCCTCCCCTCCTCCACCTATCCTACCTTCCTCCCCCCGCCCTTCCTCCTTCCTCCCTCTCCCCCCTCTCTTCCTCCCACCACTCCTCCCCTCCTCCACCTCTCCTACCTTCTTCCCACCTCCTCCTCTCTTCCCTCTCCTCCCTCTCTCCCCCGGTAGACCCGGTGTCGAGGAAGAGCGTGAAGTCGGCCCACAGTACGAGGAACCGCTACTCCAGCCAGTGGACCCTGACCAAGTGCCAGTCGTCCACGCCCGCCCGTACCCTCACCTCTGACTGGCGCACCGTGGGCTCCCAGCATGGCATCACCGTCACCGAGAGCGACAGCTACAGCGCCAGCCTTTCACAGGACACGGGTGAGCCTGGCACATCTTGCGCACGCACGCACACACACACACACACACACACACACACACACACACACACACACACCCTCATGGTATACACACACACTCATGACACACACACTCTTGTAACACACACACTCATACTATATACACACACACACACACACACAAACAGTATTGACATACATACATACATACATACATACATACATACATACATACATACATACATACATACATACATACATACATACATACATACATACATACATACATACATACATACATACATACATACATACATACATACATACATACATACATACATACATACATATACAAAGGACACAAGTGAGCCACCCAAAACATAGGCTACATACACACACATTGTAGTGCAAGGAGATGGTGTAAGATTGGTGCATTTCATGTACAACACCAACTCTCTCTCTCTCTTTCTCGGTCTCTCCCTCTCGCTCTCTTTCTCTGTCACTCTCTCCCTCTCCCGCTCTCACTCCCTCTCGCCCTCTGTCTCCCTCTCTCTCTCTCTCTCCCTCTCTTTGTCATCAGATAAGGGGCGTAACAGCATGGTGTCTACAGAGAGTGCGTCGTCCACCTATGAGGAGCTGGCGCGGGCCTACGAACACGCCAAGCTTGAGGAGCACCTGCAGCACGCCAAGTTTGAGATCACTGAGTGCTTCATCTCAGACAGTTCCTCAGACCAGATGACCACGGGCACCAACGACAACGCCGACAGCATGACCTCCATGAGCACGCCGTCCGAGACGGGCCTGTGTCGCTTCACCGCCTCGCCACCCAAACCCCAGGACTACGACCGCGGCAGACCTACCAACGTAGCCGTGCCCATCCCCCACCGCGCCAACAAGAGCGAGTGGACTGGCAAAAGTGAGTATGAGACCTGCGCAAATGATCCTATAGGTCGGTGTAATGTAAAGGCCTCTAAGCATGGTTAGAGTGAGCAGGGTTGATTGCTGTACTTTAGACACATACCGGTACTCTGACATATAACAAATGTACCTGATAAAGATGCTTGTCAAATCCTCTCTTTCATCCCCTCATCCCAGGTGACTACTGTAACCTTCCCCTCTACATGAAGACAGACCCTTTCTTCCGGAAGCAGTCGGAGCAGCATGACCCGTGCCCGGTGGTGCCGCCCCGTGAGGCCTCCATCCGCAGCCTGGCCCAGCGGGCGTACCACACCCAGGGCCGCCACATGACTCTGGACTCCTCCAAGCAGCAGCAGGCTCTGACTGTGGGCCACGCTGGCCTGGCCGGCCTCAGCGGCTCAGGGGGAGCATCAGGGGGTGGTAGTGGTGTAGGAGGGGCGACTGGAGGGCCTTCTGGTGGTTCCAGCACCACCTCCCTGTCTCAGAGGACTCTCACCATGCCCGGTTCCTCCTCTTCCTCTGCCCAGAGCGCCGCTGCTGCCGCTACCGCCTCGGCCAGCGGGGGAGCCACGGGGGGAGACTCCAGAGACTCTCTGCTGGAGAGCAGCTCGTCAGGCCTGGGCAGACTAGAGAGACAGAAGCAGGCGGCTGGCGGGGCCTACTCCAAATCTTATACACTGGTGTAGCTGGAGCCGCCACTGGTGTAGATGTTGGAGCCTTGGGAAGGGTTAGGGGCCACACAGACACACGTACACACACCTGGCGCCTGCACTGTCAGGCCAAAGGGGCCGCTAGGCAGGGGCCAGATTGGGGTTTTTATAGCACAGGAGTTCGTCTTCTTTCTGCCAGTTTGTGTTTTCTCTGTCTATCCTTTTCTCTCTCTGTCTCGTTTTCTTCCCCTCTCTATCTATTTTTTAAATTTTATCTTCCCTGGAAATAACTTGCCAAACGCAACATAATTGTAATATTTGTTTTTTCAAACTTTTTTTTCTCTCTCTCTTTCTCTCTCGTTATCTGTTAAGACACCTCAGAACTTATGCACAAAATACTTTCCATGTGCACTTCTTTTCTTGAATTCAGAACGGTAAACGGAAAAAAAAAAAATATATTTAGAGTTTCACATAAACCTGTCTAGATGTTTTAGGCTGTTTTACGTGTTCCTTTTCATATCTCTGAACAGAGAGTTCAGAATTCATACAGCAGCGCATTGCCACGGAAAGTGCTTATGCATAAACCAACAACCTTGGTGTCTGTCTCTGGCCCTCCAAAGCCATCCCGGTAGGGACTCACACAAACAGGTAACAGACTGTGGTTTCAACGACGATGTTGGAGGAGTCTGGGGGGATTTTTTTCACGCAATTCATGACACGGCATAGAGTGTTGATGACTCTTTTATAGGACACCAGGAAACGGAGCGAGGGGGAAAAAACTGGAATCGTCCTCACACGAAAGATGAATCTGAACTGTTTTTGGTTTTTTTTACATTTTATTCCTCTTTTGGAATATATATACTCATGTGCATTAAAAGAGGGTAGAATGGATTCACAGAACCTTCACAAGCCTGTGTGTGTGTGTGTGCGTGTATATGTGTAAATATGTATACATGTGGCTGGCACACACCTGCAGTGGACCTTTTTAATCAATCTGTATGCTGACTCCTTGGCGGAGGCGTGAGTTGAAAACCTCCTGTCCATCTGCTACTGACAGTGTTTTGGGGACGATGATGTCACACTGTATGACGTCACATGTCGGTCTCTCCCTTCTGGACTGTGTGATTGACACTGGCAGCATCGCCTTGGAGACAATGAGTTGATTTGCTGTGCATTAGAGGTGCCACCCCTCCTCTTGGTCCTCTCTCTCGTTCTCTCCGTCCCCCTGAAGCAGGAAGAAGACCCTTTGTTCTGTCGTTAATTCGCGCTTGGTGCCAGACACCCCCATTCCTTCATACTGCCCCTCGGTCTACCCAAACCCCTGTAACCCTTCCCCATCACCCCACACCCCCACCCTCCATACTCCACCCCGTCCATACAGTCTCACTGTGACCTTCTAGCACACTCTGCTAGGCAGACAGACATTTATGACAATAGTTGGGACTGACTGACAAATGGACTGCAAGACAACAGAAAGACTGACTGATAAAAGATGAAACAGATGAAAAGATGGATGGATGAACAAGTTTCAGATTGAAACAGAGGAGAATGTACAAACATGATAATGCAGCGAGGAACATTGATTTCCAGGGAGAGATGGAAAGATAAGGCCGACAAAGGAGTTGTGTAAGTGTTTAGGGAAGGATGAAAGAGATGGCAGGTGAACATGAGTTATTCTTATGAAATGAAGTGGTCTCCAGAATAAATATGTTGTCGAAGGCCCCCCCCATCCCACTAAAACGTGTTTAAACTTATTGTTGGGTTCTGTTGACGTTTCTGTTATTATTTATATTGTTCATTATACACCCAAAGCTTAGCCCCATGACAAAGAAACGTCCTAAAAAAATAAAAATAATTGCTCACAATATTTGCAATGGAACATTTCAAATCAGGGCTCTCACAATATATAAAAAAAAATATATACAATATTTGTTGTCAAAGATGTGTACATATATATTTATATCTAAATATATAGCAAATATATAACTATTGAATAACGTAGAGAGATATAAAGTCATCGTAATGAAAAAATATATAAAAAGTGAGACAATCGCTCAGTGGATGAAGCCGTAGGTTAGGAGGAAGATGAGAAAGTGGGTCGAAGAATGGGAAACGGCTAGCACAACCAAGAAAGATATAGATGAAATAGAGAGCGAGCTACAGTATCTGAGGCCGAGTTTGGGGATGTGAACATTGATGCCATGGTCTCATGGGCGTTTGCCCCTGTGCCAGGTACATAGGTAGCTACAGTGCAGGAGCACAACTACACCAAACATGCCATTCAGGATGCAAAGTGTCTAAGTAGTTAATGATGGGTAGTACCTTAGCCAGTGAGGTCCGTTGCAAACTAATGCTGTCGATTTAGCATTTTGTAATGGTCAGAATGCCTTGTGGTCTGTGAACCCAATGGCAGCCAGTGTGGTTACTGTGTCTAATAACATCAGACCGGTGGTTGATTTGGTTTGGAGTTGCCCCTGTGGTCCACTGTGGTGAAGAATAGACACTGCTGTCATTTTGTGATCAGAATGTTTTTTTGTGGTCAGTGAGGTAAAGTGTGTTCATTGCGGTCAGCACAACCCTCTTTTAATTGTATTCTGTGGAAAGGGTGAGGGACATCACTAACATGAGAAAGGAAGATTTCAGGGAACCTCTAACCGTTTATAAGTACTTGTAGTGGATAGTTAGTGTGTAGCAGCTTCAGAGCTGAGTCACTTAGCTGAGGCAACATCCACTGTTGATTTCAGCTCAGAGCCTAACCCTGGCAGAACTAACCCTGGCACAACTAACCCTGGCACATGGGGATTCAGGTAACTGTGGTGGGCAATGCCAAGGCACCAACCCACCTTCTTATTGTCTACATCCCCAAATCTAAGGCCAACTTAAAAGTATGACCCTACTTCAGGTGTTAAGAGAGTGCAAAGGGTGGAACCAAATGTAACCTGTTGTATTGCACCTTCCGAAGGTGTGTTCTGTTGACAACCTCCATGACGTCTCATGACTGAACTTAGTGAAGACAGCACATAGTGACCTCTGTGTTTTACCGTTGTCATTATGTCCCTGCACAGTACTCCTATTCCGGACATACATATAACTGTTATAACTGAGAACACTCACGCTCCCTGCCTGTTGCAGACAGTGAACAGGCAGGGAGCGTTTGCAGAGAGAAGAATCTTTTCTTTCCGTTGATATTATTATGGTACTCTTTTATTTTGCTTTGGCTGCCTTGGTTATGCAATTATCTTGAAACGGTTTGAGACGCACAGTGGCGTCACGTGAAGGGGCAGGCCTGTCTAGCCAATTGAAATCAGGGACTCCCTAGCTCCAACCAATCACAGGAAAAGCTGTGTGCATATTGGGTGGGGTCAGGAATCAAACTCCCTCCCCAACCTACCCTAACCTTTGCCCCACCTATTTGACTAACCAGACCATCTTTTTCACCTGGTAATAACATGTGTCTTGTGATCAGATTTGACCCAAAATGTCTACTCCAGCCCAATTTGATCGGGTATGACCGGATGTGACCAAAGATCCATTCCCAGGACACATGTTAACACCAGGTCTAAAGGGGGTCTCAGATTACCCCCTCCCTGCACCTCCTGCCACAACAGCATTGCTACCCCACTATTAAAGACTCTTGTACATAGCAAAGTGTTTTGTATAAATACGTACTATTTTCAACATCTCCAGATGAAACCAGGGCACAATGTAAATGTTGATTAAAGTTATAACTTGAAACAGGAGAGGGTTAAAGAAAATTATAGAATTATAGTAACACTGCTTACAATTACAGTTTTGAATGGGGCAACAACAACAACAAAAAAATCCAGAGTGGACCACATATCGGCTTTCACAATTGGTTCCTCTTTTTCAAGAGGTTTTGTTGAGTTCATTTTTGGGAGCCATTGATTGCTTTGTATTGATTTTCTTTTTTGTAGTATTTTTTATTTTTATTTCTGTTGAGGAAAAACGGCATTGCATGCTCTGAATATTTTGCTGGTTATAAAAAGGAAAATGGAGAAACAAACACGAGAAAGGGGTGAGGGGAAAAAAGCATTCCTAAACTTTTATGGAAACGTTGCTTCAATTTGCAATTGCTTGTTTAACTCCACGGTTTTTTTTTCTATGAAAACAAACAAAACTAGAAAAAGAGTACTCCAACACCTTGTGCAATAAAGCTATCTTTCTATGAGTCAAGTCTTCCTTTTTCCATCCTTTCCTTTATGCTGGATTAAGGGGTGTATTTATTTGTACAGACCGTGGCAAAATGTTTTGCAATGGAAAACATTTTGAAACTAAAACGAGCAAGTCTTATTGAAAACCTCACAAGAATGATTGATTATGCAGTAGGAATAACACAAATGTGAAATTGGAGCAATCCATTACTTCGACACGAGGTAACAACAAAAAGAAAACCAATCCAGGATTACTGAGGAGTTTAATGGGTGTATATGTTTTTTATTTACATTCCATCTATTTGAAACATAATGCATACAGTACAATGTGCATGCTCTCACACAGAGATGCTGACACTCTCACACGCTCGCAGACACACACAAACATACTCTCACACGTTTTAACCTTTATTTAACCTGGCAAGTCAGTTAAGAACAAATTCTTATTTACAACGACAGCCTAGGAACAGTGGGTTAACTGCCTTGTTCAGGGGCAGAACGACAGAATGTTACCTTGTCAGCTCGGGGATTCGATCTAGCAACCTTTTGGTTACTTGCTCAACACTCTAACCACTAGGCTACCTGCCGCACATAAATATCTTCACAAATATAAATATGTAGATAAGCATGTAAAGGACCTATTATTCATGTATACATATATTTTTTGTCACATAGTATAACACAGGAAGTGTGTAATATTTTGTCAGTTAAATTAATGCTTGAATGTATGTGTCTGTACAATGTTCGACATACAGTACCAGTCAAAATTTGGACACGCACTAATTCAAGTGTTTCTTTATTATGACTATTTTCTACATTGTAGAATAATAGTGAGACATCAAAACTATGAAATAACACATATGGAATCATGTAGTAACCAAAAAAGTGTTAAACACTACACAATATTTGAGGTCAAAGTAGCCAACCCTGATGACAGCTTTGGACACTCTTGGCATTCTCTTACCAGCTTCATGAGGTAGTCACCTGGAAAACATTTGAAGTAACAGGTGTACCTTGTCAAAAGTTAATTTGTGGAATTTCTTTCCATCTTAATGCGTTTGAGCAAATCGGTTGTGTTGTGACAAGGTAGGGGTGGTATGTAGAAGATAGCCCTAATTGGTAACAGCTCAAATAAGGAAAGAGAAACGACAGTCCATCATTACTTTAAGACATGAAGGTCAGTCAATAAGGAACATTTAATGAACTTGGAAAGTTTCTTCAAGTGCAGTCGCAAAAACCATGACCTGCTATGTTGAAACTGGCTCTTATGAGTACCGCCACAGGAAAGGAAGAACCAGAGTAACCTCTGCTACAGAGGATACGTTCATTAGAGTTACCAGCCGCTGAAATTGCAGCCAAAATAAATGAGTTCAAGTAACAGACACATCTCAACATCAACTGTTCAGAGGAGACTGCGTGAATCAGGCCTTCATGGTCGAATTGCTGCAAAGAAACCACTACTAAAGGACACCAATAATAAGAAGAGACTTGCTTGTGATAAGAAACACGAGCAATGGACATTAGACCTGTGGAAATCTGTCCTTTGGTCTGATGAGTCCAAAATAGGTTCCAACCGCCGTGTCTTTGTGAGACGCAGAGCAGGTGAACGGATGATCTCCGCATGTGTGGTTCTGACCGTGAAGCATGGAGGAGGAGGTGTGATGGTGTGGGGGTGCTTTGCTGGTGAAACTGTCAGTGATTTATTTAGAATTCAAGGCACACATAACCAGCATGGCTACCACAGCATTCTGCAGCGATTACGCCATCCCATCTGGTTTGCACTTAGTGGGACTGTCATTTGTTTTTCAACAGGACAATGACCCAACACACCTCCAGGCTATTTAAGGGCTATTTGACCAAGAAGGAGAGTGATGGAGTGCTGCATCAGATGACATAGCCTCCACAATCACCCGACCTCAACCCATTTGAGATGGTTTGGGATGAGTTGGACCGCAGAGTGAAGGAAAACCAGCCAACAAGTGCTCAGCAAATGTTGGAACTCCTTCAAGATTGTTGGAAAAGCATTCCAGGTGAAGCTGGTTGAGAGAATGCCAAGAGTGTGCAAAGCTGTCATCAAGGCAAAGGGTGGCTACTTTGAAGAATCAAAAATATATTTTGATTTGTTTAACACTTTTTAGGTTACTACACGATTCCATATGTGTTATTTCAAAGTGTTGATGTCTTCACTATTATTCTACAATGTAGAAAATAGTAAAAATAAAGAAAAACCCTTGAATGAGTAGGTGTGTCCAAACTTTTGACTGGTCCTTCATATAAAGTCAATCTATACTATTTCCTTTGGTATACATGCTATGAAAGATGGCTAATGGAGTTAGATTAAATGTTTGGGCCTCTGCTCTTTACATTTTAGAGAGGACTCTGTCTGTCTGTCTGTTCGTGTCCCCCGCCAGTGTATTTGTGTCCGTCTGTCTGTCATGCAGAGCTCCGGTGGTGCGGGTTCGGTTCTACTTGGTCTCCTTCTTCTTCTGCTGGTACTTCCTGAACTGGTTCTGGATGGTGGCCGCAGCTTTCTCCACAGGCAGAGTGGGGCTGAGAGGCGCCGCTGCACACCCGTTACTGCACGCGGAGTCTTTCCGATTGCACGTCAGGAGACAGGGTACAGTCAAAGTGGCAACAGCAACAGCCAGCGTTGCATTGGGGAAGATGTCCGAATTTACTGTGTGTAACAACGTAGCAAGTACATAAGTAGTAAGGCACAAGTGGTCTTTAACGTTAGGGGTTATGAAGTTATGTAGCCTTTCAGCAAGCCTCTATGTGGGTAGGTGATTATACTTCATTATTATAGATATATTGCCGTGGACTGTTCAGTGTCATAGATAAGAAAAATATGAATCCACACACTCGTATGCTGCTCCCGAAGTGTTTTAAAGAGAAAAGGATGTCTCGACCCGTTACTGGGTTGTAATGAGGAAGACCTAGTCAAACCTTTGTCCATTTCTCATTCAACACTGTGGGAGCAGCATACCAATGCGCCAATTCAAAAAATATATCAACATTTTTTTCCTCTCGGATTCAGCATCTGGGAAATGTTTTCTAGATGTGTGCATTTCACTCTTTGAAACATAGTTTGGTCTCAGACTCACTCTTTCTGAACACTCCTACGCTGTTCCTCGTCTGGCTGTCGCACTGCAAAGAAGAATACAGTGTAAACTGGCAAAGCAGCTACAATCAAAAGCATTACAGAAAAAAAAGGTTGTTAATCTGCAGGTGAAAAAAGAACAAATGTTTTGGGTTCTGATGGGGTACGTCAGTGTAACTAAGAACAACTGTTTTGGGTTCTGATGGGGTACGGCAGTGTAACTAAGAACAACTGTTTTGGGTTCTGATGGGGTACGGCAGTGTAACTAAGAACAACTGTTTTGGGTTCTGATGGGGTACGTCAGTGTAACTAAGAACAACTGTTTTGGGTTCTGATGGGGTACGGCAGTGTAACTAAGAACAACTGTTTTGGGTTCTGATGGGGTACGGCAGTGTAACTAAGAACAACTGTTTTGGGTTCTGATGGGGTACGACAGTGTAACTAAGAACAACTGTTTTGGGTTCTGATGGGGTACGGCAGTGTAACTAAGCTCATGACGCATTTCTAGGTTATATTCTTCCAGAATCAACGGTCACATATCATTTATACGTAAAAAATGGATGTAGCAACTGCAGAATGTATCCCTCTCACTTACACACACACACATACACACACACACACACACACACACATGCTCATGCACACACACTCACAAACACACACACACAGGAGTTGCCTGGCTACTGCAGGCATGCCTGATTGTCCGTCTCCTGTTTGCTCAGTGTAAACGTCGGAGGTGGAATTTTGGACATGACTGTGTCATTCTTCACATGCCGTTCCAAGACATCCCAACTTGCAGACAGGCAGCTATGTGTCCCCATAGCTTAGGTCATGTAGCGAATGTAATTTTGTAGTGGTGTTTCAGTAGACAATTCTGGAAATGTTGGTAATTGATGCTTGTGGCCTTCAGCACTACAATAATGGAGGCCTGAAGGCAGGGAACACGCTGTGCGTTGTTGAATCCAAAGGTGTTGTTAATTAGCTGTTCATTGTGTAATTCTATCATCACAATGGCATTGAAAAGGCTAAGTTATGCAATACATCCCTCTGTCGGTATGCTTTGGTCTCTCTGTGTCAGATTGGCTTTGGCGCCCCCTGTCGCATCTGATGATTATGGCCTCAAACGTAAGGATTTCATGAGATTTTCACTACCTTATTCTTAATAAATGTCTAGGGAAACTATACTGAGCACTGTTAGATACCTCTAGACCATATACCTCCCTTCCCCTGTACATTTTTTAAGATAGTTATATCAGCAGATCGGTATCCCTTTAACCAGAGATCACACAGCTACAGCTGCACATGTTCTTGACACAACTGTGGGCCTTGACCTTTAGCAGAACCACACACACTAGCTCTCCGATCTCCGGTCTGGGTAATGTCCACAGACACAAATCCCCTCAATAGGGATTACAGGTACCGCCTTCTGGAGGAGGTGAAGCCTGGGTTTGGCCTGCCTGTCTGTCTGCCTGTCTGTCTGTCTGCCTGCCTGTCTGCTTTTCTCTGTGGAGCTGGGGCCTACATCATGTCTGACAGCAACCGTTTTTAAGTCATTTCAGATCAGGCTTTTCAAAAGCAAAGGATGCTTTAACTCGTTATTGTAACACCAAAAGTTATTGACTGCGCCCACATAACTTTATTTTCAGATTCCATCGTTTCTCGTGAAATAGTTCTCAGATAGAATGGCCTATCTTCCTCCTCTCTCTACATGCTTTCTTGTACACTGCTGCCATCCCCCACATCCTACTCTTAATCCCAGCCTGAGCCGTCACTGCTGCTGGAACACATGGCTACCTGCTGGCTAGATGTTGAGTCAAGGTCCTCAGTCAACGTTAACTAAGTCAAGGACATGCAGTGGGCGAGAACATGACTCCTCCTCCACAGCAGTCACCTCAGCACTTCACGTCGTGTGCGACGTTAGCTAACCCAAAATATTAAACAAAGAGGTATCTGAAACGGCCTGAAATCTAAGTGGTTTGTTTGAGTTGTTCACGTTATTCCACAAACCTGCTGCCGTGACACGTTGGAGATACGTTACTAGGAGGGGTGAGAGGATGAGGTGTTGAGGTGGTGTTAGGGGTGGGGTGCTGGAGGATGGGAATGTTTTGAGGGACTGACCTCAGCCGTTGCGCTGCTCCTCCTTTTGTGGGACACGTGGTGCACCTGCCAGGGCAGAGGGTGGGTCACCATGAAAGGCAACGGAGGATCACTGCGCGCAAATAGCACTCCTATCTGGGATAGACATGGAAAGGATTACATTTGCGTGTGGGTGTGTGTTCCTGAGCTTCCTGTTTACCTAAATGCCAGTGGAACACTCTTGTCGTGTATGTATGTGTTTTGTGTGTGAAAGAGAGGGGCATTAAACCCTGACTCTGTGTGTGAGAGAATTAAAGCCCCTTAAATCGGTGCGTGTGTGTGTGTTCATCCAATTACGTCAAATCCCGAAGTGAAACGATGAGATCAAGTTGAGTATTGACCCTCCGTTCACTTTCCTTTTCACGCATACAGACCACTAATCAGGACAACATCCTCAATATTTTCTCATTAAAAACACTCACTGTGGACAAAGCTATCTAAGATATTCCTTCTCACATAAAAAAAAGCTAATCAAACAGAATTCCATGCACCCCACCATACATATTGACATACCAAAGGCTAATGGTAATCCTGATCAACTAAACTAAATGTAGCATCCAAAGTTATTACATACATGGACAACTCCTTAGTGCACTTCATTATGACATTCGATGATGTTAGTTAGAGCTTACCAAAGCCTATCACGTGTGCAGTAAAGTGGCACAAAGTCAAATATACAGATTGAATGACCTCCAAAATCCATATCTAACTCCACAAGTCGGACCAGCTGTTAAAGGCATGTGAAAGTTATCAATAGACACGGCCTTACCTTTTCTACTACTCTGACCACCATGTACATAGCTGTTAGCATGGTAACTATCATCGTGACAACTATTCCTTAATGCCTGGGATAGGCCCGCTGTGATACTGCTTATTTCCCTTATGTCCTCAGTCCAGCCGTGGAAGAGAGATCCTGTACACTCTGATAGATCCAAATAGTCAGCGGAGTGCGCAGTAGGATGCTTCGTGGGAAGTGGATGGAAAACACAAACACACTGCTCTGTATACGCACACACACACACACACACACACAAAATCACACGCACCCACACATTCTCTGCCACGGCAGCCTAAGACCAATAAATAGCTTTGCGGTACAGAAATAGAGAGGCAGTAATCTTTTCCTCTACGCACAACGTTCATCCCTCAGGTGTGCCCTCACCTCCTTGACAGTCAGGGAAACTCTAGACTCTCTGGCCAACCCAGGTGGCAAAACATCATATATCATAGGTACGAAAGGCAATAGGTTAAGTCATATAGGCCAATTTGCATTCATAGCGTGGTTGTTGGTTGGACATCCTGGTCTAGCAGATGCCACTGCAGGCTAGTCTGCCTGGGGTCAGATGTAAAGCTACAGGTGAGCAGCAGCCAGGGCGTACACGATGCCGTGTCCAGGGATTTGTGACCAGATTTAGCTTAGACATAACAACAGGGCTTACTGCCCACTGGGCACGCCACTTAATTTCAACGTGGATAATTGGGTAATATTTGGTTCTCTAGTATGTCTGCAAAATGAATAACCCTCTACTGCACATCATTACCCTCAGGCAATAGAAAACCCTTTTCTACCTGGGCCCCAGGTAGCCTAGTGGTTAAAGCATTGGGCCAGTAACTGAAAGTTTGGTGGATAAAATCCCTGAGCTGACAAGGTAAAAATCTGTCATTCTACCCCTGCTAAAGGACACCAAGACTTGCTTGGGCCAAGAAACTAGCAATTGACATTAGACCGGTGGAAATCTGTTCTTTGGTTTGAGTCCAAATGTGAGATTTTCAGAACCATCCGCCGTGTCTTTGTAAGACGCAGAGTAGGTGAACGAATGATCTCTGCATGTGTGGTTCCCACCATGAAGCATGGAGGAGGTGGTGTGATGGTGTGGGGGGGGGGGGGGCTTTGCTTAACCAGCATGGCTACCACAGCATTCTGCAGCGATACGCCATCGGATCTGGTTTGCGCTTAGTGGGAATATAATTTGTTTTTCAACAGGACAATGACCCAACACACCTCCAGGCAGTGTAAGGGCTATTTGACCAAGAAGGAGAGTGATGGAGTGCTGCATCAGATAACTTGGCGTGTGTGTGCGTGTGTGTGTGAGAGAAGGTGATTGGACCTCTTACCTGTATATCAGGGGTGAATCTCTCCAACAGCAGCTGGTCGTCATGGAGTCTTAACTTACCATCCTGACAGGTAACAGACCTACTCCCACAGGTCCAGCAATCTACAGTTCATTCAGAAAGTATTCAGACCCCTCAACCTTTTCCACATTTTCTTACGTTACAGCCTTATTCTAAAATGTATTATTATTATTTTTCCCCCTCATCAATCTTCACACAATACCCCATAATGACAAAGCAAAAACTGATTTTTAGAATTCTTTGTAAATGTATTAAAAATAAAAAACTGAAATCCCATTTATCCTTTACTCATTACTTTGATAAAGCACCTTTGGCACAACTGTATTTGGGGAGTCTTCTTGGGTATGATACTGCAAGCTTGGCATAACTGTATTTGAGGAGTTTCTTCCATTCTTCTCTGCAGATCATCTCAAGCTCTGTCAGGTTGGATGGGAGCATAGCATCACTGCACAGCTATTTTCAGGTCTCTCCAGAGATGTTCGATCAGGTTCAAGTCCGGGCTCAGGCTGGGCAACTCAAGAACATTCAGAGACTTGCCCCGAAGCCACTCCTGCGTTGTCTTGGCTGTGTGCTTAAGGTCGTTGTCCTGTTGGATGGTGAACCTTCGCCACAGTCTGAGGTCCTGAGCACTCTGGAGCAGCTTTTCATAAAGGATCTCTCTGTACTTTGCACCGTTCATCTTTCCCTCGATCCTGACTAGTATCCCAGTTCCTGCCGCTGAAAAACATCCCCACAGCATGATGCTGCCACCCCCATGCTTCACCGTAGGGATGATTCCAGGTTTCCTCCAGAGGTGAAGCTTGGCATTCAGGCCAAAGAGTTCGATCTTGGTTTCATCAATCCAGAGATTCTTGTTTATTGTGATCTGAGATCCTTCAAATTCCAAGCGGGCTGTCATGGTTTTTACTGAGGAGTGGCTTCTGTCTTGCCACTCTGCCATAAAGGCCTGATTGGTGGAGTGCTGCAGAGATGGTTGTCCTTCTGGAAGGTTCTCCCATCTCCACAGAGGAACTCTGGAGGTCTGTCAGTGTGACTATGTGGTTCTTGGTCACCTCCCTGACCAAGGTCCTTCTCCCCCGATCGTTCAGTTTGGCCCGGGCTGCCAGCTCTAGGAAGAATCTTGGTGGTTCCAAACGTCTTCCATTTAAGAATGATGGAGGCCACTGTGTTCTTGGGGGAACTTTAATTTTTTTGGTACCCTTCCCCAGATCTATGCCTCAACACAATCCTGTCTCGGAGCTCTGAGGACAATTCCTTTGACCTCATAGCTTAGTTTTTTCTCTGACATGCATTGTCAACTGTGTGACCTTATACACACGTGTGTTCCTTTCCAAATCATGTCCCAATCAACTAAATTTACATCAGGTGGACTCCAATCAAATTGTAGAAACATCTCAAGGATGATCAATGGAAACAGGATGCATCTGAGCTCAAGGTCGAGTCTCATAGCAAAGGGTCTGAATACTTATATAAATAAGGTATTTCTAAAAACCTGTTTTCGCTCTGTCATAACGGGGTATTGTGTGTAGACTGATGAAGATTTTTATTCTTCATCCATTTTAGAATATGGCTGTAATGTAACAAAACGTGGAAAAAGGGAAATGGTCTGAATAATTTCCGAATGCTCAGGCACCAAAATAGTGGAGAAGTTGAGCCTCGCACTTCAACGCTTCAACGTTGTTGAGGAAATTGACACCTATGCTGTTGTTTAGTTTCTGCACCTACATCATATCACAGAGTCTACCTTTAAGTAGAGAGGACAATGCCATGCTGACTCGTGTTTACATGTGTGGGTGGGGTGGGGATAAGTCTTAAGAGAGCGCGAACAATGCAGAATCGGCGTTAACAAAGAAGAGCTCTCTAGAAGTGTGAAAATCTCAATGTCTTTCAAAGAGCATTTTATCAACTTTTGAAAAAGCATAACTATACCATATTTCCTCCCACTACAGCGTATGATTTACAATTTTAAAGCTCTTACATTTGATAGAAGCCTCAATGGTGAAATCCAGACACATTTTGTTGTGGTGGATGGGCCAATAAAAAAATTACTTGAAATTCATGTTGAATGCTGAACATTTACTTGTTTAAATATCGTCCTTTTTCAATTAGAAATATTTCAAATGCAATTCACACTGATAATGCCTCGCCTCTAAAGCACCTGAGTATGTTTTTTAAGCACAATTATTGTAGATGGACTGATATAGTATGGCTTGTTCCAAATGTTAAATCAGGAAGGGTTTTCAGATAACATGGTCAGTTAAAGTTGAAAAATGGAAAAGCAACTGTACAAATTCCGGTGGTTTTCTAGTGGAACAAATTAGGCCTACCACATGAGGGCAGCATAAAACAATTATTGACGCCGTATGTTGACAGCTCTTTGGATATCTGTTCTCTGTTTGAAACAGCCCACTGTAGCACATAATATTATAAGGTTTAACACTAATAACACCAGCCTTAGAATATCCATTGATTTTATGTATGCCTAATGTGCCAATGTCCGTTGTTAGAGACTGGTTGAGGGCTATTTGGCATTATCTATGGCCTATCAAACACTGTTGACTTGTAGCCTACATTATGCTTTAGGATTTAAAAAACTATATTTTAGTCATTTGGCAGACGCTCTTATCCAGAGTGACTTACAGGAGAAATATGGGTTAAGTGCCTTGCTCAAGGGCACATCAACATATTTTTCACCTAGCCGGCTCTGGGATTTGAACCAGCAACCTTTCGGTTACAGGCCCAAGATGCTTGACCAGCTGAAAAAACAGCATGCAGACAAAACAAGCCTTTCACAGTATTTCAAAATACAATCAAGGGAAAACACAGGTTGGAAAGCATATGGCTCCTGCTGAAAAGAGAAGACTTTATGCTGTAGACTACCAACATATTTGATAAACTTACAAATATTGTTTTACCAAGTTAAAGAAGAGAGAGATAGGCTTTCGGCATGAGTGCATTGGCAATCACCAGCGAGTGAGCTGCGCATCATTGGGTGAGTCAGTAAAACTGGAAAGCGTATTGTAGCCTAAAATATGTCTCCTCACACCTAAGTCTAGGCCAGGGGTACTCAACTCTTAACCTACGAGGTCCGGAGCCTGCTGGTTTTCTGTTCTACCTTATTATAAAGGTGTTTTTTTGTTTCTCAAGTGTTCCGGTACTGCAGAACTCCCCGGTTCACCCCCTCTCGTGCTCAATTTTTGTTCCCGGCACCTCTCCATTGACAAATTAAGCGCTGGAGAGAGAGATTGCATTCCCTTTCTCTACATCAGGGTTGTCAAACTCATTCCATGGAGGGCGAAGTGTCTGCAGGTTTTTGTTTTTTCCTTTCAATTAAGACCTAGACAACCAGGTAAGTGGAGTTCTTTACTATTCATCAATCAAGTACAAGGGAGGAGCGAAAACCCACAGACACTTGGCCCACTGGAATGAACTTCACACACGTCCCCCCTCCGTCTCCTCTTTATCCCATCTCCCTCACTCCCCCTTCTATCACCCCCTCCACCGTCTCCGGATCAGATGGTGACATTTTGATATGGATTCATTTCTCTATGACATTTACATTCTTTTGACATTTTGAGTCATTTAGCAGACGCTGTTATCCAGACCAACATACAGTGGTGAACGCATACATTTTTCGTGCTGTTTCCCTGTGGGAATTGCACCCACAACAACCGTGGCGTTGCAAGCACCGTTCTCTACCAGCTGAGCCAGGACCAAGAGATATGGACAGCGTAACCACATGGCTTCCCAGTCTACGTTTAAAGGGACAACTAAGACCCCTGTGTTGCAGGGCTCCCACTATGGCCAATGTTCTGTGTCTGCATGTACTCTATATGCATGTACTCTACAACTTCTAAATATCTTAGCTATATCAAAAATGTCTGAATTTGTAATTGTACTAATCATAGACAGTGATAATAATAGCCTACATATAGGTCAGGGATGGGCAACTCCAGTCCTTAGAGGCCTGATTGGTGGCACACTTTGCCCCCAGTATTAGCTGACACACATCTGACTCCAATAATCAACTAATCATGGTATTCAGTTTATAATACAATTAGTTTTATATGGTGTGTTAGCTAGGGCTGGGAAACGTGCGACACCAGTCAGGCCCCCTCTGACTGGATATGCACATCCCTGATATAGGTGATCAATTAGTTAATTGATGACCTTTTAATTGACATTCCCACTCAACTTCCAGGATGAGGAAGAAAACTACTCTTCTTCCCCTTTCTTCTGCTATGGCAGCCCAGAGCTCTTTGGAAGATAGCTCCCCTGAGCAGTCTGACCGGTCGCCCCCGAGGCCTCCATATACCCTCTCTGTCCTCGTGGCTGCCAATCTGGAGCCTCGCTCGCCTACCCAGGGCAGGCCCCGTGGGACCCGCAGGGCTTCCCAGGGCTCTGATGAAAGCCATGACCGGCCACCCAGGAGCCTGGACCTCCACACCCGCCCACCCAGGGCAGGCCCCGACGGGATCCCCAAGATTCCTCGCTCTGCCCGGCCTCTGAAGCTGCTGGAAATAGCCACTTCACGACTGGAGCCTACCCCATGCCTCTGGAGGCCTCCCTCCTCCTGTGTGCTCGGCAACTTCCTGCCGCCGTGCGGGAAAGCCCTGCCCCCCCTGGGGAACAGCAAGACAGGGAAGTGTGAGGCAATCACTTCCCAGGCAGCCACGACCCGTCCCCCCGTCCCGACCCGTCCGTCCCCCCCGTCCCCCCGTCCCTGGTATTGATGCCGTTGCCAGTTATAAAATGTTATGTCTGTTAGGCCTTTTTGCAGTCAATTTGTCATCTATACTGAACAAAAATATAAACGCAACATGTAGTGTTGGTCCCATGTTTCATGAGCTGAAATAAAATATCCCAGAAATGTTCCATAGGGACTAGAATTGTATTTCTTTTAATTTTGTTTTCATCCCTGTTAGTGAGCATTTCTTCTTTGCCAATATATCAATCCACCTGACAGTTGTGGCATATCAAGAAACTGATTAAACAGCATGATCATTACATTGTGCTGGGGACAATAAAAGGCACTCTAAAATGTGCAGTTTTGTCACGCAACACAATGTCACAGATGTCTCAAGTTTTAAGGGAGCATGCAGTTGGCATGCTGACTGCAGGAATGTCCACCAGAACTGTTGCCAGAGAATTGAATGTTCATTTCTCTACCATAATGTCACGCCCTGACCTTATATATCCTTATTATTCTCTATGGTTGGTTAGATCAGGGTGTGACACGGGTGGGAAATTCTATGTTTTCTGTTTCTTTGTTTTTGGGCGAGTGTTTTTCCCAATCAGAGGCAGCTGTCTATCGTTGTCTCTGATTGGGAATCATACTTAGGCAGCCTGTTTTCCACCTGAGTTTGTGGGATCTTGTTTTCTGTTTAGTGTCTGTGCGCTTTCGTTTTTGCCTTTTGGTATTTTGTTTAAAGTGTTTTTGTGAATAAAGGAATCATGAACACTTTCCACGCTGCGCTTTGGTCTACTCTTCCTACCACCACATAAGCCACCTCCAACGTCGTTTTAGAGAATTTGGCAGTACATCCAACCAGCCCCACAACCGCAGACCATGTGTAACCACACCAGCCCAGGACCTCCACATCTGGCTTCATCACCTGCGGGATTGTCTAAGACCAGCTACCCGGACAGCTGATAAAACTGAGGAGTATTTCTGTCTGTAATAAAGCCCTTGTGTGGGGAAAAACTCATTCTGATTGGCTGGGCCTTGCTCCACAGTGGGTGGGCTAATCTCCCAAGTGGGTGGGCAAATGCCCTCACAGGCCCACCGATGGCTGCATCCCTGCCTAGTCATGTAAAATCCATAGATTAGGGCCTATCCTTTTTATAAACTGTAACTCAGTAAAATCATTGAAATTGTTGTGTTTTATATTTTTGTTCAGTATACAAATTATTTGTAATTATGTTCCGGCCCGCTGACCATCCGCTCAAGAAATAATTGGCCAGCGGCTGAATGTAGTTGATGATCCCTGCCCTACACACCCTACTACAGTATACTGTAGCTCTCTAATGATGTTTGGGTCTTTTCAGACCAGAAGCCTCAGGGGCTCCCACCATGGTATGATCAGAGAGGGGACACTTCAAGAGCTGAGCCGTACCATCACAGGTCAGTCTAATAGCTAATACACCACTTTAGCTGCTCTACTTGGTCTAGTTATATGTGTAAGTGTCAAGGTCAAAGGTGACATCTCTCAATCAATTCCTGTTTGACAGGCTGGATGAAACCATCTGCTTCTACCACCCCCAAAGTATATTCACTCAGCAACACAACACAATTTTCAGAGAGAACGAAGACAGTCACATCATCAGGCTTCGACTACTGGATCCCATGAGGGCGTTTATGACTGTACTTCTGGTCCTGCTTGCCGGAACATAACATCACACTCAACCAGTACTAGACAGGATGAGCTCCACTGGACCCCCCCCCGCCCCCGCCCGTTCTCCAGGACTATCTAAAGTGGGGAAAGAAACATTAGTGGAGAGACATGCCTCTAGCCAGGGGGAGACTGGCTCAAAAGGAAGTCCGAACTCCAGTGCCACGTTCCAATTGAAATTACTACCGTCCCTTCCTTGACTTGGAGTGAGCCCTCCGATGACGTATCTATGACGTTTCGCAGAGTAAGTCCTTCCCAAGAGAAGGGAGTGGAGGTGGAATTGGCCGATTGGGACACACCTCAGGATTTAACCATCCAAAGTGGGAAAGAAAGAAGACTTCCGATCTCAAACACACTTTCAGATCAGATTGAGGACATAACCAGGGAAACAACTGTCTGAACTGGACTCTCACATACTCCAGGACTGAAGAATCCAAAGTGGGGAAACCATGGAGATGTCAATGACTTTGTTGGATCTCTGACTCCTGTGTTGGATCTCCGACTGTGTTGGATCTCTGACTCCTGTGTTCGCTCTCCGACTGTGTTGGATCTCTGACTCCTGTGTTGGATCTCCGACTGTGTTGGATCTCCGACTGTGTTGGATCTCTGACTCCTGTGTTGGATCTCTGACTCCTGTGTTGGATCTCCGACTCCTGTGTTGGATCTCCGACTCCTGTGTTGGATCTCCGACTCCTGTGTTGGATCTCCGACTCCTGTGTTGGATCTCCGACTCCTGTGTTGGATCTCTGACTCCTGTGTTGGATCTCCAACTCCTAGCCAGGAGGAAGATATCCTCGTATAGCAGACTCCTGGGTTGGTCCACCATGCTACTGGATGACACAAGGACTCACATGCTTGAGCTGGTATTTATATATTATTTTTATTTATTATATTTGTTATATTTCCTATAACTGTTGAATGTCAGAATTGAGCTTCTAATGTCTTATTTGCAGCCTAGTCGGAATTCTCCCCCATGAATATAAAAATGTCATAGAATGCCAGGCAGTATGATTGAGGAGAATATTATAATAGGCTACATTATGCCAGGTCCAAAATCAATGGTGAGTACAGATTCCCAGGACCAATGGGATGGTGAGTACAGATTCCCAGGACCAATGGTATGGTGAGTACAGATTCCCAGGACCAATGGGATGGTGAGTACAGATTCCCCATGTCGAATGTGATGGACCAATGGGAAGGTCAGTACATATCCTCAGGACCAATGGGATGGTGAGACTAGACTTCCAGGACCAATGGGTTGGTGAGTATATACTCCCAGGACCAATGGAATGGTAAGTACATATTCCCAGGACCAATAGGATGGTGACAATTGACTCCCAGGACCAATGGGATGGTGAGTATACAGCGCATTCGGAAAGTATTCAGACCTGTTGAATTTTCCCACATTTTGTTATGGTACAGCCTTATTCTAAAATTGATTAAATTAAACATTTACCTCTACACACAATACCCCGTAATGACAAAGTGAAAACAGGTTTTTAGAAATTTTAGCAAATGTATTAAAATTAAAAAAGAAACATACCTTATTTACAAAAGTATTCAGACCCTTTGCTATGAGACTCAAAATTGAGCTCAGGTGCATCCTGTTCCCATTGATCATCCTTGACAGGTTTCTACAGCTTGATTGGGGTCCACCTGTGGTAAATTCAATTGATTGGACATGATTTGGAAAGGCACACCTGTCTATATAAGGTCCCACAGTTGAGAGTGCATGTCAGAGCAAAAACCAAGCCATGAGGTCGAAGGAATTGTCCGTAGAGCTCCGAGACAGGATTATGTCAAGGCAGAGATCTGGGGAAGGGTACCAAAAAATGTCTGCAGCATTGAAGGTCCCCAAGAACACAGTGGCCTCTATCATTCTTAAATGGAAGACGTTTGGAACCACCAAGACTCTTCCTAACGCTAACCACCCGGCCAAACTGAGCAATCGGGGGAGAAGGGCCTTGGTTAGGGAGGTGACCTAGAACCCGATGGTCACTCAGACAGAGTTCCAGAGTTCCTCTTTTGCGATGCGAGGACAATAATCTCTGCAGCACTCCACCAATCAAGCCTTTATGGTAGTGGCCAGACGGAAGCCACTCCTCAGTAAAAGGCACATGACAGCCTGCTTGGAGTTTGCCAAAAGGCACCTTAAGGACTCAGACCATGACAAACAAGATTCTCTGGTCTAATGACAGATTGAACACTTTGTCCTGAATGCCAAGCGTCATCTCTGTAAGATATCCTGCACCTTCCCTACAATGGTTTTAACTAGGCAAGTCAGTTAAGAACAAATTATTATTTACAATGGCAGCCTACCAGGGAACAGTGGGTTAACTGCCTTGTTAAGGGGCAGAACGACAGATTCTTACCTTGTTAGCTCGGGGATTCGTGCCAGCAACCTTTCCGTTACTGGCCCAATGCTCTAACCACTAGGCTACCTGCCACCCCAATGAAGCATGGTGGTGGAAGCATCATGCTATGGCGATGTTTTTCAGCGGCAGGGACTGGGAGACTAGTCAGAATCGAGGGTAAGATGAACGGAGCAAAGTAAAGATAGATCCTTCATGAAAACATGCTCCAGAGCGTTCAGGACCTCAGACTGGGGCGAAGGTTCACCTTCCAACAAGACAACGACCCTAAGCACACAGCCAATACAAGGCAGGAGTGGCTTCGGGACAATACTCTAAATGTCTTTGAGTGGCCCAGCCAGAGCCCAGACTTGAACCCAATCAAACATCTGTGGACAGACCTGAAAATAGCTGTACAGCGACACTCCCCATCCAACCTGACAGAGCTTGAGAAGATCTGCAGAGAAGAATGGAAGAAACTCCCCAAATACAGCTGTGCCAAAGATGCTTTAACAAAGTAATGAGTTAAGGATTAATGTGTTGTTTCAGTTTTTAATTTTTAATACGTTTACACATTTTTTTTAAATTGTTTTTGCTTTGTCATTATGTCATTTTTATATATATATATATATATATATATATATATACAAATTATAATAATTTAGAATAAGGCTGTAACGTAAGAAAATGTGGAAAAGGTTGAGGGGTCTGAATACTTTCTGAATGAACTGTAGATTGCTGGACCTGTGGGAGTAGGTCTGTTACCTGTCAGGATGGTAAGTTAAGACTCCATGACGACCAGCTGCTGTTGGAGAGATTCACCCCTGATATACAGGTAAGAGGCCCAATCACCTTCTCTCTCTCTCACACACACACACACACACACACACACACACACACACACACACACACACACACACACACACACACACACACACACACACACGTCAAATGGAACTCAGAGCACTGCGGGACACTGATTACATATTTCTCACCATCTTTGTGTGTGAAGATTGCAGGGAACTGTGGCAGTCAGACAGACGTAACTTCAGTCAAGAGGCAAATCCAAGTGGAGACTACGACGAAGATAAACAAACAGCTCCAGCCCTGACCACCTCAGATGTAAAAAATAATCACACTATGAATGTCACTAAAATGATCACATTCAAACTGTTCAATGGTAGTGAGGTCTCATTGGTTTGAATCAACTAATAGAATGACTCTCTCTCCTCTCTGTCTGTATATCCTTCATGAATCGATCCTTCTGACCCTACGGAATATTCAGACTTCCAATTATGCATATGAATTAGTCAGTTAATGGCAGGACAAAGACAGCCTGCAAGTCATTTTCATAATCTGGAGTATTAATAGCCCGGGTAAGTTAATGACCGGAAAGAGGGGAGAGAGAGAGTCCTGGAAAGGTAAATGTGTAGGGAAGATGAAACAGGGTAGACTGTTTTCAATTAGCCGAACATAAATTACATTCAATGATTTGATTAGCCTTTCCCGTCTGTGACAGTGAGCACAATAGTGGTTTGACAGGTTACAATACAATAATCTCCAAGAGGAATGGGAGAGATGACAGGAAAGTATTAGTGCAGTTTAATGTCAGTTACTTAGACATATGGAAGCAATAACCAGTTTCTATTGGAATGCGGGCTATTTCATTTAATTTCAAATGGTATTATATTTCACTTCACACTGATGTAAGTACGCACAAATGTAGTGAAACCAGCCTATTTGAACCTGAGAGAGATATATTGGGTTGTATGTGGGAGGTTAGCTGGAGTGTGTCTGTCTGTCCTCTATAAGTGTAGATGAGGGGTTTGGCACCATCGAATGACATGATGACAGGCTGATGTGTAGTGCTCTTTCTTTCTCTCTCTCTCTGTCATTGTCACTTTCTCTTTCTCTGTCTCTGTTTGACCCTCTTCCCCTTCATCCCCCTCTATCTTTACTTTCCCACCCTTTTTCCATCCCTCAAACAACAACCCAACGTTCCACCCAGAGAGCGAGTGATGAGGGAGGGGGGAAGGCAGATGACCTTTACATCCATTACTTTTAACCACTCTCTCTCTTTGTTTATTCCTTCTTCCCCGACCACACACAAAAGCAGCACCTCACCTCTCAATAAATGTGTCCTTTGTATAATGTCAAATCAAATCAAATGTTATTGATCACATACAGGTATTTAGCAGATGTTATTGCGGGTGTAGCGAAATGCTTGTGTTCCTAGCTCCAACAGTGCAGTAATATCTAACAATTCACAATTCTGCTTTTTTCCAGAGTACAATCCACATTAGTACTAGAAAGCCAATTTACCATCATTTGATTAAAGTATCATTTAGTTTTCTGAATTTTTTTAAAGGTAGACTCAGCAATATGACGTAGAAGCAGAAATTAAACAGCATAGTGGGTCAATTTCCACAACACATAAGAGCGTTTGAAGCAAGTTTATTGACAAAATCATGAAGAAGAATTGAAGAAGCCACCTTTATGGCTATGATAAAAAAAATATGCCTCTTGGGTGAAAATTATAGCTTGAGGGTTAAACCTCAAAACAGGTTCCATTGCACCCTTCATTCCGTTCCTCGTGTTTTTATATACCATTCTGTCAGGGAGGCCTTCTTTATACTGAAACTAGATGTTCCAATGGGCTCAGGGGTCATGACTATTCAGGGGTCAGACCTGAGATGGTGCTAGTAACTGTTCTCGGGGTAAAGCCAGTGTAAAAGTGATCTGTTTTGATTGTGTTGACTATGGGCATGGCCCCAGGCCAATGCCATTAACACAACCCAGGCTAAGACATTTACCAAGACAGACACGCTCGCAATTAACCTTTCAAATCTTCCCAGTTCACCCGCATAATCATAGCCATTATAGCAAGCTGTATCTTCGGGCATCATCAAGGAGACGGGAACACAATCACATCTGAAGCTTAAAAAACATGTTTTCTTTTTACTATGTGTTTACTCTGTCAATGTTGACATTGTTGGGCTGTAAATAAGTTATTGCAATTTTCATTCTAAAACTCTTTCAACAACAAGCCAAAGCATAACTTGTAGGCCCATACATTATGTTTCAAATGTTTATTTTGACAAGCAAACAAAATCACTTTTGCAATAGCGCTCCAAAAATAACACTAGAAAACGGTATTCTTTGTACGGTATGCATTTGCTATGTGTACCCCTGCTACTGCAGCTTTGATGGTAATAACACATGGATTAAATCAGATCAAGCGTTAACCGGTGACAGCTGACACCGGCAGAGCTGATGTTCTGGTGTTGTCAGAGATGTAATTGCATTGGAGCTGTCAAATCGTTGAGCAGCTGCTCTAGTGTGATCATTGTCATGAAGCCACACCTGTCCCACTCACGTTAGAAGTTCACGAGAAAATGGAGCCTGTTGTAGAAATAATGATGCTCAAACTGAAAATCATTCAAGGAAATAATGAAGTTTCTATCATCCTAATCGAGGTGTAGATCGCGTCACATTCCAGTCTTCAAACTTGTAAACAATGCTGCGTGTCGCCGTGCAGCCAATGGCAATGTCCGCTTTAGGTATAATGCCGGGAGCCGCTTGGTGACTTCACAGCTCTAAGACATTTCCACCTCCGACACCGCCAAAATAACCGTTATGCGGATGTCCACTAAAGCGGATCTGATTGAATCGAGACCTAAATTTGCTCATAAATCACTTACAGGGCACAAGTGTATCTTCTCTAAGAGGCAAAACAGGAGATGGTGAGGTGGGACTGCTCAATCCCTTAGGTATTTGTGCCGCTCTTGTTAAGTTCTGAATTCCGAAAGAAGCTTGTCGGATTGGGACCTTTTTCTGTCCTGATCTGTTGTGTTCCTTCTGGACACCTACTGTGGTCTGACCCTCTCTGCCCTGCAGTTGACCCTGTCACAGTCAGCACACACACACACACAGACACGATGGGCACTGGCACGCTGGAGAAGTGTGCCCTTTATGGATGAATCCCGGTTTCAATTCTAGCAGGCAGATGGAATCATGTGGGTGAGTAGTTTTCTGATGTCAATGTTATGAACAAGGTGCTCCGTGGTAGCAGTGGGGTTATGGTATGGGAAGGCATAAGCTACAGACAATGAACACAATTGCATTTTATTTTTATTTTACTAGGCAAGTCAGTTAAGAACAAATTCTTATTTTCAATGACGGCCTAGGAACAGTGGGTTAACTGCCTTGTTCAGGGCCAGAAAAACAGATTTTGTACTTTGTCAGCTCGGGGATTCGATCTTGCAACCTTTCAGTTACTAGTCCAACGCTCTAACCACTAGCCTACGCTGTTCCCCGGTCGCTGACGAAGTGTATGTCGATTACGGCAGCCCCCCGCACCTCTCTGATTTAGATATGTTGGGTTAAATGCAGAAGACACATTTCAGTTGAATGCATTCAGTTGTACAACTGACTAGGTATCCCCCTTTCCCTTTATCGATGGCAATTTGAATGCACAGAGATACCGTGAAGAGATCCTGAGGCCCATTGTCGTGCCATTCATCACCATCACCAAATCTTTGATATTGTTGCATGTTGCGTTTACAAGCGTTTATATGTTCATCCATGACAAATTCTTCACACCATTTTACTGAATGTTCTGTGAATCTATTTCAGAAGATAACTTTGGGGTTATTATTTGTAAACAGTTCTGACATCACACAACTTCACATTTCCCTTTTTCACATACAGTAATTGACCCAGGGAGTAAATGTGCCAGTCCATAAAAGTGTAGTTAAAAGGGGAAAGTGTGTTGTACAGCCAGTGTACCTGAATCGGGCCCGGCTCTACAATGTGGAAAAAGGGGGCATTGCCTCCCCAGCTGAAACTAAGTTGTAGTATTATGTCCCTATATAACACACTCATATTTAAATAGACTCACTGCAGTTATCTGAAACTTCTCATCCATCCTGCAAACCACACTCTCTCTCCGCGCCCCGAGTAGGCTGTTGTTGTTGCGTTGCGGCGATAGAAATACAATTTCAATTTCGCTGCTTCCTGCGTCTGATTCCCCTTCCACTACGCCCAAGCCTTACATTGTGTTACAGCCTGAATTTCAAATGGATTAAATTGCGATTCTTTTCTCACTGGTCTACACACATTGATATTGATATTTTATTGTGTTACTTTTTTATAATTTTTGACTTTAGTTTATTTGGTATTTTCTTAACTCTTTCTTGAACTGCATTGTTGGTTAAGGATCTGTGTCCCGCTAACAGGACAACTTCCAGTGAAACTGGAGTGCGCGCAATTCTAATAAATAATCATAAATATTATGGATTTATGTACATTTAGGTACATATAAGTGTCTTATATTGGCTAAAAGCTTAAATTCTTGTTAATATAACTGCACTGTCTGATTTACAGTAGATATTACAGCGAAAACATGCCATGTGATTGTTTGAGGACGGTGCCCCACATCAAAATATTTTTCCACCGGCACAGGTTTCATACATTCACATATAAAGATTAAATATTCACTTACTTTTTGAAAATCTTCGTCTGATTTGTCATCCAAAGGGTCCCAGCTTTAACATGTAGTGCCGTTTAGTTAGATAATCCTTCTTTATATGCCAAAAAGTCTGTTTAGTCGGCGCCATCAATTTGAGTAATCCACTCGTTCAAATTGCAGAGAAAGGAATCCAAAAATCTACCCCTAAACTTTATTCAACAAGTCAA
This sequence comes from Salmo salar, assembly GCF_965601325.2. Taxonomy (NCBI): domain Eukaryota; kingdom Metazoa; phylum Chordata; class Actinopteri; order Salmoniformes; family Salmonidae; genus Salmo; species Salmo salar. The sequence continues at coordinate 48,868,406 of NC_138310.1, read as the reverse complement.
AATACATTTCTATTTACTCCTCAGATACCAGAAAATGTAATCAAAATATAATATTTGAAAGAAGTATGTTCTGAAAGAAGTATGTTCAATAGGAAACCGATTTTAGCATGTGCGTAATTTCTTCATGGCGCACGCAAACACAGATTTCTAAGACTGTGTCCTTCTACTAAAACTTGTATTTCTTATTCGTTTTTGAAGTTACAAGCCTGAAACCTTGAACATAGACTGCTGACACCCCGTGGAAGCCATAGGAATTGCATCCAGGGAGCAATTTGCATTTCTCTTGCATTTCTAAGAGGATGGTCTCTCAAAAAAACTATTCTGGTTGGTTTTTCTTTCGAATTTCTCCTACCATATCTATTGTGTAATAGTCTCCTACATTATTTTAACATTCCTACGAACTTTCAAAGTGTTTTCTTTCCAATGGTACCAATTATATGCATATCCTGGCTTCAGGGCCTGAGCTACAGGCAGTTTACTTTGGGCACGTAATCGAGGCAGGAAATTGAGAAAAATTGTGCCTAGCCCTAAGACTACAGTGCTTTCAGAAAGTATTCATACTTATTCCACATTTTGTTGTGTTACAGCCTGAATTCACCCATTTTCACACAATACACCATAATGATAAAGTGAAAACAAGTTTTTAGAAAAGTTTGCAAATTATCACTTCATATTATTTTCTGAATTCTTTGTCAAATTGATTGTTACTCATCGCTATAGAACCATTTTCAGGACTTTCCAGATCTTTTCAAGTAGATTTAAGTCAACACTGTAACTCGGCCACTCAGGAACATTCACTGTCTTCTTGATAGTGTAGATTTGGCCTTGTGTTTTAGGTTATTATCCTGCTGAAAGGTGAATTAATTTCCCAGTGTCTCGTGGAAAGCAGACTGAACCAGGTTTCCCTCTAAGATTCTGTGTTTAGTTCTATTCTGTTTATTTTTATCCTGAAAAACTCCCCAGTCCTTAACAATTACAAGCATACAGTACCTATAACATGATGCTGCCACCACCATGCTTGAAAATATGGAGAGTGGTACTCTGTAATGTGTTTTATTGTATTTCCTAATATTGTACAATCAGTGCTTTCCGTCTTTCCATTGGCCTGGGCTATTGGTTATATTCACGACAAGGTCATTTTAATCTCAGTTTGTCAATGTCAGAGTAGTCACTCATTTCAGTCAATTATGTGGTATTAAAACAAGATTCCAGTCATGTAGTCTAAATTACATACAATAGCATGAAATGTGTTTATGAAAGGCAACAATAATTCCGGACACTACAAATCCCATAAATTCCTCTGCTGAACTATATTCCACTGGGCACACATTTGTTGAATCAATGTTGTTTCAACGTCATTTGTCAACCTACTGTGACCTGGAATCTACTAACACCACTACTGTTTTCATCTCATTTCAACCAGCTTTGTAAACCTTAAAACATTCAACTCAAACATTCAACAACAACTTAACCTGACTAACAGGTTGTTACATCAATCTTATTTCAACATAATCATCAGAACTGTGTATACGTTGAAATTGTGTTGAAAAATCCACGTAGAAATGATAACATTCCTTTTCATTCAATATAATTGTATATTGGATGGTTGAAATGTTGAATTTCATAGTTGATTAGACATTTTATTTGACCTTGTTTCAATGTTGATAGTAAAATGGTATGTTTGAATCAACGTCATGCCGTCAACATAAATAAAAAGCCAATCTGCTTTTCAAAATGCAATATTTTGATATGATTTGTCATTTGTTAAGAATACAATTAAAGATCACTATGCAGTGCCTAGTTAATGTATTTATTTTAACTAGGCGAGTCAGTTAGGAACACATTCTTATTTACAATGATGGTCTACGTATAGTTTCATAACTGCTGAACACTCAATTTCTATATTTTTTCTTTATACGTGTATCAATTTGATATCAATTTATGTTGGAAGGTAAAACCAAATCCTATGTGGCTGTAAATACTACTATACATCATAATTCTCCATGTGTGCTTCAATAGAACAAAGTGGAAAGACTCCATTTGGAATGATAGTGTAGTGTACAATGCACTGCTGAAATACTTGGGTTGTATAAGAATATATTCTACTCATTATCTGAATTTCATTAAAGGGTGTTGAAGGGAAAACTCCACCCAAAAACAATAGTTTGGTATTTGTTTCATTAGTCCATTGTTGACAGAGTCCCAAAATGTTTTGCTTGTCAGCAATCAAGTTTTCAAGATATGTAACTTTCAAAATACAGAAATCAACCCCGTATGACGCGTTTTGCATCGTATGATCATACGGGGACTTCTGTATTTTGAAAGTGACAAGCAAAACATTTTGGGACTATATCAACCAGTGGTGGAAAAAGTAGCCAATTGTCATACTTGAGTAAAAGTAAAGGTCCCTTAATAGAAAATGGGTGAAAGTCAACCAGTAAAATACTACTTGAGTAAAAGTAAAAAAAATATTTGGGTTTTAAATATACTTAAGTATCAAAGGTAAATGTCATTTCTAAAATATACTTAAGTATCAAAAGTGAAAGTATATAAATCACTTCACATTCCTTATATTAAGCAAACCAGACAGCAGTATTTCGTTTTTTGATTTGTGGATAGCCAGGGGCACACTCCAACACTCAGACATAATTTATAAACTAAGCATGTGTTTAGTGAGTCCGCCAGATCAGAGGCAGTAGGGATGACCAGGGATGTTCTCTTGATAAGCATGTGAATGAGACCATTTCCCTGTCCTGCTAAGCATTCAAAATATAACGAGTACTTTTGGGTGTCAGGAAAAATGTATGGCGTAAAAAGTACATTATTTTCTTTAGGAATGTAGTAAAGTAAACGTTAACAAATATAACTAAAGTATGGATACCCCAAAAAAACAAGTTATGTAGTACTTTAAAGTATTTTTACTTAAGTACTTTACACCACTGATTGTCAATGGAATAATGAAACAAATACCAAATTATAGTTTTTGGGTGGAATTTTACTTTAATAAGGATGAACAAAAATTCAGGAGCAAGGACCAGACTTCAATGCAACCCTTAACTAATTGCCTTGAACGCAGCTCCCTAGCAACTCAACAAGCACCAGCTGCTAACCATTGCCAATCAGCCTCCTACTGTTTGCAACACTTAACTAGTTGCCTTGAACATAACTCTTCAAACAATCTCCAGCTGCTAACTGCTAATCAGCCTCCACACCTGTTCTAACTCTTAATCACCACTTCCACCCTATTTAAACCAGACAAGTCATTCTTCCTCACTGTTTTGGGTTGCCCCCCCCCCCCCCAAATGTAATTTATTTGTAGTTTTTTTCAAGGATCTTCTGGGGGTTGCCGTCACCACAGCAACCTAACTGCCTCTGCCTGGCAGTCTACCTGTAACTCCAAGCCAAACCCTACAGCAGAGGTATCAAACTCATTCCATGGAGGGCTGAGTGTATGCTGAATTCTTTTTTTCTTTTTTTCTTTTCAATTTGTGTCCAATTAAGACCTAGACGCCCAGGTGAGGGGAGTTCCTAACTAATCAGTGACCTTAATTGATCAAGTACAACAGACGAGCAAAAACCGGCAGACAATTGGCCCTCCATGGAATGAGTTTGACACATGTGCCCTATAAGAGTCAACTTCCCTGGATCCTTCATCTGCAGCCCTTGGCTTCATCTGGTCCATTCTCGCATCCTTCAATTTCCTCAAATATACTAAACCCATTTCAATTTCTGGTCCTTAAACTTGTGAATACACTGTAAGCTGATAAATTGATACAACGTAGGGTTGCAAAATCCCGGGTACTTTCAATAAATTCCCTGGTTTTCCATAAATCCTTGTTGGAGGATTCTGTATTACCTCCTTATTTCCTTCTGATTCCGGGAGTCCTCCAACCAGGATTTCTGGGAAAAAAAGAGAATTTATTGAAAGTTGCTGGAATTTTACAACCCTAATGCAATGCATTTCACGTTTTAGTCAAATACTGTATGGAAAACCTGAATACTATCCATTCTTTCTAACAAGCACTTCAAAAAGAACAGTTTTGAAATGTGTATCTATCTTTTGCTATTAGATTACATGGTGAGCCTATCATTATCTGATGTATTGGTGTCTAAACAAAATGTTCTCATGGTATTTCACGGAAAACTACGATTTTTCATGAATGACTCTGGGGTGAAAGATGTGTGAAACACCAATTCACAATCAAAGGTTCTGAACATAAGACTGGGGGCATTACAAGTGTTATCAGTTTTGTACTTGGAGTTTTGAAAATATATCACTTACATCTGATGATTGAAACTAACATTAGCCCAATAGAAAGGATGCCAAATTCATAGTATTAATAATAAACGTTTACCTTTTGAATATCTTACTCTTGTTGAGCAAACTCCCAATCCTATTGCAATTGGTTGCCTTGGGGCTAGCACACATCGCACCAAATGTGGATCTAGCATTCGTCTGACGTTTTGTTCAGCGGGCTGTGTTTTAGGGACCACCCCATTGTAGACGTCTGCTGACGTTTTCCGTGCGACTCTACGTGTAAAATCGGTGCTCAGTTCGCAACTTACATTCAGAGGTGCGTGTACTCTCAACCAGAAAACGCTGTTGATGTGTCTGAGCCCTTACAATTGTACATAGAATTTTTTTTAAATGACTGTGAGTCACAGGAGTCTGCTGAGGGGAGGATGGCTCATAATAATGGCCGTAACGGAGCGAATGGAATGTATCAAACACTTGGAAACCATGTCTTTGATGTATTTGATACCGTTCCCGCATATTCCGCTCCAGCCATTACCACGAGCCCATCCTCCCCAATTAAGATGCCACCAACCTCCTGTGTGTGCGTGTGAGGCAGGAAGGGATGGAGGGATAGCCTACAGAGAGATTTAATTGCGGACATGTTCATATAATATTAGCATATAATTTTATGCAGGTTTGGATTTGTGTCTGAGTGCATAAGAGAGAGAACCATATGTGTTGCATTGTGCACTTATGGAAGGAGTTTAGCGACACGTTTTTAGGAGGGGAAATAACGTAGAAATTCATGCAATGTGTGTGATTGACATCTCTGGAGGGAGGGCGAAAGGGAGATGGAGAAGGGAGGGTAGTGTGGGGACACCACACAATCTCTCTTTTCAATCACTTCTATATGCTCTGAGGGGAAAGTGTTCTCACTCTCTAAGTCTATATGAGCATCTGTGGTACAAGCACTGGCTGGGCTCAGAGAGAGGGAGAGAGAGGGAGAGAGAGGGGGGGTCATGCTCACAGCACAGGGAGAGAGGGAAGAGAAGAGGGACAGTCACAGAAGTGAAGAGACGTGACAGAGAGGAGAGACGCGTGCTGCCTCTCAGGAAGAGCAAGGCGCTGTACAAGTAGGCTTCTCTCTTATCTTACACACGCCATACACACTACTACACACAATGCACAGCTATGCATACAAACACACAGAATGCACATAACTACAGCTTAAATCAATGTTGCTTGTTTTATTGTGGAATACAGAAAATATGAACATTTGAAAATGTATTGTGAAATTTGAAATTCTATTACATAGCAAGCCCCCCCCCCCCAAAAAAATAAAATAATACTAAAACTATGTATCGCTGGTTTGATGGAGGATTTCTTAAAATTGTTAATGGTTCAAATGGTATCCGATATTAGAATTTGTAATCACGTGTTATTTGTTCCATCACAAACGTGCTATTATTCTGATATTTGTGTTAGTTTTGCATTAGCCAGTCTTTTTCTTGTGTGTTTTTGTAGTCTGCCTGATCCTTCAGTGTACTAGATCAGATAGTGTGCCATAATGACTTTGGTCCGTCATGATAGCCGGGCAACAGATCCAATGTGTTTCAGGAGCATTTTGATTGTTATCTCTGTTGCCATACGTTTTAAGCTCACTTCAAAGTAAATCGGGAGCCTGGTCCTTTCACAGTTGAAATACCATCCAATACTAGACTGCAATACCACTCCGAGTATAGGACTGACTTTCATCTCGATGTCTCTCTCTGCTTGGACAAATTCATATGCAGCCTATAAAAGACCTGAAGACCCAATCAAATGTGCTGTAGGCTCTAGCCGTTATGCCGTGAAGACACCATTCACAAATGCATTTCATTACGTACAGTTGTTTGTCATGTCACAGCGCAATGACTTAGGCAACATATTCAATCCCTCCTTCCTCACCACCTGTTGCTTTACCATATTCAGAGTGAACCTTCATCTATTCTTCTCTGTATGTCAGTCTACCCATCTCTGTATTTCTTGGCTAAAGCATATTTGATTATGGACAATCATAATCAAATGCCTCAAAGTAGGCTGTGATTTGAGGCCACTAATAATCAAATTTTCCTAAATAATGATAGTCGCCCAGATGAACTAGAAAAAAAAACAACATTTTAATTGATAAAGCCATCTGATTAATCGCACACAACATGCGTCAGTGCAGGTGTGACGCGGTTGAATCTGGATGAGATGTAGAGCTCCTCTGTTTTGCAATCGGAGGGTTTTCAGCTCTCATCAAGGATCAGAAATGAGACTGGAAGAGCTCCATCAGGTGCATGGCAACAGCATTACAGGGGATGCATATCTGAGGCGCTGGCGCTTAGACCAAGTGAGTAAAGTGAGTGTAGCCAGTAAAGTGGGCGGTCACGGTATTAAAGAGACTGGACAGGAAAGACATGATGTTTACACAGATGCCCTCATCCCCCCCCCCCCTCCCCCCCCAAAAAATGAAATGAAATTCTAGTTAGTACATACATAGAGAAAGAGAGTGGCCCAACTCGGCGGAGGTGATGTTTTCTCACCAAGCATTGAGTTTTTGTTTTGAGGTCAATGAGATAGTGTCGAATTTGGTAAACAGAAAAATGAATGGCTTTTTTGCAACGTGAGGTTTATTTGATCGAATAGAAGTTTCGTAATGCTTAAGTTGTTACAAGTGTGCTGATATAATTAGGACACGTGACATCCCGGTAACTTTTAGAAGAAACACTTTTTATCTGAGTTGTCTCAAGATGGCTATGCATTTTCATGGCATGAGACGAGTGGCATAGCATCTCTCAAATGAATACAAGCGCTTGACGTCAACAACCTTCAATGAATATTCAAAAAAAGGATTACAATAATGAGATGTATCCACCAATCAAAGAAAGGATAGGCAGGAGCTAGCCAGCCCGCCGTGCCACTTTGTGGACAACGAGAGACATGTGTCTTGTCAGTACATCTATAATCTTTGGTATATATTAAGTTAGCAGCTAAGGGAGACGGGGCTGCAGAGGGTCAAGGTTATGAATTTAGATACTGGTTCAACTCTTTTCTTTGCTCTATCATGCTGTAAATGATGATGCTTCCTCCAGTGCTTCCTCCAGTGTTTCCTAACTGCCACAATGTAGTGACTTCCTGTGTTGTGCTGTAGGGGAGCAGTGTACTGAGATGGATCCCGTCCTGGAGGAGGTCCTGAGTGGGGCCAACTCTACTGGAGGCCCCTCCCTGAACCACAGCAACAACCCCCTGGACATGTTCTCTGGCATGCAGCTGCTGCTGCGCTTCAAGCCCCTCTTCCTGCCCCTCTACTGCCTTCTGGTGGCCGTGGCCGGCATAGGAAATTCCATCCTGCTGGCCTGTATCCTGGCCGACAAGAAGCTCCACAATGCCACCAACTTCTTCATCGGTAACCTGGCGGCCGGCGACCTGCTGATGTGTCTGACCTGCGTCCCTCTGACTGCCTCGTACGCTTTCGACAGCCGCGGCTGGGCCTTCGGACGCCCTCTCTGCCACCTGGTACCGCTGCTGCAGGCCGCCACCGTCTTCGCCTCGGTGCTGTCCCTCACGGCCATCGCTGTGGACCGCTACGTGGTGGTGGCCCACCCAGTGAGGAGGAGGATCTCTGTCGGGGGCTGCGGCGCGGTGGCTCTGGGGGTGTGGGGGTTGTCTCTGGCCCTGGCTGCCCCTCCCTCCCTCCACACGCGCTACCTGGACCTGAGGCCCCGTGGGGTGGAGCTGGTGGTGTGTGAGGAGTTTTGGCCGAGCTCTGGCCAGCTCAGGCTGTTCTACTCCTGCTGTATCCTGGTAGCCTCCTACATGATCCCTCTGCTGTCAGTCAGCGTATCCTACTGTGCCATCACAGTGCACCTGAGACGCCACACGCTGCCCGGAGAGCCCTCACACTGCCAGCAGCGCTGGAGCCAGAGGAGGAGGAAAACCTTCTCTCTCCTGGTGGCCTCTGTGCTTGCCTTTGCGCTCTGCTGGCTGCCCCTGCAGGTGAGAACACACGGCTGTGCGCACACAGGCACAGATACAATGCACTCACAATGATAGCCCACTGCACTTTCCTGATAGCCCGTTAACTTTCCTGACATTGTTGACATCTTTATATAATTAAGCAGATTTCTTTGAGAAAATATGATGAAAAAGCATTTTAGGGGCAGTTACATCACCAAGGCTGTGAATAATCCCAGTGTAATCTCAGTGTAATCCTAATGCAGTTCCTATGTAATCCTAATGTATGTGACCCACTGACTGTGTGTATTCCTCTTCCCTTCCTACAGGTGCTGAACCTGCTGCTGGACCTGGACCCAGACTACCACATCGTGGACAAGCGCTATGTCAATGTGCTGCAGGTGTGCTGCCACCTGGTGGCCATGAGCTCCGCCTGCTACAACCCCTTCATCTACGCCTCCCTGCACAGTAAGGTCTGGCTGCACCTCAAGGGCTACCTGTGCCCTTACTGCCGCCAGGGGCCCCCAGGGGGCCAGCTCCTCTCCCGCTCCACCTCCCGGAACCCGGCCACGTGCCTCAGTCTGCTCTCTGAGGTCTCCGCCCCCACCAAGGAGACCCCGGGAGCCGCCGGTCCTGAGTCTGACCCCACCAACGACAGCACCCTCTGAAAACATCAGGAACCACAGTATGGTTTATAGGTAGGGGTCAAAGGTCATATACCACAGCAGCAGCCATTACATATATCTCATATACGCGGTTAGAGACGACAAAGGGTGTCCAGCCAGACACCCGCTGTAGGAGCAGGAAGGAGGGGGAGAGACTGTGTGACAGGGGTTTTAGACTGCTCTGGAGACCGTCAACCCTCTGGATCGTTCGTTCTATTTGCCTTGGGTGTCACTACATAAGCCCTGCTGCCAAAGACGATGAGCAGGTCTCCCAGCTATTGTGAGGCAGAGAGTGTAAACACTGTCACGACCATGGGCTGGGATGCAGGTCTGGCAGCGGCAGAGGGGGAGATGACCCTTCTCTGAACTCCTCACTCTCCAAATGGATTACACACTGAACGGAGGAGGACGGCAGGGCAAAAACAGTCTGCAAAGACAGCTCCCTCTTTTCTGTTGTTCCCTCATTCTACTATGCCTTTGCCTGATTATGACATCTTTCATACTTTCTCTTCCACTTCTTAATCTCTCTTTCCGATTGATTTCAATGTATGTAGCTATAGATTTGTTTTGATTCCTCTCGCTCTCTCTTTTTCTCTGCCCCCCTTTCCCTATCTGTCCCCACCCCTTCTCTTTCTTTTTGCCTGGGCCATAGGGACTGATTCCCCAGCCCAGTGCTAGTTACTGATGGTGTGTTGGAGTATCTTCAAACAGGTGTTGATCCCTGCAGTCTCTAACCCAATCAGCTCCCTGGAACGCAATTAACCCAAAGCGAAGTGCTATCTGTTCAGTCACCAACATTGACAATATGGCTGCCATGTTGACTGACAGGACAGGAACAGCACCCAGTCTGCCAAATGTACCTCACAATTGGATTAGTTACTTATCTGTTGCTGGGTAGCGCAGCTAGAACACAAGGGATTTTTTTTTGTCATTGTTTTGACAACTTGCTGAACCCAGAGACACTCGCTTTGAGCCTAATCAAACGGATTCATTCTCAGAGGCCCTCTCAGGTGGTGTCTGTGACTTGGGTGTTAAGCTCTGTTAAAAAAGGTTAATTGTTTTCAAAGTGAATTTCTCCTCCAAAAAAAAAAATGTGTTGCACGATGTTCCTACCGTCTGATTTTCCCAGTGTGTCGTGATAACAAGTGGGTTTCCCAGGGGGAGGGGGTGTGTGTTTCTAACAGGGTCGGGTAGCGGTGTCCATGCCTGTCTTAGGGTGGTGGTTGAGAACCCAGTTTCATTGTGACAGTTTATTGGAGGTGTTAGGATGGCTTTGTTAGCTCGGGTTATTACAGTTACCGTTCACAAGGCCTCTGAGCACGCTGTCACTGACTCACTCTAGCAAACCACCCGTAGCGTTATTCCAACAAGAACACCGGGTCGGAATGACTTCGATTGTGATATTTATGGGTGTTTGTTTACAACCAGATTTAATCAAAACTGACTTCAAAACAGAATGCTGCTGTTATGTGTGATCAAAATGTGTTTTTCCCAATCTGCTAAATCTAACATAATGGAAAAGTCTCAGGGGTTTTGAATGAAACAAACGGTTTGTGTAGGTTGCGAGTCATACATACACACATTTCAAACAATTCCTCCTGCTAGTGCATGCCTGCTGTTGCACACACATTGTTTCAGTTCCTTCTCTGAAGAGGCACCTGTTCTACCCTACCTCTTTGTTGGCATCAGCTTGGTTTCCTGTATGCTGTTCGGGGGCACCATGCCCATAGGGGGCACAAGGGCACGTACCCCATTAGGTTTTTCCTGTTGATTTATTTTTCAGATGTTAAATTAATTGCTGAACTTTCATTTTTAAGCCCACATTTTATCATAAATGTTTCTAAAAAAAAAAAGATCTGTCAGCTGTATTTTGCAGTGGGGGCACAATGACTGGACCAGGCAAAGTGTGCCCCCTTGTTCTGTGGAGATAATTTTTTTACATTTAACTAGGCAAGTCAGTTAAGAACAAATTCTTATTTACAATGACGGCTTACCCCGGCCAAACCCGGACGACGCTGGGCCAATTGTGTGCTCCCCTATGGGACTCCCAATCACGGCTGGTTGTGATACAGCCTGGAATTGAACCAGGGTGTCTGTAGTGACGCCTCAAGCACTGAGATGCAGTGCCTTAGACTGCTGCGCCACTCGGGAGCCCCTAGCAAATGGTTCCTTTCCTGTTGTGTCACAGAGTATAGCTAGGCAGGACGCTAGATACTGTGCAGCGGTATTCAACTCTTACCCTATGAGGTCCAGAGCCTACTGGTTTTTTGTTCTACCTGATAAGTAACTGCACCCACCTGGTGTCCCAGGTCTAAATCAGTCCATGATTAGAGGGGAACAATGAAAACAATAAGTGGAACTGGCTTCGAGGTCCAGATTTGAGTTTGAGGGCTCTAGTGCAGACAGTATCGTCAGTGGAGGAGAGTGTCGTGACACACACAGCAGTTGATTTGATTTTAACGGCCAGTGATGGGACTCGCAGGAGGTAATGTCTGTAAATTAGTTTGATCAAGCCATGTAGCCTATTGATTCCTTCTTGATGACTAAATAAAGCAAAATGTGTTGTTTTCTCTGTAATACTAGCCACCTAGCAATTTTATGATGTTGGCTTTAGCTAGCCAGCTAGATATGTTCTCAATCGCCAAACCTCTACCAAGCTATCAATCAAGTTAGAGGGGTAGCTTGTCTAACTATCTTAGCTGGTATGCCTGCTGGCAAGGTTGCTAGACTTTAGAAAAGCAACCAATTAGTAAATGTACAGAACAACATTCACATTAATTTCTATATTTTACCCAGATTTTAGCAGATGCAGAAAATATTTTGTTTCTTAAAAAAAAAGAACCACCAGTCAGGAGGTATGCTTAGATATGTAGAACAATACTTTGTTTAAATGTAATCTGCCACCTTATGATAATATGTTATTTGTGTATTAATTATGATGCCATGATATATGCCTGTATTGATGACGTGTATTATCATTCCATGTACTGTGTGGTAATTTGGATGTAAAATCCTAGGCATGTTAGTGCAGTATATTGAGGTGCGATTTACAACAGTCAGAATGACTCCCTCATTAAAATGACAATTTAGCAAATAAAGAGGTATGCTTAGATAACCTACGCAGAAAAATGTCCATATTTTTTTTTACATAGAATTAGGCATAATGATTATGGATATATTGTAGGAAAAAAACTGTTTCAGGTGTTTGAAAAATGCTAAATTCTCAAATTTACCACCCCCCCCCCCCCCCCATCCTCCGAAAATAATGAATGCATGACGCATGCCCCTGAACCTGTTTATTTGCAAATTAAAAAGAATGTGAAATCGGTCTTGTGAACAAAAATGACTCAATTCTCTTTTCGTCTATTTCACACGTCACATTTTCACACACACACAAACAAAGACAAACACTTAAATACACACATGCACATCCACCAATAGCGAAATGATGTAGCTATTTAGACCAGTACCAGTGACAAGTGCCACAGGAAGCGACTCTAAACAAAGGGCAGAGCAGTTAGCCGGACCAGTAATGTCATGATGTTAAATGTGTGTGCATGCTAATTGGTTTCTTTTATCCTATCTGGCAGCCATGACAGTAATGGGATTAGAAAGCCTGGATATAGCCTGTCTTCCCCAATCCCAGCAGGGATTGCTGCAGGATTTGCTGTGATTAATCGCAAATTCAAAATGTTCTCAAATTTTTTGAGATACCCCTAGCCGAGGTAGAACAAAACACAAACGTGAAAAAAACATCTCTAATGTCTCCCATTTATGAAATGGATGGTGGTGAAAAAATATTTTACTGCAAAAGTGGTTAAATTAATAAATATTGTGACACACCACCTAAACTCAAACAGTGCAGAATAATCCCTGGTTGGAGGGAGGGGTTGTAGGCCACAAACTGATGTAACCTAATTATACGAGCTCTGATATTGCTAAAATGTGAAATACAAGTTGTCAGTTGTCGGCCCTACACACACAAATAAACCTGAAAACAAAGAGATACAATAGGCTAAAATATCAACTATGAATATTTATAATGAACGTAAGCTGAATAATAGACTATTTTCCAAGTCAAATTTGCTCAGTTCTGTATGGTACTGCCTGACAAAAATACATGCAGTTACACATTTTTTATGTCGTGGCTATTGTAATCTAATCGGCTCTAAGGGAAACAAGCGAGCTGAGACAGTGAGTGAAAACAGTCACTTCTTTTCAGTCAAAAGGTTCCTCTGGATTTTATACTGAGCAAAAATATAAACGCAACATGCAAAAAATGTCTACATTTTCCAGAGTTACAGTTTTATGGATTTCACATGACTGGGAATACAGATATACCTCTGTTGGTCACAGATACCTTAAAGAAAAGGGTATGGGTGTGGATCAAAAAAACAGTATCTGTTGTGGACACCATTTGCCTCATGCAGCGCAATACATCTCCTTCGCATAGAGTTGATCAGGCTGTTGATTGTGGCCTGTGGAATGTTGTCCCACTCCTCTTCAATGGCTGTGTGAAGTTGCTGGATATTGGTGCGAATTGGAACAGAGCATCCCAAACATGTTCAATTGGTGAAACGGCTGGTGAGTTTCCAGGCATGGAAGAACTGGGACATTTTCAGCTTTCAGGAATTGTGTACCGATCCTTGCGATTATCATGCTGAAACATGAGGTGATGTCGGCGGATGAATGGCACGACAATGGGGCTCAGGATCTGGTCACGGTATCTCTGTGCATTCAAATTACCAGCAATAAAATGCAATTGTGTTCGTTGGCCATAGCTTATGCCTGCCCATACCATAACCCCATTGCCACCATGGGGCACTCTGTTCACCACGTTTACATCAGCAAACCGCTGGCCCACACAACACCATATATGGTATGCGGTTTTGAGGTCGGTTGGACGTCCTGCGAAATTCTCTAAAACAACACTTATGGAAGAGAAATTAACATTAAATTCTCTGGCAACAGCTCTGGTGGACATTCCTGCAGTCAGCCTACCAATTGCACGCTCCGTCAAAACTTGAGAGATCTCAGAAGGCTATTCAACAGCCAAAACACCATCTGGAAAGTGCTGTCGTACATTGCCCTCTTATGTACCTATTTTACTACCATCCATGTCTGGCCAGCCCATGTGGCACCTGAACTGGACTTGCATGTGAAGAATGATCTCTCATGCTCTGGTGACTCATGCATTGGTCTGGGAAACTGTTCATCTATATTAGGATGGTCAAAAAACAAACACGCTGTATGTGATCGTGTATGGTGGCTGGGGATTGACTGTGTCATAGTGGTCTTTGTGCACCATGCTTGATCAGTTACACCTCCTCTGCAACCCCTGTACTTCCCATAAAAGCTCAAGGATTTTCTTCAAATGTATACAGGTATGTGTGTGTGTGACAGGTTAAAGGAAATACTCATAGCCTGTTATACATTAAAAAGTATTAGTAAGTTCATAGTATGTGAGGATCTTAAAACATCTAAGGTTAAAAAGATCATGCATTCTGTATTAGTTGATAGAGATTGATAACATTCATAAAATTGTGTTAAAAAGTTCCAATCCATCAAGCGTACAAAAGGTAAGAATTGTAAAAGGAATGTGTAAACGTTTACACATTCCTTTTATGTGTAAACGTTTACACATTCCTTTTACAATTCTTACCTTTCGTACGCTTGATGGATTTTAACTTAACACAATTATATGAATGTTATCAATCTCTATCAACTAATACAGAATGCATGACCTTTTTAACCATAGATGTTTTAAGATCCTCACATACTATGAACTTACTAATACTTTTTAACCTCTTACATCTAGACGTTCCGCTAGCGGAACACCTGCTCCAATATCCAATGATAGGCGTGGCGCGAATTACAAACTCCTCAAAAATACAAAAACTTCAATTTTTCAAACATATGACTATTTCACAGCATTTTAAAGACAAGACTCTCCTTTATCTAACCACACTGTGCGATTTCAAAAAGGCTTTACAGCGAAAGAAAAACATTAGATTATATCAGCAGAGTACCAAGCCAGAAATAATCAGACACCCATTTTTCAAGCTAGCATATAATGTCACAAAAACCCAGAAGACAGCTAAATGCAGCACTAACCTTTGATGATCTTCATCAGATGACACACCTAGGACATTATGTTATACAATACATGCATGTTTTGTTCAATCAAGTTCATATTTATATCAAAAAACAGCTTTTTACATTAGCATGTGACGTTCAGAACTAGCATACCCCCCGCAAACTTCCGGAGGAATTTGCTAACAATTTACTAAATTACTCACGATAAACGTTCACAAAAAGCATAACAATTATTTTAAGAATTATAGATACAGAACTCCTCTATGCACTCGATATGTCCGATTTTAAAATAGCTTTTTGGTGAAAGCAGATTTAGCCCGGCATCACAGGGCTAGCTATTTAGACACCCGGCAAGTTTAGCACTCACCAATATCAGATTTACTATTATAAAAGTTTGATTACCTTTTGTTGTCTTCGTCAGAATGCACTCCCAGGACTGCTACTTCAATAACAAATGTTGGTTTGGTCCAAAATAATCCATCGTTATATCCAAATTGCGGCGTTTTGTTCGTGCGTTCCAGACACTATCTGAAAGGGTAAATAAGGGTCGCGCGCATGGCGCAATTCGTGACAAAAAAAATCGAAATATTCCATTACCGTACTTCGAAGCATGTCAACCGCTGTTTAAAATCCATTTTTATGCCATTTTTCTCGTAAAAAAGCGATAATATTCCTACCGGGAAGGTCCATTTAGCTAAACAGAGGAAAGTAAACAAAGCTTTCAGTCGACGCGGGCACGAGCCTGAGTCTCACAGTACTGTAACCAGCCACTACCCAAACGCGCTACTTTTTTTCAGCCAGAGCCTGCAAAGCCACGATTCAGCTTTTTACCGCCTTCTGAGACCCTATGGCAGCCGTAGGAAGTGTCACGGGACAGCTAAGATCCTCACTCTTCAATAAACAGAGACAAGAAGAACGACACCTTGTCAGACAGGCCACTTCCTGCATGAAATGTTCTCAGGTTTTTGCCTGCCATATGAGTTCTGTTATACTCACAGACACCATTCAAACAGTTTTAGAAACTTTGGAGTGTTTTCTATCCAAAGCCAATAATTATATGCAAATTCTAGTTACTGGGCAGGAGTAGTAACCAGATTAAATCGGGTACGTTTTTTATCCAGCCGTGAAAATACTGCCCCCTAGCCATAACAGGTTAATGTATAACAGGCTATGAGTATTTCCTTTAACCTGTCACACTCTCCCCGACAAAATAAATGTTGTCCCAACATTACCAACATTGTCTTCTTCAACATTCTGTATGCATTGGACCTAGGAAATCCTTTTCTGTAAGGTAGTACTTGAGCAGAGGTCAAGGGTCACAGTTCAAATATAACTAACAAGTTATTTTCACAGTCCATATCTGTTGACCAGCTGTATAAACAGTCCATAAGCAGTCTTTTCTCATACTATTGATCAACAGTCCATCCATTTTAATGATCTATATGCATAGTCTGCAAATTGTCTCTTGTGACAGTCTGTGAAATCAGTCAGTAGTCTATGGTCAAACATGTCAACTCTGTAGCCTCATGTTTGCTGAAGCCCATACATGTAAGGTGGCTGAAAGTAACATTGCTGTAGTGATGGCAGCCATGGAACCATTCCTGGTGCAGAGTAGACAGGGAACAACTGTGGCTGGATACTGTAGCAGGAAGGGATACCAAGCTGATCATAGGTGATACGTCTTGGAGGGTGTCTCTCTCTTTGTGGCAGCTGGTAGGCTGGTTCCTCAGGTTCAGCAACAGCAGTTAATGAAGGAAAGGCACTTGGTGGACGATCATCAGGCAAATTTTCAGCAGGCAAGTTCATCTCCTCAGCAGGCAGGTCTTTAACTGTTGTTGTCTCCTCCAGCCGCTTTTCAACCAGAGGCTGTGCTGGTAGCGTATCAGGGACTGGCACTGCAACTGTCTGTTTCACTGGTGGGGGCCTGTGTTCCCACTCTCTCGCTGGTTCAGCATTCCTCTCCTCAGGTACTGTAGGAGATGTGGGAACCTGTAGCGGCTCATGATGAAGGTCATATTCATCACCGCTGTCTTCATCAGAATCTAGAGGCTCTGATTCAGGCTGATGTCTCCTTTTTTTCTGACTTTTGTCATTTTTGGTCATTTCTGGTTGTGTCTCAAAAGGTAAGTGGTCACAGGACATGAGCAGGTTTCTGTGCAGGACCCTGGAGCGTCCCCTACCCTTTTCTGGTCTCAATTCATAAATCGGCAGGTCTGAACCCATTTGTTTCACTACTGTGTGAATTGTATCTTCCCAATAGTTATGGAGTTTTCCTGGTCCTCCTCTTGGTGTCAGGTTTTTAATCAGAACTCGCTCGCCAGGCTGTAGCACTGAACTCCTAACTTTAGTGTCATAGTACTTCTTACTTCTTTCAGCGGCTTTCTGAGCATTTTCATTTGCAATGGCGTATGCTTCTTCCATCCCTCGTTTCCAGTTCTCCACGTAGTCTCGCTGGTTACTGGAACCTGCCTCTGTGCACAATCCAAAGAGCATATCAACTGGAAGCCTGGGTGATCTCCCAAACAGAAGATAAAATGGTGAATAGCCAGTCACTTCGCAACGGGTCCAGTTATAGGCATAAACCAGTTTGTTCAGAGACTCCTTCCAATTTGACTTTTGTGTCTCAGTTAGTGTCTTTAACATTTGCAACACTGTTCTGTTCATGCGTTCCACTTGACCGTTCCCCATCGGGTGGTAGGGTGTTGTTCTGGACCCCGCCATGCCACTGAGTTTCTTTAACCTCTCTGGGCCAGTGGGACGCTTGCGTCCCACCCTAATCAACAGCCAGTGGAATCGCGTCACGCTAAATGCAAAACCTCATAAATGCTATAACTTAAATTTCTCAAACATATGACTATTTTACACCGTTTTATAGATACACCTCTCCTTAATCGAACCACGTTGTCCGATTTCAAAAAGGCTTTATAGCAAAAGCAAAACATTAGATTATGTCAGCAGAGTACCCAGCCAGAAATAATCACACAGCCATTTTCAAAGCAACTAGCATGCATCACAAATACCCAAAACACAGCTAAATGCAGCACTAACCTTTGACAACCTTCATCAGATGACACTCCTAGGACATCATGTTACACAACACATGCATTTTTTGTTCGATAAAGTTCATATTTATATATAAAAACAGCATTTTACATCGGCGCATGACGTTCAGAAAATCTTTTGCCTCAAATGCTTCCGGTTTATTAGCGCTACAATTTACAAAATTACTATTCGAAAACATTGTTAAAATGTAATATTGTCATTCATGGAACAACTGATTTTCAAATTCTCCCCCTTGGTCATGGTGGATGTGGGACGGGAACTCGAACTTCAGGGCAAAGTCATTGAAGATGAGATTTGCAGCAGTTTTACCTGACTTTGATGTGGTGGCGTAGGCTTGAGTGAAACGTGTAAAATGATCAACAATCACGGGGATGTACTCATATCCCCCTTTGCATCTGTCGAGATGAAGGAAGTCTATACATACCAGTTCAAATGGCTGTGTTGTCACAATGTTTGTCAGAGGAGCTCTTGTTTCATGGGCTGGCTTTTTCTGCTTGACACAGCTACAAGTTTTAGTCACATAGTGCTCAATGTCAGATTGCATATATGGCCAGAAGAAGCGGTCACGTACTAGTGATACAGTGCGGTCAGTACCTTGGTGTCCCATGTTATTGTGCAACTCTTCCATCACTTTACCTTTGTACTGCTCTGGTAGAACTAACTTCTTGCGGGCTGTAGTGATTCTGTACAGAATGCCATCACTGTCTATTGTCAATTTGTCGAATGTTTTACTGAAAACTAGCGTGTCGTCCAGATAAGGAATGCAGATGTTATCCCGGAGCCCTTCCAAACACTCCTCCATACACCGCTGAAAAGCTGCAGGAGCGTTCATGAGGCCGAATGGCATACGTATCCACTCATAGAGTCCCCATGGGGTCACAAATGCTGTCAGTGGTCTGCTTTCTTCAGAGATGAACCCCTGGTGATACGCTTTTCCCTGATCTAAGAAGGAGAACCAGGAATTACCACCTAAACTGTCCATGATGTCTTGGACCCGAGGGATGGGCTGGCAGTCGGGATGTGTCTTTCTGTTCAGGTCTCTGTAATCTATACACAACCGGAGGGTCCCGTCCTTCTTCCGAATGCACACGACAGGTGAAGAATATGAAGAGTTTGACTTCCTAACCCAGCCCTGGGCTATGAGGTCATAAAGGTAACCCTTCATCTCCTGATACAGTGGCCTGGGCACTGACATGTATGTGCACTTGACTGGTTCAGAGTCCTTTAGAGAAATAGTCATGTTACGCCCCTGAAAAAGGGGAGAAATAATCACGAGAGTGATACGGTATTGTTTCCTCACTGAGAACTTTTACTGCAATCATTTTACCAAAGTAACACATTTTACAAAAGTAACACATTTTACAAAACAACAGATCTACAGGAAAGAGCTAGTGTTGTAGGGTACAAGGCTTATTCAAGTCACAACAGTATACACTGTAATTCACTGAAACATATACTAATTTGAATATAACTGTCAAGCACAAAGCTTTAACTCAGTAAACCATAACTCAATTTATCAACAGTCAATAAAGTGTTTGAAAAACCATTATACAAATAACACCGCAAAATATCTTATTAACAACGCACATGTTCATTCACGATCAACATAAAATGGCAGCTACTCTCAGTACGAAGCTAGCCTTCGCTGCAACCGAGCAGGGCTCATATTACTCTGTAAACTTAACTCTAACTTCCTCAAGATGTTACTAAGACACACCTTAAACACTCTTGACATGTTAGCGAGTTATTACATTTAAATGACTCTGTTTTATCATCAATAACGTACCTGAAAAGGGGGAGAAATAATCACGAGAGTGATACAGTATTGTTTCCTCACTGAGAACTTTTACTGCAATAAGGAAAAGACCGCGATTTCCCCGCGAACTTGGGTGGAGACCAGAGCAATCGATCTCAGGCTCATAGATTAAGAGCATTTAGTAGATCACAGATTAACACTTTTCCCCTTCAATTAGGCACCACAAAATAAAGTATTCAATATAACGTTTACACATTCCTTTTACAATTCTTTCCTTTCGTACGCTTGATGGATTTTAACTTTTTAACACAATTATATGAATGTTATCAATCTCTATCAACTAATACAGAATGCATGATCTTTTTAACCTTAGATGTTTTAAGATCCTCACATACTATGAACTTACTAATACTTTTTAATGTATAACAGGCTATGAGTATTTCCTTTAACCTGTCACATGTGGAGATGTGCTTATGTCCCTCATAACCAATGCTTCATAGTCATAGTCTAAGACCTACACTTGAAGTAGCCTCTAGGTAACCTGAAGTCATCCTCACAGGTTCTGCCACTCTCCTCATCTCCTGCTGGGCCTGCCCCAGATAGTAATTATAGCCAACTACCGCAATCATCCTACCCGACTTCCAAAGGAATATAGGAATATGTAGGACGTGACCTGCAGGACCACATTCAACATAAAAATGTAAATAAACTACAACAGGTCAATTAGGTGTTGGAAATATCTACGGGCAGGTCTGTTTGTGACAGCCCTTTCACAGACTCTCCTTTGCATCCAGACAACGAACCATTCCACTACTGCAGTATCCCCAGCATCAGTCAGGCTGATGGGTCTCATTGGCATGCAAGCTGCATCTGCTGAGTGCCTGCACGCAACTTTTGTAGAAACCAAAAGTGATCACCACACAGCCCCGAGTGCCCTGCCAGTCATACAGGAAGGATACGGCACTTGTCTCTGTAGCTTTCCCAGAATGACCAGTTAGCTGTGCAACCCGGTCAGGCCCCAGAACTACAACCACTAATGGCTACTTTGTATCTTCCCCCTTTTTGGAAACACTCATGTCCTGGTCACCTCAAAGACTTTGAATTAACCTTGCACACTTAGTTTCACCGGAGAGATGTTAGAGCTGTACATATGCGCTGCTAGAGTGGCTGACTGTTGTGGTTGCAGGTTGCTTTCCTGTAAATTGGTTACACTACTATGTGCTTGTGTCGTGAGAAATGAGGAACACATCAAAAAGCTAGTTGGCTTCAGTTATTCAAACACAATTTAGGCAAGGCAGTGGCACTCACAGTCCTAGTTATTCCAAAAGCCGTATGAAACCTTTTTTAAAGACAGAATACCACAATACAAAATAAACCAGGGCAATTTATGTGCAGGTGAAAGTGTTTGAGTCTAATTATGTTGGCCGTATTGGATTCAGAATAAAATGTATTTACACCAAAACACTCTTCATGGGCATGAGTGTTGTACACAATTCTGAAAAAATGCCTCTCATCAGCAAAATGCATATTGGCACATGATTTGACCATCAAATGGTATTATGGCAGCCATATTGGACATTGGAGAAAAATAAGCTTTACATTTTGGGTTTTCATGGGGTGTGACAGTTGAACTAAGCTCATGAGGCATTTCTAAGTTATATTCTTCAAGTATCAAGGGTATATATAGCAGTCATTTATAAGTCCACAAATGCATGTACAGTAGCAACTTCAGATTGCCTCTTTAAGTCTATCAAAAGTGTACATGTTTGAACATGTGTCCATTAGGCCTATGGGTTTCAGTTATTTTTTAATCAGCACAAATTAGATTGAGCAATAAAAGCCCCACTCATGGTCTTCTTAAATTAAACTTGTTTTTGACAGTATGGAACACAATACTACAGAGGATTAAAGAAGGTAGGAACACCCTCAAACTTTTATTCCATAGGCTGGGATCCGCACTATGCAGCTGTTATAAGAGCGCATTTTTCACTGGCTGTCTACAGGTCGCAAAAACAATGATTGATAGGCTGCCCAAACTCGGTCATGGAGCCCCCTTGGGTGCACATTTTGGGTTTTGCCCTAGTACTACACAGCTGCTTCAAATAATCAAAGCTTGATGATGAGTTGGTTATTTGAATCAGATGCATAGTCCCAAAAAGTTTTCGGGTGTAAGCAGGAATCAGGAAAATAGAGTTATCGTCACATTTGCCAAATGGAGGGCGAGGGAGAGCTTTGTGTGTGTTCCTGTATGTGGAGTAAAGGTGATCTAGAGGTTTTTTTTGCCTATAGTTGCACATGTGACATGCTGGTAGAAATGAGGTAAAACAAATATCAGTTTCCCTGCATTAAAATCACCTGCCACTAGGAGCGCCACCTCTACATTAACATTTTCCTGTTTGCTTATGGCCCTGTGGAGCTCGTTGAGTGTGGTCTTAGTGCCAGAATCGGTTTGTGGTGGTAAATAGACAGCTACAACAAATATAGATTACAACCAACAACCTTCCAGGCAAAAACCTGATGTAATGTAAAATCAACTTCCATTTTTGGTTGTCAACAAAACTGTCTTTATAGCTAGAATCCTTAGTTGCTACATCCATTTTTGGACTCATACATTAATAATATACCCAATGATTCCTGTAAGTATATAACTTATAAATGCCTCATGATTCTATCTTTAGGGCTGTATTCAATTCGTATCGCCAAAGCATTGCGGAAGATCCGTGTTAAAAAGTGACACATGCAGCGTTTACCATGAATGCGGTTTCTGCTACCATGGGAACATTGCCTTTGACTTTAATTGTCCATCCTGTTACAAAGTGGATCTTCAGCGATGCGGATTGAATAGAGCCCTTGAAGCTGAAATCTGTAGAAGGGGAAAGAGCGCCACTGTTCACCCCAGCGCCTTTGTTGTTGTTTTGGTTTTGTTGATGAAATGAAAAGGGGGCATCCAGCATCACGGTAAAAAAAAAAGTATTAGTACATATTCTGCTGTTTTATCGAACTTTGATGTCCACGGGACAAAAGAGTGTGCGATGTTTGAAGTAAACCTTTTTTGTTGTTGTTGTAATATTGAAAACGGTGATGGCAGTTTCGCCAACTACAGATCTCAGTTTCAGGTAACACCTACTGTATACTCCAACTTGTCAGTGTTGAAAACGCTACAAGTGTTCACTATAACACACAACACTCTGTGTGATCAGTAATAATGGCACATTGATTGGAACTCCAACTGTGAGAGTGGCATGGCAGGGAATCTATCAGTTGTCACTGGTATGTTCATTGTAGCTGCTCCATATCACATTTGGCAGTAATGGAAGACGTGGCGTTGAGATACAATAGATTAGCTTTTAACTTGGATCTGAAGTACTTATCTTTTGTGATTTCTGTTTGTCTATTGTCTACTCCTCTAGAAGTGTAGTGCTTAGTTGTATCTCGCAGGATTGCTGACGGGGTACAATATACTCATGTTTAAGGGAGCTTGTCATTGACAGTACAATGGTTTTCCACATTCGTCATTGAAAGCAAATGTCTTGTTGTGCTTTCTTCTTGTAGCGTAGCAATACGATTTCAGTGTTTTTACTAGGGTTGTAAAATTCCGGATTTCCTGCTTATTTTCTCTCGATTCCGGGAACCCTCCAATCAGGATTTCCAAGGGGGAAATAAAACAGGGAATTTATTGAAAGTTCTTGGAATTTTGCAATCCTAGTTTTTACACAGATCTGTGTGGAGTGAATGGGACAGCGTGTAGCCTTCAGAGATCCTTCGCAGCAGAGATCCTTCGACGAACATGATCGACGGTGTGTATACAAGTGTGTATGCAAGCCATAGTTGACGTGAAGAGACTTGGGGAGACGTAAGGGGACGAGCGTCTTCGTAAGCGTCTCCAAGCATACACGGTCACACAAAACATGCCTATCAAGGAGATTATCATAACTGTTTGTTCCACAGAGTGCCGATCCTTTGGTATCGTTTACAAGCTGCTCATTGGTCAAGTGTTTTCTATACATACAGCCATTTTATGTAGCATGATCATAAACATAAACATGAGCCATACACAAAGTCAAAATTGTCTATATCATAAAAATTCATGAAAACAAACATTTCCTTTTTTTGGCCATGATAAACAATGGTGAAATTAGTGGTTGGGAGGGGTTTGGCCTAAAGTTTCCGTTTTCTAGGGAGGAGACTTCACTTCCTTCATTTGCAAAAAGGTCATCACAGTTGTTAATAGCATTCCCCCAGAGGTAGAACAGGACATGACAAACCTTCGCCAGATAATTTTACTTCTGGGTAAACGAGATAAGGTCTGCATCGATGGGGTAAAGTCACATATGCATTTATTTGCATCATTTGACATCTGTCTCATGTTCAAAACTCCATTCACCTAGGCCATTTGTGCCTGGGTGCTAGAGAGCTGCGTTCATTGAATAGAAAATAACATGATATTGCTACAGTTGATACATAACTTAGCACATTGCTTTCACAAATGTTACACGTAGAAATCAGGGTTGAGGTAATCTAATATTGTTCCATAATTTGATGAGAAATATCAAGGACCCTTAGACAGAGGAGATTGGTTTTCAATGAGGGGCTGCATTTATAAAGATCCTAGTATGACATGTTGTGTTTGCAAACGAAACTCACTAATGGCTCATACATAATTTATGAATTGTTTCCCCGGACGCAGCTTCACAAACAGAGCAAGCAGACAACAGAACACACCCGTGGCTTTTTGAGAAATAGGACCTAGTTTGCTATCTTGAATTAGTTATATTTCTGCAGAATGTTCACAGTCTCCAAAACTAACACAGTCTGCATATCTTTCTTTGGCATCATGTCCAACAAAGCTCTGGCACTGAGACAGACCAATAGTGATTCAGTGAAGTAAAGAGAGGAAATTACACTGGAAATTACATTTTTGCTCCGTGAAAGTACCTTATCTCTAGGAGAGGGGTGTTTCCTTCTGTAAACAGGCTGGTTACCAGCCCTCATGAAACCAATTCAATATGACAGATAAATCTGTGCGTCTCATTTCAAGAGTTTAGTCCCCGTGAGCAGCTCAGAATCAGAGCAAGCATTCACATCAAAGCCTACTGTTCCCACCAGTAAAATGCCAACCACTCAGCCTGCTACCATATCGACGGGCACCGTGGGAGCTTTATTGACGAGCAGCATGCTATAATGGGAATCCTTCAACGCCATTCCACACATAGCGAGAGAACCTACAATTCCAACACTGTCCCTCTTTAACTTACTCCACTGTCAGACCTGAGAAGGTCACAAAAATGATTGCCACTGAGAAGCGATAATTGAACCCTCCGTTTGGTGACAAAGAATGTGGTGGCTCGATTGTGTTCCAAAATCAATGGAGTCTGGACTGTGTCTGGAACCAGACCGTTCCTGTCAGATTTATTTAAAGATCTTCTCTTCTCGGCTCTTATCACCACTGAGCAGATAGAACAAACTTCACTTCTAATAAATTAGGACCATCTCAACTTCATTAATGCAAACACTGTTATATTGGTTTGGAGTAAATTATTTCATTATAATCTTTCCTTCTCACCACTGGTTATTGGATTTGCCTCATGAGACCTACTGATATTAGCTTATGACGGCGTTCTTCCAAGTAATCAAGCAGGACTGAAATGACCTTGTTTGGCAGTGATATTCAAATAGACAGTTTGAAGGCAGTGGATGATATTATGTTGCTCATCAATAAGTCGTGAAATACTCAATGTTTCTGATTAGACAGACTGATTACAAAGGCATTGCAGTATGGTGATTGGTGACCTCTATGTGGCTTTACAGCTAATCATCCTCAGTCAGTGAAGGAATGTGTATTTTTGTGATGAATCACAAAAGGAGTCGAGCAGCTGCCAGATAGAGGGATGTCGGCGTTCCTCTGGGGAAAAAAGGTCATTGTAAGCTCAGAGGCACAGTTATGTGCGGGGAGGGTGGGGGTAAAGAAGGAAGGAAGGAGAAGCAGTCAAAAAGTGTCCAAAGTTTCAGCTTCTCCGGGACCAGCCGTGGATTCTTTTTATGTTTTGTTTATCTGACAGCTGATGGATATCAGATGGTAAATGTCTCAATCTTTCCTCACACTTTCTCTCTCTTTCTCCGCTTTTACCTTCTCTCTCATTCTGTTTCCCCGGTCTTCTTTCCCTCCCCCTCTCTGTCCTTTCTCTCTTTTTCTTTCCTGTCTTCCCCTATCCCCACCTCTCTATTTTCTCTCTCTCTTTTCCAGTATCTCTCTATATCTCTCCCTTCCACCTAGCTGTCTTTATCCCTCACATTTAAACACCACTCAAGTCGTCCCTTCACACACAGAAGGATTATCAGAGAGAGACAGCCACGTGTGGGACTCGCAACCCAAACTCCAAAGAAAACGCCCATCCCTCTCTCTAACTGCAGCAACAAAGATATGACATCGCCGTTTAAATTATTGGCGTGTGGGGCCATCTGTGTTAGCAGCTGTAGATTACGGACTGCGTGTCCGTTTTAATTGCGGCTCCGTTTGCTGTATTTTGTAGTATGTTAGCTGTCAGTGAGGCGGATTGGAGCCGTGCTCTCCGTGAGCCACAGCGTCTCCAGAGTTTTCTGTTTAGCTTTTCTCATCAGCACCAGAGCGCTCTTATCCAGACCGTAAGGACCGTAGGGACCAGCACTAGGATGGGAACCATGAGCCCTACAAATACCCTACCCTACCGCCAACCTGGGAACAGAGGGACTATGTCCCATCCCCACAGCCACATCACACTCCTTCATTAAAGCGGGGGCCTACAGTGATCTCTCATGTTCAAAACACAAGTTAAAAAGATGTACTAACTCAGTTGATGAGGAAGTTCATTATTTTCCAGTACTGTATCTTTGTTCTCTTTTCATATTTGACCTTGAGGGACTGAGAGAGGAACTGATTTAACCCATAATGGAATTGTCTGTGTAAACATAAGAAAAACATATGCAAATTTGGGTAGCTTCCTTTTTTGTTTATTGGATGAACATTGTCAACATGTCTTCAATGTCCAGTACTGTATTTTCTGTGATTTCAACACCAGCATTGTTTATTACATAGATTTTGTTTAGGATAAATATGAAATTGAACAATGTTCTCATTTATGTCGGTCCACATAACAGGCAAATTAGAATATAAAGGTTCATTTGTAAACCAAGCATATATCAATAAAAATCTGTGGCAGACCTGAAGAGATACAAGGGCCCTTCAAGCGGAACGACCCTGTAACATAAAGCCAGAACAGACAGCCTTTGAAAGGCTTTTCCATACCAATGAGGACAGGCATTAATTGAAAGCTCCAATTAAAAGAACATGATGCATATGAATGAATATCCATCCTCATCACCAAGCAGGATATTAGAAAAACTACACAAAGGCTGCAGTCCTTTTCTTTGAACATTTTAAGGACAACCTGATTGACTGATTGTCCATGAAAGTGGGTTGATATGAAAGAACATGTTATTGAAGTCACACAGACAAACATGCTGTCCTTTTTACAATGTGCACGGAAGGGATTTACTGCAATAGATGAAGGGCATAAATACAACAGACACACTCACAGTTACATGTAATCTGATTACAAAAAAACTGTAACTGTAAAAAATTACGTTACCATCAAAAATATTGTAATCAGATTACAGATATTTTGGAAAACTAGATGATTACTTCTTAGATTACTTTTCAATTCAGAAAGGATGTTGTTTTCTCAATGGTATTCAATTCAGTATTGAAAAAGCATCAGTTTGTTCCACCTGAGCGAGTCAGGGATCACTATGATGCCACACCAAATGCGTTTGATGGATCCTTTTTGTCTTCTTCTAATGCCTCTTAAAGGGAAAGTAATCCAAAAGTAACAGTTTGGGTAATTGAAAAGTAACGTTACTGATTACAGTTTTGGACAGGTAACTAGTAACTGTAATTGATTACATTTAGAAAGTAACCTACCCAACCCTGCACACAAACACTGTATGTAATCAGATCATGCTTGTATGTGTCTTCCATGTTACTGCGATGACGGAACTGTCTTTCTCCCTTTGACTCTTTCTGTTCCCACAGCAGCACAGTCTCATGTCCTCCCTCACCCCGTTACTGACCAGCACATACAGCACTGGGTCCACCACACTGTTCAGGCTGGACAGGGCCAGCGTGCACAAGAAGGGGAAGTGCATGATCTCCTCAAACTCACAGTACCTCTGTTCGTCCATATAGTAGTAGGCCAGGGAACGGGTCAGCAGGAGGAGATGGTAGGGGGCGAAGCACACAGAGAAGATCCCCATCACCCCGAAGGAGAGCAGCCGTACCTTCCTCTTAACCTGCTCCCCCAGCCCCTTGCTCTGCTTCACCTGGCCCAGGATCCTCCAGTAACAGAGCCCCAGCACCAGCAGGGGCAGCAGGAAGCCGATGCCCACCCGCAGCAGGTTGAACAGGGCCACGGGCTTTGGCATAGGGTAGGTCTCGTAGCAGCGGTCCAGCTTGTCGTCGTGGGCGTCCTGCAGGTTGTCCTTGAACAGCACCAGGCTGTGTGCGGACATGACAGCCGCACACAGAACCAGACACAGCACCCAGGCGTAGCATATGCTGCGGAAGGCCTTGGTCCTCAGGGGGTAGGTGATGGCCAGGTAGCGGTCCACAGAGATGCAGCACAGCAGGTAGATGCTAAGGTACATGTTGGAGTAGTAGAAGAAGCCAGCCACGCTGCAGGAGAGGCTGCCCAGGCTCCAGTGGTGGTCCCGGTGGTAGTAGTTGATCCAGAGAGGCATGGTGAGGATATAGAGTATGTCAGACAGGGACAGGTTGAGCAGGAATACCCCAAGGACGTTCTGGCTGCGGACCTGCTGGACAATTGGGCCAAGGGTCAAGAGGTTAAAGGCCAAGCCCAGGATAAAGGCCAGTATGTAGATGCCCATCAGGAAGTCACTGATAGGGCTTTGAGAGATTGTCACGCAAGTAAAGTTTGTTTTATCCATCTGTTTCTCCATCTTTGTTCAGGTCCAAACTGGAGTAGTTCCTGAAAAGACAAACAAGGATATTTTGTATGTAATTCGTGTAAAATAAAATACAGTTTGAATCGCTTGTGATGTATGAACCCTGATCAGAAAAGCTTGATTATCACGTCTATGCATTTTTTCCCCCTTTATTTAATCAGGAAAGTCATATTTAGTCTCTTTTACAAGGCCATGACTCATGAATGAGACAGACTAGTCTCTCTTTCCTTGAACTTCCTATAGTCTAATTCATCAGAAAGTTACTCACATAGGGCTCTATTCAATCCACGTCGCGGAAGTTCAAATTTATAGCGTGATTGGAATTTAAAGGGGCTCCCGAGTGGCGCAGTGGTCTAAGACACTACATCTCAGAATAAGAAGCATCACTGCAGTACCTGGTTAAAAAATCCAGGCTACATCACATCCGGCTGTGATTGGGAGTCCCATAGGGATGGTTATCTAAGCATACCTCTTTACATGTTCAATTTTAATGAGGTTGACATTCTGACTGTTGTAAATCTCACATCTCAATATACTGCACTAACATGCCTAGGATTTTACATCCAAATTACCACACAGTACATGGAATGATAATACACGTCATCAATACAGGCATATATCATGGCATCATAATTAATACACAAATAACATATTATCATAAGGTGACAGATTACATTTAAACAAAGTATTTTTCTACATATCTAAGCATACCTCCTGACTGGTGGTTCTTTTTTTTTAAGAAACAAAACATTATTTTCTGCTTCTCTGCTAAAATCTGGGTAAAATATAGAAAGGTTTAGCGGAGACCGCATTCGAGGTAAACGCTGCATATGTCGGGTCATTTGGAAATTACATTACATTTTATATTGCGGAATCTGTAACGCTTCAGCTTTACAAATTCAATAGAGCCCATAAAGTATGCCATAGAGACAAATGAAAATAAACCCACAATACTATATAACATATCCATTGAACACAGTTGAACTCATCCCTCAAAATATGACACCCGCTTACTCACAATCATGTTAAAAAATCCCAGCATCCAGCTCATCATACTTTTCTCCAACCCCATTTCGTTAACAAAATCATTAATGTGTCAAAAAGACACTTTTGACTATCCACTCTAACACAGTCAAAACTGTAACATACTAGTTTAGCTTCATAATGGGTCTCTGAGGTTTACTAAAAGTCTGACAGATATCTAAACTAGATGCCCTCAATCTCACACAAATTATCATGGAACCTAACAGGTACAACCCTAAATCAGTAAACACGGGCACCCTCATAGATATCATCGTGACCAACCTGCCCTCTAAATACACATCTGCAGTCTTCAACCAGGATCTCAGCAATCACTGCCTCATTGCCTGAGTCCGTAATGGGTCCGCGGTCAAACGACCACCCCTCATCACTGTCAAACGCTCCCTAAAACACTTCAGCGAGCAGGTCTTTCTAATCGACCTGACCCGGGTATCCTCGAAGGATATAGACCTCATTCCGTCAGTAGAGGATGCCTTGTTATTCTTTAAAAGTGCTTTCCTCACCATCTTAAATAAGCATGCCCCATTAAAAAAAATGTATAACCAGGAACAGATATAGCGCTTGGTTCACTCCAGACCTGACTGCCCTTGACCAGCACAAAAACATCCTGTGGCGTACTGCATAAGCATCAAATAGCCCCCGCGATATGCAACTTTTAAGGGAAGTTTGGAGCCAATATACACAGGCAGTTAGGAAAGCAAAGGCTAGCTTTTTCAAACAGAAATTTGCATCCTGTAGCACAAGCTCAAAATAGTTATGGGACACTGTAAAGTCCATGGAGAATAAGAGCACCTCCTCCCAGCTGCCCACTGCACTGAGGCTAGGAAACACTGTCACCACTGTTAAATCCGCGATAATTGAGAATTTCAATAAGCATTTTTCTATGGCTGGCCATGCTTTCCAACTGGCTACCCCTACCCCGGTCAACAGCTCTGCACCCCCCACAGCAACTTGCCCAAGCCTCCCC
The DNA here is from genome assembly GCF_965601325.2 of Salmo salar. Classification (NCBI taxonomy): domain Eukaryota; kingdom Metazoa; phylum Chordata; class Actinopteri; order Salmoniformes; family Salmonidae; genus Salmo; species Salmo salar. The sequence goes on along the minus strand of NC_138310.1, from coordinate 48,837,606 downwards.
CATTTCTCCTTCACCCAAATCCTGATAGCTGATGTTCTGAAAGAGCTGCAAAATCTGGAACCCTACAAATCAGCTGGGCTAGACAATCTGGACCCTCTCTTTCTAAAATTATCCGCCGCAATTGTTGCAACCCCTATTACTAGCCTGTTCAACCTCTCTTTTGTGTCGTCTGAGATCCCCAAAGATTGGAAAGCTGCTGCGGTCATCCCCCAATTCGAAGGGGGAGACACTCTAGATCCAAACTGTTACAGACCTTTATCTATCCTACCCTGCCTTTCCAAGGTCTTCGAAAGCCAAGTTAACAAACAGATCACCAACCATTTAGAATCCCACTGTACCTTCTCCGCTATGCAATCTGGTTTCCGAGCTGGTCATGGGTGCACCTCAGCCATGCTCAAGGTCCTAAACAATATCATAACCGCCATCAATAAAAGACAATACTGTGCAGCCGTATTCATCGACCTGGCCAAGGGTTTGAACTCTGTCAATCACCGCATTCTTATCGGCAGACTCAACAGCCTTGGTTTCTCAAATGACTGCCTCGCCTGGTTCACCAACTTCTTCTCAGACAGAGTTCAGTGTGTCAAATCGGAGGGCCTGATGTTCGTACCTCTGGCAGTCTCTATGGGGGTGCCACATGGTTCAATTGTCGGGCCGACTCTCTTCTCTGTATACATCAATAATGTCGCTCTTGCTGCTGGTGATTCTCTGATCCACCTCTACGCAGACGACACCATTCTGTATACTTCTGACCCTTCTTTGGACACCGTTAACAAACCTCCAGACGAGCTTCAATGCCATACAACACTCCTTCCGTGGCCTCCAACTGCACATAAATGCAAGTAAAACTAAATGCATGCTCTTCAACCGATCGTTGCCAGCACCTGCCCGCCTGTCTAGCATCACTACTCTGGATGGTTCTGACTTAGAATATGTGGACAACTACAAATACCTAGGTGTCTGGTTAGACTGTAAACTCTCCTTCCAGACTCACATTAATCATCTCCAATCCAAAATTAAATCTAGAATCAGCTTCCTATTTCACAAACAAAGCATCCTTCACTCATGCTGCCAAACACACCCTCGTAAAACTGACTATCCTACCGATCCTTGACTTCGGCAATGTCATTTACAAAATAGCCTCCAACACTACTCAGCAAATTGGATGCAGTCTATCACAGTGCCGTCCGTTTTGTCACCAAAGCCCCATATACTACCCACCACTGCGACTTGTATGCTCTCATTGGCTGGCCCTCGCTTCATATTCATCGCCAAACCCACTGGCTCCAGGTCATCTATAAGTCTTTGCTAGGTAAAGCCCCACCTTATATCAGCTCACAGGTCACCATAGCCGCACCCACCCATAGCACGCACTCAAGCAGGTATATTTCACTGGTCACCCCCAAAGCCAACTCCTACTTTGGCCGCCTTTCCTTCCAGTTCTCTGCTGCCAATGACTGGAACGAATTGCAAAAATCACTGAAGCTGGAGATTCATATCTCCCTCACTAACTTTAAGCATCAGCTGTCATAGAAGCTTACAGATCATTGCACCTGTACATAGCCCATCTGTAAATAGCCCACCCAACTACCCCATCCCCATATTGTTATTATTATTTTTTTTTGCTCCTTTGCACCCCAGTATCTCTACTTGCACATTCATCTTCTGCACATCCATCACTCCAGTGTTTAATTGCTAAATTGTAATTATTTCGCCACTATGGCCTATTTATTGCCTTACCTCCCTAATCTTACTTAATTTGCACACACTGTATATAGACTTTTCTATTGTGTTATTGACTGTACGTTGGTTTATTCCATGTGTAACTCTGTGATGTTTGTGTCGCACTGCTTTGCTTTATCTTGGCCAGGCCGCAGTTGTAAATGAGAACTTGTTCTCAACTGGCCTACCTGGTTAAATAAAGGTGAAATAAAAATATAAAAAAATAAGAAATATCGATTTGAGCCTTATTTCAGCGCAACTCGCTAACTCCAAATTGCCTATGAAACTACAGTATCTCCCCACTTTTACCCCTTTTGTGTGAAAAGTTTCACCAATTTCAGGCTTTGTGACTCATCTTTTCCGATCCCCCTCAGTGTACGATAGCAGTTACTGTCATGGGGTTCAGGACCTTATGACTGGACAAAAATGTGTCATGGAAATATTGGCTCCCACCTCCTAACGGGTTTATATTACCTTATGTTAATGCCGCTGCCCAGTAATTGCATCTAAATTTGCCATGGATATTGCTCTGCATGATTTCAAACTGGCTGACTATCTGCTACAGCACAGGTTGTGATTAGTGGGAGAGCATTTGCACTTCCTTGTGACGTCCGATGTGCCAGAGCCACACTCTGTGATTGGATGAACTAGATATTTGGAGGCAATAAGACTGACAGCAGGACAGTTCGTAGGTTTAATACTTGTTTAAATCCTTTACTTTAATGTAAGGACGGACATACAGTAGTTTTATAGAGTTCATATGGGTTGTTGTGATAATAGCAGGAAGAAATCTGTCCTGCGGCTGTAACTTGGTGATGACATTCGGACTGGTACTACACACTGATAATCAGATCTAAGTGTCTGTCCTAGCTTGCTCCTGAAATAGACAGGCAAGTCTATCACATGAAACAGACATCATCATTAAAATCTAAATCCCAATTAGACTCGGTAGCATGGTAGCAACAATGTGATGGATATCTATGTTCCTTTCAATACCACATACACCAACATGTTTTTAGATTATTAGTAGCACAATCACATAATTACCTTTTCAGCTTTCTAGTGGAGTAATACAAAGTATAATTGTTTTGCTGTTGATGGCACTAAAAGGTGTTGATTGGTATTGAGGAGTAGTTTGGTTCGAGCTCAAATTGGAGAAAGAATTAGTTATGAAAGATAAGACAGGAAATCATTCAATTTTTATTTATGAGGCTGAGTAGATGATGTTGCTATGTTCCATCCACCTCCTACTCAGGCTTTGTTGTTGTCAGTGTGCAGAAACAGAAGACCCTTAATGGTATAAGTGGATGAGAGGGAGGAAGTTTGATTTCTCATCCAGCTTCACAAATTGAGATGCCATTTGGAAGTAGAGCAGAGTGTGTGTGTGTTGTGCGATTGGGTGCCAGGCAATGTACAGATGTATGATCTTAATTTGATCCAGTTTGCTAAAGCAGGAAAATAATCCTGCAGCAACAGAAAATGTGACTTATAATGCGGATTTTAATTAATGGACATGGAAGTGGAAATTCCAAACTTCAGAAGCCATCTTAAACCTCAAATACACTACAAGTTGTGCATTTCCTGCATTTCAAAAAAGTTATACTGTTACAGGGTGATCAAATTAAGATCCTAAACGCTAGGGAAAACATGGTGCTATCTAGAAATAAAAGAGTTGTTCGGCTGGCCTCATAGGAGAACCCTTTTTGGTTCCAGGTAGAACACTTTTAGTTACAGCTAGAACCACCTTTAGGGGTCCATGTAGAATCCTTTCCACAGAGGGTTCTATTTGGATCCCAAAGGGGTTCTAGCTGGAACCAAAAAGGGTTCTCCTATTGGGACAGCCAAATAACCCTTTTTGGAACCTTTTTTTCTAAGTGTACACGTGTAAGTATGGGTGTGTTGGTGTGCATTTGTGGGTGTGGGTGTGGGTAGGCCTATGGGTGTATGTAGCACAGCATGTGTTACGGAAGTTGGCAGTCTCACTAAATTGGCATGAAATGTCATGTGATGTAAAGGTACTCTACAGTATAGAATTAGAATGTTTATCTAGCCTGATAAAGCACTCAATCCTATTCCCTGGTTTAATCCTCGTGGTATTGATCCTAAAAGGTAATTCTATGGATGATCCACAGATGTGTCATTAATCTAAGTTCTCACCATGTGGATGACTGAGACATAACATGCAAATTAAAAGAGCCTACCTGACCAATGGTCCATGAGGTGAGATTAGCCGTTCATTACGTACCCGCTAAGACTGAGCATTGACTATGTGATGTTTTCATTTTTACCACGGTAGTCTAAACGCTCATGAATAGGGCAACCTGAGAACTGTATTTTGGTTTGCTGAAAGACTACTAAGGTACTAGTACAGTTGGTCCTGCCCCCCCCCCCCCCCCACTGGGGGCACGTTTTGTTTTTTGCCCCACCACTACACAGCTATTTCAAAAAACAAACTCATCATCAAGCTTTGATTAGTTGAATCAACTGTGTAGTGCTAGGGGGGAAATATAAACCCAGAGGGGGGCCCCAGGACCAAGTTTGGAAAACCCTGTACTAGAGCACTGACTAGTCAGACCATTTGGCCCACAGTAATAATCACTGTGGAATCTATAAACATCTTTTAGTTTCAGAGACATTGGTGGGATAATCATTGCGTTGTTGAACATTTTGCCAGCAGTTTGAGGTGCGAGTAACTCTGGTATTCCCCTCGTAGTGACAAGGATCACTAATGTTCCGTTGACTCCTAAAAATACATTCATATCGCAGACACATAGTGCATGATACTGTGACACTGTGACCGCTGTGCGTGTCTTCTTGATACTTGCGCTTTTGTGGTTACCCTTCACTCGAACACAGTTCAATTTCCTCTTTCTTTAGAAAAAAAATGCTTGCATAATGCCTGTCCAAACTTGTACATTCCGGTACATTACTGAAGAACACTGGAGGTCTACTTTCTCAGGCAAGCTTTGGTTATGTCTCAAGTTTGACCTGGAGAATGCACTTTTTTTTTTAAAGCTATCTAACCTGTCTCATTAATAAAGCTTTGTGAATATTAGTGTAGTAGGCAACCCTTCATAAGGAGTCTGCAACTTTACATGTTACCTGCCTTGCGTTCTCTCCCACAGGAATCTCTGTCTACTGTATGTCAGATTTAAACACCATCTTGGATAACTCCCTGATATTGTGGGTGTACTTCCCTCCTTGTATTGTCCGTATTCTCTTAACGTCAAATGAACCTTGCTTAGCACCTAGAAGAGTACATTTGACTGACACTACATGTAATATCTACCCACTGAAGCCATCCTTCCTAGCCCTCTAAAGATGCTTCTAATGTGGATTTCACTTAATTACATCTATCCAGCAGTATGCTAACGTTCTCTTAACCAAACACACAAGCGTGAACTCTCAGACATCCAGTGACAGCTAAAAGTAAGCTCTCCCAGGTTACAGTCAGTCTTGTGTCCCAACGGTCTCAAAGCATAACTCGTTTACAACTTTAGAAAAATGTCCTCTTCTTTCTCAATCAGCAGACTGTTCTCCTCCACATTTCCACAGTTCTCAGAATCCACCCTCTGTTTCGCCCTTTAAGCACCTGTGGGAGCAATTTGCTCCCTTCGAACATTGAACCAGTCACTGGCTACATTCTCAGACCTCTTTAGTCTAATCATTTAGCAAGGCTGACACACTGCTACAGGCTAGTCATCCTTCTTTTTACCACTGTCATCCTGGGGCCAGAGCAACAGGGAAAGGGGGGGAAGGGAGTTATTTTAGGACCAAATTAAAATTAAACTTGTCAGCGCAATCTTTAGGTAGAATATTTAAAAAGCGCGCACCTGCATCTGTGAGGTGATTTGAACTGAGACCTAAAGGACTCTCCGATCAACTTGAGAGGATATTTGCATGTCTTACCTTCTGAAACCTACAGTGATACTCTGTGTACTAACTTTTAGTGAATGTCTTAACTCCATCGGAGAGGAAAATGTTGACAAAAGCTTTACCATTCTTTCAGCTACACTTTTAATCACTTCTGAGTCCTGACCACCGTTTTAGAAGTCCTTACCTGTCAGTTGTGGGCTTGTTGTTGACAATGGTTCCCCAAAGTGGGTCAAGAACTTCTGTCTCCTTCCATAACCCTCATGCACAGGAGATTTCCATTCAGTCAGCCTGAGGGGAGGATTCAGAACATTTGAGGTACCGCCAGACCATTAGAGTCCCACATGATGACAGGAAGAAAGCTGCGACCACTCCAGTTAGAAACACTCTGATGAGAGAAGACAAACGATAGGCTGATGTTTTCAACCCAGTACACGTCCTCTGTGATGGGAAATGCCAACCATTAGCAGTCAGTCCACTCACTGAAGTCAAGATGTCAGACAGACAGCCATGCATGAGCGAGACGGAGAGAGAATAAGTCAGACACGAGAGGAAAAGAGAAGAGGGATGTTTAGGGCTGGAGGGTGGGAGTTTTCTTCAGAATACACGTGCATCTTAAAAGTAATGACTTTAGGGTGGGGGGGGTGGGGGGTGGGGGGGTAGAGACTCAGCTAGACCCCTGTCACACACTAACTCCCTGGCACCTCCAGATAGATTGTTCAAACTGAAACGTTCAACTTGACTGGCAGTCAGGCTGACCACAATGGTAGTTTCCTCCACAAGAGATCACAAAGAAACTAACAAGAGACAAAGAGAGCTAAAAGCAGCAGCAGATACTCCAGACATACAGGCATTGTGAGTCAGTAATACAATGGAAGATGACGATCTTGAGATCTGTCTAACGGGCTTTTCCTGTGACGTAGAGGTCCAATACAACACGTCAACTGGAGTGAAAACATCAGTGAAAATGCCGAAATGATTCAACACGGGTCAGGTCGTCCCTAACGTCATCTCTGTACAAGTAGTGAACCACATCTGGGGATCACATGACTTGGACAGCATCTGCCTATTCATACAGGAGGGAGATATGTTTATCACAGTCAACGTTTGTCTGGGAATGGGATGCGAATATCCTGTATAAACCGACTCTCCCTACACTCTGTGTAAACATTTATCATTCAGTATTTGAATTTTGTCTTGTAATACTCTCTCACCATGCATGTGAGGTTCAATGAGTCACAGCTGTGACAACATGATTTTATAAAAATGAACGTTGCTGTAGGGAGATGTACAGTACAGGAATGCATGAAGGGACAGTGCATTTGGAAAGTATTCAGACCCTTTCTATTTTCCACATTTTGTTACATTACAGCCTTATTCTAAAATGTATTTGATGAATTGTTTTGCTCATCAATCTACCCACAGTTATTTTATTTTTATTTAACAATGTCCCATAATAATAACACGAACAGAGGTTTTTGGACATTTTTGCAAATGTATAAAAAAAAAAATATTAAAAAATAATACCTTATTTACGTAAGTATTCAAACCGTTTTGCTATGAGACTCTAAATTGAGATCAGGTGCATCCTGTTTCCATTCATCATCCTTGAGATGTTTCTACAACTTGATTGGAGTCCACTTGTGGTAAATCTAATTGATTGGATATGATTTGGAAAGACACATACCTGTCTGTATAAGGTCCCACAGTTGACAGTGCATGTCAGAGCAAAAACCAAGCCATGAGGTCGGAGGAATTGTCCGTAGAGCTCCGAGACAGGATTGTGTTGAGGCACAGATCTGGGGAAGGGTACCAAAACATGTCTGCAGCATTGAAGGTCCCCAAGAACACAGTGATCATTCTTAAATGGAAGAAGTTTGGAACCACCAACACTCTTCCTAGAGCTGGCCACCTGGCCAAACTGAGCAATCGGGGGAGAAGGGCCTTGGTTAGGTGGGTGGCCAAGAACCCGATGTTCACTCTGACAGTGCTTCAGAGTTCCTCTGTGGAGATGGGAGAACCATCCAGAACGACAACCATCTCTGCAGAACTCCACCAATCAGGCCTTTATGGTAGAGTGGCCAGACGGAAGACACTCCTCAGTAAAAGACCGCTCGCTTGGAGTTTGCAAAAAGGCACCTAAAGAACTCTCAGACCATGACAAACAAGATTCTCTGGTCTGATGAAACCAAGATTGAACTCTTTGGCCTAAATGCCAAGTGTCACATCTGGAGGAAACCTGGCACCATCCCTACGGTGAAGCATGCTGGTGGCAGCATCATGCTGTGGCGATGTTTTTTAGCGGCAGGGACTGGGAGACTAGTCAGGATCGAGGGAAAGATGAACGGAACAAAGTACAGAGAGATCCTAGATGAAAACCTGCTCCAGAGTGCTCAGGACCTCAGACTGGGGAGAAGGTTCACCTTCCAACAGTACAATGACCCTAAGCACACAGACAAGACAACACAGGAGTGTCTTTGGGACAAGTCTCTGAATGTCCTTGAGTGGCCCAGCCAGAGCCCGGACTTGAACACAATCGAACATCTCTGGAGAGACCTGAAAATAGCTGTGCAGCAACACTCCCCATCCAACCTGACAGGACTTGAGAGGATCTGTAGAGAAGAATGGGAGAAACTCCCCGAATACAGGTGTGTCAAGCTTGTAGTGTCATACCCAAGAAGATTTGAGGCTGCAAACGCTGCCAAAGGTGCTTCAACAAAGTACTGAGTAAAGGGTCTGAATACTGTGATATTTCAATTTTTTTGTAATAAATTCACTAACTTTTCTAAAAACCTGTTTTTGCTTTGTCATTATTGGGTCTTGTGTGTAGATTGAAGAGGGATTTTTTTTCATCCATTTTAGAATAAGTCTGTAACGTAACAAAATGTGGAAAAAGTCAAGGGGTCTGCTTACTTTCCGAATGCACTGTATGTGGGTAAGTGAGCAGATATAAATGTCAGTGGTGATACGTTTCAGAGAATAGAAGTTGGAGTTGGAGAGAAAAGGAAAATCTGTCCTGAAGTGAGGATGTGTTGTGCTCAACAGGGAGATGAAGAGATGAAGTGAGAGAGACAGAGCCCCCTCTACGGGGTGGCAAAGCCAGGCATGGTATGGAGTCACCAGACAGAATTTGTGCCCCCTCTGTTTTGTTTCCCCATAAAGATAATGAATGGTATATGAATTACAATGCCTGGTTTTACCAATGTAGCATTGTTGGGCCTGCCCGTAGCGCAGACCGGGTCAGAGGCTGTGCCGTGTGCTTTCGTGATCTGAGGAGGGGGGAGGGAGGGCGGGATGTAATAATGTAATATTTAGTAGTTAAAATCCCTAAATGCATTGTGATTGGGCACCTAGCCATGCAATGTCATACGATACCGTCTTCATCACCTTCATTTAGGAATCTAATTGGATCCCACACAGGTCTCTCAAAAAGAGAGAAAAAAGTTGTTCACTTTTCCAGACAGCTACAGCTAATAATAGGCTAGCTAGTAGCTACTAGCTTCATTAAGTTCAGGAAGCGGCGAGCTGAATATTTATAGCTGGCTAATCAGCATGGATATCCGAAAATGGCTAGGCACTGCCAAAAGCAAAAAGAAACGGAGAACCACCATGTCGAGAGCGATGCCAAGCTCACTGAGCAGCCCGCTGGGCCTACCACCGAGATTGAGGAGCCTAGCAGCAAATGTAATACCCGCCCATCCCCCACACTGCCAGGGCTTAGCACCAACACCACGAGGGTAACATCACAACAAGCACCTGCACCTCCATTACCCCAGCCACTAGTAACTAGCTCCTGAGGACTTGTTGGATCTAACCAAAACTGAACCAGTGAAAGCGGAGTTTATTGGTTCTTGCAAAACGAAATCGCCACCACAGCCAGCAACAACAAATAGACCCCAATCAGTGGTCTTCAAAGATACGGCTGGCCTTTGTCAGCAATGCAGACTTGACTGTTGCCCCTGAAACATGGATGTGGATTAACAGTTGGGACATCTACAGCAATGTGTAAAATTCCTTCTCCACTCTTAAGGGCTTACTCAGTGAACACAGACGCAGCATGTTACATCAACGAAAAGCCTAGCTGGTCCAGCTGGCATATGAACGGGAGCTGACAAGTACATTTCGGCAGGAAGGAGAATGGAATCTAACATTTCTCATGAGGTTCAACACAGCATGGAGGAGGCTGCAACTCATCTAAATGGTAAGCTACAACCTTTATGGCCCTGGCTACCGTGTCTGAATGATTCATTCGTTGGTTTTCCCTCATGTAACCCTACTTGTTGTTAGGCTCATTTTTTTATTTAATGTATAGTTTAGGCCTTTGCTTTTTACTTCAATTCATCTTTTAGATTTATCTGTGATTCATAATGTCATTCCTTGCTTTTGCGGGTCTAATTGCTATTGATATATACACCGTTTTGCGTTATTTGACGGGTATAAGGACAATGTCCAATGTAGCTTATTGGTTGTGCTCTGAGGTGAGCTGCCAGCACATCTAACATTATCCTTTCATCGAGCTGACTGGCTGTAGCCTTCTGTACACGGTCCTGAAGGATGTTTACTGTGTGTGCTGGTTTTAATGAGCGCATCTTGGTCTACCAGTCTTCGTGGGGCTTCTCTTCGATGTCTTGTGTTTTCTTGTGTGCAAAATGACAAGACAGTTGTTGTGTAAATGGCTGCATTTCAGATAGGCCTCCATTTTTTTGTACATTTTGTATGTAGGACCCATACCGTGTGTAGCCTACTAAAACAAGTAGGCAAACTTTCACTGGGTTCTTATTCATTTGCATTACAGTTATTGTGTGATAGTATTGACCACTTTTACAATAGCCTATGATAACAATATAGCCTACATTCTCACCCCTCCCTGCTCTCTTGCTATGCCGTTTGTGTTTGTGTGTGTGTGTGTTTGTTGCGCTAAGAATGGGAATTTACTCATATTCACGGCAGATTCAAATGAGATACTACCATGTAGAACATTTTACATCAGCTATGACTGTAGGACATTTTACATCAGCTATGACTGTGGAACATTTTACATCAGCTATGACTGTGGAACATTTTACATCAGCTATGACTGTAGGACATTTTACATCAGCTATGACTGTAGGACATTTTACATCAGCTATGACTGTGGAACATTTTACATCAGCTATGACTGTAGGACATTTTACATCAGCTATGACTGTGGAACATTTTACATCAGCTATGACTGTAGAACATTTTACATCAGCTATGACTGTGGAACATTTTACATCAGCTATGACTGTGGAACATTTTACATCAGCTATGACTGTGGAACATTTTACATCAGCTATGACTGTAGGACATTTTACATCAGCTATGACTGTAGGACATTTTACATCAGCTATGACTGTAGGACATTTTACATCAGCTATGACTGTGGAACATTTTACATCAGCTATGACTGTAGAACATTTTACATCAGCTATGACAGTAGAACATTTTACATCAGCTATGACTGTGGAACATTTTACATCAGCTATGACTGTGGAACATTTTACATCAGCTATGACTGTGGAACATTTTACATCAGCTATGACTGTAGAACATTTTACATCAGCTATGACTGTAGAACATTTTACATCAGCTATAACTGTAGAACATTTTACATCAGCTATGACTGTAGAACATTTTACATCAGCTATGACTGTAGAACATTTTACATCAGCTATGACTGTAGAACATTTTACATCAGCTAGGACTGTAGAACATTTTACATCAGCTATGACTGTAGAACAAGCACTTACTTTGATTGAGTTTGCTTTCCTGAAAATATTGTGCACCTGGAGAAGTGGCGGCTTGGTTCCGATCATTGCAAAGTGTCTCGAATTCGACAGAAATATAGCCTATACTTCTAATGATTAAAGTCCAAGCTATGAAGCCTGTAAGAATATTTTAGGAACTAGTGGTGCTCATCCTGTTGAGCTGATCAATCTGTGCATGTTGGTAGCCTAGTGGTTAGAGCGTTGGGCCATCAACCAAAAGGTTGCTAGATTGAATCCCCGAGTAAGGCAGTTAACCCACTGTTCCTAGGCCGTCATTGTAAATATGAATTTGTTATTTAACTGACTTGCCTAGTTAAATAATATATATATATTTTTTAAAGCCACAAATGATGTGTGGGCCTACTGCATCTACAGCTGCATTTCGGATACACATGTCCTATTGGGGCACATATCCTTCTTGCAACCTAGTCTCTCTTTAAGAATGTACTATATGTACAAATTAAGACTGGTTTGCTTTCTTGTGTTATTCTATTAAATGACGGTTGTTGATGTCCACGGCTACATTTCAGATACATTTTTGTATCTTGTGTTATTAACCTTGTGTTATTAGGGCTGTAACGCAATACTAGTTATGCCCCCTCAGGTATGTCATCCTGGAGCCATGCCTGGAGAGCGAGAGAGAGAGAGAGAGAGAGAGAGAGGGAGAAAGAGAGAGGGGAAAAGGTGAGCGAGAGGGAAAATATTTCAATTTACATTTTTCTGCGGACAACATGTCTCCTTGACCCACCTCTGCTCTCCTCCCTGAATTCAGTTAGCTCCTGCTGCCTGTGTCTGCCAAAACTCTGCACTGCATCATACAGTAGTTATGGTGATGCCTGTCTCCTGTAACATTCTGTAACAGTTAGCATCAAGGTCATCTGTACTTAGCAAGTAGGAACATTTCATTTGGGTAGAAATGTCATGAAAAACATTGGTGACGATCTTACTCTACTCTGAGTGCACAACTGTGAGTGTATATGTCCGTCCATGCCTTTTGATGTTTTGAGATATTATAAATACGATGTGAATGTATTACTAAGGCCTAGATTGAATCAGATGACGTGTTAAAGTGTGATAGCTGACACCAACATAGGGCATATTCTGGCTGTGTAGGAGGTGGAATTGTGTTGGAGCACTCAATTCCGTGAGCAGCTGCTCTTGCATCATTTTCATGAAGCCACACCTGCCTCACTCATATTTGAAGTTCAGAAGTGTAGACTACATAGAAATAATGACTCTCAAATTGAAAAATCATTCAACTAAATAATGAGGGTTTCATTCATCTTAATGGAGGTGTAGATTACATCTCACATCTCAGCTTTAACTTGTTTACAAGGCTGCATGGGATTTCTGTTAATGTGACTCTGTGCAGCCAATGGCAATGTCTGCTTTAGGAGCCACTTGTAGATTTGACATCTCTAATATAGTTCTACCTCTTACACCGCCAAAACAACGCTATGCGATTGTCAGCTAAAGCGAATCTAATTGAATAGAGCTCTTAATACATTGTAGCCCAGAGGAGAAACTGATATCTCAGGGATTCTTGAAAGACGGGACGAGAGAGAGAGGTACACTACCATTCAATAGTTTTGGGTCACTTAGAAATGTTCTTGTTTTTGAAAGAAAAGCAAACATTTTTGTCCATTAAAATAACATCAAATTGACCAGAAATATTGTGTAGACATTGTTAATGTTGTAAATGACTATTGTAGCTGGAAACGGCTGATTCTGAATGGAATATCTACATAGGCGTACAGAGGCACATTATCAGCAACCATCACTCCTGTGTTCCAATGGCACGTTGAGTTAGCTAATCCATATTTATAATTTTAAAGGCTAATTGATCATTAGAAACCACTTTTGCAATTATGTTAGCACAGCTGAAAACTGTTGTCCTGATTAAAGAAGCAATAAAACTGTACTTCTTTAGACTAGTTGAGTATCTGGAGCATCAGCATTTGTGGGTTCGATTACAGGCTCAAAATGGCCAGAAACAAAGACCTTTCTTCTGAAACTCGTCAGTCTATCCTTGTTCTGAGAAATGAAGGCTATTCCATGCGAGAAATTGCCAAGAAACTGAAAATCTCGTACAACGCTGTGTACTACTCCCTTCACAGAACAGCGCAAACTGGCTCTAACCAGAATGGAAAGAGTGGGAGGCCCCGGTCTACAACTGAGCAAGAGGATAAGTACATTAGAGTGTCTAGTTTGAGAAACAGACGCCTCACAAGTCCTTAACTGGCAGCTTCATGAAATAGTACCCACAAAACACCAATCTCAACGTCAACGGTGAAGAGGCAACTCTGGGATGCTGACCTTCTAGGCAGAGTTGGAAAGAAAAAGCCATATCTCAGACTGGCCAATAAGAAGAAAAGATTAAGATGGGTTAAAGATCACAGACACTGGACAGAGGAACTCTGCCTAGAAGTCCAGTATCCCGGAGTCACCTCTTCACGGTTGACGTTGAGACTGGTGTTTTGATGGTACTGTTTAATGAAGCTGCCAGAAAAATGTCGCCCATACAAAAGGGGAAACTAACAAAGAGTCACTGACAACAACCAAAATGAAACGTGGGGTTTTAGGAGGGGCGTCCACTGAAAGTTGACTAGCCACAACACTTTTTTGGAGAGTTTGAAGGTAGGATCATTTTCTCTGGGTATAAAGCTGACATGGAAATGATATTGAAAATATTTTGAAAAATCCAAAAGCCCCCTAATAAAATCCCCCTAAATGTTTAAGGTCAAATAATGTAACCAAATACAAAAATGTCAACTATAAAAAAAAGTTTCCCTGCAGGACAAGGAATGTCCCAACTTTCAAGAATCCCTGCTCTACAGTTACCAATAGTGTCAACTTTGCCAATTACATCTGCAGCAAATTCAGGAAGTTGTTGTCACGGATGTCGTAGGGTAGAGACCAAGACGCAGCGGGAAAATGTACACTCATCTTTTTTTATTTGGTGAAGAAGGAAAACACAAACGTATACAATACAAAACGAACTTGACAGTCTTGTCAGGCAAACAGCTAAACAAGAACAATCTCCCACAAAATCCCATGAAAAACAAACTCCTAATTATAGGACCCTCAATCAGAGGGAACAATAACCAGCTGCCTCCAATTGAAGGTCCAACCCCAATTAACAAAACATAGAAATACAAAAAACTAGATAGAACATAGAAAATATACTAACATAGAACAATGACTAACAAACCCCGGACTAATAAATCAAATACCCCTCTACCTAAACACATACACAAAACACACCCTGAACCACATAAAACAAACACCCCCTGCCACGTCCTGACCAAACTACAATAACAAATAACTCCTATACAGGTCAGGACGTGACAGTTGTGCAAAATATGATTTTGGACAAGATGTCTCTACCGTGTAATCTAGGTTGATAACAGGGCATTGTGTGTTTTCTGTCTGAACACATTTAAGACTGAATAGACCAATCACTGACATTCATCACCACTAGTCTAATGGCCATCTAATTTCCCTGAATGGTTAAAAAAGTGAACTTACACATGTTTATAATCTTCTCTAAATCTAACACATCACCTTTTTAGTGCCTGGAAACAGCTACTGGTCACAGATACACATAGGGGCACAGAATTCACCATGGCACCATCATGCTACTTATGATTCTAGCCACATCACCCTGGCTGACAGTCCGCAGAGCAGCTGGTGCCAAGTCGAGTCCTGTGTTAGCTAACCAGGGACTGTTTTTCTGATGACTGCAGCTGTCCAATCACAGCTGTATGGTAAACAAGCCCTCAGCTTGGAGGACAGACAGCTCTGCTATGATTACACATACTTCAGCTTCACATATCTTTACGCAGTTTGTTCATCTCACTCTCACTTTTTTTTTGAATCTGTATTTATTTTTTGCAGATAAATGGTTGATGAATCATGATGCATTTAACCTCCAGCGTGACACTATTTATCTTTTGTAAAGTGTAGTTGGTATTTTAGAGCAAAACAACTTGTCACGTGTATCCATGTTATACTCTATTTTGTGTCCATATTTTGTTTGAGCTGGAAAAATATGGTAATGGAGGGGTCATTTATTCTTACACATTATTTGTGCTTAGTACAGTAACTTAAGCTGAAGTCTTTCCATTATAATTTCCACTTGCTTTGCCAAAATACTTGTCAACAACATACATTTAACATTTGTTATGAAGTCTTAAATCAATATGGCTGTACGTTCCTTGGGTCAAAACAGGGATATATAAACACATTATTATAAACTTTGTAGGATAAGATGCATGGATGCACAGAGGTGAGCGCTGGCCTGGTCTGTTTCTGAGATACAGTATATGTGAGAGGCTAGAATCTCTATGGGATTACTTATAAGAGCCGGACTAGAATATTCCCGGCAAGAGGAAGCCACGGCAAATCAATAGAATGGCCTTTATGCATTAAGTGGAACTTCAGCCCCTTACATTTTCCTTTCACTAACATGAATATTTATTTGGTTTTCATGTCAGTTTGGTTATATCTGTTGTTCCATGGTTGAATGTCACAATGACATCCAGCACTGTACTTTTTTGAATAAAATAGTTTGTGTAGGTGTGTCTGTGCTTGTGTCCGTGTGTGTGTTTCCGTCTGTCTGTGTGTGTGCGTGTGATGACTCCTAACTCATGACCATGTTTGGCGTTGTACCGAGACGAAACTGAGCTAGTCTAAAATGTATACTGTAGGCCTATTGTCTGTTGCCATGGCAGCTAAAGGTCTAGGCAGAGTCCTATCATTGAAATACCCCCTTCCATAACTTGACTGTGAAGGGACCATCTTTCTGGATCACGTCGCATAATTTAACAAGTATGGGTTTCATACCTGGGTTAAAATACTATTTAGTGTATTTAAATTACTTTCAAAGACATTTTGGTTTATTTATATATTGTTTTTATTGAAAAGACAGTTGAATATTGGAATGTATTTGGAAATTCACTTGGAAAGTATTTGAAAATACTGAAATACCCTCACTCAAATACACTCCCATTCATTTAACCCTGGTATTTGAAAATAGGATTTGAAATAAGTATTAAAATACACTTTGAAATTGTAGGCTTTTCATAGGAAATTATTTAACAGATAGATCTTTCAAATACTTCCAATAGAAGTAGTTGATTATTTGAAAATACTCAAATACACAGAAAATACATATTTAAATAACAAATACCGAAGTATTTGAACTCATGTTTGATGGGTTTATTGCTGCCACCAATAAGTTCAGAGTGTGATGTCCTTTTTACCTGCTGTGTGAGATGGCCACTTACCAACCAGTAGGAGTAACAAGTGTCCCTGTGTCAGACCCAGCAGGCTAGTGAAGAACTCTCACCATCCAGTTTGGTCCTGTGTAGCTAAGTCGGTCGAGCATGGGGGCTCGCAACGTCAAGAGTCATGGTTTCAATTCCTGCTGGGTCCACCATATGCAAATGTGAAATAAGCATCTGCTAAATGGCATATATATAGCAGGTACTTTCCTTCACAGCTGGCCACAAGGCTCTCATAATATGCCTGTGTAGAATAATGCAAAAAGCTGGCT
This sequence comes from Salmo salar, assembly GCF_965601325.2. NCBI lineage: Eukaryota > Metazoa > Chordata > Actinopteri > Salmoniformes > Salmonidae > Salmo > Salmo salar. The sequence continues at coordinate 48,820,665 of NC_138310.1, read as the reverse complement.
TTGTATCCTGACAAGTGGCACAGGTGTCAAACTAATTTCATGGAGGGACGAGTGTCTGCGGTTTTCTCTCCTCCATTGTACATGATTGATCAATTCAGGTCACTGATTAGTTAGGAAATCCCCTTACCTGGTTGTCGAGGTCTAAATTGGACACAAACTGAAAGAAAATGAGGATCAACAGACACTCGGCCCAGCATGGAATGAGTTTTACACCACCCCCTTCTAAACCATGAGAATTGAATGGAAGGGGGTTGGAAGCCATGTCTATCTGAAGCCCCAGTTCTCTCCCACCTGTCCATCTGTAGTATGGCATTTACACTCGTTATCTAGGAGAGCTGATTGACAGGCTGTGAAAAGGCCTTGGAAGCAGGACCCCCCAAAATGGGATGAAGATGTATTAAGTAGGCAGATATTGGCCTGTCAATCAGAAGGGGAGAAAACATCTTACGAGCAAAATCTCATCCATACATGTTGATTATTAAGCATTGTCGACGCGCTCTCTCTCTCTCTTTCTCTGTATTTCTCTCTCTCAATCTGTCATTCAATCCACATACTGTATATGTTGCAGTGTGATGGAAACTCTGAGCAGATAATGTCTGATGAGCGCTGCTGATGCATGTCACGAAAATGTACGCGCTAAGGACACAATTTGATATAGATATGAGTGGTATGCATAACCATCATTATTCACCCCTATAATTCTCCCTAGTCTTCCATATTTCCCCCTAATCTTCCATGTCAATGTTCAAGAGGCAACGCGCTGAATAAATGACACAGAGGAAAAAATGGTATGTCAAGGTTTGTACTGATGTTACATATAAATGCTGGGATCTTCAATAGGTTTACATTCTCCAACAATACATCGATTACACTGCATAAAGATATGGTTATACGTGTACATAATAGTCCTTCATAACTATGCTTTTCTTCTAGACAAATCTACTTCACATGGACATGCAACTTGTTGACATGTTAGGTTCATAGTCAGTAATCAATATCATAGCCCTCCTCCCACACTTTAACATTGACTCCAGAGATAGGCAGTTTGTTGTCTTTCTACTGTATCTAAAAGAGCAATAGCATTTTCCCCACTGTCCATTGGTGTTTAATGGTGTCCATGACAAACTATTCAGAAAACGTCCACATTGCCTTCATTATAACAGTGTATGTCTACAGGTCTAGGACCCCCTCGAACCACCATGGCTTGTGAATTAGCACTTCCGTTGATGAGCAGTCTCTAGTCTTCTCTAATAAGTCATCATCAATAATGGCGTTGCACCAACCAGGACAGTACAGTGCATTTTTCCTATTTTGTTGCATTACAACCTGTAATTGAAATGTATTTTTATTTGAATTTCATGTAATGGACAAACACAAAATAGTCCAAATTGGTGAAGTGAAAAAACAAAAAAACGGAAAAGCTGTGTGTGCATACGTATTCAACCCCTTTACTATGAAGCCCCTAAATAAGATCTGGTGCCACCAATTACCTTCAGAAGTCACATAATTAGATAAATAAAGTCCACCTGTGTGCAATCTAAGTGGCACATGATCTGTCACATGATCTCAGTATATATACGCCTGTTCTGAAAGGCCCCAGAGTCTGCAACACCACTAAGCAAGGGGCACCACCAAGCAAGCGGCACCATGAAGACCAAGGAGCTCTCCAAACAGGTCAGGGACAAAGTTGTGGAGAAGTACAGATCAGGGTTGGGTTATAAAATAATATCAGACATTTTGAACATCCCATAGAGCACCATTAAATCCATTATTAAAAATTGGAAGAATATGGCACCACAACAAACCTGCCAAGAGAGGGCCACCCACAAAAAGTCAGGGACCGGGCAAGAAGGGCATTAATCAGAGGCAACAAAGAAACCAAAGATAACTCTGAAGGAGCTGCAAAGCTGCACAGCGGCGATTGGAGTATCTGTCCATAGAACCACTTTAAGTCATACACTCCACAGAGCTGGGCTTTACGGAAGAGTGGCCAGAAAAAAAAGCCATTGCTTAAAGAAAAAAATAAGCAAACACGTTTGGTGTTTGCCAAAAGGCATATGGGAGAAGGTACTCTGGGCAGATGAGACTAAAATGTAGCTTTTTGACAATCATGGAAAACGCTATGTCTGGCGCAAACCCAACACCTCATCACCCCGAGAACACCATCCCCACAGTGAAGCATGGTGGTGGCAGCATCATGCTGTGGGGATGTTTTTCATCGGCAGGGACTGGGAAACTGGTCAGAATTGAAGGAATGATGGATAGTGCTAAATACAGGGAAATTCTTGAGGGAAACCTGTTTCAGTCTTCCAGAGATTTGAGACTGGGACGGAGGTTCACCTTCCAGCAGGACAATGACCCTAAGCATACTGCTAAAGCAACACTCAAGTGGTTTAAGGGGAAACACTTAAATGTCTTGGAATGGCCTAGTCAAAGCCCAGACCTCAATCCAATTGAGAATCTGTGGTATAACTTAAAGATTGCTGTACACCAGCGGAACCCATCCAACTTGAAGGAGCTGGAGCAGTTTTGCCTTGAAGAATGGGCAAAAATCCCAGCGGCTAGATATGCCAAGCTTATAGAGACATACTCCAAGAGACTTGCAGCTGTAATTGCTGCAAAAGGTCGCTCTACAAAGTATTGACTTTGGGTGGGGTGAATAGTTATCCATGCTCAAGTTCAGTTTCTTTGTCTTATTTCTTGTTTCACAATAAAAAAAATATTTTGCATCTTCAAAGTGGTAGGCATGTTGTGTAAATCAAATGATACAACCCCCCCCCCCCAAAAAAAAAAAATGTTTTAATTCCAGGTTGTAAGGCAACAAAATAGGAAAAATGCCAAGGGGTGTGAATACTTTCGCAAGCCATTGTATCAGATGACAGTTTTAAAGGGGCAATCTTCGATTGCTACATCCATTTCTGGCTTTGTTTACTTTGCTGTCATTTGAACTGCAGATTTCCTCTGAGACCATGACAACCCACAAGCACTGGTCTGCTGCCTACAGTTATAAGCCCTTAATCTACCACTCACAGGCACTAAATGACTGGTCTGCAGCAAACAGATCTGACAGCACATGCAGGGCGATTCCACTCATCACATTCAATGAAAATAAAAAGGAACGGTTCATAAGGATTTGTTTATGGGTGGGTGTAAGTTATGCATAAGTGGATCGATCGAGTCTTTAATGTTTTTTGTCTGTCTCTCTCCCTCTCCATCCCCATCTCTCTCTCTCGCTCGCACCCAAACTGACCTTTGCCATACTGCAGCTTAGACTGAATGAGCACACTGCAGCAATGATATTCTACACATCCCCTGACCATTGGATACAGTATGTCGTTGTGGGATACAGAAGAGCAGTCTGTTAAACTCAAAGATTTCTAGGGTTGAAGAGCTGAGCTTGACTGATGAGAGAGTGGTCAAGGATGGGGTCTGGAGATTGGACAGGCTAGGGCCGGAGTGGGACACCATTAGTAGACGGACAGGGGCGGGATCATGTCTATAGAAGGCGCCGTTCTACAGCTAAACCTCCCAGCCTCACCCTCCCCACTCTCCAGACCTCCATCCATCCATCCAGCCAGCCCCTCTGTCTCTCCACTCGCTCCCCACACTCCCCTCCTCTTCCCTGGGTCAGTCTTGAGTCCCTTGGGCCCTCGTGGGTCCTGGTTCTGCTGGTTCTCCAGGTTCTCAGAGTATGCTGACCCTCTCGGTGAGCCCCTGCATGTCTGCATCCTCCCCGGCCTCATCGTCGGAGCCGGGCGCAGGCAGAGGGGGCACCAGGTGGGCCGGGTAGGGGAGCGTGTGTTCGCGGGCAAACATCTGCCAGCGGCAGTCGTCGCTCTCATGGGTGATGTAGCGCTCACCCAGCTTGGTCTCCAGCTCCCTCAGATCCAACCACGTCTGGTAGTCCTGGAGAGGAGGAAGGGAGGGAGGGAGGGAGGATAGAGATGAGGGGGAAGAAGATAAAAGCATAGAAGGAGGGAAGTGGAAGAGACAAGAGGTTTGAGGACGGAGAGAAACATGAGAAATAAGTAAGTTAGGGGGTCTCTTGTGTCTCCACTGTAGGTAATGGACTTCTGTATAGCCGCCATGCTTCTGTTGACTAGCGTACCTGTAGATAGGAGTGACTGAGGCTCTTGTCCACGCTGTAGCGTTTCCTCATCTTCACCTGGAGCAGGTTGTTGATCAGGTCAGTGGCTGAAGAGAAACACAGGCACACCGGTGAGAACAGTACGTGTATGCCATAATAATCTGTATATTTGGATATACTTACCCATGCACAAGACACTTGCATTTGCCATGCATGAGTGCAAGTGTGTGTGTCTTACCATCAGGTGAGATCTGTTTCCAGGGGTTGGGTGGGTACATGAAGGCAGCGTTGTGGATCTGGTCGTTGATGTCCTCGTCCTCGTTGAAGGGGAACGTTCCACTGAGGCTGACGTACATGATGACTCCTACAGACCACATGTCCAGGGAGCGGTTATAGCCCTGGTTGAGGAGCACCTCTGGGGCCAGGTAGGCTGGGGTGCCCACCACCGAACGCCTGAACGACTTCTCACCAATGATACGGGCAAAGCCAAAGTCACACAGCTTCACCTGGAGAGAGAGAGAGAGACGAGTGAGAGAGAGTAAATAAGAAGAAGAAGAAATACTGCGTGAATCGCTACTTTGGAGTAGAATAAAGTCAGGGTGAATTTGTATAATATGCATTAAGGTGCATTACATGGAGTAAAGGGCTGCCTACATTTTATTGGATGTGTAGAGTCATGGTGTGTGTGATAGTGTGATTACAGGTGTGTGTACCTGGGGGAAGGGCTCGGCAGAGGCCAGCAGGACATTCTCAGGCTTCAGATCACAATGGACAATGTTCTTAAAGTGCAGGTTCCTCAGAGCCGCCAGAATCTACACACACAAACAAAACCGGATTTGGCTTTGACTTTTTGGGTTGTAAGAAGAAACTAAAACACACAGAGAGTGAGAATACATCTAGAGAATACACCTAGAACGTATGTGTTATATAGTGAGTGATCTGTGGAGTAAGCAACACGAAACGGTAACCAGCAAAACCTCAAGCGAATATGAACATTGCGGCTTAAATGCATGTAAAGCCTGACAATATTCCAGAAATGCATGGCTGTGATATCTAGTCTACAGGGTGGCTAAACTGGTTACAAATTTGGCTTCTTAAATGACTCTTTACGTATTGATCGGTAGTTAGGTTTCCATCCAATTGGCACAGATTTGAATGCGAATATTCTAAAATCGGCATTTTCCCTACCAGAGACGTGTTTCCATCAAATTGACTTGTTGCAGATAAAAGGGTGTCTGTGATGACGCAGTACACATACAAATACATTTTGTGGTTAAATTCCCATGTACTGAATAAAAAATACAAGGTAGAAAATACAAGTTAAATGTGTTTCCATCCCATTTTCAACTCTACTGAAGGTTTTCTCAGTAAAATGTTGCCTTATATAGCGAGTGTGTCCTCTCTGGTATTGGCACATGCACTCTAGCCAACAGCGCTATCTGCTGTTGGCTAGAGAACACGTACACTGAGTATCTCAAACATTAGGAACACCTTCCTAATATTGAGTTGCCAAAGTGGCCAAACTAATTTGATCTTATTCGGGCAATGGGCACAGCCATCTTTGACTTTGACTATTTGTGTTTTATAGTGAATGCATTCTGGGATTAGGGAGTTTTCACTTGTCAAACATAAACAAACATGGCTGTCATCATAAAGAATTTATCTGCTGTTAGATGACACGTATCGCTTTTCTAACCAATATCACATTTCTCCCTTGTGCTCACCAGAGATGTGGTACATTGTAAACAAGTCTAGCTATTAGGTCGCTAACTTGTGTTTAGTTTTTTTGTCAGCGCAACCTGTTATTTAGACTGGTTTATGGATTGAGTTTGGCTGCGGATGTGTTCTGTGTGATGCTTGGATGATGAAGTTCACATTTATCTTTTACAATGAAATATGAAATTGAGGAATAGAGTTGTGAAGACCTTAATTTTCCATCAGTACAAAACATTGTTTAGAAATGTTTGTTGCATCATACATTCTGTTGCTACTGTTCCAATCACATATTTGTGATCGTACGCTGCAGGGACCACTCAACAATGATCACAAATATGAACGTGAAAAACCCAGCAGCATTGCATTTCTCCACACAAACCGGGTGCGCCTGGCACCTACTACCATACCCCGTTCAAAGGCACTTAAATATTTTGTCTTTCCCATTCACCCTCTGAATGGCACACATACACAATCCATGTCTCAGTTGTCTCAAGGCTCAAAAATCCTTCTTTAACCTGTCTCCTCCCCTTCATCTACACTGATTGAAGTGGATTTAACAAGTGACATCAATTGACTTGATCATAGCTTTCACCTGGATTCACCTGGTCAGTCTATCTCATGGAAAGAGCAGGTGTTCTTAATGTTTTGTATACTCAGTGTATTGCCTACATAATGAGATTATTATGGACAAAAGAGCAAGATTTTTAGATTTTTTTCAAACGGCAGCAAAGCATCGATTATCTTGTGACCAGAATAAGAAAAATTCACATAGAAATGTGAGATCTGTCATTCTCATTGCAAGCAAGTCGATCTGTTCTATGTGTGATATTTCTATGCTTCCCGTTCTTAAGTTTCGTTTTTTTTGCATCTTTTACTTTCAGTTTTGTACACGAGCTTCAAACAGCTGAAAATACTATATTTTTGGTTATGGAAAATATATTTCACAGCGGTTTAGATGGAACAATGATTCTCCTTCACGTTTTGTCACATAAACTGAATTTAGGCAAACTATTAGAATTTTTGCAACCAGGAAATGGATTTCTGAATAGGGCATCTTTAACATTCGGTCATAAAGAACACATGTTCAACTTCATAAAAAAAATGTTTTCCCATCTCAAGAGGTAAAAGAAATAACTACAATAAGTCATTTTTGTATTTTATTAATTAAATAATAGATCTCGGACACTTTATTTTCTTATAGTTTAGCAGTTTTTGTTCTGTTTTGTTTTTATCGATTCAAACTAAATCTATACATCGTACAACTCCACAATATGTCAAAGTGTAGGTCTAGGGTTTGTGCTTCCAAGGAGTGGTATTATACGGCTCTACAGCGGATGGTTAACGGTGTTGCGGTGCGTTTGTAGCCAAGGGGGAAGTGGGGATTTACCACATCTGGGGAAAATCACTTGAACGCACTCCAACAGGTAATTACGAGTTTCATGCGTGAGTTCCAAATATTTCTAACGGTCGCCCCAGCGTGAGTTTTTTTATGCACGTGATGTTAGGACGTTCTCTCCATTCCAGAATGTGACACTGCCTGCACGCGCCATTTGTATCAATAAATCACTATCAGAAAATGTTTTGTGTGGCATTATTGATATATTTACTATTTTATTCACGTTTTTCAATTACCGGTGATAAATCATGCATTCCGATTTTTGCATAAATTGTAATGGGCACATAGTATGTGTGTAAAATAATGTTTTGGAAGGTTGTACTGATTATGATAAGCTAAGCTAATTCCAGCTATGTGTATGGAGCCATGTTTGTTGACATACAATGCATTCTGGGTTTCACTTGATCGTCTGTCGGACCAAAGATGCTATAACAAAATGAGGTGAGTAAGGGTTCACTCATTTTCTGAGAACTTCAGGAAGTGAATGTGGGATGGGAACGATGGTAGACGACACACCCCTTCAACATGCATACTATAAACAGACCAAACTATACTTGTCTTCTCTTATTATCTTTGGTTTCTGTGAGGTAAAAAAGCATGGCTGCACGCTGAAACTAATTGTCGGATTACTTTCGATTTCTAGAAAGTGTTTTACTCAATTATTTTGATCAACAGTGAGCTCACCCGTGATGTGATTAATTATACATAGTAATTGCTATTAGCTAATTCATAGTGTAATTTATGTCAGCCGAGAGTTAGAAAATATGACCGCTTGTGTTGCGTCAATCTTTCCTCAGCGCTAGGACAAATGTAGCCTACATTTTCCCGGTTAGGATGTTTGTGTTATGCTATAGATACTTAAGTGAATATCTGAACATTGCATCCAAAAATAAACTGCTCACATTCTGGACATAACTTTGTAAGGACTGTATTTGTGTAAATAGTTTCTGAAAAAAAGTGTGGCCAGCTCTCGTTCTAAATGAGTGTTCAAATCACACGGGGTGTGATCATACGCTCCAGGGATGTGTGATGGTACGTGTGAAAGGGTTCAATCAGCTATGAATCCCATTGTGACAAGGGGAATGGAAGCGTGTTATGTGCAACAGGGAGGGGCAATTACTGTAAATGCAAGAGTAAAAAAAAATGTAATTGTTCAAACATTTCTAGCCCGTCTATGAATGGGTAACAAGGTTTACGTTTTATGCTCGACCCGCTCAGTTTTTCACCACAAAACAGCAGAAAATGGACCGAGTAGAACCAGATCAGCTGCTATCATTTACATTTTACATTTTAGTCATTTAGCAGATGCTCTTATCCAGAGCGACTTACAGTAGTGAATGCATACATTTCATGCATTTCTTTGTACTGGCCCCCTGTGGGAATCGAACCCACAACCCTGGCATTGCACACACCATGCTCTACCAACTGAGCCACATTTGAAGCTATCATACTATGACTTTAACTATTAGATGTTCAATGTTTCTTTTGAAATAAATATTTAAAAAAGGAATAGTTTCATCATATTAAAACCAGAGTATGGTTCCCGTAACAGGGTAAACCTTAAAAGGAGGGACATATGTAAACAAATCATTAATCACATTAAATAAAGAATAATATTCAGAAATAACTTAACACAATAACTAAGGCTTTACAAAAAACAAGTTTCCATCCACAGTTGTTATGCGAGTAAAGTCATACCGTATTAAAAAAAACATCACGACAGCTGCAATGGAAACAGGAAGTTTTGGTACAATTTTATAAATGGCGACAGATCATTTGTTTGTTCAACATGGTGGGAACTTTTTGTGTCTGTAAAATGAATTATGCGAGAAATGGCGGTGGAAACCCCTTTATGCTTAAATACTGACATAATAACCATCATATCGAAGTCACACCATGATATGGTGTGTGATCCTCCCACTACGACTGGGGTAACCATGCAGTTTACAGATGAAATAAGTTACGATGAACTTCACAGGGAGGTGAAAGTGCTCGGTGATGAGTTTAACGCTCCTTTCCAATAAATATCGAGGGTCTTATTCTGGTGACATGATGATCGATGCTTGACTACTGTTTGACAAATAAAAATGGCCTCGCTCTTACCCATAACAATCTCATCATGTAGACTAGCCTACCTGCACAGGCTCCCCGCAATGTATCTGGGAGCTGTTGGCTATTGAACGCATGTACCAAGACCAGAGTAGGCACATTTGTTTTGTCACAACAGTTTTTTGTGACAAAACTTTCCGTAGAGTTAAAAATGCAATGGAAACACATTGAACTTTAGATAAAAAAATATATAAAAATAAACATTTTGTTTGCACTACGTCATCACACACTGATTTTTATCCGCAACAAGTCAGTTTGGTGGAACCACCGGTGGGAAAATGTTTTCTTTATGCAGATTTTTTAAATATTCGCATGAAAATCTGTCGCCAATTGGATGGAAACCTAGCTAATGACGGTGAAAACCTGGAGTCTTTCGGGGGGTTAAAATCTTCAATCTTCAGGGGACTTCATTTCATATAACAGGCATTTACAAATTCAATATTAGTGCATAATTGTTACTTAACTTATCAAAAGGCACTCATTTCGTGGAACATTACAATTGGACAACTGTAAATATTTCACATGTATCCTAAAAAGATTATTAAAAATGCATTTTAATTAAATGTATTTTTTTCCCATATGGGAGCACACACACACACACACTGACCTGTGTGATGAGGAACTTGGTGAGCCTCTCTGGGAGCCTGCCTTTCTCACTGGACAGGATCATCTCCAACATGTCTCCATGGAGCTTCTCCATCACCACAAACACCTTCTCTGGAGTATCAAACATACACTCCAGGTTCACTATGCCCAGGTGACGTAGACTCTGGGAGATGGCGAGGGGGAGAAGGAAGAGGGAGAGAGGGGTGGGGTGAGCGAGAGAGAGGGGAAAGCGTGGGGAAAATGAGAAAAAGAGCGAGAGACAGTGAGAGAGACAGATAAGAAGAAAGAGAACGGGCAGAAGAAGAGGGGGAAGTGACACACAGGGAGGGAGAGAAAGAAACAGAGAGGTAGAGCGGAGGGGATGGAAGAGTGAGAGAGATTTAGAATGAGTATCAGTTAGTTAGAGTATAGTGTGAAGGCAGTGTTTACTTGTCACTTGACCTTTATCTAACTACACCCCATAGAGATGATAACCATCCTGCAAAACCTGCCAATGTAATTGAATGCAGTTGGCATGACAACCCCATGATGTAAAAATGGACCCTCCTGGCCGGTACAGACGTTGGATCTTAATTTGATCACTCTTTCGTTGCTGATAACGTGTAGTGTATTCGAGGTTTGAATGCCAAATGGCACCCCATTCCCTACATATTGCACTACTTTTTACCAGGGTAAGAATACGGTGCCATTTGGGATGCAACCCTTGGGTGGCAGCAGTAAGTCACCAGCCACAATTAGCTGATGAACTAGACTTGTAGTGGGAGACCTGTTGAAAATGTGTATCTGCATCTCCCCCTGGTGGTCACCTGCAGTATGGCCACCTCGTTCCTCAACTGGCTCTCCTGCTTGGTGGGGAAGCGCAGCTTGTCAATCACCTTCACCGCCACGTCGCGCCCCGTCTTCCTGTGCTTCCCTGGTGGCGGGGGGGGGGAAGAGAGGAAATTACAGGAGTCTGATTAACTGAGACTCAACGACTCAAAACAGAGAGTGTAGACGATTAGGGATACTCACCCCCATACACCACTCCAAACTGGCCAGAACCGAGGATTTCATCTGCAAATATCTGGTACACCATACCAATGTCCTGGAGGAGAAATTGATAAAAAAAAATCATCATCATCATCATCATCAGTACAAAGTCCTGGGTAATGATTGTGAATGGGTATAATGTACGATCGTGTATTACGACCGTGTGTCAAGAGACGACTCACCACATTCTCCTGGATCACACTGTTGGACACTGAGATGCTGACTGAAGCCTGTCCTGCGGATCAAAGTAAAAAATGCTAACCATCCAGACTAACATATACAGGACTTCCACCTGAGCTTATGTGGGGTCACTACAGAGAGAGCGCGGGTGTGTGTGTGCACAAAGAGCTCTGGAAACAAGCTTCTGAGTTCCTCGAGCTATGGACTGCATACCACTCAGAAGCCTTTCACTGTAAATCTCCCACAACCCCCCCCCCCCCCCCCCCCCCCAGCCTAAATCCAGACTAAGAGCAGGACGGAGATCAGATCCAGACCCCATGATTCTGTTCTTCAGATGGCTAACGTTAGAACTAAGACACTTGGGAAGTTTCGCTAAATGAACATTATTATTGTAAGGTTATATTATATCTTACTGTGAGGAGTGTGTCCCTCTACCGGCGGTGCATCCTGGAAGATGACTGGCATGAGGGCCTGGCGAATGGCGCCCTCCCACGCCTTGGCAACCTCCCGCCCCACGCCGCTATTGGGCACCACGTTGCTGGGGGAGGGGGGTGTGGGGGGGGAGGCCTGGAGGGTGGTGGGGGGCAGGGTGGGGACATGGATGTTGGGGTCCTCTCCTACAAAGTAGCGCATGGTGCTCATGACAAGCTCGAAGCAGTGGGGGCTGGTGCCCGGAGGAACCAGGGTGTAGTCACCTGCGGGGCGCACCTCCAGAATCTCAGACAGAGGGATCTCCTACAGGACAGGGGGAAGGACGTGAGGCCAGGGGATGTACGCAATCAATCATGTGAAGACAATCGCAATCAAGATTTTTTTTTAAATGTTATGTTGTTGTTTTTTTACTTTGAAAATGTGGAATAGGTTGTGTAGATCAATAGGATTTTTTTTCCAATCCCTTTTTAGATTACATTTTAAGGCAGAAAAATGTGAATACTCCGCAAGGGGTTTGTAGACTTTCACTAGGCACTGTATATAAGGTGATTGAAATACCCAGGTCAATGTATGTGAGACCGTCTACATCTGTATCGCTTTCTCCTCTGGGTTTTAGGCTGGGTATCCATATAAGCACTTTGTGACCACTACCGATGTAAAAAAGGGCTCTATAAAATAAAGTTGACTGATTGATTGACTGAGACCCGACTCATATAGTACCTGTGAACTTTATTGGTTTGCTAATCTAGTTGAGTGGAACTGGAGAATACAGTACCTTATAGTACTTGTTGGTGGTGTTGTTCTGGAACAAGATGATGCACTTGCAGTCCAGACGCCAGTAGTGCCGCTTTCTCTGTGGGGGTGCCGGAGGAGTAGGAGGGTCAGGGGGGTAAAGGGTTCAGGGGTCAACCAAGGTTCACTGAGGGGGTCAAAGGTTAAGCTGTGGTCCAGGAAGAGTGGACAAGGAAAAGGATGAGGAGGGCCAGCTGAGGGGTGGAGGTGAGGGAGAAACGAAAGGGAACGGTAGGAAGAGAGAAGGGGAAAAGAGACAGTAACAGTGTTAGAAAAGCAGGACAGGTTAGCTTTGAGAAGGCAGAAAGTGTCTCAGGTCGGAGTTCAGGTAAACAGCAACACTTTCTAAGAGGAAGGAGAGAGAGAAGAAGAAAAAAAAAGAGACTGCAGATGGGAATTCAACACACGTCTTTCGAGTGCTTTAGTGCGGCAGAGAGCAGGTATACACTATATATCACACTGAGCCGGAGATACACAAACACACTTTCACACAGATGAAAAAGGGAGAGTATTAACGGCGAGGGGAGGTCAAAGTTATAGAGGTAAGAGAAACTCCGACAGAAAACATTGTGAAGGAGAGACGGAGGATTGGAGAGGTAGAGGAGAATGATAAACAGTGTGTCAATGTCATGGAGAACAAAGGTGGAGGAGAAAGCTTCTCTGAAAGTTTTAGAAAGTAATTCATAAAGAAAGAGTGGAAACACTATTGTAAGGGTACCTAATAAACCCTTTATAAGGCCTTTATATGTGTTCACCATGTATTAATCATTACTACAACATGTATTATTACATGAATAAACCATTTACTAATCATTGGTTAAGTCTTTTTGCAGTCCCCAATCTAAAGTGAGCACTATTTGTGCTTTTAAGTCTTTTTTTGAGTGACCAGCGTAATTTGTCACAACAAGATGGGCATGCGATTGGCTAGCTGACTAAACTCAACTCAACGATTGGAATTATGTGGCGACTAGTGTGGGCGGACTGGAGCTCTGACGTCACATAAAATGTTGTTGTTTTAAAAAAAAAATGTAAATGACTGATTTTAGCACCCTTGGAATAGCCCCCAATTACACAGAATTATGTTGTGTGTAATTGTGGGCTATTCCTTGGGAGCTGAAATCAGTCATTTTTGGATAAAAACGTCATTTTATGTGAAGTCGGAGCTCCAGTCCACCCACACTAGTCGCCGCACAATTCCAGCGTAAATCGTTGAGTTTAAATCGGCTATCCATTGGTAGACATTCCAGCAGTACCTGGTAAAAGAAGAAGCACACAAAACAGGATGTGTAAGGAAATATATATAAATGTTAATTAGGTACCCTTAAAATAGAGTAGAATAAAACATTTAAAAATAAAGTTTTAGAAAAGGAATAGAAAAAAAGTAGCATTTGGTGTGGTAGAGAAAATGTATCTGAAAGTTTTAAAAAAGAGAGAGAGAGAGAGAGAGAGAGAGAGAGAGAGAGAGATAATATAATTTGGTGTGGTAGAGAAAATGTATCTGAAAGTTTAAAAAAAAAGAGAGAGAGAGAGAGAGAGAGAGAGAGAGAGGAGAGAGAGAGAGAGAGAGAGAGAATATAATCTGGTGTGGTAGAGAAAATGTATCTGAAGGTTTAAAAAAAAGAGAGAGAGAGAGAGAGAGAGAGAGAGAGAGAGAATATAATCTGGTGTGGTAGAGAAAATGTATCTGAAGGTTTAGAGAGAGAGAGAGAGAGAGAGAGAGAGAGAGAGAGAGAGAGAGAGAGAGAGAATATAATCTGGTGTGGTAGAGAAAATGTATCTGAAAGTTTAAAAAAAAGAGAGAGAGAGAGAGAGAGAGAGAGAGAGAGAGAGAGAGAGAGAGAGAATAGTGTGTGGTAGAGAAAATGTCTCACATTGTCAGTCAGTAAGTCAGTCAGTCAGTAGTATTACCAGTGTGTCCTTGTTGCTGTAGTGCACCACCCAGCCCTCTTTGATGGACGTGCTGGAGCGACGGGTGGTCTGCCTCATAGACTGAACCACCCTCATCAACGGGATGTTAGCGCTGAGGAACAGAGGGACAGTGTTAGGTGGTAGGTAGGTGGGTGTGTGCGTGTGTGTGTTATTGTGCGTGTGCGTACGTGTTTACCTCTGGTCCCCGCTGACCCCATCCTGGCTGCTCTCAGGGGAGAAAGAACCAGGGATGCTGCAGGCCTCGTCTGAATCGTCCATCAGAGAAGACTTGTCTGAGTCGGCATACTCACTACTGTAGTCCATAGGCACCTCGTGGTCCACACTGGGACTCAACATGTCTGGAGGATAGAGAAGGACAGAGCTAGCCACACATGACTACAAATAGATCTAGAGAATAGACAGAAAAAACAGGGTAACACCACCTTCCATTACAAAGCCCCACTATACCAGTATGTAAGTAGGCAGTACTCACCACTTTGTTGACTGATAAAATAAATAAAATGCGCCAAGTAAGTACTATATAATATTAGTGCTCCATATAAGTGCTAATATTGTATATAATATTGGGGGGCTATGGATGTGGGAACGCAGACCCACAAGCCACTGCCGCCCCTCATGATGAGTTTAATTTTTTTGTGGCCCCCACCCCTCATCAAAGATGCCCATCCCTGCTGTAGACAACGTCCTCTCAAGTGCGACTGGACAAATCATGACACAACATGACACAACATGACACAACATGACACAACCTGATAAAACATGACACAACCCGATAAAACATGACACAACATGACACAACCCGATAAAACATGACACAACATCACACAACCTGATAAAACATGACACAACATGACACAACATGACACAACCTGAAAAAACATGACACAACATGACACAACCTGATAAAACATGACACAACCCGATAAAACATGACACAACATGACACAACCCGATAAAACATGACACAACATGATACAGCCTGATAAAACATGACACAACATGACACAACCTGATAAAACATGACACAACATGATACAGCCTGATAAAACATGACACAACATGACACAACCCGATAAAACCTGACACAACATGACACAACTCAATAAAACATGACACAACATGACACAACTCAATAAAACATGACACAACATGACACAACATGACACAACCCGATAAAACATGACACAACATGACACAACATGATACAACCCGATAAAACATGACACAACATGACACAACATGATACAACCCGATAAAACATGACACAACATGATACAACTCGATAAAACATGACACAACCCAATAAAACATGACACAACATGATACAACCCGATAAAACATGACACAACATGACACAAACTGATAAAACATGACACAACATGACACAACACGATAAAACATGACACAACCCGATAAAACCTGACACAACATGATACAACCCGATAAAACCTGACACAACATGATATACCCTGATAAAACATGACACAAACCAATAAAACATGACACAACATGATACAACCCGATAAAACATGACACAACATGATACAACCTGATAAAACAGGACACAACATGATACACCCTGATAAAACATGACACAACATGATACAACTCGATAAAACATGACACAAACCAATAAAACATGACACAACATGATACAACCCGATAAAACATGACACAACATGATACACCCTGATAAAACAGGACACATGATACAACCTGATAAAACATGACACAACCCGATAAAACATGACACAACCCGATAAAACATGACACAACCCGATAAAACATGACACAACATGATACAACCCAATAAAACATGACACAACATGACACAACCTGATAAAACATGACACAACCCGATAAAACATGACACAACATGATACAACCCAATAAAACATGACACAACATGACACAACCTGATAAAACATGACACAACCCGATAAAACATGACACAACATGATACAACCCAATAAAACATGACACAACATGACACAACCCGATAAAACATGATACAACCCGATAAAACATGACACAACATGATACAACCCGATAAAACATGACACAACATGATACAACCCGATAAAACATGACACAACATGATACAACCTGATAAAACATGACACAACCCGATAAAACATGACACAACATGACACAACACGATAAAACATGACACAACATGATACAGCCTGATAAAACATGATACAACTCGATAAAACATGACACAACATGACACAACATGATACAACCCGATAAAACATGACACAACATGACACAACATGATACAACATGACACAGCCTGATAAAACATGACACAACATGACACAACACGATAAAACATGACACAACATGATACAGCCTGATAAAACATGATACAACTCGATAAAACATGACACAACATGACACAACATGATACAACCCGATAAAACATGACACAACATGACACAACATGATACAACATGACACAGCCTGATAAAACATGACACAACATGACACAACATGATACAACATGACACAACATGACACAACATGATACAACATGACACAGCCTGATAAAACATGACACAACATGACACAACATGATACAACATGATACAACATGACACAACATGACACAACAAAGACGTGTTTTGTCAGCTTTACCTCCTATGGTCTCCCCCAGGCAGTCATTGGGAACCTTGTACGCACAGCGCTTGTGGCAGTTGAACTTGCAGTCTAAGACACAACGCGAACAATCAACGGCATTGTTAGACAGTTTATCTTCTTCCAATATGCACTCCAAATACATTATTCCCCTCTTGATAAACCCCTGGGGGTTCCCCAGGTTGAACTTTCACCCCATACTAACCTTTGCATTGCAGCCCTTGTCTGAAGAGGCCCCGGAGCAGTCTCTTGCAGTACTGGCACACGGTGGGGCGCGTGTAGGAGTGCACGGCAAACGTGTGTGGCACCTTCACTTTGCTCATCAGGATCTTGTCCAGGTGCACCGGCCGGCCCGTGTAGAACCGCCGCGCCTCGCTGGGGGTCCGCGGCTGGAAGGGGACGTGAGGAGACCAAGAAACTAGAATTATACGGATCTATCGATGGTATTTCTACCTATGTAAATCAGAGCGTTGGCTTTCCATAAATATATTCCTGAATATATTGAATTGGCTCACCATGTAAGTGTTAGCGCGGACCATGGGTCTAGTGATGGAGGTGCTGGTGGACAGGCCCAGGGATGCTGACGCGGTACAGGTAGAGTTCGGGAGCGTCTGGGTGGTGTGAGAGCGGATCAGGCTGGCATCTTCCATGCAGGTGCTGACTGAGCTGGTCCCCACGCTGCTCAGGGACTCGCTGGTGGACAGACGCAGCGACTGGCTACTGGTCAGAGACGTGGTGGACAGGCGCCGCTTGCGAGCGCCGCTGCAGTTGTTGGGGATGCTGAAGGCACATCGCTTGTGGTAGTTCAGTCCACAGCCTGCAGGGGGGGAGGGGGCAGAGAGAGAGAAGGAGAGAGAGGCAGAGAGAGAGAGAGAGAGAGAGAGAGAGAAAGAAAAGAGACAGATATATATATATATATATATATATATATATCGAGAGAGAGAGAGAGAGAGAGAGAGGGGTGAGACGGATATATATATATAGAGAGAGGCAGTGTGATAGAGAGAAAGGATGGGGGAGGAGGTGGGGAGATGAGCTCACACACAAAGGGGAAATGACTTTGCTGATAGATACTACATTGAGAACAAAATACTGAGATGTGGTTTTCCCACCTAGCTATCTTGAGATGAATGCCCTAACTGTAAGTCGCGTAATGTAAATATAAACCCATGTCCTTCTTCAGACAAAGTTCTTATCAGGCAGGCAGAACAGCCCCCCCCTCCCGCTCCTCTCTCTCATACCATCACATTTGAGGCCCTGTCTGACCAATCCAAACAGCATCTCTCCGCAGTGGTCACAGAAGGCCGGGGATCGGTACGAGTGGACGTTCAGGGCATGAGGCCGGATCTGGAAATCCTCAAAGGTGGCTGCAGCTGCAGACAGACAACACCCAGAGAAACACAACATTCAGTCTGGGCATCAACCTGGGTATCAACCTGTCAAACACATTAGGAATGATACACTCTCCGTGAATATGCTTTATACTTCAGCATTTTGGAGTTGAGATCAAATGTTTCATATGAGGCAACATTACAGAATGTCAACTTTTATTTGAGGGTATTTTCATACATATTTTGTATCTAGTCCCCATTTGCAGGAGCCATCAGTATTTGGACAAATGCACTTATAGTGTAGTCAAACACTTCAAAAGTAGTCAAAAGTTTAGTATTTGGTCCTATATTCCCTGCACACAATGATTACATGAAGCGTGTGACTCTGCAAATGGATGCATTTCCAGTTTGTTTTGGTTGTGTTTACGATTATGTTTGGCCCAAATCCAAAATGCTGGAGTATAGAGCCAAATTGTCCAAACACATATGGTGTTGAGTGCATGGTGTTATGCATGTTTCCTGTGGCCCTACTTAGCGTTCCTTAACATAAGGATACAAGGGATAGGAACAGAGATGGTTCAGAGAAATAAGAGGACGAGAGGATCAGAGAAAAAAAAGAGGCGGGGAGCAGGAAGACGAGGATGGGTGGATGAAAGGATGAGTAAGGGAGAAGGGGGATGGGTGGATGAAAGGATGAGTAAGGGAGAAGGGGGATGGGGGGATGAAAGGATGAGTAAGGGAGAAGGGGGATGGGTGGATGAAAGGATGAGTAAGGGAGAAGGGGGATGGGTGGATGAAAGGATGAGTAAGGGAGACGAGGATGGGTGGATGAAAGGATGAGTAAGGGAGAAGGGGGATGGGTGGATAAAAGGATGAGTAAGGGAGAAGGGGGATGGGTGGATAAAAGGATGAGTAAGGGAGAAGGGGGATGGGTGGATGAAAGGATGAGTAAGGGAGAAGGGGGATGGGTGGATAAAAGGATGAGTAAGGGAGAAGGGGGATGGGTGGATGAAAGGATGAGTAAGGGAGAAGGGGGATGGGTGGATGAAAGGATGAGTAAGGGAGACGAGGATGGGTGGATGAAAGGATGAGTAAGGGAGAAGGGGGATGGGCGGATGAAAGGATGAGTAAGGGAGAAGGGGGATGGGCGGATGAAAGGATGAGTAAGGGAGAAGGGGGATGGGCGGATGAAAGGATGAGTAAGGGAGAAGGGGGATGGGTGGATGAAAGGATGAGTAAGGGAGAAGAGGACGGGCAGATGAAAAGAGAGCAGAAATGGATGAGAGACTGCTACCCACCAGAGAGAACCACCTCCACCAGGTCTCCCTCCTGGATGTCCTGGGTAGCCTTGACCAGCTGCAGGATGTTGTTGGTGCCTGTGTCATGTTTAAATAGCAGGATCTTGTCATAGATGCCATAGAAGCCACACTCTGGGAACTACAACAGACAGACAGACAGAATAGATTAATAACTCATTCATATCTTTTTTAAATAATTTCACCATCTCTAAAACCAAGGTAATCTTGGAGACACTGCTGTATCATCCTAACACATATGAGAGTGAGAAGAAACATATCATGTGTAGTCTATGGAATTGCTATATGGTGTCACCCAAGTTGTTAAATAAATGCTGACAAAACAGATTTTTTTTGCATAGTGACAGGCTGCAGGTGTTCCCCCAGTGGAAAACTCTACTCACTTAGTGAAGTGTTAAGGATGGCACAAAGAGAAGGGGGGGCACGCACATACACACCTGGCAACTGGGTGGTGAGTTAGGGGGAAGGGGGGTAATTAACCGTTTCCTGTTGTGTGTGTGGCTCTCACACACACTCACTATTCTGAGATAACCATGCTGGTCACATGGCAAACACATACACACATACAGTGTGCTCCAAAATAATTGACACCCTTGATAAAGATGAGCAATAATGACTATATTAAATAAATAATTCAAATAATGTGCTATATCGTATGACTAATGTTTTCAAATGACTTTGTGCCCAATAGAATTTAATGGTAAATAATGCATTGTGTCATTTTGGAGTCATTTTTAGTGTAAATAAGAATAGAATATGTTTCTATACACTTTACATTCATGTGGATACTACAATAATTACGGACAATCCTGAATGAATCGTGAACAACGATGAGTGAGAACGTTTCAGAGGGTCAAAGATCATATCTCCAAGACACGCCAACCTCCCTGGTCAGTGGTAACGGTGAGAGGTTAGCATGTCTTAGGGCTATGTCAATCATTTCAGACCTCGCTGTATATAATCCCCAAAAATATTTCAGGTATCAAGCGGTTAAAACGTATTGGCAGAGAGTTTCGAAAAAGATACATTCTAAATGGTGCAAAATGAAAGTATCTCAGTGAGCAGCGGTCAAACCAAAACCACAGCTGACTGTGCTATATACAGAGAGTTCCAGAACCGAGTGGATCTGCAGGGGTACGAGGTCATGGTGGTAGCTATTTGCTGTACATATAGCTAGGGGTAAAGTGACGAGGCAACGGGACAGATAATAGACAACTCCACATCATACGGGGATGGGCAGGGACGCTCTGTATGTAACAGACAGAACACATAGAAAAAGCCACAGGGGTAACACTATACCCCTGTCTCACACACACACACACGTACACACACACACGCGCACGACTTCCAAAAGTGCCCTGGCAGTTATGAATGCGTCAGTCAATACCACCTAAGCGAGGCTAGTGGTTTGTATGGACAGCCCTGTGCTCCTGAATAGTTAATACAGTCTGGTTTGGGTCGGCAGCGCTATACATGTTACAGGGCACGGGTCAACATAGCTGGGACATGACCACTTCATCCAGCACCACAAGAATCCCCAGGGTCATGTATAAAACAGTTGGCACGCACAGTATATTGGCCTATGAAATAGGATTGCTTGAAGGTGGCATAAAATGCAGCATGCTGGTAATGTTACTAAGGGAGTTGGTGTATCTGGGTCATCTAGAACAGCGAGGTGGTGACCTCTCCCATATGGGGCATGGCACAGGTACGTTCAACTTCTTTACTAGGCGTGTCAAAGGGATGATGGGGTTGTGGGATAGCGTTACTCGTTTACTAGGAGAGAAGGCCTGCATGCTGGGACGTACATACTGTAACATTAGAGCACTGGAGCTGGTCAAGAGAAAGCGGGGCCGATCTCTCGCTCGCCCCCTACCACCTCACCCAGAGGGCCCGCCGTTGTCGACTTCCAGACTGGCGAGAAGAATATCAAATAAACCCTATCAACTTCTGGAAGCACTCGTGACTCGAATGATGCAATTCCATATTCCACACGATGAAATGAGCATGAAATTCAAAAGAACAATTCTCCATGTCGTTTTACAATATACCGTATTGACCTCAGTAACAATTAAACGTTTCATTTGGGAGGTCTTTCATGTGTTACGTGTCACGCCTCGACAACCAGACACAAACAAATGCACGTGGCATATAATCACGCACGCCTCTCCATTAGTTGCATGAAATTGCGTAAACTCCAGACACATCACGGTGTGTGTTGGGGTTAGCACATCGCAGCCTAACCCCTACTGTACACCCTCGATCAATTTCACTCCCTCAGTTTTGGGACATTTGTGCATATGGCAGAGGCGCCCTTAAAAAACGCGTATAAACATGCAAATGGAGGGCTGGAGAGAGAGGGGAAGGGACTGGTTTGGTATTCAGCATCTGTCTCTCTCCTTCTCTGTTCCACCCCCATCTCTCTCTCCCTCTCCTGTTGTTTTTTTCCCCCTGGTTGTTCCCATGATTCCACCCTACAGCCCATCTGGCCAGACCCTACACACTAACAGGAAGAGGGAAGCGGAAGGGGGAGAAGATAGGGAACTTGTTTTTTCTTCCCGTTATCAAAGACCAGAATTAGCAACTTTGTTGGGGGGGAGGACCAAAATGTTGACAGCGGTTGCAAAATAGTTGGAAAGAGATTCTTGACGTGCCGATTCCATGCCACATGGTTTACGAACTGATACGCAAAACAACGTTTGATTCAGAACTGAGGGGGGGGGGGGGGTTCAATTTAAATGATTATACACATTTCTTGCCACAAACAGATGCAACGATCTGAGCTCTGCAGATTTTGCTACGAAGAGACAGAATCATTAGATCACTTATTCTGGTATTGCCCCTACAGTATGTAGCTTGTTTCTGGTCACAGGTTCAGGAATGGCTGAAAAATCACATTTAGCTCAAATTAACCCAATAAATAGCACTGTTGGGAGATTTGGAAAGCCATAGTCAACCAACCAACAGTAATATAAGTATATACAGTACCAGTCAAAAGTTTGGACACACTTACTCATTCAAGGGGTTTTTCTTTATTTTCTACATTGTAGAATAATAGTGAAGACATCAAAACTATGAAATGACACATATTGAATCATGGAGTAATGAAAAAAAGTGTTAAAAAAAAATCTAAATATATTTTATGTTTGAGATTCTTCAAAGTAGCCACCCTTTGTCTTGATGACAGATTACTTTATTCATGCAATGTAACTACTGTGAGATAAAATAATAATAATAATAATAATAATAATAATGCCATGTATGTAAAATGTCTACATATAACAACAAAAGAAAAAGCTGTAAAAACAACACTACACACTCTCGCCTGTACACACTGTACACACTCCCACAGTCCCTCTGTTTCCGTCTCTGCTGCTCACCAAACACACCCTCTTTCTTTCTCCCAGTGGGGAATCAATAACATCACATCTGAGGGAGGCCAAGAGCTTTGCTTGTCTCCCTGCCAAACAATACAACACTGTTAGCCCACCACACCCAGCTGGGTCATGTTACTACTGCTGCTGAACAGGAGTCAACAACACAGACCCACTCCAGACCAGGCCTGTCCCAATACCCAGAACCGCCCCCATCCTTACTGCTCCCACACTAACCTTCCAACTCTGTTAGTCAACATCACGCCCAGACCTGCTATAGGGCCAGACCAGAACTCTGTCACCACAGACCTACTCAAGGTTATAATGTCCATCTCCCCCAAACCAAACCACAGTGGTGGGCCCTAATCACAACACACTGTCACACTATCCCAGTACACCACACCCTGCCATGCTGCTGCTGCAGACACACCACTCCGCAACCACTGCCTTCCCACCCGAAGACAGACCCCAGTCGATCCACACTAAGCGCCCTGCTAGGCGTCCTAGGGCAATTACTGTGCTTCTACTGAGGCAAACATAGATGTTCAGCAGCTTCCAATGCTCTCAGCACTGCCTCCTCCTCACACTCTAGCGCTGCTAGCCTCCTGGCCTCGTTACGGATGATAATAATATTATTAGCCTGGCTGCCAGCGTCTTTAGCCAATTTGGTTAGGCCAAAGTAAACCAAGGCAACAATGTAGTATTGTTTAATGCATTAACAGTTTGACACCTCGGCTAGATGACATAACCAAACCTCCCTTTTCATTGGCCTTGCTCTTCTACTTTTAAGTGGAGCGACTTGTGCTGTGGGTAACAAGACATTCTCTCTTTCCCAGTATCTGGGTTAGCATAGCGTATGGGCAGCATAGTATACTGAGCTTCTAAGCAGTCTATATCTAAATGCATGTAGGCTATGTGAGTATTTATTTGCACAGGCGTGTTTGTGCAGTATGTATTCAGACAATGGGAGCGGGTGCAATCATATCTGCTGGCAGATTGAGTTAGTCCGTTTGCCTGGAGACAGGGCTGCGTCTCTAGCCAGCGTCTTTGTGTTGCCAAGGATCAGGTTTCCCGCCTGCTCCTCCTCGGGCCAATGCCTTCATTATGACTGACTGATCAATTATGGAGGCCCTCCTCTCCCCCCATTCCCTCTCTCTATCCTGCCATATTCCTCCTTTGTTTTTCCTCCCCCTTCCTACTCTCTCTCTCGACTCCCCTCTTTCCTGGCTCCTCCACTCTCTCAATTCTGCCTCCTCTCTCTCTCCTCCCTGCTCTTTCCATCCCCGTCATCCACTGCTTTAGAATGAGCTACCCAGAGTGCTCAGAGTAAGAGTTGCCCAGCCCAAGGTAAAACACCAGACATACCTCCAACCCGTCAGGACAGCAGGGCTTTAAAAATCTTTCTAACCACTCATTCTAACCCCAGTCAATCTCGATGAAGTACCTCAGGTTGTCGCTAATAAGCAATGATGCCATTGCCACGTTTGTCATCTCCAGCCGTCTGACCTCTTCCTGCCCCGTCGTTCAGAAGTCCAACAAACATGGGGGAAAATGTGTCCACCAGTGAGATGGGTTCATTCCCTCTATTAGCAGATGAAGTCATGTTGCTGTTGGCTGTGACTGAGGGGAGGGAGTTCTGGCTGGACTGGCTAGTGGTTGGAGGGGCTCTGCTGCTCCTGGGTTTGATGTTAGATGATCAAATTCTCCAGGATTTCTGGGGGTGGGCTATTCATTGTAGCCTGGGTACTAGTCTGTTTCTGCTCTTTTGCCAACGCCATATGGATTTGTCATGCTTGACAACGACAATGGAGTACGCAAAAAGCACAAACAGATCGCGAACAAGAGAAGGGCTTACCACGAAAACTTCCAAAAGTACTAATTTGAGGTAGAAAGGAGTTGGAGCACTCGACAACAAAAAGCTGAGATTGATTGAAGTGAGATCAAATAAATACATTTTGACAGGATCCTTTCTCTCTCATTCTATTCTCACTGACTGGACTATGTTTTGAGTCACACAAAGAGTAGAAGGGAGAGAGATGAGCCTATAGCAGTCCCTATAGCAGCCAGCCCTCATCAGAAAATGTCCAACAGACTGCACACTGTCCCTTTCTACAAGTGTCCACCATGTTGTCAATAACAACTACACTCAGCAAAAAAAAGAAACATCCCTTTTTCAGGACCCTGTCTTTCAAAGATAATTCATAAAAATCCAAATAACTTCACAGATCTTCATTGTAAAGGGTTTAAAGACTGTTTCCCGTGCTTGTTCAATGAACCATAAACAATTAATGAACATGCACCTGTGGAACGGTCGTTAAGACACTAACAGCTTAGGCAATTAAGGTCACAGTTATGAAAATGCAGGACACTAAAGAAGCCTTTCTACTGACTCTGAAAAACACAAACAGAAAGATGCCCAGGGTCCCTGCTCATCTGTGTGAATGTGCCTTAGGCATGCTGCAAGGAGGCATGAGGACTGCAGATGTGGCCAGGGCAATAAATTGCAATGTCCGTACAGTGAGATGCCTAAGACAGCGCTACAGGGAGAAAGGACGGACAGCTGATTGTCCTCGCAGTGGCAGACCACATGTAACAACACCTGCACAGGATCGGTACACCCAAACATCACACCTGCGGGACAGGTACAGGATGGCAACAACAACTGCCCGAGTTACACCAGGAACACACAATCCCTCCATCAGTGCTCAGACTGTCCACAATAGGCTGAGAGAGGCTGGACTGGGGGCTTGTAGGCCTGTTGTAAGGCAGGTCCTCACCAGACATCACCGGCAACAACGTCGCCTATGGGCACAAACCCACCGTCGCTGGACCAGACAGGACTGGCAAAGTCTTCACTGACAAGTCGTGGTTTTGTCTCACCAGGGGTGATGGTCGGATTCGCGTTTCTTGTCGAAGGAATGAGCGTTACACCTAGGCCTGTACACTGGAGCGGGATCGATTTGGAGGTGGAGGGTCCGTCATGGTCTGGGGCAGTGTGTCACGGCATCATCGGACTGAGCTTGTTGTCATTGCAGGCAATCTCAACGCTGTGCATTACAGGGAAGACATCCATCTCCCTCATGTGGTACCCTTCCTGCACGCTCAGCCTGACATGACCCTCCAGTATGACAATGCCACTAGCCATACTGCTCGTTCTGTGCATGATTTCCTGCAAGACAGGAATGTCAGTGTTCTGCCATGGCCAACGAAGAGCCCGGATCTCACGTCTGGGACCTGTTGGATCGGAGGGTGAAGGCCATTCCCCCCAGAAATGTCCAGGAACTTGCAGGTGCCTTGGTGGAAGAGTGGGGTAACATCTCACAGCAAGAACTGGCAAATCTGGTGCAGGCCATGAGGAGGAGATGCACTGCAGTACTTAATGCAGCTGGTGGCCACACCAGATACTGACTGTTACTTTTGATTTTGACCCCACCCCCTTTGTTCAGGGACACATTATTCCATTTCTGAGAGGCCACATGTCTGTGGAACTTGTTCAGTTTATGTCTCAGTTGTTGAATCTTGTTATGTTCATACAAATATTTACACATGTTAAGTTTGCTGAAAATAAATGCAGTTGACAGTGAGAGGATGTTTCTTTTTTTGCTGAGTTTAGAATCTTTATCTTGAGCAGAGGGTAGATTGTCCAAACACCAATAATGAAAATAAACACACATCAAAAATATAAAAACATCAGCACTCAAAACAAATCATAACGAAGTCAAGAGTAGACACACACACACACACACACACACACACACACACACACACACACACACACACACACACACACACACACACACACACACACACACACACACACACACACACACTGTACAAACAAATGAATAGGCTGGGTGTCATGGAGAAGTCTCTTTGATTTTAAAATGGGAGCTCAGAGAACAATATATTCTATTCAGACACAATGACGTCATGCTTCATAAGCAGCCCGCTCCACATCGCTGCTCTCTGTCTGTTTGTTTGTTTGTTTGTTTATTTCCTTCCTTGTTTCTTTTAACAGTGCTATCACCTGACCTCCTGGTCATCTGTTGTGATCCAGGCTGTATTCAGTAGACTCTGGCAGAGAGCTCTTTGTCCTGATTCTGACCTGACATATTTTCTCTCCATCTCTTTCTCTTCTCTCTTGAGGCTAAGGGTTTGATTAGATTCAATCCGTGTTATCGCTCGATTGAAATGAAAAGGTAATTTCCGATTGAGCCGACTGTGCAGTTTTTACAGTGAATGCAAACTCTGCTAATGCGGGAACATATACATTTAAATGTCAATTGAGCTTCAACGAGCTACGGATTTAATCAAACCCTAAATCGTTTCACTTTCGCACCTGTCCTGGATTGACCAGACATATCACGGCCATGTGATCATATGGTAGAACAGGATAGGATGGAATTGTGTTGGAAAACAACAGAGAAACGAGGTATGTATTTACTATAGTGTTTCTGTTTTATTATCTTTGACATAGAAGTGGAGGCTTTCTCCTTGAGGAAACCTACTGGAGAAATGCTAAAAGGGCATATTTTCCAGAGCTTCTTCTCTT
The DNA here is from genome assembly GCF_965601325.2 of Salmo salar. NCBI lineage: Eukaryota > Metazoa > Chordata > Actinopteri > Salmoniformes > Salmonidae > Salmo > Salmo salar. Next base: position 48,793,176 of record NC_138310.1, on the reverse strand, counting down.
TTCTATAACCTGTAGGGAACACAGTATATTGTCTATACTTGGCATGTACTGTAGGTTTCTCACATATGGGTGGCAATAATTGGGATATGGGGGAGGGGAATGCGCAGGGTATACCCAAATTAAATACTATAGTATTTCCTACAGTTTAAAAAAGTGTAGCGTTTTTGCAAACATTACTGTAGTATTTGCTTTATCTTGGCCAGGTCGCAGTTGTAAATGAGAACTTGTTCTCAACTTGCCTACCTGGTTAAATAAAGGTGATATAAATAAATACAAATAAATAAATAAAAAAATTCTATAGTAAACTGTAGTATTTTTTCATGTGGGTTCACTCAGTAAAACACAAAGCCGTAACAGGAAACAACAACATCATGCAAGGCAAAACCCCAACTCCCCGACATTATTAAAGTTGTATCCCTGAGAGGGAACAGACATGTGAGTGTTTTTATGGTGGCCTCTCCTAGGAAAAACTCTAATTTAGAGCACTCATAGCATTCTCCAGTGCTTACACCATGGCCTCACAGCAACAGAAAGGACTGTGTTTATGACCTCACAGACAGATAGAGAGGGACTTTGTCTATGACATCACAGACAGAGAGAAAGCAAGAGAGAGAGGGACTGTCTTTGGCATGGTTCCCCAACTGGCGGCCCACGCGCCGAATTTGGCTCGCAGGTGGTTTTATTTGGCCCCCAAAATTTTCTGATCAAATTATTATTATTCTTTTTTTACTGAATTTTCTTTTTTGGACATAAAAGACCTAAAAACACCAGGAAATCAGCTCCAAGTGGTTTTAATTTTGGAAATCTGTTCCAAAGTATTCCCACGCATAATAGAGAGGCATACAGAGGAACTCTGGAACTCTGTCAGAGTCCCCCGATTGCTCAGTTTGGCCGGGCGGCCAGATCTAGGAAGAGTCTTGGTGGTTCCAAACTTCTTCCATTTAAGAATGGAGGCCACTGTGTTCTTGGGGACCTTCAATGCTGCAGACATTTTTTGGTAGCCTTCCCCAGATCTGTGCCTCGACACAATCGTGTCTCGGAGCTCTACGGACAATTCCTTCGACCTCATGGCTTGGTTTTTACTCTGACATGTACTGTCAACTGTGGGACCTTATATAGACAGGTGTGTGCCTTTCCAAATCATGTCCAATCAATTGAATCTACCAAAGGTGGACTCCAATCAAGTTGTAGAAACATCTCAAGAATGATCAATGGAAACAGTATGCACCTGAGCTTAATTTCGAGTCTCATAGCAAAGAGTCTGAATAGTTATGTAAATAAGGTATTTCCGTTTTTTATTTGTAATACATTTTCAAAAAAACTGTTTTTGCTTTGTCGTTATGGAGTATATTGTGAATATCAATGAGGATTTTTTATTTATTTAATCAATTTTTGAACAAGGCTGTAACGTAACAAAATGTGGAAAAGGGGAAGGGGTCTGAATACTTTCCGAATGCACTGTATGCCAATTAGGAATGATTGGGATGATTAGGTGGCCATGATGGAAGTTGGCAAGGATGGAAATTTAGCTATGACACATGGGTGAACACCCCTACTCTTACAATAAGTGCCATGGGATTTTGAATGAGCACAGAGTCAGGAATCCTGTTTTAATGTCCCATTCGAAAGACGGCACCCTACGCAGGGCAATGTCCGCCAAATGTAATCAAAAAATATATACATTTATCTTTCGTCTCTCTGTGTTTCAGAATTTTCCTTCAATTTGCAAGAGGATGAATGTATCTCGCAGGAGAAAGCATCTGAGCAAGCGAAACAGCGCCCCCTCTATCTCTCCACATGTTGGCCATCTAGCTGATGCTGTCTGGTTCAAACAAATATGGCATTGTCAACATGTTTTCTACTTGCTCGAAACGCACATGCATACACACACACACTCACACACACACACGCACAGAAATCAGAACCATGGACAGCCACATCATACTTAGTTTATGTTGATTGGACTAAATTGTTTTTGGCATCTTTTACTTGTCACTGTATTAGACTAAGCAGAGGTGATTTGATGATGTTGAAGTTGAAATGGTGTTGGAATAGTGGAGGCAGCTCCTGTTTTCTTTGTGACTTGTGGTAACTCTCTGTGGTTCTAAATCAATAGTTGTTTAGTGGTACGAAAATGTTGGAAACATTAACTTGCTTGACCATGCTGTAGGTCATGTAACTGTCTGTTACTGTACATGCAAAATGCTTTGTGGACTTCACTGGACAGAGGTTGCTATCCGGTTTTGTGATAAAACAAAGGTGTGGTTAAATGTATTCTTCCACTGTCTTCTTATTGTCTCGGCATTAGGCCTGTATATTACAGTCGCAAGGCATATGAACTAACAGGTTATAGAGCAAACAACTCGATTATCGCAACAACACATAGGTTGTAATATGGCTTTTTGGGGGGGGACACTTGGTTTCCTCCGCGATATTACCCATGCACTGCTACTGCAAATATTATATCTGTTTGGGCTTCTTGCGGTCAATTTTCAGTCTAAAAATATTACATTTTATTTTATTTTCCAACTAGGAATTGCATCTCGGGGACTCAGGCTTCTTTCTAGAGCTCCGACTTTCCGACCTGAAAATCACTGACGTCATGAATTGACCTCGTATTTTTCCGAGTTCCGAGTTGTCTTGAAAGCACCATAAAACCACATTTTGATCCAGGATGGATGTGACGTCAGAGATGAGGTGCACACTGTTGACCACGCCCCTTGACTCTGAGAAGCTCCACCGTGACATGTATCAGGCACACCCATCACATTAGCGGTGGTGAGATAAGAGACATTATGTCAGACTAATTTGCAATTGACTGTCATATAGCCCCACATTAAAAGTATGTGATGGTGAGTTGAAAAGACAATCAGAAATACTGTTTTGCAATTGACTGCCATATCTCCCCCCCCCCAAAAAAAAAAGAAAGAAAGAAAGAGAGAGAGAGAAAGAGAGAGAGAGAAAGAGAGAGAGAGAAAGAGAGAGAGCAAGAGAGAGAGAGAAAGAGAGAAAGAGAGAGAGAGAGAGAGAGGGGGGGGGGAACTGTGTCTATGACCTCACAGAGAGAGGAGGACAGGGTTTTGTGACCTCACAAAGAGAGGAGGACAGGGTTTTGTGACCTCACAGAGAGAGGAGGACAGGGTTTTGTGACCTCACAGAGAGAGGAGGACAGGGTTTTGTGACCTCACAGAGAGAGGAGAAGTGTTTGAGCAGTGGAGAAGTGGCGACAGCAGCAAATCACACAGGGGGAAGTGTTTCATCACCAGAGATAAGCCAGGCAGAAATTCAGATGGGCCACCAGAACAATGTCGGATTGTTCCCTGTGTAAGATCCATCCACTATGTACCGTGTACCACTCCAGTCATTCTGACAGCCATTAGATCGCCAAAATGATGACATTTTCACACATAATCTATGATAGCAGGGACACAGAAAGACCGCTTTTATCCTCCCTCTACCTAAATACTATGCAACTATCCAAAAAGTCGCTTTTATCAATAACATAACTCATGCCTTGTGAACAGGCGCCTCAGTACAATATTTCAATAACCATACATGACTTTACAACAGAGTCAGAAACAGAAGAGTTCTCACGATAGGTTTGTCCTCCTGTTCTTCTAAAGGTAAGCGGAACATACATCCTCCTCAAACAACAGCCATTGTTTAGACAGCCATGTCTCGTTTTTCAGCTGAACACACGGTACAGTATAGAGCACCAATGCCAAACCCCATCACTGGGAGTGTGAGTATCTCCAGACAGGGCGTGGAAAGTCCTCCATAGTGGGAAAGTCCTGTGGGGAGTTGGGACCATCCCTGTTCAGGGACATGTTTAGAACGGGGCCTAACAGAGGACATGAAAGAGAAGCATGCTGCCACTGAAACAGGGACAGGTGTTTAATGAGGCGTTGCCGCGGCGACTCGGGTGTAAAAGACGTCAGCGTGCAGCCTCATTAGCACCTGACAACAGCTTGGCTCGTCGCTGGAATTTCTCCTTTCTCATTTTGGGTTAGCGGGGCATGAGCTATTCTTAACCCCGTGAGGTCACTGTGACGGAGGGATGAAACAGACGACAGGAATGTCTTCTATTCCTGTCCTCCCTTTGCCCCCGAATCAGCACCAGCAGGGTAAGAGTGACAGCACAGTGACGTCAGAGTTTATAGAGAGAGAATGATAGATACAGTTGAAGTCGGAAGTTTACATACACCTTAGCCAAATACATTTAAACTCCGTTTTTCACAATTTCTGACATTTAATCCTAGTAAAAATTCCCTGTTTTAGGTCAGTTAGGATCACCACTTTATTTTAAGAATGTAAAATGTCAGAATAATAGTAGAGAGAATATCTATTTCAGCTTTTATTTCCTTCATCACATTCACAGAAGTTTACATACACTCAATTAGTATTTGGTAGCATTGCCTTTAAATTGTTTAACTTGGGTCTAACGTTTCGGGTAGCCTTCCACAAGCTTCCCACAATAAGTTGGGTGAATTTTGGCCCATTCCTCCTGACAGACCTGGTGTAACTGAATCAGGTTTGTAGGCCTCCTTGCTCCCACACGCTTTTTCAGTTCTGCCCACAAATGTTCTATAGGATTGAGGTCAGGGCTTTGTGATGGCCACTCCAATACCTTGACTTTGTTGTTCTTAATCCATTTTGCCACAACTTTGGAAGTATGCTTGGGGTCATTGTCCATTTGGAAGACCCATTTGCAACCAAGCTTTAATTTCCTGACTGATGTCTTGAGATGTTGCTTCAATATATCCACATAATTTTCCATCCTCATGATGCCATCTATTTTGTGAAGTGCACCAGTCCCTCCTGCAGCAAAGCACCCCCACAGCATGATGCTGCCACCCCCGTGCTTCACGGTTGGGATGGTGTTCTTCGGCTTGCAAGCATCCCCCTTTTTCCTCCAAACATAATGATGGTCATTATGGCCAAACAGTTCTATATTTGTTTCATCAGACCAGAAGACATTTCTCCAAAAAGTACGATCTTTGTCCCCATCTGCAGTTGCAAACCGTCGTCTGGCTTTTTTATGGCTGTCTTTCTTCCTTGCTGAGCGGCCTTTCAGGTTATGTCGATATATAGGATTCGTTTTACTGTGGATATAGATACTTTTGTACCTGTTTCCTCCACCATCTTCACAAGGTCTTTTGCTGTTGTTCTGGGATTGATTTGCAGTTTTCGCACCAAAGTACGTTCATCTCTAGGGGACAGAACGTGTCTCCTTCCTGAGCGGTATGACGGCTGCGTGGTCCCATGGTGTTTATACTTGTGTACTATTGTTTGTACAGATGAACGTGGTACCTTCAGGTGTTTGGAAATTGCTCCCAAGGATGAACCAGACTTGTGGAGGTCTACAAATGTTTTTCTGAGGTCTTGACTGATTTCTTTTGATTTTCCCATGATGTCAAGCAAAGAGGCACTGAGTTTGAAGGTAGGCCTTGAAATACATCCACGGGTACACCTCCAATTGACTCAAATCATGTCAATTAGCCTATCAGAAGCTTCTAAAGCCATGACATAATTTTCTGGAATTTTCCAAGCTGTTTAAAGGCACAGTCAACTTAGTGTATGTAAACTTCTGACCCACTGGAATTGTGATACAATGAATGATAAGTGAAATAATCTGTCTGTAAACAATTGTTTGAAAACTTACTTGTGTCATGCACAAAGTAGATGTCCTAACCGACTTGCCAAAACTATAGTTTGTTGAAAAGAAATTTGTGGAATGGTTGAAAAACAAGTTTTAATGACTCCAACCTAAGTGTATGTAAACCGATTTCAACAGTAAATGAAAAACAGAGAGGAGGGTGGTGGTAGGAATATTGCCTATTGTTAATGCCATAAATCCGATGCAGAAGTGTTAGAGTGACAGGTTGTTGCAAACTGGGAGAGGACTGCAGAATCGCTGACATCCAAACCTACTAACTACACCTAGACACAAGGCCCAATACTTTCTGGAAGACAGGAAGTCAGATCGTTCGCTAGAAGAGAGTGTACTGTAGTCTTCCTGTTTGTGTCACAGGCCTGAGTGCAGTATTCCCCTGCGTCCTCACTTTCAGCCTTACGCCACACACACACACACACACACACACACACACACACACACACACACACACACACACACACACACACACACACACACACACACACACACACACACACACACACACACACACACACACACACACACACAGACAGACAGACAGACAGACAGACAGAGGAAGAAACAGGCTCAGGCCTGACTGTTGGCCCAAGTTTCAGAGAGAAACCCTGGAATTGAGCAACAGAGACTACATGTGTAGGATACCAAATGATTCACTACTAGCTTATCATAAAGTTATAGTAATATTAAACCTAAGTATGTGATTTTAACATTTGCCCTCTACATGGCTATAGAAATAGTGCTGTGTAATGCAGTGGAGGCTCCTCCTCCGAGGAAGGAAAGGACCATCCTACTCAGTGAATTTCATAAAAATAAAAATTGTAAAACATTAGTTAAAATTTTAAGATTAAACTATACTAAATATATTCACGTCACCAAATTGATTAAAACACACTATTTTGCAATGAAGGACTACAGTAGCATCAACAGCACTCTTATAGGGTAGCACCATGGTGTAGCCGGAAGACAGCTAGCTTCTGTCCTCCTCTGGGTACATTGACTTCAGTACAAAACCCAGGAGGCTTGTGGTTCTCACCCCCTTCCATAGACTTACACAGTAATTATAACAACTTCTGGAGGACTTCGTCCAACCTATCAGAGCTCATGCAGCATGAACTGACATGTTGTCCACCCAATCAAAGGATCAGAGAATGAATCTAGTACTGAAAGCATAAGCTACAGCTAGCTAGCACTGCAGTGCGTAATGTGTGGTACGTACTTGACTCAAAGCGAGAGAAAGGCAATAGTTTAACAGTTTTGAGCAAATTAATTTGCTCAAAGATTAAGGAGAAGCAGCAGAGAGAGTATATTTCATTTTATTTGTTTACCTTTCACTTAATTAGCTAATGCAGCTAATTTAGTCAAATCAACAACCTGACTCAAACAGAGAGGAATGCTATTTATGTGTTCTTGTTCAGTGAACGCGCCTTTTTTCGCTGACTCGTGGTTAGCGGTGGAAGGAAGTATGAGGCAGTCCTCTGTCTGTACTTCATCATGGAGAGTAGGGCATGGAAAGGCACACAGGTTTACATTCCTGACATGGCTGCTGCATACCAGAACACGCTCTGTAAACCAGCAAGACAGGAGAGGGAGAGGAGTGGAAACACTGATGACACACACACAAGCGTGACAACACAGATACACACAAACACACACACACATTAGAGCGCAAATACAGATATGCCCACATCTAGTACCAATAGTGCCAATCTTGACCAGCAGGGCCAGGATATGGCCCCAATCAGCCTGCTATCTGGATCCAGGGCTATATGACATATTCTAAACAAACCGGAAGAGCCCAAGCTGGGATCATTTTTTTCTCCAGTATACAACAAGGGAATAAAGTCCAGATCCAGATACCTCCTCTAGACCACAGAAAGTGGCAAGCCTAAGAAAACAGGCCTACTTATTCAACAATGGACCAACATATCCAACCTGGACTCAGGGGTAATCGTAACATAGTTACCGTAAATCCGAGACACTACAGTTAGTATGATATGTATTCATTTCTGGACATCCATCATCCATTTTGTATGACACTGTATGTTATGAATTACAATTCGTACGATATTTTACAAATTTCAATCTGTTGTTGCTAACGTTAGCTAGGTGGCTAGGTGGCTAATGCTAATGTTAGCTAGGTGGCTAATATTAGCTAGGCTAGGGGTTAGGATTTGAGGTTAAGGTTAGGAGTTAGGTTAAAGGGTTGAGGGTTACCGTCAGATAGTGCGACCGCACTGTCCTCTGACCACCATTCTATCAATTGAGTGTAACTATACAGCAAATGTTCCTTTCTCTCCCCAGCATTGGCATGATGTGTAATATGTAGCTCTTTAGATTAACTTTAAATAACTGCATAACTTTAACATTATAACCAAACCACTACTTGTCCTTTTAAGTTGCTTCCTCCATTCACAGACCATACTCTTTCGCGGTATGCACCTGCTTAACCTGTTAAGTAAGTATAGTCTTGAGTATGTAAATGTTGCTATATGCAAATTGACAGTATTATCCTCTAACAATTTGCTGGTAAACAAACTATTGAATTCACCTTTTTTTCCCTGTATCATCTGCCATTACCATCCTTCATTCTTACTTTTTTTATTATTCAGCTGTTGTATTTTACCTGCTGTTGTGTGTTTCTCTGATACAAAACACTCTAGAAAACGGTACAAATTCATGAATCTGATATTAGGCTCATCAGATATACCTTCAGATAAATCCATTTGTACTATTGTTCACATTTTGGTCTTACACGGAACCCAAACCGGCTGCGCGCGTGCTCCATTGTTATTTTGTCCCCCTACACCAAACGCGATCACGACACGCAGGTTAAAATATCAAAACAAACTCTGAACCAATGACATTAATTTGGGGCAGGTAAAAAAGCATTAAACATGAATGGCAATTTAGCTAGTTAGCTTGCACTTGCTAGCTAATTTGTCCTATTTAGCTAGCTTGCTGTTGCTAGCTAATTTGTCCTGGGATATAAATACTGAGATGTTATTTTACCTGAAATGCACAAGGTCCTCTACTCCGACAATTAAGCCACACATAAAACGGCCAACCGAATCGTTTCTAGTCATCTCGCCTCTTTTTCATCTTTGAACTTAAATGGTGATTGGCATCTACACTTTCATAGTATTACCACGACAACCAGTAAAACATTTCGTCTTTCAATCACCCATGTGGTTATAACCAATGAGGAGATGGCACGTGGGTACCTGCTTCTATAAACCAATGAGGAGATGGGAAAGGCAGGACTTGCAGCGCAATCTGCGTCAGAAATAGAAAGGACTTCTATTTTAGCCCTTGGCATCGCAGACGCTCGTTTGCGCGGGCGAGCAGTGTGGGTGCAATAATTGAATAACATGGATTTCTAAATGTATTTTGCGACGCTCGCACACGCGACGTGTCCAGTCTTGTCAGCATGTTATTGTGCAATTGTTAAGATTAATCATGGGTCAGGTCTTCTTAGAAGACCATTTCTGTCCAATAACGGACTGGTGCCCCGATTTATAACAGGATAAATTAACCATTTATAGTAATACCTTGACCAATATCCTCTACACACACACACACACACAAGCGTGCACACACACACACACACACACACACATTTTAAATACTTTATTTGAATCCACAAATCCCTTTACAGTTGAGAAGGATTCAATCATTTCAAAGGACATGGATATCTGGGTACTTCTGGATACAGATAGTACCTTCTCCACACAGCAAGGCTGACACAGAGCATTAACGCGCTAGCTGCTTATTCAGGCCTGCAATCTGAAGGCCACATACTGTCAGCCTATGTACATGGCTGAGACTCCTGAATATCAGCACCACAGGCTTGCGCTGATAACCAAAGCTACTAAGGTGTAACACAAGGGGCTGGCATTTCAAATCAAATCAAATCAAATGTATTGGTCACATACACATGGTTAGCAGGTGTTAATGCAAGTGTAGCGAAATGCTTGTGCTTCTAGTTCCGACCATGCAGTAATATCTAACAAGTAATCTACCAATTCCACAACAACTACCTTGTACACACAAGTGTAAAGGAATGCATACAAATATGTACATAAAAATATATAAATGAGTGATGGCCGAACGGCATAGGCAAGATGTAATAGATGGTATGGAGTACAGTATATACATATGAGATGAGTATTGTAGGGTATGAAAACATATAAAGCAGCATTGTTTAAGGTGGCTAGTGATACATTACATCAGGATGGCAAGATGCAGTAGATGGTATAGAGTACAGTATATACATATGAGATGAGTAATGTAGGTTATGTAAACATTATCTAATATAAATAATATAAAGTGGCAAGTGATAAATTGATTACATCAATTTTCCCATTATTAAAGTGGCTTGAGTTGAGTCAGTATGTTGGCAGCAGCCACTCAATGTTAGTGATGGTTGTTTACAGTCTGATGGCCTTGAGATAGAAGCTGGTTCCAGCTTTGATGCACCTGTACTGACCTCGCCTTCTGGATGTTAGCGGGGTGAACAGGCAGTGGCTCGGGTGGTTGCTGTCCTTGATGATCTTTTTGGCCTTCATGTGACATCGGGTGGTGTAGGTGTCCTGGAGGGCAGGTAGTTTGCACCCGGTGATGCGTTGTGCAGTCCTCACTCTCTGGAGAGCCTTCCGGTTATGGGCGGAGCAGCTGCCGTACCAGGCGGTGATACTGCCTGACAGGATGCTCTCGATTGTGCATCTGTAAAAGTTTGTGAGTGTTTTTGGTGACAAGCCGAATTTCTTCAGCCTCCTAAGGTTGAAGCGGCGCTGCTGTGCCTTCTTCACCACACTGTCTGTGTGGGTGGACCATTTCAGTTTGTCTGTGATGTGTACGCCGAGGAACTTAAAACTCTCCACCCTCTCCACTACTGTCCCGTCAATGTAGATAGGGGGCTGCTCCCTCTGATGTTTCCTGAAGTCCATGATCATCTCCTTTGTATTGTTGACTTTGAGTGTGAGGTTATTTTCCTGACACCACACTCCGAGGGCCCTCACCTCCTCCCTGTAGGCCGTCTCGTCATTGTTGGTAATCAAGCCTACCACTGTAGTGTCATCTGCAAACTTGATGATTGAGTTGGATGCGTGCATGGCCACGCAGTCGTGGGTGAACAGGGAGTACAGGAGAGGGCTGAGAACGCACCCTTGTGGGGCCCCAGTGTTGAGGATCAGCGGGGTGGAGATGTTGTTACCTACCCTCACCACCTGGGGGCGGCCCGTCAGGAAGTCCAGGACCCAGTTGCACAGGGCACTTCATGATGACGGAAGTGAGTGCTACAGGGCGGTAGTCATTTAGTTCAGTTACCTTAGCTTTCTTGGGAACAGGAACAATGGTGGGCCTCTTGAAGCATGTGGGAACAGCAGACTGGGATAAGGATTGATTGAATATGTCCGTAAACACACCAGCCAGCTGGTCTGCGCATGCTCTGAGGACGCGGCCGGGGATGCCGTCTGGGCCGGCAGCCTTGCGAGGGTTAACTCGTTTAAATGTTTTACTCACGTTGGCTGCAGTGAAGGAGAGTCCGCAGGTTTTGGTAGCGGGCCGTGTCAGTGGCACTGTATTGTCCTCAAAGCGAGCAAAAATCTTGTTTAGTCTGTCTGGGAGCAAGGCATCGTGATCCTCGACGGGGCTGATTTTTCTTTTGTAGTCCGTGATTGACTGTAGACCCTGCCACATACCTCTCGTGTCTGAGCCGCTGAATTGCGACTCCACTTTGTCTCTGTACTGACGCTTAGCTTGTTTGATTGCCTTGCCGACAATTTCAGTAAATTGTCGGCAAAGGTCTGCTCCATGTAAGAGCTGAAAAAGCAACCCACTTCCAAAATGAGCTCCTCCCTCTGGCCTCCCCCCACAACAACATCTGCCCCCCCCCCCCCCCCCCCCCCCCCCCCCACACACACACAACCTGTACAATCTACACCTCGTACACAGAAACGAGCAGCCCAGTCCTGTGAGGTGTCTCTTATGAAACGGGAGGATTATGCGTAGGAGAGAGGGATAGCTTATACGCTATAAACAAGGGCTGTGTTCATTTCCATGTGTGAGTATACATACATTTAAGTTTGTTTGGTGTGATCGGTGTGTTAGAGGGGGCTGGTCTCGGGTGGGGGCTCGGCGACAAAGCGTCTCATTCTGCTCTGGGGGAGCGGGGAGGTAATATGAGAGCCGTGTCCAGACTGGGGCGGGGGGACCTGGGGATAAAGGAGCTGCGCTCGGCTGCACTGGACTGGGCTTTTGTGGGCCTGCCTCTCCCTCTGCCTGGCCAGGTAAGCCGATAGGAACCTGGCCCTGATCCCCTGGGCCTCGCTCTACACACTCAGAACTGAGCACAGCTTTCTTTATTCACAAGAAAAGGAGGGAGAGGAAAAGAGGGTGATGGAGAGCAAGACCTGAAAGAAAAAGAGAGAAAGCAAAGAAGTCAGGGATATGAGAGAGGAGCAGGTGTACGAAGCATACAGATGTAGGATCTTCATTTGACCAGTTTCTCACAGCAGGAAAATAAACCTGCAGCAACAGGCAATTGTGAATTATTGTGTGGATTATAATTCATGGACATTTTTGTAGGGGTTGATACATTTTTAGTTAGGTCAAATCCAGTCTGACATTTTTAAGTGGAAAGTACAAACTTTAGAAGCCTTTTTAAACCTTCAATACACTACAAGTTTACATTTCCTGCTGTGCAACAACAGGGTGATCAAATGAATATCCTACATCTGTAGAGCAGGAAAAGAGATGGACGAGGAGGAGATTAAGATAGGCAAAATGTAAAAAAGATAGAAAGACCCCCTCTTCTTTTCCCTACAAAAGCCTCCTTCTCCTCCTCCCTCCATCCCCCCTCCACTCATCAGGCCGGGTGTTATAGATGGGACTCTCCAGAGAGATCTCAAAAGAACACTGCACAACATGTGTTTGTTGAACATTCCCAATGCGTGCTGGGAGTGCATGGTCGGATACACACACACACACATCCCTCCCCAACCACACTGGGAACCACAATGGACACATTACTGGGCTGTGAGTCATTCCCTTTTCCTTTATGTAGGCTCCCTCTCCTCCCTCCCTCTGCTTTTGTTCCTCCCCTCCTCCCATAACCCGTTCTGGTTTTTATCCCTCATTCCCATTCTCAGGTCAGGATGGATGGGTTTTCACTGCTAAAGAGAGAAAGAGAAAGAGAGAGAAAGAGAGAGAAAGAGAGAGAGGGTGGAGAGAGAACGGGAGAGAGAGTGTGAGTGAGTGACTGACTGAGTGAGTGAGAGAGAGGGAGGGTGGAGAGAGAACAAGAGAGTGAGTGAGTGAGTGAGTGAGTGAGTGAGTGAGTGAGTGAGTGAGTGAGTGAGTGAGTGAGTGAGTGAGTGAGTGAGTGAGTGAGTGAGTGAGTGAGTGAGTGAGTGAGTGAGTGAGTGAGTGAGTGAGTGAGGAGAGAGAACGAGAGAGTGTGAGTGAGTGAGTGAGTGAGTGAGTGAGTGAGTGAGTGAGTGAGTGAGTGAGTGAGTGAGTGAGTGAGTGAGTGAGTGAGTGAGTGAGTGAGTGAGTGAGTGAGTGACAGAGTGAGTGAGTGAGTGAGTGAGTGAGTGAGTGAGTGAGTGAGTGAGTGAGTGAGTGAGTGAGTGAGTGAGTGACAGAGTGAGTGAGAGACGGGGTGGAGAGAGAGAGAGGGTGGAGAGAGAGGGTGGAGAGAGAACAAGATGGAGAGAGAGATGCAGGCTAGTGCTGCAGCTCCAGTCACATGACTAATGTGAGCGCTCCGCTCTCAACAAACTCCACTCTACAAAGAGTTTGTCTAGACATTTTTACAAGGGACATCAGCGTTCCCTTCTAGTGATGCTCCCAGCATAATACTAGAAACAAATCATTTCATTCTGACTTCATCTCTTTCTCTCTCCCTAACCTCCCGCTTCTCTCTCCCATTTTCTCTCCAGTCTTGTCTTTCCACTGCCAGAGTCCTCTCCTCAGCCCTAATGTAATTTGTTTACCTACTTGAGGTAGCACGGCAGCCTAGCTCCTCTGCTGCCCTCCCACCCCCCATCCCTTCCCCCAGCCAGTCTGGCAGTCCTCTCACCCCCTCAGGCTCAGTCCCAAAACAGCCCCAGGGGGACAAGGGCGACCCCACCCAGCCAGCCCTCACACTGACCCATTGTCGTCAGGCTTACCTAACACGGCCCATTACTAAAACACCATCACTAAACTCTTACACAAAACCCTTCTTGTCATATGGCGGCCATTTTGGTATTGCTTCATGTTGGATTATAATGTGGATATGAAACTACATACCGACTTCTGTAGAATTCATCTTTAAGGTTTCTGTACTTCCTGTGTATTTTTTGGTGTTTTTTTAGGGGGTAGATCAGCTTTAATACTGCAGATAGATTGTAGCTTCCATCAATATAATTGTCTGCATCATTTCCAATCCCCCATATATTTTTTGTAAATATATAGATTTATATTGTATATACACACTTATCTTTTTAAAATATAATTTCCTTTATTATTTTCCCCTAACCTAATTGGAGTAAACTAATGGACAACAACACTTAGGCTTCTACTTCCAGCTTATACATAACTATATACATTTTACAGACACACTATATTTTACAATAGTTATCTTCTGTTTGATTTTAGTCCTGGCCTTCCTCTATTTCTGAAGTCCATCCAGTTTTATTTCTCTTTGACATATATTTTTAACTGTGCTGTTTCACAAAATTTCTGAACCTATATACATTTCACATGTGTTATCTTGTTATTAGTCCCACCCTTCAGCACCATTCAACCCCTCCCATCTATCTCTTAACACCATCCATATTGAATTTCTATTTGCCATATATTTTTCAACTGTGTTGTGATGCTTCACAAAAGTTCTGAACCTTTCCGTTCTCATAGTTTCTACAGATTGTAAATTAAAGATAACATTTTTTTGCTAAAAGTATTATGACATTATCGATTCTTATTATTCTATTGTGCGAATCTTACTCAAACCACACACAACGGCTCTAATAAAAATCAAAGTAGCATGTTAGAAAACCCATCGAAGAGTGAAACCACTAGTTGGGATAAATCACATTTGTCAGCCCAAATACTGTCAAATACTGTAAGTAATTAGCCATAGTTGAACAGCTTTTCACTGTGAGTCCAGAGCACGAGACTAAGAGCATTGAAGACCCACATGACACACCTATATCTTTCTCTCATATAATCTATCTATCATAATCCTCCCTATTTCCTTTTCATCGCCCGTTTCTTCTAACTTATCATCTACCCATCCTCGCTGACGTCTATGTCCCTCCTTCCTCTTTTATGAAAGTGTTTGTGTATTTACTAAATGCTTCTCTAACCTCAGGTTCCCCGAGGGCGGTAGAGTGTGTGTGTGTGTGTGTGTGTGTGTGTGTGTGTGTGTGTGTGTGTGTGTGTGTGTGTGTGTGTGTGTGTGTGTGTGTGTGTGTGTGTGTGTGTGTGTGTGTGTGTGTGTGCGTGCCTACGTAGGCCTCCGACACACGTCGCGGACCAGCACAGACACACACGTAACCCTCTGAGTATCTGCTGCCGTGGTTACCAGGCTGCCATCTGTGACCTTATAGAAAAAGGCCACCCCAGATCCTCCAGAGCATACACGGCTTTTCCTGGAAAGCACCAAAGAACATCATCCAGGCAGCATCTCCAAAAGAAACGACATCTAAGTTAAAGCTGCAATATGGGACGATCTGACCAAATTCACCTAAAAAGAAATGTGAGTCATAGATCTGTCATTCTCATTGAAAGCAAGTCTAAGAAGTGGTAGATCTGTTCTAGATGTGCTATTTTTATGCTTTCAGTTCTTTTGTTTTTGCGTCTTTTAGTTTCGATTTTGTACACCGGCTTCAAACAGCTGAAAATACAATTTTTTTGGTTATGGAAAATATACACTATACATACAAAAGTATGAGGACACCTGTTCAAATGAGTGGATTGGGCTATTTCAGCCACACTTGTTGCTGACAGGTGTATAAAATCGAGCACACAGGCATGCAATTTCCATAGACAAACATTGGCAGCAGAACTACCTTACTGAAGGGCTCAGTGACTTTCAACGTCGCACTGTCATAGGATGCCACCTTTCCAACAAGTCAGTTCTTCAGAATTCTGCCCTGCTAGAGCTGCCACAGTCAACTGTAAGTGCTGTTATTGTGAAGTGGAAACATCTAGGAGCAACAATGGATCAGCCGCAAAGTGGTAGGCCACACAAGCTCACAGAACGGGATCGCAGAGTGCTGAAGCGCTTAGCGCGTAAAAATAGTATTTACTCAGTTGCAACAGTCACTACCAAGTTCCAAACTGCCTCTGGAAGAAACCTCAGCACAATAACTGTTTGTCGGTAGCTTTATGAAACGGTTTTCCATGGCCAAGCAGCCGCACACAAGCCTAAGATTACCATGCGCAATGCCAAGCGTCAGCTGGAGTGGTGTAAAGCTCGCCGCCATTGGACTCTAGAGCAGTGGAAACGCGTTCTCTGGAGTGATGAATTACGCTTCACCATCTGGCAGTCCAACGGACGAATCTGGGTTTGGTGGATGCCAGGAGAACGCTACTTGCCCCAATGCATAGTGCCAACTGTAAAGTTTGGTGGAGGAGGAATAACAGTCTGTTATTCATGATTCGGGCTAGGCCCCTTAGTTCCAGTGAAGGGAAATCTTAACACTACAGCATACAATGACGTTCTAGACGATTCTGTGCTCCAACTTTGTGGAAGGCCCTTTCCTGTTTCAGCATGACAATGCCCCCGTGCACAAAGCGAGGTCCATACAGAAATGGTTTGTCGAGATCGGAGTTGAAGAACTTGACTGGCCTGCACAGAGCCCTGACCTCAACCCCATCGAACACCTTTGGGATGAAATGGAACACTGACTGCGAGCCAGGCCTAATCGCCCAACATCAGTGCCAGACCTCACTAATGCTCTTGTGGCTAAATGGAAGCAAGTCCACCAACACCATAACAATGCCCATGATTTTGGAATGAGATGTTCGACGAGCGGGTGTCCACATACCTTTGGCCATGTGGCGTATTTCACACCGGTTTAAATGGTACAATGATTCTCTAACCGACACTTGCTTGTTTTGTCACCAAACGGAAATGAGAACTTTAGCAACCAGGAAATGGCAGAGCGATTTCTGAATAGGAAATCCTTCCTCAGGTTTCAATGTATACCAACTGGGTTAGGGATTCGTGGCATTTACATGAGTCAGTGTTGTTGTCTGAAGAGATAGAAGTGCACATGTCTGTCTGCCCTTGATCCACAGAGCTCTCTCCCTGCTCTCAAAGAGCCCTGTGTGTTCCGTCTGCTGCCCTGGAAATGTGAGGAATTTTCCTGCCTGCTTGCTTGCCTGCCTGCCAGACCAGCTGGAAGGTTTTTGCATAGTAACATGCCACCGACTGCTTCTGCTGCTGCTGCCTCAAATTGGATTATGGTACAAAACGGGTTTTCAGCAGAGTTAACATTGGATTAGTATCATAAGGTCTCAGGGTGATCTGGAATGCAGGGCTCTACAGTAACAGTAAGTATGAACCTACTGTACAGCCTTTCACGCTTTCTGTAGAAAAACACAGACAAGGTTGTTACTACCTAGACTAACTGAGTGACGGGCCTTAACATTTTCGAAATGATCAAGTCCACTTTCATTGCGTTTAAAAGAACGATTGCTCAACTCTAGAAAACCGTGGCTTCAAACTAGGTACAAAACCACAGCATGCCCCTTGATTCTAGCAGCATATGGCCTGAACCTTGCTTCCCCATCCCTCTCTTTCTCTCTCTCTCTCCCTCTCCCTATTTCTCAATCTCTGTAAATGTCCTTTTCCTCTCTCGCTCTCTTTCTCTCTCTCCCTCTTTCTAAATCTCAATCTCTGTCAATACCCCTTTATATCTCTCTCTTTCTCTCTCTCTCATCCTCCCCTCCCTCCTCTAATTGATATGTGGACATGTCATTAGCAGTGTTTTAAATAGTCAAATGGAGGAGTACGCTGCCTGCTGATGCCCGCCAGGAAACACTGTACGTTCATGCAAAGCTGCTCCGAGCTGCTCTGCTATGATGCAAATGAACAGAGTGGGGAAGAGGAAGAGGGAAGGGTACGGGGTTTGGGTAAGGGAGCGCTGTGTGGATCAATGGCGGAAGCTGTCGTTTCAATATGGGACACCATTTCCTCTAGAAGCCTGCTGGTTGTGTGACTTCATAAAGCTGTGGTGTGCTAAAGGTGTGGTGGCTCAGACCATTGTGCTACCACGCTAATGCTTTCCTGACTCACTGCTGTGCACCTGCCTGGGTTTAGCGAATTGGTCTGATATAAGTCTAGGTCCAAGAGGCTTCTAAACAGCTTCTACCCCCAAGCCATAAGACTACTGAGCATCTAATGAAATGGCTACTCAGACTACCCCCCCCCTCCCCTTCACTCTTTTACACTGCTGCTACTCTCTGTTATTATCTATGCATAAGTCACTAAAATAACTCTACCTACATGTATATATTACCTTGACTAACCTCTACCACAGCACATTGACTCTGTACCGGTACCCCCCTGTATATAGCCTCGTTATTGTTATTTTACTGCTGCTCTTTAATTATTTGTTACTTTTATTTCTTTATTTTTTTCTTTTATTAGATATTTTTATTAAAACTGCATTGTTGGTTGAGGGCTTGTAAATAAGCATTTCACTGTAATGTCTACACCTGTTGTATTCGGCGCATGTGACGAATAAAGTTTGATTTGATAACCAGTGTAGGTATTAGTAACCAATATAGGGCTCCCAAAACGCATACGCACGCACACACACACTCAACTAAAACGGGTTAGAACAAGATCAAAATGTATCAAATGAACATGTGATATACTCAGATCGATCGTTCAGAGGGCCGGATTGGTTGAGACAGACAGACCTGGATTAGGCCGAGTCGTCATGTAGCTACAATAACACAATCGCGTTGAATGTTAGAGGATTGTGTTCCGCCACACAATACAACATTGTCCATCAGGCTGGACCCTTATCGTCACGATCAGGACTGGCGGCGCATTGTGTGTGCGTGTGCAAGTATTCTTTACTGCTTTCTTGTGTGTGTGTGTGTGTGTGTGTGTGTGTGTGTGTGTGTGTGTGTGTGTGTGTAAAGTATTTAGGTAAAAAATACTTTAACGTTTTCATGTGAGTTCCAAATATCTCTAACGGTCGCCCCCAGCGTGAGTTTTTTTATGTGCGTGATGTCAGAATGCTCTCACTGTTCCAAAATGTGATTGTTACGCAACAGGACAGTTAACACACGCGCTGCATCGCACTGCTAGAGGCGTTGCTACAGACCCGGGTTCGATCCCGGGCTGTATTACAACCGGCCGTGATCAGTAGTCACATAGGGCGGCGCACAATTGGCCCAGCGTCCTCTGGGTTAGGGGAGGGTTTGGCAGGGGGGCTTTACTTGGCTTATCGCGCTCTAGAGCCGACTGGTGGCGGGCCAGGCGCCTGCAGGCTGACCTCGGTCGTCAGGAGATCATGTTTCGGGAGGACGCATAACTCAACCTTCGCCTACGGAGACCGTTCGGGAGTTGCAGCGATGAGACAAGATCAAAATTGGGGAGAAAAAGGGGGTAAAAAAATTAATAAATGCAAATAAAAAGAAATGGCCCATTTCATTGTTGTGGACAATTTATGCTTGAGGCTTTACTGAGTGGACAAACTTCTCTCTTCAACAAGAGCCCATGCACTTCCCCAGTGTTTCCCCAGATCAAGTATGCAGGCATTTGCGCATCTCCGGGCACATTTTCTGGCACATTTTCCGGCTGGCGCCCGCATTGCCTTCAATATTGTTTTCCTTACAAATAATAACTTTGGACATGTCCGTCAGACCGAAGATGTTATAACAAAATGAGGTGAAGGGATGGTTCACTCATCTTTCGAGTACACTTCCGGAAGTGAATGATGGTAGACGACACACCCCCTTCGACATGCACACTGCGAACAGACCAAACTCATCTTGTCTCCTCTTCTTATCTTGGTTGACGCGAAAAAACAAACATGGCGGAGTGCACAAACTACCCATCGTCGGATTACTTTTGATTTTTTAGAACGTGTTTTACTCAATTATTTAGATCGTAATTGCGATTAGCTAATTCAGATTATGGATTCTGTCAGCCAAGAGTTAGCTAAATATAACCGTTTGTGTTATGTCAATCTTTCCTCAGTTAGCGCTATGACTAAATGTAGCCTACATTTTCCGGTTTGGATGAGAATTGTGTTATGCTGTCGCTACTTCTGTGAGTGTCTGAAATATGCATCTAAAAATAAACTGGTCACGTTGAGGACATAACGTTGTAAAGACTGTGTAAAATGTTTCTGTGAAAAAACAGTGTAGCCAGCTTCAACGCCGACTGTTGCGTCAATCGTAATTTGAGTTTATGCTGCAGGGACAACTGTAGAATGATCTGATCACACCTGTGTGTTGATACATGTCAAAGGGTTAAATAACTACTTAAGTCGTTTTTGGGGGCAAATCTGTACTTTACTTTTTATATTTTTGACTACTTTTACTTTCACTTCACTACATTCCTAAAGAAAATTATGTATTTTTTACTTCATACATTTTTCCTCACACCCAAAAGTACTCGTTACATTTGGAATGCTTACCAGGACAGGAAAATAGTCCAATTCCCACACTTATCAAGAGAACATCCCTGGTCATCTCTACTGCCTCTGATCTGGCGGACTCAATAAACACAAATGGTTCGTTTGTAAATTATGTCTGAGGGTGTAACGTGTGCGCTGGGAGACGGGGAGCAAGTACAAGGAGTGAATCATTTAATAAATAAACGAAAACATAATACAAAACAAGAAAAACGAACAACGCACAGACATGAAACGGAGTCAGAGTCAATAACCCCGAGGAAAGAACCAAGGGGAGTGACAGATAATCAAGGAGGTGATGGAGTCCAGGTGAGCGTCATGAGGCGCGAGATGATGGAGACAGGTGTGCGGGATAATCAGCAGCCTGATGACCTAGAGGCCGGAGAGAGAGTTTACATGACAGAGAGTGGAGTGTGACCCTGGCTATCCGTAATAATAAAAAACATGAAAATTGTGCAGTCTGGTTTGCTTAATATAAGGAATTTGAAACTATTTATACTTTTACTTTTGATACTTTTGGTACATTTAAAACCAAATACTTTTACTCAAGTTTTACTGGGGACTTTCACTTTAACTTGAGTCATTTTATATTAAAGGTATCTTTACTTTCACTCAAGTATGACAATTGGGTACCACCACTGGGTGTCTATGTGTGCTTACATGCGTGCATACATGTGGGCGTGTGTGTGTGTGTGTAAAAGAGAGACAGAGGTAAACAGGAGATTGTGTGTGTGTATGATCACATTCCCAGGCTCAGCTCCTCCAGGGAGGCTGATAAAGAAACTGCCCATTCCAAAACGGAGGTGGAAACAATAGCCAAGGACTTTCAGTTGCAGCTGAGTGTGTGTGTGTGTGTGTGTGTGTGTGTGTGTGTGTGTGTGTGTGTGTGTGTGTGTGTGTGTGTGTGTGTGTGTGTGTGTGTGTGTGTGTGTGTGTGTGTGTGTGTGTGTGTGTTTGAGGGGATATGGCCCACCTGTCCAAATCGCTACACCTCTTCCTGTGTACAGTTCCACATTTCAATTGCTCTCTGCCTTTTCTCTCGCTTTTCCCCT
Organism: Salmo salar; assembly: GCF_965601325.2. Taxonomy (NCBI): domain Eukaryota; kingdom Metazoa; phylum Chordata; class Actinopteri; order Salmoniformes; family Salmonidae; genus Salmo; species Salmo salar. The sequence goes on along the minus strand of NC_138310.1, from coordinate 48,771,802 downwards.
TAAGTGTATTTCTTTTCTTTTTTTACTCTTTCTTCTTCTCTCTTGGTCTCTCCATTCCTCTCCATCACTTGGTGAGACTCGTTCACTACAGATGCCACTCCAGAGTGCCGATAAGGGAGTAGTGAGGGTGGCCACGTGTTGTATGTTAGACTGAGAATCACAGACACCTGCACTAAATATACACCTCGCTTTGCGCACGGGGTATCGCCATGCTGAATTTTGAAACCTAAATAGCAAGCAAACAAGGTCCTGACACAGCATGTGAGAGTATTTTCTCAATGAAGGGTGGGTTTGCTAGTGTTTTCTTAGTGAATAACCATACCAACCTCAGTGCCAAGGATCTGTGCAACGTTCAGGCATCAGTTATTACAATCCTGTTACAACAATCATCTGACGTGACGAAACTATGGTGACACTACAACACTTCCAATGACACAGTCAAGCCTTGACAGGTCGGCCCTCCCCAGTCTCACGCACGAACGCACGCACGCACGCACACACCATTCATTACAAGTCCAATTAGTAAACCGGTTATTGGTCTGAGAGGTAAGGATCAGCTTGAATAGACACACCTCTTGGCAGAGGGAGACTTGATTGGCCGATGAAAGAGACACAACAAGCGATATGAAGCTCACGGCCACATGGTACTGAAATGGCTCTATGACGAGACACAAATTCCCACTTTTCAACTGGTGCTTGTTTGGGACATTAAAACGTCTCTAGCATGCAGTACAACATCTCCGACACACATATCTACTGTAGATTGTCCCGTAGGTTTGCCTAACCTTTCAGCCATGGTCTTATGGGGACTTAACATTTGATCCTGTGGCTTTACAGGAAGTCCATATTAGCATCTGACCAATGGGAAGCGGGGGGTGGTCTCTATGAGTCAGAGTTATCGTATGATCCTCAGCAACACACAGGGAGTGGGGGCTCTATAGACCTCAGTTGTCCGGAAACAATGAGAGAGATCTACCCAACGGTTAGCACCAAATTCCCCCTACCCTACCTCGTCTCCCACAAACCCCAGAGGGGGGAGGCGCCCTGGGGGAATACATGGAGGACGACGGGAGGGGATGGAGGTGGAAGGATGAGGAGGAAGAGGGGGAGGAGGACGTGGATCGCCCCCGGATGGAGTGGACTCCAAGAGGAAGCAGGCCTCATTTCCTCCTCTTTATCCGTCAGACAATGGGCTACCGTTAGCAGGGAGAGTGATGGGGAGACAAGGAGTGGGGAGGAAGGGAGAGGAGGAGGGAAGAACAGATGTGAGAAGAAGAGAGGGAAGGACAGGGGAAGAGAGGAGCAGATAGGGGAGAGAGGTGAGGATGGGGGAGAGGAAGGGAGGACGGGAGGAGACGAGAGAATAACAGCATAGAGAAGAGGAGAATGAAGGAAGGAGGGAAGATGAGAGTAGGAGGAGGGAATGGAATGATGCCTGTCCACAAATCACGGAATAAACCACCAAGTGTTCCTCTGTTTCAGGGTTGAACAGACATACACAGCACTAGTGTTAAGGTCTTATTTGATCTTATGCCACTAGGAGCAGGGGCTGGGGGCAGGGAAAGAGCGTATCCTCCTACATATTGCAGGCTCTGAAGTTAATGGAAAAACGTGTCAGTGGAACACAGCGAGGCTGGCTGGCTGTTAAATAAACAGAGAGAGAGAGAGCAGCCTGGCCTGGCCGTGGCTGGTGACTCAACATTTCTGATTGAGATGGACGGACGGGAGAGGAGAGCCGAAGGGAATGATGGAACCGTGGCAAAACACTCCTACTCCTGACACACACACACACACACACACACACACACACACACACACACACACACACACACACACACACACACACACACACACACACACACACACACACACACACACACACACCACACACACACACACACACATGCATGCCATACACGCACGAGCACACACTGCCAAACCTGAAATCCCTCTAAATACAAAGCCCCTGCCATGCCATCCATGTGTAAGGGCAGAGGGGACTGACTGACTGGTTTTCTGGTGCTGGTGTTCATTAAAGTGGCACTCCAGTCTCCTTTGAACCAACTCTATCACCAGGCACATCTCAATAGGCCAGGATCCAGGTATGACATGACATGGCACGAGTGGGCCGTTCCTATTTTGTTCCCAACCGGTCCTCTGTTGTTGGTCTGCCTGGTGCCTGGTAGTGGTATCTGCTCCTAATAGACCAACAACATCGGTGGTTTCACCGTTAGCGCAGAAAGTCCTTACGGTCCCAAGTTATCAACATAACCCGACGACTGTTATCGTGTCAAAGAAGTGGTTGTGCAAGGAGTTTCCCACACGAGCAATCTATCTCCCAGCACTCCAGACATAATTAACTGGAATCAGGTCTTGAGTAAAGTCTTTAACCAGGTCAACACTCACAAGGCCGCGTGGACGGACGGTATTCCAGGGAGCATGCGCAGATCAGCTGGCAGGCATATTCACGGTCATTTTCAACCTCTCCTTGTCCCAGTCTGTAATCCCAACATGTTTTAAGATGACTACCATCATTCCTGTCCCCAAGAACTCTAAGGCTTCATGCCACAATGCCTACCGCCCTGTAACACTTCAATCTGAAGTCATGATGTGCTCTGAAAGGCTGGTTACGGCACACATCAACTCCATCATCCTAGACACACTAGACATTTTTACATTGACATTTTAGTAATTTAGCAAACGCTCTTATCCACCGTGACTTACAGTAGTGAGTGCATACATTTTCATATTTGTTCGTACTGGTCCTCCATAGGAATCGAACGTAAAACCCTGGCGTTTCGAGTGCCATGCAAGTGACCCACTCCAATTTGCATACCGCCCCAACAGATCCGTAGACGACGCAATCTCAACTGCACTCCACACTGCCTTCACCCACCTGGATCAGAGTAATACCTATGTGAGAATGCTGTTTATTGACCACAGCTCAGCATTCAACACCGTTGTCCCCTCCAAGCTCGTCACCAAGCTTAAGATCCTGGGACTGAACACCTCCCTCTGAAACTGGATCCTGGACTTCCTGACGGGCCGACCATCACCTACTCCACACTGACCCTCAATACAGGGGCCCCACAGGGGTGTGCGCTTAGTCCCCTCCTGTGCTCCCTGTTCACCCACGACTGTGTGGCCACGAACGACTCCGACACCATCATCAAGTTTGCTGACGACACGACGGTGGTAGGCCTGATCACCGGCAACAATGATACAGCGTATAAGGAGGAGGTCAGAGACCTGGCAGTGTGGTGCCAGGACAACAACCTCTCCCTCAATGTCAGTAAGACCAAGGAGCTGATCGTGGACTACGGAAAGGGGGGGGGGGGCTAGCATGCCCCCATCCACATCGACAGGGCTGCAGTGGAGCGGGTTGAGAGCTTCAAGTTCCTCGGGTCCAAATCACTAAAGATTTAAAATGGTCCACACGCACGCACAGTCGTGAAGAAGGCACAACAGCGCCTCTTCCCCCTCAGGAGGTTGAAAAGGTTTAGCATGTGGGCCCTCCAATCCTTAAAAACTTCTACAGCTGTACCATAGAGAGCATCTTGACTGGCTGCATCCCTGCTTGGTATGGCAATAGCACCACTCTCAATCGTATGGCGCTACAGAGGGTGGCGTGGACAGCCCAGTACATCACTTTGGCCGAGCTCCCTGCCTTCCAGGACCTCTATATCAGGCGGTGTGAAACAAAGTCCCGGAAAATCGTTAAAGACTCCAGCCACCCAACCCATCGACTGTTCTCTCTGCTTCCGCGCGGCAAGCGGCACCGGTGCATCAAATCTGACACCAACAGATGCCTGAACAGCTTCTATCCACAAGCAATACGACTGCTACACACAGGACTCTACACACTCACGCACACTGACACTCCAACACACACATAACATGCACACACATTTATACTGACTCTACACACAAGCACACACACTCACATACAATCTTCCTTCACGCTGCTGCTACTCTGTTTATCATACATCCTGATGTCTAGTCACCTTACCCCTATACATATCTACCTCCATCACTCCGGTATCCCTGCACTTTGTAAATATGATATTGGAACTGGCCAATATCATAGCGCGCAAGAAAGGCATTTCACTGTACTCGTGCAAGTGACATTAAAATGTGAAACTTGAAGAGTACAGTAGAGTATTCTGAAGGGAGAAAAGGAGAGTCCTAGCATAACATCTACAGTTGACAGGGACTTCTGAAACTGTCACAAGGATGTGAAGGGCAGGCGTGGGGATGATTTTGTTCCGCACAACAATAACAGATTAGGGAAAGCAGCATTTCCTGGAAAAGTTACCAGTTGCAAATTTTTCAAGCTGCTGTTGGCCAACCTCCAGCGACTGGCTTTGGAAATCTGGTAATCTAACCATCTCACAGTGTAATTGGCTGAGAAAAACCAACGCCTCTCATGCCAGACATTGACTTGAGGATTATGGTCTCCTGCTGGCTGCTGCAAAATGGCCGCCTTCTTCCCTGTACTGTATATGCATGGCCCAGGTAAAACCTGGCTGTATGGTAAAACACTATGGCGGATTACTCAGTAATTGTTTTACTTTCTATTTGATGCACATAGATTGGTGCCACTCTGAGCACCACCAAACCAAATCAAATGAAACATTATCAGCGGTTTTAAATGTGTTTCATAAATTGGATTGTGAATGTAGATTATGGAAGGTATCCTTCAGACATGGAAGACTCAAGCAGGGGTGCTTGTAGTAATTAGAGTGGCCTTGTAGGCGTCCTGGTTTTGTAACATGATTAGCTCATTGTCTGTTACAGTGATGTAACTGTGTTTACCTGTATGTCATAAACTGTTCATTACATGAACATGAACTTACTTCCGAGACAAAATCATATACATCTATACGTCACTTCATGGCACTTGGATGTACTCAGTGTGTGTGTGTGTGTGTGTGTGTGTGTGTGTGTGTGTGTGTGTGTGTGTGTGTGTGTGTGTGTGTGTGTGTGTGTGTGTGTGTGTGTGTGAGAGAGAGAGCGAGAGCGAGAGGAGAGGGGGACATTCACTACCAAAATTCAACTCCATTAGCTATGAGATGTCAGAGACAGCTGGATAAACATAGCTTCACCATTACTATTATAGCACTTAGGGCTCATCAGCGATTATTAAACAGGTAAACACAAAACACACACACACACATTCACACACACACCAACTAAGGGCAAATATATTATTCTCTAGGTAAATCTCACACACACCGACATGGTCTCAGAGCAATTCGTATTATTCTGTACTTAAATATGTGACACATCACGACTCAAACAAGTGACATTTGGATTGCTATACGGTCACAGATTACGCCCACCCATCCTCCCTGATCAACCTCCCTACTTTTGTTTCTGTCTAAAGTAACTACACCATACATCTTGGAGATGCTCAGAAATACGTCAAGCATGTTTCGTATGGCTCTGAGGCCAGGCTGCACACACGCACGCACGCACACACACACACTGCTTGTGCTCTCACCTTGATGTCGACGATGGAGCAGGCGATTTGTTTGACGTAGGCAAGGTCAGCGGTCTGGGGCAGCAGAACTGACTCTCTGGTCAGCCCAATCTGGATGATGAAGGAGACCCCAGCTGGGGTGGGGGGCACGTAGGAATTGGCAACCCCCCCAGGGCCCGGCCCAGTCCCCAGGTCCACAGTGGGGAGGCCACCGTGAGTAGGGGTGGGAGGCACGGCCATGGGGGTCCCCTGCTGCATCACCACAGAGCCTGGGGGAGAGGGGCCCCCTGTGTGGAAGAAGACCTGGGACAGGGGTCCCGACGACATACAGGGGCTGGCGTTGGCCATCCCTCGCTACATGCACGCTCTACCTCCCTCAAAGAGCAGGAGCGTGAGGGTGTAGACACGGTGATCCACAAACAAATAAACACTGCTACAGGGAGTCTCTGTCCTGTGACCACCCCTTCTCCCAGAGGAGTCGAGGGGAGATCCCTATCCAGCAAGCACTGCTTCTTTCTTTCTATATCTCCCTCTTGATTTTTGTAATCTGCACTCACACTTCTTCTTTCATTATCCCGGCAAGGCAAGCGTGAGAGATAGACTGAGAAAAACTTCTCCCCTCCTACCCTTCCTCTTCCACCGCTCCTCCTTCTCTGGTGAAGAAGTTGTTCTGCTGATGAGAAAGTCTAAATTTTCACAGGAAACACTGAGGAAGGAGAAAGAAGAAGAAAAAAAAGTTTGTTGTCCTAGACTCCAGCCTGTACAAAATGGCTTCCTTGAGCAGGAAACTGAGAGAATGAAGGAGAGACACAGCCTGGTGGGGCTTTTCTTTAACAAGTCTTGTCCTGTTTCAGTTTCAGCCGAGTTAACTCTTTCTCTGTAGAAAAGCAAGACCGAGAGAGCAATGTGAGAGTACCTCCCTCTCCCCCTCCCTCCCGCTCCCTCCTTCCTGAACTTGCCACAGCCAAGGAGGAAGTGATATGACTGACACAACTCTCGGCCAATGGGTGGAGGAGAGCTCTGGATAAGCCCATGTCAGTCCCTCCCTCTCCCTGGTCTTCTCCCATGCTAGCACGCTCTTTTCTCTCCCTCTATGTTTTATGTTGCAGTAATTTGTCTTGTTTACTTCTCTAACAGCTGTGCTCTTCTTCCTCTAGCCTGAGGGGAACTGCACACAAATATGTATCTCTCTCTCCCTCTAAAACACTATCACTCTTTTCTCTGTGGCTTTGCTTTTTGTTCTCTCTCCTCACACTCTTGGCAGTGCCAATGACATGCAGGTCTCTATCTGATTCGAATGTAGGACCACACCTAGAGTGCAACTACCATTCTGCTCAGTGAAGTAGAAAAGAGCTGTAAAAATTACTTTTGGTAGTTCACTCAGTTTATAACTTGTTGTAGGTACTCTTTGTTTAATATCTGTTCAACGTATAATTGCTTATTATGAAAAAAATATTATTTAGATATAGGTAATTAGCCATAGATGATAGAAGAAGATAGAAGAAGTGGCCACAATAAACCTACTGTAAGAAGCACATTCTTTTCGATGGTTGTTCTGAGTTGTACCTCCTTTAAGGACCACTAGAGGGAAATGTATCACTCAGAGTCTCTGACATAATCATAACACTGGACAGATCCAAGGTCTGTTTTGATCTTCATCACATAACTAATAAAACCGGCCTTGCTAGTCTTCAGGAAGGGGTGCTGTGAGCTCGATATTTCTGGGTTGTCTTCTCCAGAGCATGGGTAGCAGGTGGCTGTCAAGATTGTCATTTTAATGTGGCTTGTTCGTTAACAATCCCTTGGGTCACTTGCTTGTTGTGGGTCCTGTTGTCTCTTTTCCTAGAGACCTGTAAAACCTGTCTAGTTGCAGAATTGGTGATGACTGGGTTAGAAGACGGGTACTTCAGGCATTCCTGGTCTGGACAGAAGTCAGGTGAGGGAGAGAAGAGCTTATTGGGTCGTTCCACGAAATTAGTCCCTTTTAGGCAGTGGAACTTGGTGTGAAAAAAACCTGTTTGATTTCAGCAAATGTTTACTCTGTCATAAAGAGGACAGGATAAACTGAATAAAAAACATGTTTTCCCCATCTCAAGAGGTTTTAAATAAGTAAATAAAAATACATGCAAAGTAACAGGTTTGACGATGCCATCTTACATCAGCAATAAATCTCCTTGTGACAGGGAGAACGTTAAAACATTTCTAGCGTGTGGAGCTATGGGCAACAGAGTTGGCGTATTATGCTCAACACGCTCAGTTTTCCACCACAAAATGGCCAAAAAGAGTAGAACCAGGTCATGATTTCATGGTATGATTTAACTATTATATGTTCAATGTTTTCTTTTGAAAAAAAAAAGATTTAAAAAGGAATAGTTTCCCCATATTAAAATGAGAGTTCAGTTCACCTAACGTAACTTAAAATAAGGGAAAGGTTTTTTTTAAGCGTAAAATTAATCACTAATAAATAATAATCTTTAGAAATGACTTTGCCAAAGCAACAAAAATAACTAGGGCTTTACAATAATGGGGAAAACTTGGAGAAATGTTGGGGTTAAGTGGCTTTAAATCTTCCTAGAAGTCTCAGAGGGTGCACAGAAGGACATGTCAAAATGCTGAATTTTGGCATTTTAACTTGTCCTTAGTCATACATTTGTTTTATTTTCCATGTGGTCTACAGTACATTAAAAGAGCACTACATTTAATATAACAAGCTTTTAAAGGGGGCGCCTGCAGGCTGACTGCGGTCGTCAGTTGAACAGTGTTTCCTCTGACACATTGGTGCAGCTGGCGAGCGGGTTTTAGGGAGCGCGGTTTGGCGGGTCATGTTTCGAAGGACGCATGACTCGACCTTCACATCTCCCAAGCCCGTTGGGGAGTTGCAGCGATGAGACAAGATCGTAATTGAAAAAGAGGTTAAAATATATATATATATATATATATATATTTTTTTTTTAGATAAATAAAAAATAATAATAACATAAATAAAAAAAACATGTATCATTAAGTTGATAATTAATATGTAGTAATACAGTAATAAATTACAGTTGTCATGATACAATGAATGACAACACTGCTCTCAATTCACTGTACAAAATCGTTATTTTATTAGAATTTTTTGTATTTTTCTTCTTTAATGACATAACACGAGACCCGCAAAGTAAAGAGAAGGAAAATCTGTAATTTGATACAAGCTAGAATGCAGTTCCAAAAATATATATAATAAAACAAACTCAATAAAAAGCAGGTCTCTTATCCCTTGTAGTTAGAGGAAATTGTTTGAATACAGCTTAATATGATGTACAAAATATCACACAGTGATAAGTTGCTATTAAAAAAATAAAAACACAAAGAAACAAGAGTCCTTTACCTTGGCCTCGGGCTGATCACTTTTTGATGTTTTTTTGTTTTTGTTAGTTTTTTTCTGATTTGTTAACCGTTTAGTTTTTTACAAGGTATACATTGTCATTATCAATCACAAGCAAATTCTAAGCCTAGCAAAGAAGAAAGATTTCACTGATGATACTACAGTATTCTTAGATAATAATTATAATCAAAGGGGAAAAAAGCAACAAATAAAAAATGAGAATGGACATGTAAATCAGATAATGGTTGCTCTAGTCTTCTATCATTTACAGTCATATCCATTTTCCTCTCGCTTTTTTGGATTTTTCACATTGATTTGTCTGTTCTCAGATGACCGACATATTTGAGCGTATCAGGACCAGTCTATAGCTCAATGCTGCAGACGTACATGTGGACTCTGACTGACACACAGACACGGAGTGCAGAGTTCGTCCAACACACTCATGCAGTCTTAATATTTACCTGAAGGGAGGAGAAACACCAGTGAGACGCTTCAGGGCTCGGTTTCCCGATAGCGATGGAATTTAGGCGTACAAGTATTTTAAACAGTGCATCGTTCCTACAACGGCGAAGATGTAACATGCGTTTCCCAAAACGCCACGCAGAAAGAACGTTCGCCAAGTGCGTCGTTAGAGCATGTGTCGATACCTATAGGATAAAAAGAAAGGCTGCTTTCTCTATTCATATCTTACCTTAACATGATTATTTCACAATACTGACAACGGATCAGCTCCTAGAGAGATGGTCACCAAATGGCTGCAAATATTGAGGTGGTTTATTCTAATGCTTAACCAATAATAATGCACAAATCACAGATTTGGCATATCATTGCGCACATTACACATGAAATATATTGAGGCAAAAATTGCAGACAGTAGACTAGCCAGCTAAATAGAACTCAATTGATTGAACATGAAATTGATTTCAATATGATTTAAATAAACAGGCCTATGTATGTAGCCTTTATAAACCTTTTTCAATCGCAGAGAACTCAAAAGCCACTGGCAACTTTGTTCTGAAGTTATCTGCGTTCACAGAGAGACAGATAAACATCTCGAATTCTGTTTAGCTGAGATCTTCTGTTCTGTGTATAAAGTGACCAGGATGAGTATAACATTTTTTTTTAAAGCATCTAACGACACACTTCGCTGTTCTGAGGCAGTCGGGAAAATAACAAGCGTTTTCAAATGCAACTTTAGTAATGGTTTTGGGAAACAGCTTGGAGATTTAACGATGCTCCTATGAAGATTCTAACGATGAACATATGCAACTGTACTTCCTGATTTGTCCTCGTTTTAGATTCGGTCCATTAGTAAATGCTAGCGGCCAGGACTGAATTCAAACCGCGAGTTGGTTTCGGGGTGAGGTTTGATGTGAGTGTCTCTTGTGCGTGTTCACAGGAGGGAAGAGTTAGCCAAAGCGTTTAGCAAGCTTCAGCTGGTATGCGACCGTGGCAAAATTAGTTTAACTTTGGATAGCTTATCTCAGGGGATAGTTTGGGACGTCAATAAATTACACAATGTAAATGGGACAATATTTTCATGTTGCAAATCTTTTAGGTGTCTCATTAATTGCTTTCAATATTGCTATATGATTTATAGTTGGTTTTCTGCATTGTATAGTTGGTTTGAGCATTTAAAATATTGTCCCATGTACATTGTGTAATTTACTGATGGTCCCTAACGTGTCCCATAGGGATATCAAAAGTTAAACCAAATTGATCATGAACATTACATTGGGTCATGTGCAGCTGCACTCAGAATTGATGATTATTTGGGTGCAGCCAACTGTGGGACGGATTCAAATAAACCCAACCTATGGAAAACTGTTAATATACCTTTCATTCCGTGAAATACAATTTTTTCCCTATCTCACAAATCTCAGTTTTGGACGAGACTGACTTTATAACCAAAATTATCCTATTTACACTTTGTAGTCAATTTTGACAGTAGAATAAATGCTTCTGACTCACACCGATGCTACATAGGCTATTTTCAAAACGATAAGTTGCTTTTTTTTTAGGGGCAGTCGCTCTTTAAGACGCTTTTGGGAAACTGGGCCATGGTTTCCACAGCCACATTAAGACACATACGGGCTCCAGGTAACCTCTTGGTCTAGTCTTGGGGTCTAGTGCAGCTGATGTAGTGCAGCCTATAGCCAACTGTTAGTTCGTGTGTCACTAGACTGCACTTCATATGGAAGCTATAACATTGTTGGGAGTGGATGCACTGTTACACAAAAAAATGGCCACCGGACTTCCAAGAGGTGGGTGATACCGTCAGCTGGATGATTGACAACTGCGTACTATAGTTATCCTCTCAACAACAAAGCATTACAGCACAGTGTGCTACAGTAAGTAGCACTTAGGCATCCTCTCTGCCTCATCAAATTCAATACATCTGAAACCATCATGTAAAAGCAAACACATGAAGCTGACATGAACTAAACCAAGCCCACAGAAACCTGTCTGACCAGAGAGAGTGGTTTTCCATAAGGTCTTACAGTGGAGAGAAATGTTGACCTCTCAGTCATTTTTACCAGCAATCTTTGATTCTCTGACCCCTGTAGTGACCCTGTTGCATGTAGGCGCTCTTGGTTAAAGTTGACAGATCTAGGATTCGATTACCCTAACCCCAATGCTGACTTTAACCATTAAGGGGATGAAAAAATACCCGATCTGGTATCAGTGGTTTGGGAAGAGTTGTACCCCCTCCCTCTGGCGTATGTACTAGGGCTTGATTAGTAGGTTTGGGGGCAGCTCGGGGCCAGTTACTGATTGACATGGTGCTACTGGACCATTCAATCTTTACTGCCATGCCCTGCTCTGCCCTGGCCTGGTGGAACCATGTTTCCACAGCCAGAGATCTGCCCTCAGGGCTCCCCCCGCCTATGTTCCACCCCGGAAAGTTCAAAAATAAACTTGAAGGATCCAGGAGGCCGGCTCCCCAACGACATCACCCCTGATCTCTGACCTACATGTCAGTCTTCAGTGGACGCCCAAGGCTCCGCTCTTTGTCCAACCTTGTTACCCCTTCCAGGAAAAACAGCTCCACAATAATCCAAGCACAAAGTGATCGCTTGGTGAACAGTCACCAGCCCTGTCTAAATTCAGTCTTTGTCGGAGGCCAATGTAAAGGGGCTTGGGGGTTCAGGTAGTGTTTGTTCTTGCTTCCTCTCCAAAGGGGAAAGGGAGAGGAAGGGGGGCTCTTTAGGTGGCTTTTGTTCCCATATCCTGGGGGGAAATTTCTCCTGCTGGATCCGTTGTCACGGGAGAGAGGCACCAGTTGCCCACTATGAGCACTCTGGGCAATTCAGTGCAACCCCCCCCCCCCAGAAACCTAATCAACAACAGTCATTTCATTCGATAATAACATTGTTTCCAAGGACCATTGTGACTTGATGCCGACTTAAGGAACATAGAGAGAATACAGGACGCCACTTTCTGGTAATATCCACCGTTTCAGTCAGAGGGCTCTACTGTGGCATCAACATTAAATTACTCCTGTCTTCTCCACATACTCTTTCACAAACCAGCTGTCCTGATGAAATGGCAAAACTGCACACACACACACACACACACTATATATAAAAAGAAACCAGTAGAAAAGTGTCTGCTTAGCATAGCGTGTTATAGCGTGTTAGTTTCCTATGAGATACAAATTGCCCATACAGTATCTCAACACAAAATGTTGGCACGGCTGGAGAGTGATGATACAAGCTATATCATGCTACTGTTGATGATAAATATCCCAGTGAGAGACGAACAGGACCCACCCACACACCCACACACACACACACACACACACACACACACACACACACACACACACACACACACACACACACACACACACACACACACACACACACACACACCTTGAATGAAAACAGGTCCCTGATTCAGACTCGGACTGATGAGGTCTTAGCACCAAGATTAAACAAGTGCAACAAACACAAACACACGTTTCTGCTGAAATGGATGACCGTACAATACCGGACACACAAACACTCAGACTTAGTATCCTGGCGATGAGGCTGATATTAAAGCCGTTTCTCCAACACCGGTTAGGAGGCGTCCCCAAAAGATACAAAAACCCTCAGAAGTCTTTGGAATGAAATGCATTGTTCCCCCCACACTGTGGTGCGGCAGACAATTGCTACTGCCATCACTGGGTGGGTACTGGACTCTACTGTAGTTAGGTACTTACGTGGGTTAGCAACTGGTGAGCTAAGCTTCTTATCTCTTAAAAAAAAAAGGTTTCAAACTGAAAGTGAACCTGTGTGCGTCACTAGTCATAGCAGGTGCTGCATCAGCATGCGTAGTGATCCAAGTCAACACACATTGTCTTATAATAACCAAAAGTGGACTGTAAAAGTAGAAATTAATGAGAGTATCGTAGTGTAGTAAACTGACCTAATAAACCGAGCAGTTCCGATTTAGTCGTTAGAAAAGCAGTATGGTTAGTATTGCAACAAGTTACCGAGGCATCATGGGATCGTCTAGAGAACTGTGGGTAATAGTGTCCTGTGGCGATGACCCAGCCAGTGGGGTGCAGGACAACAGTTTTGTGTGTGTATGTCATTGGATGTGTACGTGTGTAACTGTGAATGTGGAATTGTGTATGAGGTTTGTCCATTGTAGTCATCACTCTCCTCTGGCCAAGTTGTGTTAGTCGGGCTGTAATGAAAAGAAGGGACAAGTTCATATAAGTAGAAACTGTAAAGAAACTCAACTAACAGATTGTAAGATAAAGCACTTTCTCTCTCTCTCTCTCTCTCTCTCTCTCTCTCTCTCTGTACCAGTGAGGATGATGGTGAGTCCCTGTCTGTGCCTCCTCTCAGACGAAGATCTTGGCGAGTGCGTCGGCGCCAGCCGAGGCGATGAAGGGCTGCGAGGGGTGGAAGGCCACGTCGTGAATGGCCTCGTCGTGCTTCTTCCTGTGGGCCGTGATCTCCTGCACACACGTCCTGTTGTCCAGCATCCACAGACGCACCGAACAGTCATGGCCTGCAGGGGGAAGCGGAGAGCACAGTTACAGTACAGCGGAATCACACGGTGAGGTTAGAAGCAGTGTTTCCTAATCCTGGTCCTGGGGACTCAAAGGGGTGCACGTTTTTATTTTTGCCCTAGCACTACACTACACACATGATTCCACGACTAATCAACTCATCATCAAACATTTGATTAGCGGAATCGGGTGTGTAGTGCTAGGGAAAAAAATCTAAACATTGCAGCCCTTTAAGAAACTGGAAACTGGATTACTGGTACTCACTGCCAGAGATGAGGTAAGTGCCTTTGGGGTCCGTGGTCAGACAGGTGACAGCATCCAGGTGTGCCACCATGGAGTGGATCACTTTACCTGGTAACACACGCAAGTGGGCATTACATTGAATTGAATTAAATCAAATGGTAAAAGCAAGTTTTGGAGCTATGGGCTAGTTCGACCCAGATAAAACAGATCAAGCACGAGGCCTAATTCTGGCGTAGTTACATAAAGGTAGGATTTAGCAGTGGACAGGGGCTGACCTGTCTTGTTGTCGAGATAACGGATAGTGCGGTTTTCGTGTGCGGTGATGGAGATGGGCTCCGAGGGGTGGCTGACCACACAGTTAATCAGCTCACTGCCTGCAGGGGGCGACACACACACACAGATCAGCTCACAGACACATACAGATCAGTAGAGGGAGATCCTACTGGCTCCTCTCAAGGAAGGAAGACACAGAAGGATGCATTTTTTCTATATATATATATATATGAAGGTATTTTCATATTTTTTGAACAGAGACAGGATGAGAGTGGGGAAAGATGGGGCAGTATGCCTGATTTGAACTTATGCCGACTAGGGGTATAAGGGTACACATATTCGTACCGAACCGTTCAGGTACCTCAAGATGAATACATAAAAAAAAGACATATTTACTAAATAAAAACACTCGTCTTATAGGCTATGCCGATGCTGCATTGTAGGCCTATGCATCTTGAGTAAAACAATTTAGGTCATTCCGTTAAAACTAGAGGCTATTTTTTGCGCATTGTAATCAAAATTCTAATCTTAATTGCCACATTTTAAAACTGTCATTTTGTGAGGATACTCCCATCGTTGTTTAAATCTCCAGTTTGGGAAAATGTTGGTTTCCCAGTAGATTCCAACGGCGATGGACAGAGAGTTGTGGATAAAACGTTAACAGTATGTCGCCACGTGCAATGAGAACTGCCTATGCAGCTGCCAACACCTCAAATATGTTGACACATTTACGCCGACATCACCCTAGTATACCAGCGCAAGACGGAAACGCAAAGAAACAACACAACATCGTCTACCCAGCAGCCCTTGGCAGCTGATTCTGACCGGGCCAAAGAAAATACAAGAGCGATAGGTAGGCTATGTAAATATTCTTTATAGTCTTTGGTTCATAGCAGTGGATATGTGTCCATTCTCCGTGATTGAGAATAGGGTGTTTCAGCACCTCGTGAAAGTGCTCGAGCCACGCTACGAACTTCCCTCTTGCATCCATTTCAGCAAACAACTAGTACCCCGCTCTATATAAGCAAGCCAAAGCCAAAGTTTTCAATGAATTGGCCAATGCATCCTGTGTTGCGCCTGCTTAAGTGACAGTCCATCACATTACCCCGGAGTGGGAGATGTGCTACAGACACGCCCCTTTATGAGAGTCACAAGTGCGTATCTGGCACTGAAGGAGGCAATGTCATGGTGCATTCGTGACCATGTGGGATGTGGGAATTTACCACATACGACTGGGAAAAATCCACTTGAATGGCCATCGAACTGGTAATTAATTACTAGTGGGAAACTCGTCTATCATTCTGAGCACCCACTTCTCCACCTCTGACATCATCTACTAAGGAAATGGCCTCTATAACAGCATTTTCGGCAGTTAATTGCAACAACAAAATAAGATATAAAAAGCTGATAGCTGTACTTTTAGTTTATGGTTTACGCAGCTTGTTGGTCATTAGCCAATCGCCGTTTCTCAACGAGTTCAAATCACATGAATGCATCCAACTGGTATCTACAACCTCTGTGGGAGGTGGGAACTGGTAAATTCCCACCTCCCACATGGTTACAAACGCAGCATCAGTGTAAACTTGAGAGGCCCAACATAAAAATCCTCTCACAGCAGACAATGCCAAGAAAAATTGTGAATGCTAAACATTGTGAATTGCATTTCATTTTCCCGCTGTACCGAAATGTAATTGAACCGTGACCCTAAAACCGCAATAGGTAGCGGTGAACCATTACACCCCTAGCCAACACCGTACACGTGTGCCAGAGGCTGTGGCATTACCGCTAGCCCAACCAGGCCACAGGAAACATTCTGACGGTATTAGAACAGGCCCTAGGACTCACCGTCCTTAGTCCCGGTATCCAGGACCATGATGCTCTGCTCTGTATTGAGGTCATAGAGCAGCGTCTCGCCGCCGTCGAATGACACCACTGCCTGGTCGGGGTCAGAGTTCACAAAGGCCACCGAGGTGGGCGTTCCGTGTTCTGAGGGAGGGGGGATGAGAGAGTTGAGATATAACACACACACACACACACACACACACACACACACACACACACACACACACACACACACACATGCTCACCTTTCTCCTTGTTGAAGACGGAGAGACAGGGGGCAGCGTTCTGTGGGTCCCAGATGCGAACGGTCCCATCTGCAGAGCAGGAGGCCAGGCGATGATGGGTGGCAGAGTACGTCAGACTCCACACTGAGTCCTCATGACCCAACAACACACTGCTCTCTATGCCCGGGTCTACACAACAAAGAAAACACACACACAAATGGATTCTACAACGGGATGAAACGGTGTTGCTCCTTGCTGAAACAAGCAAGGTGTTGTAGCAAACGAGTCTTCAGTTGCCTAGGCCAGGGCTTTTCAAATTGGGGTCCGCGGCCCCTCTAGGGGGTCCGTGATTTTCTTTTAGGAGGGATTTTGTTATGTGTAAAATAATATTTTTTTTAATGAATATCGCTAGCTACAACAGAATACCATTGTGGATACCATTTTTATGTCTCTTAGACAGTTTCACGAGCCAATGGTAACTAGCGTTAGCTCAATGACGATGTCTACAGGAACAGTTAGCATGCTAGCTGTTCCCGTTCATACAACTCTGGGGAAGTATGTAGATTCATGAATTCATTGCCAAAATCTCGAACTATCCCTTTAATACGGGGGTCCTTGGGTCACCGGTTTGACTGGGCGGGGTTCCCTGGGCAAGAAAAGTTTGAAAACCCCTGGCCTAGGCAACGACCGGTGACCGCGGTCATTTGGCTGACCAATAACCTCCCTCCAAAAATTCCATGGCCGTCACAGGCCTAATTTCAGTCAATCTGTTTACATGGAGATGATCATGTGCAATCCACTGACTCAGAGCTGAATACGTTAGCTGGGGATAAACCTGGCTAGTTCTGACTGGTTGACCGGAGGTGAAAGGTGATAGAGGGGTCAGACAGGGGTCAGGGACTGACCGTAGTTGTCGTAGGGATCCACGTTGATGTCAGGGATCTTCCAGCAGCGCACGGTTCCGTCCAGACCCCCGCTGTAGCACGAATCTCCGTCCTCTCCCATTGCCAGAGACAGAACTGCACCACTGTACGCACACACAATTACACAAAGAGTAGCTATTATACCCAGAAACACACCAAAACACGTGATAGTTGCAACAAATGTGTTTGCGTGCGTGCATGCGTCCCGCGTGGGTGCGCACGCGAGTGGTCTGAGATCACCTGTGGGCTCTGAAGGTGTAGATGGGTTCAACGTCCAGCGTTGCATTTCTGTGGAGGCAAAGACCAAAATCTATTTACAAATTACAGCACGGTGTTATAGCAAACTACCAGACCACATTCAGATTCTTTCCCACTCCTAGGCCTGTATTCATAAAGCATCTCAGTGTAGCAGTGAGTTCTTGATCTGGGATCTGTTGCCCTTTAAATAACAATTAATAAGATTACACAGACAGGAGGGACCTGATCCTAGGTTAGCATGACAACTTTATGATACACTTTCTGAACACAGGCCCTGATATTGGCGTGTTATGGTCCCGCTATTCCTTAGGCTCTTACTTCTTGGAGTGTATGGCCTTGTTGAGGTTCCACAGCTTCAGGGTTCCGTCCTCGGAGGCTGTGAGTAGAACGGCCTGGCTGGGGTGGAACGTCAACGCTCTGATGGCATCAAAATGGCTACGCAGCGTGAAGCGAGGGTTCCACGTCTTCTTGAACTCCTCCCGGTTATCCTGCAGCTACACGCACACAGGTGTCAGAGTGTTCGTGAGTGTATTGATTTAGCAGCAGCGGGACGAAAAACTGATATCAGGTACATAAAAGATAATGGAGCTATATATTTATGAATCTGTGAATCCAAGATGGCGTAGCAGTCAGACGTCTTTGTCCTGTCGTGTCCCTTGTATATATCTTTTTACATCTTTTTCTTCGTGTATCTTTTAAAAATATTTTCCTAAACCTCAATCCTCTCCTGCAACCCGCCTCACCCAATGTGGCGTGGATCTGTTTTTTTCTAAAGTATTTCTATTTACTTCAGATCTGGAATCCCTCAACTGAAGCTAGCCAGCTAACTACCTACCAGCTATCAGTCAGCAAACCATTGCAGCAGTCATCAGCTAACCTTTAGCTCGGAAAGCTCTCGCCAGTTCGAACAACGTGACTCCAGCCAGAGCATAACGGACCTATTATAATTTTTTATTTTTTCCCCCCATATCCCCGGATTCCTACCGCAAACTCTGAACATTTTCATCTGGATCTTCGCAACTAGCTAACCGCAATCCCGGGTGACTACTCCTGGCTAGCGTTTCCATCCCGGAGCAAGCACCAATTAGCCTGAAGCTAGCCCGGCCAGGGCTCCTGTGTTACCACCGAAGCCCACTCCTGGGCTACAATATTCGGACCCCTTCTACTGCCGGTACGGGGCACGGAACCCCGCCGATCCTCTACGACTGGAATACCAACATAATCTGCCTGAGGATTCCAACAGGCCCCTCAGGCGCGACATCTGCTGAAGGCCCATTCTGCTAACCGCGGCCTACTAGCTACCTAGAGCTACTTGGAACCCTACTAATTCCACGACTGGTCTATCGACATCACCGCACGAAGAGGCAAAAACAGACTTACCCCCATCGCGACGTTCCCCAAAGGCTAACTTGCTAGCCCCGGTCTGTTAACTGCTAGCTTGCTTGCCCCGTTCTGCTAACTGCTAGCCCCGGTCTGCCAACTGCTTGCTTGCTAACCCGGTCTGCTAACTGCTAGATTGCCAGTCCCGGTCTGCTAACTGCTAGCTTGTTTAGCCCCGGCCTACTAACTGTTAGCAGGCCGATGCTAACAAGCTAACTGTCTGAATCGCCGTGTCCCCAGTCAGCCCAACCACTCACTGGACCCATATGTTCACTTGGCTACACATGCCTCTCTCTAATATCAATATGCCTCGTCCATTACTGTCCTGGTTAGTGAGTACTGTCTTATTTCACTGTAGAGCCTCTAGCCCTGCTCAATATGCCTTAACCAACCATGTTGTTCCACCTCCTACATATGCGATGACATCACCTGGTTTAAACGTCTCTAGAGACTATATCTCTCTCATCATTACTCAAGGCCTAGGTTTACCTCCAATGTACTCACATCCTACCTTACCTTTGTCTGTACATTATGCCTGGAATCTATGCTATCGTGCCCAGAAACCTGCTCCTTTTACTCTCTGTTCCGAACGTGCTAGACGGCCAGTTCGTATAGCCTTTAGCCATACCCTTATCCTACTTCTCTGTTCCTCTAGTGATGTGTGGGTTAATCCAGGTCCTGCAGTGCCTAGCTCCATTCCCACTCCCCAGGTGTTCTCATTTGTTGACTTCTGTAACCGTAAAAGCCTTGGTTTCATGCATGTTAACATTAGAAGCCTAGTCCCTAAGTTTGTTTTACTCACTGCTTTAGCACACCCGGATGTCTTAGCCGTGTCTGAATCCTGGCTTAGGAAAACCACCAAAAACCCTGAAATCTCCATCGCTAACTATAACATTTTCCACCAAGATAGAACTGCCAAAGGGGGCGGTGTTGCAATCTACTGCAAAGATAGCCTGCAGAGTCCTGTATTACTATCCAAGTCTGTACCCAAACAATTCGAGCTTCTACTTCTAAAAATTCACCTTTCCAGAAACAAGTCTCTCACTGTTGCCGCTTGCTATAGACCTCCCTCTGCCCCCAGCTGTGCCCTCGATACCATATGTGAATTGATTGCCCCCATCTATCTTCTGAGCTCGTGCTACTAGGTGACCTAAACTGGGACATGCTTAACACCCCGGCCATCCTACAATCTAAGCTTGATGCCCTCAATCTCACACAAATGATCAATGAACCTACCAGGTACAACCCCAAATCCGTAAACACGGGCACCCTCATAGATGTCATCCTAACTAACTCGCCCTCCAAATACACCTCTGCTGTTTTCAATCAAGATCTCAGTGATCACTGCCTCATTGCCTGCATCCGTAATGGGTCTGCGACCAAACGACCACCCCTCATCACTGTCAAACGCTCACTAAAACACTTCTGCGAGCAGGCCTTTCTTATCATTTACATTTTTACATTTACGTAATTTAGCAGACGCTCTTATTCAGAGCGACTTACAAATTGGTACATTCACCTTATGATATCCACGACCTGGCCGGGGTATCCTGGAATGACATTGACCTCATCCCGTCAGTAGATGATGCCTGGCTATTCTTTAAAAGTGCATTCCTCACCATCTTAAATAAGCATGCCCCACTCAAAAAATGTAGAACTAGGAATAGATTTAGTCCTTGGTTCACTCCAGACCTGTCTGCCCTTGACCAACACAAAAACATCCTGTGGCGTTCTGCATTAGCATCGAATAGCCCCCGTGATATGCAACTTTTCAGGGAAGTTAGGAACAAATATACACAGGCAGTTAGAAAAGCTAAGGCTAGCTTTTTCAAACAGAAATTTGCATCCTGTAGTACTAACTCAAAAAAGTTCTGGGACACTGTAAAGTCCATGGAGAATAAGAGCACCTCCTCCCAGTTGCCAACTGCTCTGAGGCTAGGAAACACTGTTACCACTGATAAATCCACTATAATTGAGAATTTCAATAAGCATTTCTCTACGGCTGGCCATGTTTTCCACCTGGCTCCCCCTACCCCAGTCAACTGCCCGGCACCCTCCACAGCAACCCGCCAAAGCCCCCACCATTTCTCCTTCACCCAAATCCAGATAGCTGATGTTCCGAAAGAGCTGCAAAATCTGGACCCATACAAATCAGCCGGGCTAGACAATCTGGACCCTCTCTTTCTAAAATTATCTGCAGAAATTGTTGCAACCCCTATTACTAGCCTGTTCAAACTCTCTTTCGTATCGTCTGAGATTCCCAAAGATTGGAAAGCTGTTGGGAATCAAAGGGAGTTTGAGTAGAGTGACACTCTACAGACCTATATCTATCCTACCCTGTCTTTCTAAGGGTATCGAAAGCCAAGTTAACAAACAGATTACCGACCATTTCGAATCCCACTGTACCTTCCCCGCTATGCAATCTGGTTTCAGAGCTGGTCATGGGTGCACCTCAGCCACGCTCAAGGTCCTAAATGACATCATAACCGCCATCGATAAGAGAAATTACTGTGCAGCCGTATTCATCGACCTGGCCAAGGCTTTCGACTCTGTCAATCACCACATTCTTATTGGCAGACTCGACAGCTTTGGTTTCTCAAATGATTGCCTCGCCTGGTTTACCAACTACTTCTCTGATAGAGTTCAGTGTGTCAAATCAGAGGGCCTGTTGTCCGGACCTCTGGCAGTCTCTATGGGTGTGCCACAGGGTTCAATTCTCGGGCCGACTCTCTTCTCTGTATACATAAATGATGTTGCTCTTGCTGCTGGTGATTCTCTGATCCACCTCTATGCAGACGACCCCATTCTGTATACTTCTGGCCCCTCTTTGGATACTGTGTTAACTAACCTCCAGATGAGCTTCAATGCCATACAACTCTCCTTCCGTGGGCCTCCAACTGCTCTTAAACGCAAGTAAAACTAAATGCATGCAATTCAATCGATCACTGCCCGCACCTGCTCGCCCGTCCAGCATCACTACTCTGGACGGCTCTGATTTAGAATATGTGGACAACAACAAATACCTGGGTGTCTGGTTAGACTGTAAACTCTCCTTCCAGACTCACATTAAGCATCTCCAATCCAAAATTGAATCTAGAATCGGCTTCCTATATCGCAACAAAGCATCCTTCACTCATGCTGCCAAACATACCCTCATAAAACTGACTATCCTACCGATCTTCGACTTTGGTGATGTCATTTATAAAATAGCCTCCAACACTCTACTCAACAAACTGGATGCAGTCTATCACAGTGCCATCCGTTTTGTCACCAAAGCCCCATACACTACCCACCATTGCGACCTATACGCTCTCGTTGGTTGGCCCTCGCTTCATACTCGTCGCCAAACTCACTGGCTACAGGTTATATACAAGTCTCTGCTAGGTAAAGCCCCACCTTATCTCAGCTCACTGGTCACCATAGCAACACCCACTCGTAGCACACACTCCAGCAGGTATATCTCACTGGTCACCCCCAAAGCCAATTCCTCCTTTGATCGTCTTTCCTTCCAGTTCTCTGCTGCCAATGACTGGAACGAACTGTAAAAATCTCTGAAGCTGGAGCCTCATATCTCCCTCACTAGCTTTAAGCACCAGCTGTCAGAGCAGCTCACAGATCACTGCACCTGTACATAGCCCATCTGTAAACAGCCCATCTATCTACCTAACTCATCCCCATACTGTATTTATTTATTTATCTTGCTCCTTTGCACCCCAGTATCTCTACTTGCACATTCATCTTCTACACATCTACCATTCCAGTGTTTAATTGCTATATTGTAATTATTTCGCCACCATGGCCTATTTATTGCCTTAACTTACCTCATTTGCACTCACTGTATATAGACTTTTTGTTTTCTTTTGTTCTACTGTATTATTGACTGTATGTTTTCTTTATTCCATGTGTAACTTTGTGTTGTTGTATGTGTCGAATTGCTATGCTTTATCTTGGCCAGGTCGCAGTTGCAAATGAGAACTTGTTCTCAACTAGCCTACCTGGTTAAATAAAGGTGAAATAAAAAATAAATAAATACATTTATAAAACTAACAACCACCAAAATGAAAACTAGACAGTCAGGGAGAATTAAAAATTCCCCAAAATGTCATTGCATGGCTCCCCCATTGATTTTGTTATAATGTTTGAGTCCCTCAGATAGCTTAAGCCATGTTTAAGCCAATTTCTTCTCTCAGCCCCCCCACCCTCTGTTTTGTGTGTGTGTGTGTGTGGTGTGTGTGTGTGTGTGTGTGTGTGTGTGTGTGTGTGTGTGTGTGTGTGTGTGTGTGTGTGTGTGTGTGTGTGTGTGTGTGTGTGTTTTCAAGTATTCACATCCACGGTGAGGTCGTTGTCGTTGGCGACGGTGAGGTCTGCCAGCTCTCCCAGGTTCATGTCTCCGCCCCCGACGGCGTCCAGGATGAAGACGTCAGAGGAAAAACCCAGAGCGCCACCTTAAGGAGCGGAGGAAGAACAGCTCTCAATACTAAACTCACTACCACATTAACCACCTTAACTTCTCTAGGGTAGGGGGCAGTATTTTGACGTCCGGATGAAAGGCGTGCCCGTAGTAAACTGCCTGCTACTCAGGCTCAGAAGGTAGGATATGCATATTATTAGTAGATTTGGATAGAAAACACTCTGAAGTTTCTAAAACTGTTTGAATGATGTCTGTGAGTATAACAGAACTCATATGGCAGGCAAAAACCTGAGAAAAATCCAATGATCTGAGGTTTGTAGTTTTTCAAGTGATTGCTTATACAGTATACAGTGACTTAGGGTTCATTTTGCACTTCCTAAGGCTTCCACTAGATGTCAATAGTCTTTAGAACGTTGTTTCATGCTTCTACTGTGACTGGGGAGAGAATAAGAGCTGACTCAACAAGTGGACTGCCTGAGGCCAATGAGTTGTTTACTGCGGGGTTACGCAGGTGCGCCGTTCCTTCTTTTTCCTCTGTAATGAATACGCTATTGTCCGGTTGGAATATTATCGAAGATGTATGATAAAAAGACCCTAAGGATTGATTGTAAACATCGTTTGACATGTTTCTACGAACGTAAATATAACTTTTTTTGACTTTTCGTCGTGACATTTTGCACGCGCTTCCTGCATTTGGAGTAGTGGACTAAACGCGCGAACAAAAAGGAGGTATTTGGACATAAATTATGGACTATCGAGGAACTGGGATTCCTGGGAGTGCATTCTGATGAAGATCATAAAAGGTAAGTGAATATTTATAATGCTATTTCTGATTTTAGTTGACTCCAAAATGGCGGGTATCTGTATTGCTTGTTGTTGTTGTCTGAGCGCTGTACTCAGATAATTGCAAAATTTGCTTTCGCCGTAAAGCTTTTTTGAAATCTGACACAGCGGTTGCATTAAGGAGAAGTGTATCTATAATTCTTTGAATAACTATTGAATATTTTATCAACGTTTATGGTGAGTATTTCTGTAAATTCATGTGCTCATTCACCGGAAGTTTTGGGAGGCAAAACATTTCTGAACATTACACGCCAATGTAATTATTTTTTTTTTAAATAGAAATATGAACTTTATCGTGCAAAACATACATGTATTGTGTAACATGAAGTCCTATGAGTACCATCTGATGAAGATCATCAAAGGTTAGTGATTCATTTTAGCTGTATTTCTGGTTTTTGTGATGCCTCTCCTTGCTTGGAAAATGGCTGTGTGGTTTTTCTTGTCTCGGTGCTGTCCTAACATAATCTAATGTTATGCTTTCACCGTAAAGCCTTTTTGAAATCAGACAATGTGCTTGGATTAACGAGAAGTGTATCTTTAAAATGGGATATAATAGTTGTATGTTTGAAAAATTTGAATTATGAGATTTTTGTTGTTTTGAATTTGCCGCCCTGCTATTTCACTGGCTGTTGAATAGCGTGTCCCGCGGGTGGGACGCTAGCGTCCCACATACCCCAGAGAGGTTAAGGAGCGGAGGAAGAACAGCTCTCAATACTAAACTCACGACCACATTAACCACCTGAAGGAGCGGAGGAAGAACAGCTACATTAACCCACCATCTGATCAAAAACACATCCCTTCCTTTTATCAATACTAAAACAATGACCTCTTCAGTGCAGTATCCCTTTAGATGAGAGAGAGAGAAGCAATTTAGCTACTTTGGTATTTGGCGGGTTTTTTTGGAGGATCTTCCTGGGGTCCGTGCAAAACATGAAACGATACAGAACAGTGTAGACCATTTGGTACAGCAAGACAGGGAGAGTTTTGGGGGCGGGTGTTGTCTTACCTTCCCCGGAGCGAGACTGTCCCGACACAGAGGGGGGCGGGGAGGGTTTGGGGGGGAAGTCCGACATCATGCCCTGTAACTTGTTCCTGCGCTTCTCTGAACCAGGCCAGAGGAGAGAGACACAACACACACAGTCATGCAGAGAGAGAGAGAGAGAGAGAGAGAGAGAGAGACACACACACAACACACACAGTCATGCAGAGAGAGAGAGAGAGAGAGAGAGAGAGAGACACACAACACACACAGTCATGCAGAGAGCGAGCGAGCGAGAGAGAGACACACACACAACACACACAGTCATGCAGAGAGCGAGCGAGAGAGAGAGAGAGTGCAGAGAGAAAGATAGAGAGAGAAGAGAAGGCCCGAGAGAACACATGACCGCGCATACAGAAGGAGAGACGATGAGTGATCAGAGAAATAGAAAGAGACGAAGAGACACGGACCGAGAGACAGGCCGAGAGACAGGCCGAGAGACAGGCCGAGAGACAGGCCGAGAGACAGGCCGAGAGACAGGCCGAGAGGTGGATGTAGTGATAAAGTAGACAGACACCAAACAGCATGCTTTATGCTAACAGAACACATTGCTCCAGATAGAGAGAGAGAGACACCCACCAAACACAACACGTGGTAGTGAGACACACAGACAATGGTTCACCATAGGCAATGGTTTATTGGCAGTAGAGGTGAGAGTACAGAACATGTGACTCCCTAGAAAGAGAGAGATAGGGATGAAGGGAGAGAGGGACTGACAAATAGAAAGAGACAGACAAAAAAGCTAGACAGACGAAGAGACAGACAGGTGTGGTTGAGGTGGTTGCTATGACGATGGCGTACCTAACTCCCGGCCGTCCCCTGAGATACGGGCCTCTCCCGCCCCCTCCCCCTCCTCCCCTGATCCCAGGAAGTCAAACTCGCTCAGGGCATCCTCAGAGTCGTCTTCATCCTCCTCATCATCAGGGTCCAGGTCTGTGGTCATGGGCTCAGTCCCCATCTACATACACAGAGAGAGAGAGAGGGAGAAGGGCTTTAATACGCACACGCACACACACACACACACACACACTTTGCCGTGTTGACGTGATCGGACCTTAACGCGCGGCTTCTTGTTCTTGTTGCGCTGCCCGTCTATACGGTCCGTGCCCATGCCCTGGAAGTCATCTTCCTCATCACTGTCATCCTCATCATCATCCTGGCAGCCGTGTAGGAAGGGGATCTTATCCAGCACGGAACCGCCCAGACGCTCCTTAGAACCATCCTTCCCCGCCGCGTTCCTACCGACACACACACACACACACACACACACACACACACACACACACACACACACACACACACACACACACACACACACACACACACTCAGTGGCAACACACACACATCAGAGGCAACCTACAACGGTAACAACATTACTGACAGTTATAGAAATTTGACAAAAATATGCAATACACCACCACAGACATAGTACTGATCAACTTCACAGCGACTACCGTGGAGACAAGCTTCCATTCATCACTGTCCACAGCACCCTACACCGAGGACAGGGATGTGTGTGTGTGTGTGTGTGTATGGGGGTCTCACCTCTTGATCTGCTCCTCTATCTGTCTGATGAGGAGTGACTCCCCCCCTGCCAGGGGCTCGGGGTCCGGGGCGGGCTGCTGCTCGCTGCTGGCCGGGGCGCCGTTAGCCTCGGGGCTGGTACGACCCAGCAGGGAGCGCACACGCTTCGAACGCATGTCCAGGATGGTGTCCGAGTAGCCCACCTCCTCCAGGTACCTACACACACACACGATTAGCCTCTTCATTCAGACTCAATAGTTTGTTTAAAGTGTTGAGGACAGTGCTGCTCTGTCGCTATGGGGAGAAAGCCTTACTCTCGCTATGGGGAGAAAGCCTTACTCTCGCTATGGGGAGAAAGCCTTACTTTCGCTATGGGGAGAAAGCCTTACTCTCGCTATGGGGAGGAAGCCTTACTCTCGCTATGGGGAGGAAGCCTTACTCTCGCTATGGGGAGGAAGCCTTACTCTCGCTATGGGGAGGAAGCCTTACTCTCGCTATGGGGAGGAGAGCCTTACTCTCGCTATGGGGAGGAAGCGTTACTCTCGCTATGGGGAAGAAGCGTTACTCTCGCTATGGGGAGAAAGCCTTACTCTCGCTATGGGGAGGAAGCCTTACTCTCGCTATGGGGAAGAAGCCTTACTCTCGCTATGGGGAGGAAGCCTTACTCTCGCTATGGGGAGGAAGCCTTACTCTCGCTATGGGGAGGAAGCCTTACTCTCGCTATGGGGAGGAAGCCTTACTCTCGCTATGGGGAGGAAGCCTTACTCTCGCTATGGGGAGGAAGCCTTACTCTCGCTATGGGGAGGAAGCCTTACTCTCGCTATGGGGAGAAAGCCTTACTCTCGCTATGGGGAGAAAGCCTTACTCTCGCTATGGGGAGGAAGCCTTACTCTCGCTATGGGGAGAAAGCCTTACTCTCGCTGTGGGGAGAAAGCCTTACTCTGGCTATGGGGAGGAAGCCTTACTCTCGCTGTGGGGAGAAAGCCTTACTCTCGCTATGGGGAGAAAGCCTTACTCTCGCTGTGGGGAGGAAGCCTTACTCTCGCTGTGGGGAGAAAGCCTTACTCTCGCTATGGGGAGGAAGCCTTACTCTCGTTGTGGGGAGGAAGCCTTACTCTCGCTGTGGGGAGAAAGCCTTACTCTCGCTGTGGGGAGGAAGCCTTACTCTCGCTGTGGGGAGAAAGCCTTACTCTCGCTATGGGGAGGAAGCCTTACTCTCGCTGTGGGGAGAAAGCCTTACTCTCGCTATGGGGCGGAAGCCTTACTCTCGCTGTGGGGAGGAAGCCTTACTCTCGCTATGTGGAGGAAGCCTTACTCTCGCTATGGGGAGGAAGCCTTACTCTCGCTGTGGGGAGGAAGCCTTACTCTCGCTGTGGGGAGGAAGCCTTACTCTCGCTGTGGGGAGAAAGCCTTACTCTCGCTATGGGGAGGAAGCCTTACTCTCGTTGTGGGGAGGAAGCCTTACTCTCGCTGTGGGGAGAAAGCCTTACTCTCGCTGTGGGGAGGAAGCCTTACTCTCGCTGTGGGGAGAAAGCCTTACTCTCGCTATGGGGAGAAAGCCTTACTCTCGCTGTGGGGAGGAAGCCTTACTCTCGCTGTGGGGAGAAAGCCTTACTCTCGCTATGGGGAGGAAGCCTTACTCTCGTTGTGGGGAGGAAGCCTTACTCTCGCTGTGGGGAGAAAGCCTTACTCTCGCTGTGGGGAGGAAGCCTTACTCTCGCTGTGGGGAGAAAGCCTTACTCTCGCTATGGGGAGGAAGCCTTACTCTCGCTGTGGGGAGAAAGCCTTACTCTCGCTATGGGGCGGAAGCCTTACTCTCGCTGTGGGGAGGAAGCCTTACTCTCGCTATGTGGAGGAAGCCTTACTCTCGCTATGGGGAGGAAGCCTTACTCTCGCTGTGGGGAGGAAGCCTTACTCTCGCTGTGGGGAGGAAGCCTTACTCTCGTTGTGGGGAGGAAGCCTTACTCTCGCTATGGGGAGAAAGCCTTACTCTCGCTGTGGGGAGGAAGCCTTACGCTCGCTGTGGGGAGGAAGCCTTACTCTCGCTGTGGGGAGGAAGCCTTACTCTCGCTATGGGGAGAAAGCCTTACTTGCGCAGTAGCTGACGGCCCTCCTTCCAGGACATCTGATTGGCTGGCTCAGATTCAGATTCTGCTGGCCCATTGGGCACTGTGGGATAGAGGAAGAGTCAATCAGAGGAGGAAGCTCTGATGTAACAGAAGCAAGCGCCAGAGCAACCCTCAAAGCTCAGTGCACCCCCCCCCCCCTCCCCCACCCACACACAGACACACAGTTAAATGGGACAGATGTGGAAACAAAAGCACAGGCAAGTTACTAGTGCTGCTTTATCTAGGCTACATAGTGAACCAATCACTGATGCAATCATTAGGCCACAGACACTCTCCACAGTGAAAAACCCAAGTCTGGTATCAGATATAGTGAGCTGACACAGAGGGATGTCGTGACAGTTTTACATGTAAAAATGGAATGTCTTCTGATAGTCCACAGAAGGGCTGTCAAACATACGGCAGGTGTTCCGGATCCGAGACGGTCCAATCCGGCCCGCGGGTGGTTTGACTAAAAAATAGATTATAAATGTTGTTGTTTGTGTTTTTTTTTAAATAAAAAAAAATCCAGGGGGACGGGGGAACGAACTCAATATACTTTAAAATGACTAAAACCGAGTGTAGATATGATCATGGACATACAGTATCTTGACTGTGTCCACCTCGCTAAAAATTACCATAATGAAAGCTAGAAAGTCAGGGAGCATCGAAAACGATGGGTAAAGCGAACATTTCCGGACGCCCTCCGGACCTCGTTGAAGACAGAACGCGGCCCCTGGGGCAAAATGAGTTTGACACCCCTGGCCTAGAGCATACATAGAGTCTACATAAGGTCTACATAGACCCTGCATACCTTGTTCTGCCTCTGGCTTCTTCTCCCCTGGGCTCTGGTCACTGCCAGTCTTCAGCTTCTGGTGTTTGGACCTGCAGAGAGAGGAAGAACCACAAGATGGCAGTGTTACCCAAGCCCTACACTCTGTGTGTGGTGTGTGTGTGTGTGTGTGTGTGTGTGTGTGTGTGTGTGTGTGTGTGTGTGTGTGTGTGTGTGTGTGTGTGTGTGTGTGTGCTGCCATCCTGTTAGAAGGTAACAGATCATTTTATTACAATGGTTAAGATGGATTCTCATTGTGTTCCATGGTGTTATTTGCCCCCTAGTGGAGCTTTCTGGTACTTAGAAAGACTGTACGCAAACAGGAAGTAGAGAATTCATTCTGCACGCATAGAAACAGCTTAAAACAACGCTGCGGTGCAGGTCTTTCAGTGTAGCTATTTCTTGTCATGCTTCAGCCTCGGAAAATATTTGTTTGTAAGTTGGATTTAAGCATTTAGCTAGTGATGATTATCTCGATATTGATTGAGTTGCTTACATATCAATGTTGGTTGGTTGCATTTACTCACACAAATTGCCTTGCCTTTCATGTATGCCGTCAGCTGTATTACTTTGCTTGTGCGTCATGCAAACGACTTGTAAAACGTACAATACTGTAGTTTTGTTACTGTTTCTAGTGTAATATGCTTTGTTATTCTACAGAGATGGTTGTACATTATTAGAGTAATGAAAGGAGTTAGCCAATTACCATATGAGTAACAATTAGCTACATGGTTTGGCGTCATGCCAGATGCATGGTACCTTGGCACGTGCTTTGTATTTTCATCCAACTTCAACTTGAAAGGTATAATGTACAGCTGCAGTATGTCGATTTGAATTGAATACTAAAGTATATTCTTCTCTGTATTTTGCAGTTTCACAACGTAAGCGTTTTCAATATATTCATTCGAGAAGAGTCACGCCTTGGGAGTTTTATTGAAGACTTAGTTGTTAGCTATCTGTCTAGTGTTGCATGGGAATGCAATTCAAGGGCAGAATAGTGTGTGTGTGTGTGTGTGTGTGTGTGTGTGCGCGCGTGTCTGACCTCTCCTGTTTCAGGGCGTACTCCAACATCTTGATCCGCCTGACCAGGTCCTGCTTCATGTTCTCCTGCCCCTTCCTCTCACCCTGGAGGAATGTCACCTGAGCCTGTGCACACACACACACACACACACACACAACATTACCTGTTACCAATCAACACAACTGGATTGAGTATACCATTTCCCAGTTATTTTGAGCAAAGTTGGTTTGGACCCACTAAACAAATACCATGTGTAGTGCAGAAAAACTCGTTGTTTGGTTTCGCAAACCGACGTTCCCTACAAGTCCCAGGCTAAGTAGTGGGTTGTGGAGGGAGCTGCATTCTGGATTTAGAACTTCTCCTAACCAGTAAACCCGAGCCAGACATCTGGAGGGGAAACAATCGTGAGGAGAGGAGTCCGCGCGTGTGTGTGTTGCGTTTGTTCGTGCGTGGTCCCATTGCTCTTCTGAGGCCGAAAAACACACACACACACACACTCGCTAACACACAGAGCCCCAGAAAAATAGAGCAGCCTAAAAAAAAACGCCGTTTCATCAGGTCTGCACGACGCTGGCAAGATCATACAGCTGGGACACACAAACCGCTCTCATGAAAACAAAATAATGATACTGTGCAACTGCAAAAAACTACCACTGCTGATGGCGCATCACTTTGATTACTGAGACACGCTATATCTGTTACCCTGGCTATTTTGAGAACACAGCATCTCCTGTGTGTTTCAGCTTGAAGAGTCTGTCTGGTTTTAGCAGCAGCTTCAGCCATACCTACAGACTCCAGGTACTAAAATAGACCTGAAGGGCACCATGCTCAGGGCTGTGTCTGTCTGGGGTAGCAGGGGAGCAGCCAAGCCAGGTAGTGAAGGAAGCTATCAGGTAGATGCACTGTGGTTGGGTGCAGCCAGGAGAGCAGAGAGGGGGCGTTGTGGAATGGATCTCCCTCGTCGTTAAGTGGGTGGGGTTCTCACATGGTTCCGTTCCTTCCCTGACAGGGGCGAGCTGCAACCTGTCATTCTAAAGCATTTTTCTTTGCACACACACACTTCTTTGGAATGTCCCTCCCATCTCAGATAAGCATCAGTGATCTCTCCCAACACTTCCTTAACGTTCCTGGCTTCTGTCTCCACTGGCCCACTGCAGTCTGACATGGTTTTATTTGCTCTGTGTGTGTGTGTGTGTGGTGTGTGTGTGTGTGTGTGTGTGTGTGTGTGTGTGTGTGTGTGTGTGTGTGTGTGTGTGTGTGTGTGTGTGTTGTGTTACAGTGTACACACAGGAGCATGTCATCAGGATCCATGAACATCACGTCCATTCCCTGTCTTAACAGCAGGACTTTGTCCAATACAGGGCCCCGTTCGAAACTTTCAGACATGCACCTTTCTTTCCTTCCTTCCTTCCTTCCTTGAAGAGCTGGAGTAAAGGAGTCTACTGTAGGTGATTTAGTTCACCCTGAGAGGGCTTCCCTACAGATCAGTGATCTGTGATCAACCATACATCATGAAATGTTCCAAGCATATACACTATATATACACACAAAGGTATGTGGACACCCCTTCAAATGAGTGGCTTTGGCTTTTTTCAGCCACACCCGTGGCTGATAGGTGTATAAAAATCGAGTGCACAGCCATGCAATCTCCGTAGACAAACACTGGCAGTAGAATGGCCTTACTGAAGAGCTCAGTGACTTTCAACGTGACACCGTCATAGGATGCTAACTTTCCAACAAGTCAGTTCTTTAAATTTCTGCCCTGCTAGAGCTGCCCCGGTCAACTTTAAGTGCTGTTTTTGTGAAGTGGAAATGTCTAGGAGCAACAACAGCTCAGCCACAAAGTGGTAGGCCACACAAGCTCAAAGAACGGGACCGCCGAGTGCTGAAGCACGCAGCACATAAAAATCATCTGTCCTCGGTTGCAACACTCACTACCGAGTTTCAAACTGTTCGTCGGGAGCTTCATGAAATGTGTTTCCATGGCCGAGCAACCGCACACAAGCCTGAGATCACCATGCGCAACCCCAAACGTCGGCTGGAGTGGTGTAAATCTCGCAGCCATTGGACTCTGGAGCAGTGGAAACGCGTTCTCTGGAGTGATGAATTTGTCAGCGAGATCCATCTGACAGCAAGGTCCACACAGAAATGGTTTGTTGAGATCGGTGTGGACGAACTTGACTGGCCTTCACAGAGCCCTGACCTCAACCCCATCGAACACCTTTGGGGATGAACTGGAAAGCCGACTGCCAGCCAGGACTAACCATCGCCCAGCATCAGTACCCGACCTCACTAATGCTCGTGGCTGAATGGAAGCAAGTCCCCGCAGCAATGTTCCAACATCTAGTGGAAAGCCTTCCCAGAAGAGTGGAGGCTCTTATAACAGCAGAGGAGAGACCAACTCCATATTAATGCCCATGACTTTGGAATGAGATGTACACTGACGTCGTAGCCAGTGCGAGAACCAACACATCCTGAAGTTTGCGGATGACTCAGCAATAGTCGGTCTGCTTCATGCCGATGAAACTAACCATGGTCCTGTTGTTAAGGATTTTGTACATTGGTGCCACAGTGCTTTCTTACAACCGAATGTGACGACAACCAAAGATATGTGTATTAACCCCTACCCCTCATAACACTATCCTTCAGGGCCAGGTGGTAGACACTGTAGCCAATTCTAAGTATCTTGGGACCGTGATTGATGATAAATTGAGCTTTGAGTGGAACACTGACAGGTTGTGGAAGATGGGTAAAAAAGTTCCAGGTCGACGGGGACCCTGAAGACTCTTTTTCTTTGATCTGTTGGCATGGTAACCTTGGTATCGAAGCATAAAATGCACTAGCTAGAAGAACGAAAGTGGGCAGTGAGATCCTGGAAGCCCAGCAGAGTAGTCTGTCCGACCTGTACAACAGACAAGTGGTGCGAAAGGCAGAATCCATCCTGTCTGACAGTGCCCACCCCCAAAACAGGAGTCCCATGTCCTACCCTCTGGCCCCTGGCGTAGATTCCCCAACTGTTAAGACTAAAACAGGTACGAGCACTCCTTTACCCTTTACCCCGATGGCCATTGGCCTTTTGAATATAGGGAATACTGTATTTTGATGACGTCGACGTGATGTTTCTGAGAATGTGCACAGCGCACTTCACTTACCTTCTGTGTAGGCCTTACTTTATACTACTGCTGCTGCTCATGTTGATCATTAGCAATGTTATATTTATATTGATGGCTGCCAATCCATGGCTGATTCAGTAGCATTGTATGTATGTTTCACGTTATTCTTTGCTGCAAAACCAATTGCCCTCTGGGACAAATGAAGTTGAAACTTCGACCAAAAGAAACAGCTGTGAAGTGTAATTAAAAAGGGCATCAACGATGTTAGAAACATGCCTGTTGAACACTGGCACATAAAACAACACAAGTCTTGACACAAAGACAGGCTAAAGAACTACCTTTCTAAGTAAAAGCACTACCGCGCTTCCTGTATGCTTCCTGTATGGCCATCTCTGTGTGGCCTGCTGAGGAGTTCAGTCAGTCCCACCCACCCTGCCTCTGGACAGGGTCAAGGGCAGCTCACCCTCTCCTATACCCTCTCTGCCATCCTCCATCCCTCTGAGACGCATCAGCCGACAAGTAAGAGCAGAGGACTTTTCTGGGACAGGGAGCTGGAGTGTGTGTGTGTGTGTGTGTGTGTGTGTGTGTGTGTGTGTGTGTGTGTGTGTGTGTGTGTGTGTGTGTGTGTGTGTGTGTGTGTGTGTGTGTGTGTGTCTTTACGTGTGTATGAGTGTGAGAAAGAGAGGTCAATTGGAGTGTGAGAGAAAGAGAGAGAGAGAGTCAGTGGGGGGACGTACAGTAAGGGCCCAGAAGTGCATGGGGGCGAGCGAAGCACAGTAGTGTACATACGTGTGCCACGCATTAGAACACTGGGCTTTTCATTAGACCTGAGAGAAGGGCACTACGGGCCCCCACTTAACATGCCCCAGCAGGAAGTGATGCCATCTTGGTCACCACTAGTCGGAGTGCCACTGATCTTGAGTGTCAATGGCTACAAAGCGCCCTGTCCTTCTATTAATGGCAAGTAGTAACTGTGCCACAATTGTGATCGCAAAGTTTAAATCTACAGTAATCTGACATTTATTATCCAACTAGGAGTGCTGTAGGTCCTTGATCAGCACCAACTGTATTACCATAATGAAGTAGGACAAGAGAAGAAACACTCTTTTCTCTACAGACTCAGCAGGAGTATATTCAGATATTCAGTAGAGAAATTACTGCTTGATTTGGAACCCTTCTACAGTTCTACGGGACAGATATAGCCTAACAGAGGTGAGAGGCTTACGGGTTTTATAGTAGTATCCCTCATCCTCTCTTTCTTGAAGGAATCACTGATCTTACCTGACTAGATAGGATTAAGCCAGGGCTGCCACCACATAGCTTAGTCCTATCCCCTGTCATGTGAGATCAGTGATGTGCCCTCTGCAGTGCCACCTGTCTGTCCCCTGGCCTAGCCTGCTGGCTGTAGTCACATGGCCCTGTGGCTCTGCTCTGGGGACGTCACACCTGGTCCACCCTACGCTGGGTGCGTATATAAACGGACGCATCCGGGTTTTCAGGGGAAATGGAAAAAATAGCCTGTGACGCGACTTCCGCTTTTGAACGTTAACAAGGCAACACTCCACTTGATTGGTTGAACAGCGCAGAAGAGAACTTCCCCCTAAAAATGTTTTATCTCTCGTCAGGACCAGAAATGCCTGCTACGTCAGGTGACACCTGCCCCAGCCAACTGCTCGGCCCGGCCCCGCCACAGCCTGCCTGGCTGGCTGTCACAGGAGACAGAGTGCCACAAGTGTTCCCGTTTAACGACCTGATTCAGCCCTAAAAAAACATACCACTGTCACACCATACACACACTGTCAATGTCACAGACAGACAGACAGACAGACAGACAGACAGACAGACAGACAGACAGACAGACAGACAGACAGACAGACAGACAGACAGACAGACAGACAGACAGACAGAGAGCACACACACACACACACACACACACACACACAGTCACAATGTTTGGTTTGAGACAGAGCAGCAGCCCAGAGGAAACTGTAGGCTATATTCTGTATAGTGTTGTATGTTCTGTGTGTAT
The DNA here is from genome assembly GCF_965601325.2 of Salmo salar. Taxonomy (NCBI): domain Eukaryota; kingdom Metazoa; phylum Chordata; class Actinopteri; order Salmoniformes; family Salmonidae; genus Salmo; species Salmo salar. The sequence goes on along the minus strand of NC_138310.1, from coordinate 48,735,887 downwards.
GGAGACATACATATAGTTCAAGTCAGAAGTTTACATACACTTAGGTTGGAGTCATTAAAACTTGTTTTTCAACCACTCCACAAATTTCTTGTTAACAAACTATAGTTTTGGCAAGTCGGTTAGGACATCTACTTTGTGCATGACACAAGTCATTTTTCCAACAATAGTTTACAGACAGATTATTTCACTTATAATTCACTGTATCACAATTCTAGTGGGTCAGAAGTTTACATACACTAAGTTGACTGTGCCTTTAAAGAGCTTGGAAAATTCCAGAAAATGATGTCATGGCTTTAGAAGCTTCTGTTAGGCTAATTGGCATCTTTTGAGTCAATTGCCTTCCCTGTAGCTCAGTTGGTAGAGCATGGTGTTTACAACGCCAGGGTTGTGGGTTCGATTCCCACGGGGGGCCAGCACAAGAAAAAAAAAAAAAAAAAAAATATGTATGAAATGTATGCATTCACTACTGTAAGTCGCTCTGGATAAGAGCGTCTGCAAAATGACTAAAATGTAAATGTAATTGGAGGTGTGCCTGTGGATGTATTTCAAGGCCTACCTTCAAACTCAGTGCCTCTTTGCTTGACATCATGGGAAAATCAAAAGAAATCAGCCAAGACCTCAGAAAAAAAATTATAGACCTCCACAAGTCTGGTTCATCCTTGGGAGCAATTTCCAAACGCCTGAAGGTACCACGTTCATCTGTCGTAGCACAAGTATAAACACCATGGGACCACACAGCCGTCATACCGCTCAGGAAGGAGATGCGTTCTGCCTCCTAGAGATGAATGTACTTTGGTGCGAAAAGGGCAAATCAATCCCAGAACTACAGCAAAGGACCTTGTGAAGATGCTGGAGAAAACAAGTACAAAAGTATCTATATCCACAGTAAAACGAGTCTTATATCAACATAACCTGAAAGGCCGCTCAGCAAGGAAGAAGCCACTGGTCCAAAACCACCATAAAAAAGCCAGACTACGGTTTGCAACTGCACATGGGGACAAAGATCGTACTTTTTGGAGAAATGTCCTCTGGTCTGATGAAACAAAAATAGAACTGTTTGGCCATAATGACCATCGTTATGTTTGAAGGAAAAAGGGGTGGCTTGCAAGCCGAAGAGCACCCTCCCAACCGTGAAGCAGCATCATGTTGTGGGGGGTGCTTTGCTGCAGGAGGGACTGGTGCACTTCACAAAATAGATGGCATCACAAGGTAGGAAAATGATGTGGATATATTGAAGCAACATCTCAAGACATCAGTCAGGAAGTTAAAGCTTGGTTGCAAATGGGTCTTCCAAATGGACAGTGACCCCAAACAAAGTAAAAGTATTGGAGTGGACATCACAAAGCCCTGACCTCAATCCTATAGAAAATTTGTGGGCAGATCTGAAAAAGCGTGTGCGAGCAAGGAGGCCTACAAACCTGACTCAGTTACACCAACTCTGTCAGGAGGAATGGGCCAAAATTCACCCAACTTATTGTGGGAAGCTTGTGGAAGGCTACCCAAAACGTTTGACCCAAGTCAAACAATTGTAAGGCAATGCTACCAAATACTAATTGAGTGTATGTAAACTTCTGACCCACTGGGAATGTGATGAAAGAAATAAAAGCTGAAATAGATCATTCTCTCTACTATTATTCTGACATTTCACATTCTTAAAATAAAGTGGTGATCCTAACTGACCTAAGACAGGGACTTTTTACTTGGATTAAATGTCATGAATTGTGAAAACCTGAGTTTAAATGCAGGGGTGGAAATCCTGGGGGGGACGGGGGGGACACGACCCCCCCATCCTGGGAAAAATATGATTTGTCCCCCCCAATATATCACTGAAACATAACTATGTAATTTAAATAATATTAATAATACGCAATGAAAGCAATTGTGCTGATTATAGACACTTAATAGCTCGTTTTTAAGTTTCAAAAGATTGCGACCCCCCCACCCTTTGCCTCACAATGGTTTGATCCACTGCCAGTTCCTTAGCTTGCGAGGTAACGTAGAGGTCGTATCTACTGTCTGATGTGAGGTTAATCCAGTCAATCGCGTGCACACACTAGCTGAATATGCAGAGCTAGCGCGCAAATATTAACTATTAAGCTAGCTAGTACCTATTCCATTTATGTGGCGTCATCAAAGATGGAATCTTTGCTATCGTCAATTTATTCCAAGATCAGCATGCATGTAAGTTAGTGCTTCAAAGTCCCTGTGATAAGGTTAGCGATAAACTGAACAGAACTACACTCTCTTCTACCATTGTTTTAAATATATTTAATGGTCTCGTTGCAAAAGCTAAATTGTCGCAAGGGAACTTTTATTTCTATATTTTATTTCACCTTTATTTAACCCGGGTAGCAAAGATTATAGCAAACACCACTGAATTGGTGCTCGCTAGCTTTGCAAATTCAGCTATTGTTAGAAGCCAGCCAATATGAAACAAACGATTAAAATTATAAAATGTTGCAGCATGTGTTGTGAACTCATACAGCTGTCAACTCTTGTCACTGCAATCCGTTTCACATTTGCTAGCTACCTTTTAGATCGAAGCCCATATAGAATGATAGAAGATAAGATGATAGAAGCCCATCTCCTACTGTAAATAACCTACATACTGTGTGTGTAGCCAACCAGGTAGAAAAATGGCAGAAAAAAGACGGACATCAGAGTATTTTTCAGTACACCAAAACGCAAAGTAAGAACCCTAGTAGCCTAATATCTCAAAGACTAGTTGATAAAACGTTCATATGAAAGAAATGAAATTCTAATGGAAATGTTTCACAATGATGTCATTAGGCAGAGCAGGCAACAGATGGCACACAGACAGCAGAGTTGGGGACAGATATGCAGGGACAGACTGGCAGAGACAGGGAGTCTCAGGTAAGTTTGTTGAGTCTTTGTTTGGCAACATTATGAAAGGTTCTCAATTTTTTTTACTTGTAAAATTGGAACATAATTGGAAAATGCCATGGATACCCCCACTCTCAACTTAAACTGGTGACTGAACTAAGATTTGTTAAAGGCAATGGTATTGCTGTTGTGATTAGTTGTGTAGTTTTGGGTACCGGTAGTTAGGAGTACGGCAAACACCTTATTTCTTTGGTTCCTCAATATACATTTACCATATTAAACGTGGGCTATGTGTTACAGCACTACTTTTGGTGTCCCCCTCAGGAATTGCTCTTGAGAAAATGTAATGTAATTGTCCCCTCCAAATCAGATTTTCGCCCCTGTTTAAATGTATTTGGCTAAGGTGTATGTAAACTTCCGACTTCAACTGTACATACATGTGTTTGTGGGAGATGAGCGAGCACATGCGAGTTATAATGGACAAGTGTGTGTCCTGCACACATGGTCTCAGAGCATGCCTACTGGCACATCCTCGGCTCAAGAGGGTTGGCAGAGAAAACACACCAGGCATTGCCTTCTGTGTGTGTGTGTGTGTGTGGTTGTGCCACTGGGCTTTCCCTAGTTTAGCAGCCACTGGGGTCCTCTTATGTAAACTGCTGGGCTACTGTTTGAACAGGGCACTCAACCGCTCTTTTCTCCCGTCCCGAGTTCTCCCCGCTAATTTGGCCTGTGAAAACCAGACCACACACACACGCATACACTCACACACATGTTCACGCATAGAAATCATTCCCAGTAACAGACTAGTGGTGGTGGTGACATCCGCACACTGCTATAAAACCAACACGGCCTGTTTGTTATGGTTCATCCATAATATATAAAGTTCCTATTTATATCTAGGCTATAGCCTATAGGGTAGAGTGAGCGGGAGAGTGAAATACACTGACAGCAGTGGAATGGCATTGTTTTTCTACACGGGCCTTTAGGCTACTGTAAATAATCAAGCAAACTCCTATTTCAACGGTGTTCCTTCAGCATACGTATAAGCAAACGTGCTGACAGGAGGTCACATATGGGGAAAGCAAAGGAAAAAAACACGCTTTGCACTCCCCAGGCAGGCGTGAGTGAAAATGTTCACGCGTGTAAACGGCGGAAAAGGGGCCACATTACGTCATCTGTTTTTTTGTTTTGTTTTGTGCGTGGCTCCGGGGTTTATAAACGCATTGGCGTGACCGAATCCCTTTTGTAATTGACAGCGAGTCACGTGACCAGCCGTAATCTCCCACAGAGGAAAATAGAAACGTTAAAAAAAGGGGGTTCAGAAACAAGCGGAGGCCGACCGTCTGGCGTTCATTCTAACAGCGTTAATTACCGTTGGAGCAGCTCGACGTAGCCGATTGACACCTCCACCTGTGTGATGCGCTATGTATAGACAATGTCGATTATATGTCTGGCTGCGTTGGGATCAGGGGGTGAATGACATTGACTGCGCCTCAATGTAACACTGCAATTAACACACACGGACAATTTAAAGTCCTGTGAGTGATGCAAGACATTAAAGTAAATTCACAATCCAGTGTTTTGGATTAGTCAAGAATGGTCCCCAGATATTGGGTTTTCTTTGATCCCAGAATAGCGCTTGCGTCTAAACCACATCAAAGATTTTGAACTGACGCAAATACAGCAACATTGTTTGAAGTTACTCTGGCTAACATCCTGGAGCACGGGATGAAAAGATGTGTGATCATGTGTATGTTGTTTTGCACGCTTTGTACAGTATTCTGTCGGATTAGTGAAACTATTGAGGAGCGGTCGTGATTTCTGTGGGATCTGAATAATGCCAATGCTAGGCTAGCTTTTTTTTCTTCTTCCAAATCGTAGCAAGCTACTATAGTAACAAAATAGTCTACGTAGCTATAGCTAAATAATAACCTTGTAATTACCCTGAGTTCGTCTCTCTCGGCTTCCCAACGATATTTCTCGGCCTGGAAGCGTCCCCATTCGAACTGGATAAAGTGCAAGATCCCGGGAAGCGATAGGCCCGCGTCGCCGTCTTGCGGTTCCCGAGGCTGCGACGATCCAGCCATCGCCCCGGCTGCTGATGCCGCGGCGGCCGCTTCTGTTGTCGCCTGCCCGAGTACAGATTTCGGCCCGTTCGGATTGCGCCCCACGCCGCTGCCTCCAGAGTTCTGGTTCGTTCCCCCTGCTACTCCGCCGGATCTTTCCGCCTCCATTTTAGCGCTCGCGTTTTCGCCAGGACAAGGAGGTGGAAACGAGCAGCGATAATAATAATAACCCAACCCTCACAGACCCAGCACTAGCACTCTGCCCTTCTTTCTTCCTCTGTCACGTAAAAGAGCGACTGCAATAACTCATGGAGAAAGGGTGCCAAAAAATGAGCTAAGAGCGAATCTACTACAGCGTCGGTCGGGGGATCGTTTTATCCATGAGTGGTAACCAGGGACGTCGTTCCTGCCATATTGTGATCTCACGCAAGCCTTCCTGTGCTCATTTCCGAAACAGCAAAGCAAGGGTACAATGTTACAGACCGCGGTATTGAAATGAATCTAAAAGTCACCGTATGTTAACACTATTTGAGTTAATTTGTCAGTATAATATGAGTATTTCACACTGTCAGTAAGAGCCATCCATGTTGCGCTTAGCTCAGCCACCTCTGCAGACAGATAGCGAATTCGATGTACGTGCGTTATGGTTCGTATGCTCTGTCTTATTCTAACGATTTGGGGAATGTTAGGCTGTGTAACGGGGAGAACGTGATTCACATTTGAAGACCGATGAGTTCTGCATATGAAGCTTTTAGAGGGGTCACGGTGTGGCCTTTAGGAGAGGATGTAAATGAAATGATTTAGTGGTTATTCATCATGATAAAAGCATTTATTGAGAATGGTCATGGTTGCATTGGTTCTATGGTTGCGTAGAAGCCATGTAGCATTGGTGTAGTCTGCTGACTGCATTAAATGACAGAATAAAATGTATTTTGCTTTATGCAGACAGTTCTAGGCACTATTATTGCTGTAGCAATGCTTGATAGCCTACGGTACCTATTCTAGAAGGGAGCATAGGCCTATACTTAAATGGTGCATCAATTTGAAGCATCTCTGTAGCTCATTTGGCTGTAATTGATAGTCAAGAATACAATCTAGGTCAAAGTATTGGCTGAAGAGAACTAGGGCAATCCAGTCCATGTACGGGAGACACACTGCACCTTGTTCCTTGACGTTTGAATATCATGTAACAAACTAGACTACAGCCATCTGAAGTGCTTTTTTTGGGACGCATTTTAAATTCACATTTTAAATTCCTGTGTTTTCTGTGTATTTCAGCCATTCCAGCAGCTGGCCATTATTATTCCGACGCACATAGCCTGTAGTTCTTTACTGATGGGGTCCTGATGTTTATGGACAGGCTTTCTGAATAGAGAGCTCCATCCTATACCTTTTCCTTTCCCTGAGCCAGACGAGTGTAGAAACTCGCCATGCGGGTGAGTTTCTGCCAGGGCCTTCTGACTGGAGCCATCGTTCTGAACCTGCTCATCCTCTACTATGTGTCCCGAGCCCAGCAGCAGATGATGGAGAAACGCCGGGACCCAGGGAGGGGCTCCAGGAAGGCTGCTTTACCTGCGTCCGGGCTGGGGGGCGGCCTGGTGGGGGTTGGCGGGGGGATGGTTGGCCCTGGAGGTGTCGGGGGAGAGGGGAACAGCCGCGGCCCCCGTGTGACTGTCCTCCTACGGGAGTTTGAGGACTTTGAGAACTACGTCGGTGATGTGGCACGCTCCTTCCTGCACCAGAGACCTGAGCTGCCCTTCCTGGCTGTGTCTGACACCCCGCCCTATCCCCCTCTGTCTCTCCCCGAGGGGGCCCGTCTCCTGGTGCTCTCCCCCAGCCCCGGGCAGCCTCCACAGGCCCACCGGCCAGAGTTCCACGTCCAGACAGAGTTTGTGCTGCTGGTGCCTGACGGGGTGGAGCTGGAGCAGGGCCGGGCTGTGGAGAGGCTGATCCGGGAGCTGGAGGGGGAGGGTGGGGGGCCCGTGAGGCTGGTGGCGGCCCCCGTGTTGGCACGCTCGGCCGTCCAGTGCCTGCACCTGCGGGTCAGTCTGAGAGAGTGGACGGCCACCTACACCCCAGCGGCGTCTGGGAGCAGTGGTAGCGTGTGTACAGCCCTTCAGGGGGATGCAGTGGTCCTCATCCGCTCTGAGGACCTCTTCAACCTGTCTGTCCCACTGGGGAGGCCCCTGCTGCCCTCGCTCTTCATCCAGACCTCCCTGCATGGCTGGAAGGTCAAGCTCCTGGAGAGCCCCTGCTTCTCCGCCAGCCACCGGCCTCTCTTCAGCTCAGCCCACAACCAGTGGAAGGCAGACAGCCATCTGAAGGAGGCCACTAGCCGGCTGATGAGGAACTTTGGGCTGAAGCGTCTCCTACTGGCTGATGGGAAGGAGCAGTGGCACGGCTGTGGGAAGGAGACGGCACGTTGCTTCGGTACAGTCCGAGACGACACCCCTGAGTACCTGTACCTGGATCGCTGGACCCCTCCATGCTGCCTGCGCGCCCTACGTGAGACCACCAAGTATGTGATCAACATTCTGGAGAGTTCCGGGGTGCGTTACTGGCTGGAAGGAGGCTCCCTGCTGGGGGCGGCCCGCCACCAGGACATCATCCCCTGGGACTATGACGTGGACCTGGGCATCTACCTGGAGGACGTGCCCAACTGTGACTACCTGAAGAACCTGGACTCTGGTTCGCTGGTGGACGCTAACGGCTATGTGTGGGAGCGGGCAGTGGAGGGGGACTTCTATAGGGTGCAATACAGCGAGGCTAACCACCTCCACGTGGACCTGTGGCCCTTCTACCCGCGGAACGGCGTCATGACCAAAGACACGTGGATGGAGCACAAGCAGGATGTGGAGTTCCCCGAGCACTTCCTGCAGCCGCTGGTGCCAATGCCGTTCGCCGGCGTCACCGCCTACAGCCCGAACAACCACCGCGCCTTCCTAGAGCTCAAGTTTGGGGAGGGGGTCATCGAGAACCCCCAGTACCCCAACCCTGCCAAGAAGAGGCTGGACAGGAGCCGGCTGTGAGGGAGGGGTGTGGCTGGGACCTTTGGAGTTTTCATGTGGCCCACCAAAAGGACAAAACGATTCTAGCCACAACCCAAAACATATTAGTAGCAATCCGTGATTGGGTCACAAGCGGGTATCCTCTGGGAATAACTGTCCTTAAGGATGCCAAAATGCACTGATCAATAAAAACTCCCTGAAGGGAAGGGGTTAAGAGAGAACAGACACCGCAGCTCTAACCCGGCCAGTCACACTGATGCAATGACACGTGTTTTATTTTATTTACTGCCTGCCTTTATTATCTGTCTTTAACACAATATCCTCATCATGGGTGAAGCAACGGACTGCATGTTACGTCATGAGGCGTGACTGACTGACCTCTGTCGGAATGTGTCTGTCACTACTACTGAGACTGTGGAACAGGGCCTGTATTCATAAAGTGTCTCAGAGTAGGAGCGCTGATCTAGGATCAGGTCCCCGTCATTCATGTAATCTTATTCTTTAGGATCTAAAAGGCAAAACCGATCCTAGATCAGCACTGTATGGAACACAAGGGGACTGCTGCTGACCTACATGACAGGTTGCAGAGGTCCATTATTATGTATAGGCTGTAAATGAAGTATAGAGACGAGAGTATTTATACATTCAAAACGGTATTCTGTGGCACATCATTTTCCGGTACATAAATGACCAGGTATTTAGTAAGAAATTCTATGGTAAAATGGTAATTACGCAGTAATTACATAGCGTTAATTTTCAAGATCTTTTTGGGGGAGGTGGCACCATTGGGTACAAGGTGGTTATCAATTGTTTTGAAGTCTTTGATGTAGTACCATAAAGTATTAGTTGTTATCCAATGACATATCCACTACAATATCAGCTGCTGTTAAGCAATATCTGACACAATCCGTGTCGATAGCTGTGTTCATTATTGATATTAGGAATATACATGTGTCGGTCAATTCTGTCCTAAAGCTAAAGATGTACTCCATGAAATATATGTGTGGATTTGTTGCACTGGTTCACTTTCTTGTTTGCAATTTGTTTACTTCACGTTCAGGGTACGATATGTATGACTTTTGACCTTTTTAAACTGTCAACTGATGCCACTGGGTAGGCCTTGGCATGTTCCATCAGCATGCCGAATTTGGCTGTCCGAGTCCCAGTGGTAAAATGAGGAGCTTTCTCTTAAACTCTGACTTGGATATTCATGTGAGGCCATGATTAAAGCCCCATCAGTCCATGCAGGTGCATTCAAATCCCAGGTATGAATTTTAAAAAAAACGGAACTATCCAATATACTAAATGAAATGTGTGTGTCATCTGTTGAGTGTTGCTGTCACATTTGTGTCCTGCCTTGACTGGAATGTATAAAGTCATCTGAATTGTGAGTGAAAGACTGATATCTGATAGGTGCCACTTGTTTGCGCTTGACCTATCGTTTTACAAGTGAGGGAAAAATGCACCAAATAACTCTTGCTGTCAATGTGTGTCACTCCATTTCATGTACTGAACAGATAAAAAAAAAGAGTTATAACACTACTGCTATTTGTGTTTCGTCATTTGAGGTTTGTGGATTTGATGAGACAACGTTGTATACGTTCCAGCGTTTCAGGAATAATTGAAGAAATTCATTTACCGGGAGGGCAGAAAACTGTCTTTGGGTTTGACAAAAATAGACGGATTTAATATGCAACTCCCCTGTTTCACCAGCAGGTGGCAGAAGAGCCTTAACATTTGCACCGCTTCCTTGGCCACGTCCAACCACCTCTGAATGAGAGACGGCATGTAGTGGACATTGAATGGGTAACTTATGAATATTGCCGTGGTAAAGTCACTAGCTGCAAAATCCCCCAGACAAAATACATCCAACTAAATTACATTTCTGAATCCTACGTTGATTAGCTAAATCCAAGTACCAGAACACATTTCAGTGAACTGAAAATACTTCCCTCTGTTCTTTCCCCTCTGAATGTAAAGTTGAACCACTGGCTGAATTCAATTGAGAGAGGTGTAAAGGTACCACATTGCTAACAGAACAACAATGAGTAGGTCTAATAGGAGATCCAGGAATGTCAATATAGAATGATTTACCCTAAATGTCCACAGTTGTAAAACCTAATGCCAGCTATTCTTCCACTAACGGGGCCATATAGCACTGAACCTCATTATAGCACATCAAACCCCTCAACACCTGTCAGTGTGGGATCAATAAGTTGGGCACTTTCCCAACTTGTGTGTGTGTGTGTGTGTGTGTGTGTGTGTGTGTGTGTGTGTGTGTGTGTGTGTGTGTGTGTGTGTGTGTGTGTGTGTGTGTGTGTACACAACCCAGGTGGGCGATGTAATATTGCAATGTTGGTGACTGCATTGTGTGTGTTGGGAAAGGTCTATATTTATTTTATTTATTTTTTATTTATTTCACCTTTATTTAACCAGATAGGCAAGTTGAGAACCAGTTCTCATTTACAATTGCGACCTGGCCAAGATAAAGCAAAGCAGTTCGACAACATACAACAACACAGAGTTACACATGGAGTAAAACAAACATACAGTCAATAATACAGTAGAAAAATAAGTCTATATAGAATGTAAGCAAATGAGGTGAGATAAGGGAGGTAAAGGCAAAAAAGGCCATGGTGGCAAAGTAAATACAATATAGCAAGTAAAACACTGGAATGGTAGATTTGTAGTAGAAGAAAGTGCAAAGTAGAAATAAAAATAATAGGGTGCAAAGGAGCAAAATAAATAAAATTAATAAATACAGTAGGGGAAGAGGTAGTTGTTTGGGCTAAATTATATATGGGCTATGTACAGGTGCCGTGATCTGTGAGCTGCTCTGACAGCTGGTGCTTAAAGCTAGTGAGGGAGATAAGTGATTCCAGTTTCAGAGATTTTTGTAGTTCGTTCCAGTCATTGGCAGCAGAGAACTGTAAGGAGAGACGGCCAGCGGAGGAATTGGCTTTGGGGGTGACCAGAGAGATATACCTGCTGGAGCGCGTGCTACAGGTGGGTGCTGCTATGGTGACGAGTGAGCGGAGATAAGGGGGGACTTTACCTAGCAGGGTCTTGTAGATGACCTGGAGCCAGTGGGTTTGGCGACGATTATGAAGCGAAGGCCAGCCAACGAGAGCGTACAGGTCGCAGTGGTGGGTAGTATATGGGGCTTTGGTGACAAAACGGATGGCACTGTGATAGACTGCATCCAGTTTGTTGAGTAGGGTATTGGAGGCTATTTTGTAAATGACATCGCCGAAGTCGAGGATCGGTAGGATGGTCAGTTTTACGAGGGTATGTTTAGCAGCATGAGTGAAGGATGCTTTGTTGCGAAATAGGAAGCCAATTCTAGATTTAATTTTGGATTGGAGATGTTTTATGTGAGTCTGGAAGGAGAGTTTACAGTCTAACCAGACACCTAGGTATTTGTAGTTGTCCACATATTCTAAGTCAGAACCGTCCAGAGTAGTGATGCTGGACAGGCGGGCAGGTGCAGGCAGCGATCGGTTGAAGAGCATGCATTTAGTTTTACTTGTATTTTGGAGCAGTTGGAGGCCACGGAAGGAGAGTTGTATGGCATTGAAGCTCGTCTGGAGGGTTGTTAACACAGTGTCCAAAGAAGGGCCAGAAGTATACAGAATGGTGTTGTCTGCGTAGAGGTGTATCAGAGAATCACCAGCAGCAAGAGCCACATCATTGATGTATACAGAGAAAAGAGTCGGCCAGAGAATTGAACCCTGTGGCACCCCCATAGAGATTGCCAGAGGTCCGGACAACAGGCCCTCGGATTTGACACACTGAACTCTATCAGAAAAGTAGTTGGTAAACCAGGCGATGCAATCGTTTGAGAAACCAAGGCTATTGAGTCTGCCGATGAGGATGTGGTGATTGACAGAGTCGCAAGCTTTGGCCAGGTCAATGAATACGGCAGCACAGTATTGTTTCTTATCGATGGCGGTTACGATATCGTTTAGGACCTTGAGCGTGGCTGAGGTGCACCCATGACCAGCTCTGAAACCAGATTGCATAGCGGAGAAGGTGCGGTGGGATTCGAAATGGTCGGTAATCTGTTTGTTGACTTGGCTTTCGAAGACCTTAGAAAGGCAGGGTAGGATGGATATAGGTCTGTAGGAATTTGGGTCAAGAGTGTCCCCTCCTTTGAAGAGGGGGATGACAGCAGCTGCTTTCCAGTCTATGGGAATCTCAGACAACACGAAAGAGAGGTTGAACAGGCTAGTAATAGGGGTTGCAATAATTTTGGCAGATAATTTAAGAAAGAAAGGGTCCAGATTGTCTAGCCCGACTGATTTGTATGGGTTCAGATTTTGCAGCTCCTTCAGAACATCAGCTGAATGGATTTGGGAGGAGAAATGGGGAAGGCTTGGGCGAGTAGCTGTGGGGGGTGCAGTGCTGTTGACTGCAGTAGGGGTAGCCAGGCGGAAAGCATGGCCAGCCGTAGAAAAATGCTTATTGAAATTCTCAATTATAGTGGGTTTATGGGTGGTGACAGAGTTTCCTATCCTCAGTGCGGTGGGCAGTTGGGAGGAGGTGTTCTTATTCTCCATGGACTTTACAATGTCCCAGAACTTTATTGAATTTGTGTTGCAGGAAGCAAATTCCTGCTTGAAAAAGCTAGCCTTGGCTTTTCTAACTGCCTGTGTATATTGGTTTCTAACTTCCCTGAAAAGTTGCATATCATGGGGGCTGTTCGATGCTAATGCAGAACGCCACAGGATGTTTTTGTGTTGGTTAAGGGCAGTCAGGTCTGGGGAGAACCAAGGGCTATATCTGTTCCTTGTTCTACATTTTTTGAATGGGGCATGCTTATTTAAGATGGTGAGGAAGGCATTTTTTTTTAAATAACCAGGCATCCTCTACTGACGGGATGAGGTCAATATCCTTCCAGGATACCAGGGCCAGATCGATTAGAAAGGCTTGCTCGCTGAAATGTTTCAGGGAGCGTTTGACAGTGATGAGTGGAGGTCGTTTGACCGCTGACCCATTACGGATGCAGGCAATGAGGCAGTGATCGCTGAGATCTTGGTTGAAAACAGCAGAGGTGTATTTAGAGGGCAAGTTGGTTAGGATGATATCTATGAGGGTGCCAGTGTTTACGGCTTTGGGGTGGTACCTGGTGGGCTCATTAATAATTTGTGTGAGATTGAGGGCATCAAGCTTGGATTGTAGGATGGCCGGGGTGTTAAGCATGTCCCAGTTTAGGTCACCTAGTAGCACGAGCTCAGAAGATAGATGGGGGGCAATCAGTTCACATATGGTGTCCAGAGCACAGATGGGGGCCGAGGGTGGTCTATAGCAGGCGGCAACGGTAAGAGACTTGTTTTTAGAGAGATGGATTTTTAAAAGTAGAAGTGCAAATTGTTTGGGAACAGACCTGGATAGTAGGACAGAACTCTGCAGGCTCTCTCTACAATAGATTGCAACACCGCCCCCTTTGGCCATTCTATCTTGTCTGAAAACGTTGCAGTTAGGGATGAAGATTTCAGAGGTTTTTTTAATATATATATATATAGCCAGAGGCATGTCTGAAGTTCCATTAGAATGAATAGAAGTACATGTCTCTCTGTCAACACCTCATGGAGGCAGGACATAGCACCAGGTAGTCTGTGTAATATGTTCATTCATGGGCATCGCCATTAACTACAACCTGACAAACTTGTCTTGTCCGGAGGGCCTATTCACAATGTGTCATACTGTATACACTGAGTGTACAAAATGCCCTAGACTGACCAGGTGAAAGCTATGATCCCTTATTGATATAACTTAAATCCATTTCAATCAGTGTAGGTGAAGGGGAGGAGACAGGTTAAAGAAGGATTTTTAAGCTTTGAGACAACGGAGACATGGATTGCGTATGTGTGCCATTCAGAGGGTGAAGTGCCTTTGAACGGGGTGTGATAGTAGGTGCCAGACACACCGGTTTGAGTTTGAGACATAAGCCATGGAAAATGCTTTCGACACGTTGTAGAGTCCATGCCCCGACGAATTGAGGCTGTTCTGAGGGCAAAAAAGATTGCAACGTAATATTTGGAAGGTGTTCCATACATCAACCTTTGTAATATTTATGTACACAGCCATTACCATTAGGTCCTCTGTAGCTCCGTTGGTATAGCATGGCGTTTGCAACGGGGGTTTGATTCCCGGGGCCGTAAAAAGAATACGCGCATGACTGTAAGTCGCTTTGGATAAAAACGCCTGCTAAATGGCATAGATTATAGTATTATTATATATTATTTAGAAATATGAAATAAGATGCAAAGTCAACAAGTGAATATTAATAAAAAGTATTTTATTTCTAGAAATAACGGAGTAATTTCAGAGCAAAACCGTGGTTCTCTACAGCTCTAGTAACTATGTCATCATGTAACCATGGTGACTGACTACACATCCACCATCACCACACGTACATCTGTACACACGCTGACACACACATACACATAGATACACACGGCACTCCAAAGACCCTGTGGAATGAGGTGTTTTTTTACAGCATTGCACAAAACAAAGACAGACAGCAGGGGGAAAAGGCTGCAGAATTAAGAGGCGGCACCACAGGTTCAAAAGTAGTGTAGCAAAATAATTCATAGGTGTCTTTTCTGGTGCCTGGAGTCTTTCCTAATCTCATGAACCGGGTCATGGTCTGGGTCCTGTTCATAGGCTATGGCAGGGTCCAACATGATTTGTTTTATTGAACCTTTATTTAACTAGGCAAGTCAGTTAAGAACCAATTCTTATTTACAATGACAGCCTATTAACTTTTATCTCACTGGCCCGACTAGGCCAGTCGGCCTGACTGGCCCTTAAAGAATAAATGCATTGGGGTCATGTAGAGCCCATAGGTTGGCACGCTTTCTCTCTATATGCAGCTATTAATAGGCTATTGGTTATTATATGTATAAAACAAATCTGGTTTAATATAATTTCGCAATGCAAGTCATTACTTTATTCTTTAGAACTGCATTATATTAATTGCATTCCTTTTTTTTCTCTAAAGTATGTTATTGAGAATATTTGTTTTACATCTCAAAATAGGACGCTGTCCCTTTAAGACAATTGCGTTCCCAAAGAGATTTTATAAACTGGCTGGTTCGAGCCCTGAATGCTGATTGGCTGACAGCCGTGGTATATCAGACTGTATACCACGGTCATGACAAAACATTTATTTGTACTGCTCTAATTACGTTGGTAACCAGTTTATAATAGCAATAAAGCATCTCTGGGGTTTGTGGTATATTGCCAACATACCACGGCTTAGGGCTGCATCCAGGCACTCCGCGTTGTGTCGTGCCGAAGAACAGCCCGTAGCCGTGGTATATTGGCCATATACCACACCCCCTCGGGCCTTATTGCTTAATCAACCTGGCTAGTACAGTAAGATAGCCAAGACGAATGCTAAAACGTGTATTTTTGTAGCTTTCTTTGTGCAGACTATCACCAGTAGCCAGCATATTGCTAGTATGTTCACTTTTGAAGGTTTACCGTTGTAAATCCCTTTCCCTAAAATAAGTAAGCTCAGCAAGTAGATTTATAGTCGCTTATTTTTGCTCAGGAAAACAGTTTTCAATGGTAGATTGTGACAGAGCGGGTAAGTGTTGAACTGGAACGCAAGTAACTGGCCAGTAGGTGCTGCTGCTTTGGAAGTGGTAATAGTACTGGAGCAAAGGAACCAAGTGGCGCATCGGACTAAGACACTGCATTGCAGTGCTAGAGGTGTCACTACAGACCCGGGTTTGATCCCGGGCTGTATCACAACCGGCCGTGATCGGGAGTCCCATAGGGACTGACTTGTCTAGTTAAATAAAATAAAAATGCTGTCTCGCCAAAGGTTTTCAGGCGGCTCTGTGCAGAATGATAAACATTGAGTATAAAAAGCTATTACCAACAAATGATTAAAACATCAAATAACTAGCAAAAATAAACTTTAAAATAACGTTACTAAGTCTACAAATAAAAAAATAAAAAAGGCGTGTTCATGATTTGGGTAAGGTACATTCTTCACTTGATGAAGGGAAGCCAGTTTGGAGACAATTTTAAACAGTAGAACGGACCCAAAAAGAGGCTGACGAGTATGTGCCTACTCAGCCACTGGCCTCGTCTGCTTTGAAGTATATCTGATACATATAAAAAAAAAAAAAAGAGGTCATTAAAAAAGCAATGAAATTAACACATTGATAACCGGCCTACAGTCAATAACCCTTGCTTTAAAAGATACACCTTTGTCATAGAGAAATAGAATTTCATAATTTTTTCCTGTAAATGAATTTGCCTCAGACTTACTCACTGTAACTCCCCCCACTTATCTTCCCACTCTTCTGCCAAAAGTCCTAAGCCCCAATAAACATAGGACTTGCAACATTATGTTACTGCAACTCTTAGCCTAGTGAAGGAACAGGAAGGGCAACACCAATAGAATTAAGAATTAGAATACTAGAATGGTCATTAACCTTCTTATCAAAGTCCAAAGGTCAGCCACGTTGGTCATGGAGTTGGTCAACCATGGTTTGCCAGTGCTGTTATAATATAGTGTAAAACAAAAATAATTTATCTGCACTCTATGTGTGTATTAGCTAGCTAGCCAGACAGTTTGAGGAATGATTCTATACATTTTTTCAAATTAACTGCTAATATGCCAACATCCCTATTCAAACAATGCAGTCAATCCATAGCAACACTAGCTCAAATCAGTATTTCTATAGCACAATTTATGATGTATCACATGCCTTACTTTCCCCCCCTGCTTAAGTAAAAGCAGGAAATGCATCACCTATGCCTCTACTGCGATTCATTCCAAAGACTGTTTTTGGATTTCTCCCTGACCAAGATGGCTGCCATTTTGACCCATTCTGGAACTTTGAGAGATTATGACATTTCCCCTCTAGTAATTTAATAGGATCTCTATTGCAACACCTCTCACACATTCTTTTAATATTGTGAGAAGACGAGGCCTTCATTTGGACTGTGCAAACCCTCTTGTGCTTGGCATGGACACGAGCCCCAGACTGACTAACTGAAATGACACTGTTTGGGATAAAAACAGCTACAGATTAGAAGCATTGAGCAGAGCTACAGTTCTTGTGTGAGAAAAGTCATTTTTCTAGCAGTGGAACATCATTTAGGATTTAACTTAATTTGGTACATCATACAGTACAGAGGATCTTGTGTGATAACTTTGGAATTTTCATCATCTACTCTCACAAAGTACAGTGAGAATTAGTGCAGGCTACTTCATACACAGAGAAACAAACTGTACATGCGGCTGTGATATAGAAAACATGGAGATATTTGCTTTTTCAAGGCTGGTTACTGTTATAAATATTTAAAAGAGAGAGGAAGTCAGGGCCAGCTCTTCTGAACCAAAGCAGCATTCAAAGGATTCCAATCTAGAGTCCTTAAAAAAATACTCTGTCATGTTCAAATCTGAACAGCCTCTGTTCACGCTCTCCTTTACCCCCCACCTGGATCTATCAGTCTCGCTTAGAAAGAGAGAAGACACAAGGAGAGGAATCGTCTTTAAATGGAAGTCTAAAAAGGCCCTCTCCCCTCCTTTCTGGATTGGCATGATTGAGGGGTCAAACGGTGGGTCATCGATGACACGGCAGCGAACCATCTACATGACCGACTCTTTCTCAGAGCCGCGAGCCGCCGTCTCGTCGCCCGCACCCCAGCTCTCCTTCTCCTCGATGAGGGGCGAGTGCTCCGGCACGGCGGGCGTGTCGTCCTCCATCTTTACCCCGCTTAGCTCCGGCCCCTCCTCGGACTTGGCAGAGCGGTCCACGTACCACTGCAGCAGCCCAGCTCCGTAGGCGTCGCCCTCCACGTTCAGAATGGTGCAGGTACGGTCACTGAAACAACGATCCGATCACGGTTAAACCATTCAAACCCAGGTTGGTCACCATATGCATTATTATGTCATGTCAATGCTGTGCCAAGTGTATGAAGCAGACAAACGGTCGCGGGTGTTATGACATGTATATGACAGCATTATAGAGGCCTTATGATGGAGGAGCTGTTCCAATAGAACTGCAGTAAACACGAGGTACTCACACGAGCCAGTCGACGGCGAGGATGAGGGAGATGTCGCTGGTGGGCAGTCCCACTGCCTCCAGGATGATGGCCAGCGTCAGCACGCCCCCCGCGGGGATCCCTGCTGCTCCCACACTGGACGCTGTGGCTGTCACTCTGACAGAGGGGGCGGGACATGCAGAGAATTAGCCACTCAAGAGCACAGCGTTTCCTAATACTCAGTCTAGCAAGTTTGACCCAAGCTTTATACAAGTCTGTTTTGTACGCGTGTTTATAGCTACTACATTTGAATTTGCTCCGCTTCACCCAACACAACTGCCCCTTAGAATCAAACTGAACCGAATCAAACTGACTAGGGAGAGCGGGACTCACAGGATGGTGAAGACTTGGATGAAGTTGAGTGGGATGTTGTTGAGCTGAGCGATGAAGACGGCCGCCACACACTGGAAGAGCGCTGCACCGTCCATGTTCACGGTGGCCCCGATGGGCAGGATGAAACGACTGATGTGCTTCGACACGCCGTTGTTCTCCTCCACGCACTTCATCATCAGGGGCAGGGTGGCAGAGCTGAGAGAGAGAGCGTGAGTGAGTGAGTGAGTGAGTGAGTGAGTGAGTGAGTGAGTGAGTGAGTGAGTGAGTGAGTGAGTGAGTGAGTGAGTGAGTGAGTGAGTGAGTGAGTGAGAGAGAGAGGGCTAATTTCTGTTCTGACGTATTTACCGATGTTTCTCTTCTCTGTAACACTTTTGCATTGGTAACATGTTGTTACATAGCACTTAAATAATTGTATTTGAACTGCATAGTAACGGAGTCGAGCATCTTTGGTACGGTACTGAGCTAACTTGGTAAAAGAGTAATTAAAGATGACCATCCTCTCTAGTATGGTGATCTAGTGACTATAGCAGCACCTGGAGCTGGTTCCAAAGCCTGTGGCCAGAGCGGTGAAGATGCCCCACAGGAAGGTGTAGGGGTTCTTGCGGGTGATGATAAAGTAGATGCCCGGCAGGACCAGCAGGCCGTGGATGGCGTGGCCGACGATACAGCAGGCAATGTACTTGCCCAGGCTGGCAAACAGCGTTCCCACGTCCTCCATCTCCACGATCTTCCCTGCCACCAAGAACATGATTCCAAGGGGGGCATACCTGGAGAGAGGGAGAGGAGGGAGAGGTGGGTTGCCATTGTGAATTTGTAAGGATGCGGTCTAAAGTACAAATACAAAAAAAAAATACAAAAAATATGCATCAATATTGCCACATATGAAGCAAGTACAAATACAACAATTAGTGACTTAAGGTCCTTGAAAAACACTATTTATATAGCATATTATTAGTACAATCACGAGTTGACGTGTGAAAGAGAACAAACGCGGGGTGGCAAAACTCATCATCCGCGTATCCTCTCACGCCCAGATCTATTCCCTACAGTGCTGCTGGGCAAACGGCTCCCTTACCACATGATCCAGGACACCAGCACCATGGTGGCCTCGTTGAAGGAGTTGAAGAACTTGATGAGGATCTCTCCCTCCTCTCCCAGCTTCCTCAGGGCTACACCAAACACTATGGCAAACACCACCAGTCCTAGGATGTTCATACCGTCCTGGTCTGTGCCAAAGGGAACCTAGACACACACACACATTAGCCACTCCACGCGACGCAATAACTCAGGTCAGCGTGAGTGATGCATTTTAGACACGTTCAAACTGTCAACAGCCATAGATATTACAAAGTCAAATGTGACATCCTATATAGATTTTGAACTAATTTGGGCATTTAAGTCAACGCACCTTCTCAACTGTGATGCTGGGCAAGCCATTAGAGCCATTCTTGGTCACAAACTTGTAGCTGGTAGCGTACTGCAGACAGAGAGGGACATATTTCATTAGTACACTGATGCAAGACATGTTCTGTTTAACTAACTAATTATGTGGATTTCAAAAAAAGCCTTAAAAGCCTTGACATGTCTTGCATGTCAGCAATCAAGTTTTCAAGATATTTGACTTTCAAAACAGCCAATTGTAACTTGCCACATTGTCATGATGACGCATTTTGCATCATGGGGCAAATTACAATTTGCTTTTTGAAAGCCCTGTATCTTGAAAAGGTGATTGCAGACATGCAAACAAAATTGGGATTGTATAAACAGCGGACTAATGAGATTTTTTTTTTTTCTCACAAAATAGTTTGAGTGGATTATTCCTTTAAGTCTCGGTTTGTCTCGTTCTATTGTATGTGCAGTACAAGAGGACACTCACAGACTGAAAGGCAGCAGACACCAAGTTGGAGGGGAAGATGTTTCTGGAAGCGAGAACAAGGGACACATTCAGTACACTACAAAGGCACCAGCTGTGCTGACAGTGACCCTAATGATGATCAGAAACCACAGCTAGAAACCAGAATGGGGGGGGGGGATTACAGGAAGAGAAACATTCAGTCACTACATCTCTGAGGGACACAGGTGCTAGTGCAGGTGTGTAACAGCCAGGGCTAAAATGTATTGGCTTGACTTTGTTTTCTGGTGAGTAACAGTATGCGCAGGGCCCTGTACCCTTTGGTGTTCTACAAGAGGTAAAAGTTGCCACGAGGCATTCATCTACGGTCAGTTTGGAGTTTTCCCTTTGGAGTTTTCCCCCTTAATGGTTGAAACGAGAATCCTTAATTGAAACTGTAACTAAGCTTTCTACGCGCCTCTGTTTCGTCTAAAAAGCTTTGGGGAACTGACCATTCACATAGCTTTAACCATTATTTGATGCTATTCAGTGTATGTTCACATTCACGCTGTTTACAAACATTGGAGTAAAATACACTTATATTTTGGGTTCTGATGGGGTACAACAGTTGAACTCAGCTTAATAGGCATTTCTAAATTAAATTCTTCAAAAATCAATGGGTATTTATCTCCATCATTCATTTATCATTCCAAAAATGGAATTTGGGAAAGGTAAACTGATCCTAGGTCTGTGACTAAAGGTAACAACCAACGGGATACAACAACTAACTGAACTCCTTGTTCTAACTTCTAAGCTATCTTTCCAGGATCCCTTTATGCTAACTCGGGCCCCTATACCCTTGGGCACCGACGCCTCACGAGGGAGCCAATCACGAGTTCAGTCATGTGGAAACAGCGGGAAGCATTTCAGTGTTTTAGTCCTCCGATTGCCTCCAAAACTGCTGCGGCTGGGATTTCATGCCCAAACCCAGACCTCACTGAGACGGGTGGGCAGATTACTGCTCTACAATATAGTACACGGACACACCCCAGTAGTGATGGCGGGAAAAAAAGAATACAGTGACATATCGGGATATTATTTTGGATGCCACATATAGGCCAACTCTCCTCAGAGCACTAAGTTACCCCCACACGTCACTCTTAGTCAACATCCATATGGATTTAGACTAATAAGGGATGAACTTCTTTCATGTTTTTATCCTGCATCTCTTTCTGACCTGAACACACGCGGGACAGGAAACAATGCATTGTGGGATTAAAATGGTCGCAACCATGTGACCGAGAGTTGAATGAGTTAAGGTAGAAGTTTCCCTTAAACCACATTTCTAGGAAGGTGACCTCTATCAGTCTAACAAACCCTGTCAATTCAAAACACTCCATTTCCGTGGCTGTCGCAGGACTTGGTAAAAAAAAGGGGAACGGAAATGACTTGCCTAGTTAAATAAAGGTTAAATAAAAAAAATCTTGCTCTGGCTGGGAGTGAAGGTCTCACAGAAACAGGAAGCAGTGACGTTAACATGGGTGTAAGATTTCAACGGACGCTCCGGAGCAGCACAACCGTCTGCCTGCCCAAAACTCGCTGGACGCTGGCCACATAACTCTGTTTAGATGTAATACCCGGCTGACCCCACCTACCCCCTCCATTTCCTTATTTTACTTCCTGGTAGGCCGTGTCATGACAACCCGATGCCACCACGGCCATTAAAGCTAAATTAACGAGGCTAGACCCTGGAACATTGGGTGATGGTTGGAATAAACCGAAGGAAAAAGAGAACGCAAACAGGGCTGCACCCGTAGGCCTAATACACCCACCCTGACAAGTACAGAAACACCCTAAAACAAAACAAACGTTCTGTGTGGCAGCCGTATCTATGCCCAAACACCCAAGGAAAAGTAGACAAACTATATTGAATGTACAACGGTGCACATATTAAAACAGTAACCCATCTCTGTCAGGGTCCAGTTTTGGCATGCGGTGTGTGCGTGCGTCCAGCCGTGCGTCCAGCCGTGCGTACGCCTCCGTTTGTCATATTTACTGTAAAAATGTGTAGTTGACATTTTGCCATCAATGCTGTGTACACGCTAGTGTAATAGCAGGTTGGTACTGTATTTACATTGCCGTGGTGTTTGAGTAATGAGCGAAGGGGCTGGTAAAACAGCATAAATACACACAACACAGCCTGCCTGATCTTCTGGGTACACATAAAGTGTGGTGCTGGGTGTGTTGTGTTTACACTCTACTGGGGGGGATTTCAGCGTTGTTGGCGTGTCGCTTTCATGTCCCCGCGTCCACCTGAGGCCGCCTCTCCCTGGTCAAACCAGATCAAAACTGTGGGTTCCTCCTGGCTGTACGTGGCTAACTGATGCAGACAGAAGACACCTCCCGAGAGGCGCGGCGATCTCAGGCACTGCAGTCCCTGGTTCGAATCCAGGCTGCATCTCATCCGGCAGTGATTAGGAGTCCCATAGCGTGGCGCACAATCGGCCCAGTGTCGTCCGGGTTTGGCCGGGGTCGGCTGTCATTGTAAATATGAATTTGTATTTAACTAGGCAAGTCAGTTAAGGTACATTTCTTTTAATAATAAAAACCTTCTCTGTCTTGGACACTCCTGAAATACTGCTCAGGTAGGTGAGCCAAATGCCATAGAGAGAGAGCTGTAGAGGCATGTTACAGGAGGGGGGCGGGAGGGGGGCTGATGCAACACCTGATACTTTACCTCCGCCTTTCTTTGTTCCTGCAGACCAATTATTTTGTCCCGAGGCTTTTTAAAGGACTTGCCTCCCATTCAAATCGAGTGAACAGCAGCACCGCCCTTCTCTCTAGCTCTTAATGCCATCTACGTATAACAGCTACGCTCCTTTGTCCTGTATGTTTGTCTGTGTGTTTAGTCTCACGGTTAGACTGATAAGTAAAAAAAAACGGGACAGACAATGACTTGCAGGTAGGTCAGTAAGAGCAAAGGGCATATCCTTTCAACTGAAGACCAACGCTACCAGTCGTTCCATGTAAATGAGTTACTGGCACATCAAACCTTGACCAGCAAACAAACAGGTGGTACAACACTGCCTGCATAGGGGCACCTGTGAACGAAGCATTGAACTGACAGGTGGGAAAGCAAAACGGACGAAAGCCAGATGGAGATAAGCAGTGGAGGCTGCTGAGGGGAGGACGGCTCATAATAATGGCTGGAACGGATCCAAGGGCATCCCATTCCACTGATTCCGCTCCAGCCATTACCACGAGCCCGTCCTCGCAATTTAAGGTGCCAGCAACCTCTTGTGAGATAAGCAGCAAAGTAACCAGGATGTGAAGGGGAGAGAGTGTTTATCGTACCTGGTCGGGAAATGTGATGCCGTGTCCCACTTCAGCTGGTTTATGACCTTTATTTAACCTATTGACCGGTTTAAGCCGGTAAGTTATTGAGTTCATTTGTAACTACGACGACTACAAGAACCTGCCACAACTGTTTGTGATATTGTGTTAGTATGTATGCGAGAGAGAGAGAGAGAGAGAGAGAGAGAGAGAGAGAGAGAGAGAGGAGCGAGAGAGAGAGAGAGGAGGGAGTGAAAAACAGTGTGTGAGCGTGCATACTTTAAAGGGCTCCTTGTTTCCCCTGTAGTGAACTGCTCTTCGGGCCGGGACCCCGACAGAGAGTGGTCGCTTTAATGAGCCACATAAGTCACGCAAGCTGCACAATTAACCATCATCCTTTGTGGCCTTTCTGTGTGTCTGTGTGTGTCCTCCCGAGACTGACAACCTTTCTCATTGATCCCCTGCCGAGAGCCACACCAATCCAAGGAAGACTAATCCGAATGAAAACATACAAATAAAGCACAATGTATTATAAACGAGTGGATTCCTTATGCGTTGGATTTGGAAGGAGAGACCTCCCTGTTGCAACTTGCAGATCGTATTATGCAAAGAGCGAGTTACTAAGTCATAACGACAACTATAGGTGAAGGAATTACAATCCGTTTATAGGATTATAAACTAAAGCATATGCATTACCCAATTACCCCCACCTGTGTAATCTGAGTTCAACAGTTTGAAGTGTACTTAGGACATTTTCCTGGACTGGGACCTAGGGGTCTGGACGAGCTGAAGGCTGGAAGGACTTTGGAAAGTAGCCTCTGACTTTCACCATCACAATGGATTTTGAGGTTTAGAGGTCACCCATAATGCTGACCGGGAGAAACAGAGCAACTGGCTGACAAAAAAAAGATTTTGTCATTCATAAATTATTTAAAGGTTGAGTATGGAGTGGTGTTTTTGGCTGCCTTCCTCTGCCAGATAGAGAAAAATAGTAAATCTGCCTTGCTAGCGAATTGTTTTACAAGAAGTAAGCCGCTTGTGGAAACTGGCATCAATCCATACTAGACTACATATCAAGGAGTCTCGAGACTGGCTGCATGGCATCAATTTAGAGACGCTACATGTGCTTCTCTTTATAAACCCAAAGAAACAGACATAGGCCTAATTGAGGTTGTGTGAAGAATGGGCCTCCAAATGAACGGAAATAACCTGAGCGGGGCTCTTTTTATGGTGAAAAGCCCGAGAGGGCACACCATAAACAATGACTTCTCTGTAGACTGAGCGTGGTCTAGTCAAGTTTCTAATTCTACCGAAAACACAGGGTCCTTTAGTCCAGTTCTAGCCCTGGAGAATAGGCCATTCTTTATTATCCAATTGTTGCATAACATGTGATAGGCTAAATGATTGTCATAGTGTGGGAGGGAGGGATAACATAGTTGCCAACTCCTTGTGGAAGCACGACTCCCCTCTCCTCACCTATGATGTGCTGGAAAGGACGTTTTGACAGTTGAGTACCTCCTGTTAACAGTCACTGTCGGGGGTCAATGTTGTTAGATATTGCTGCACTGGCCGAAACTAGAAGCACGAGCATTTCGCTACACTCGCAATAACATCTGCTAAACACGTGTATGTGACCAATACACTTTTATTTGATTTGAAGTGTGGTAAACCAAGAAAGAACGGAATGTTCAATATACCGTTCCTTCGTCTGTGACTAAAAACACATTGCTGGAACGAAATGTACAGCCCATTTTTGGAAAATACAAGAGTCTATTCCTAGAAAGAAAGGGGGACAGCCCAAAACCTACACCGAACTACCGCCCACACACACTACGACGAACATTAGAATGTTTCCTATGTGTGTATTTGTACTAAGCACATACATGTTACATAATATCGCGTATGTAGGCTAAACAGGTTGTCATTTTCTGATGATAAGAGGGTTGGAATGACAAGACCGGACAGGTCAAGACACCCATCTGTCGTCGGACGCGCTGAATACACATCGAGGATTAAACCGGCTGCATCATGAGCTGATGCAACCACTCCCCTATGTTACAGCAAGAGGAATTCACTGGCTGGCTGGTGTAGTTAGCAACTACTGTAGCTCGTTAGCACACGGATACCTTCTCAAAGGTCTCGCTATGATGGCACTGTGTGTGGACTTGACCGAGGCATGCGACCTTCTTTTCTGGGCGCGCGGCAAAGGGAACCCCGGCCGGTTGGAGGAAACTGTGACTTTAATTAATCTGGATGGCGCGGATGTTAGCAACAGTCCCAGAAAGCTGGGCTGACAGTACCCCCTTCAAAGTTTCAAGAGACCTTATTTGTACTGACCCAGCATGAGAGCACTGACTGTAAAGCGGTAAAGGCAATAAAAGCGCAGTCAGACTACTTTGCTCGGTTTTCTAATTCATATATGGGAATGTATGCCTAATTTGGGGGAGCAAAGCAACATCCAAAGGAGACCCGTTCAAATTCAAACAGTGGGTTCATTAGCTTGCTGTTGGCTAAGGGGTCTGCCACGTGTGAGCACTTTGTCAATGTGACAAAAAGGATGGGGACAAAACAAGGCACGCGCGCTGCCACTTCAGTGAACTACCCCCAAATGGTTAGATGCCACATCAGCCTGTCTGCCCCTTTTGCTTAGCCTAAATCACCACCCCTGCCACTGATCTCACCTGATCAGGTCCAAGAAGGAATCCACCACTTCTTTGGCCTGGGGCAGCTCGCCGTCATCCGACAAAATCGGCTTGGAGCCGGTGTTTGATCCGGGGGAGATGATGAACGCCATGATCACCCCGATGGCTGATGCAATTAAAGTGGTGACCAAAAAGAAAACCATCGCCCAGCCGCCCAGCTTGCCCAGGGCTTTGGGGTCGATGCTGGCCGCCCCGGACACCAGGCTGCACACGACCAGCGGGATGATGATCATCTTCAACAGCCGGATGAGCAGCTCGCCAGGGAAGCCCACGTAGAGGATCTGTGTCCTGCTCAGCTCCATGTGGCGCACGCCAAGTCCGATGAACACCCCGACGATCACCCCGGCCACGGTGAGAATCACCAGCAAGTTGGCCATGACCAACCTCTTGATTTTCTCCACGGTTGTCTCGTTGGAACACTTCTTGTGGCGGAGTCCGTTGGCTATCGGCTCATCAAAATGCGCTTCTCCGTTGGATGCCTTCCCCTCCATGTTTATATTTTCTGCCATTGTGCGCCCTGAGTGTACCTTAAAGCAGGAACGAAATACTTATATGAAGAAAATGTACGTTTGTTTGACTATATGATCTGTTGGCGGTAGTAGTGGGCTTGTATTTGAGCGAAATGCTCCGGTTGTCCGTGTGTTGCTGTGCCTCTCAGCGCGTAATTTATAACCCGACCCGCGCTATCTCCACGAAATAGACACGTTGGTAAGGACGTCACACAGGGGCGGGCTCCTGCATGCCGCTATTGTTCTTTTTTGACATCCATTATTAGACAGTGGCAACGATGATGATTATGAACATGGTATTTTGCCTGCTAATGCCTGCAATGCAGTGAAGAAAACGATATGACAACAATAACGTCCAATGTAACTGGCCCCTCTAACAGTACAACTGGCCCCAGCTTGGCCCCCCCAGTTGAAATGGTCTAGAACCGCCACTGGTCCTAATACCAAAATAACTGTACAAATCTAACAGAAAGGGAGCAATATCATTTTACATTTTCTAAACCATAACTGCACAATTCAAATATTTCAAATGGACAAATAAGTAAACACATAATGAGCAATTAAATCATGCATATTTGTATGTTTATGTTTAAATGACATGAATGAAATTACATTTTAGCAATTAGAAGTACAGTAAAATTAGGATATCATCCTGTAATCAGTATTTCTCAATCCTGCATGGTAGCCTATCACTGCCCTAAATTACACAATGAATGGATTGCATCAGTGAATATATATATATATATGGGAAATATGACAAAATATATATACATGGGAAATATGACTAAATTACACAAGGAGTGGATTGCTCATTGTGTAATTTAGGGCAGTGATAGGCTACCATGCAGGCTTGAGAAATACTGATCTAGGCTCCGGATGATATTCTAATTTTAGTGTACTTCTAGTCAGTTAACAAATTCTTATTTAAAATGACACCATCCCTGGCCAAACCTGGGCCAATTGTGCACCGCCCTATGGGACTCCCAATCAGGACCAGATGTGATACAGCCTGGATTCGAACCGGGGACTATAGTGACATCTCTTGCACTGAGATGCAGTGCCTTAGACCGCTGCACCACTCAGGAGCCCATTAAACTGCTCTCATTCGCTCTCAGAAAAAAAGGTTACGGTTAGGGTACAGTATTGTTCCCAGGGGTATAAAAATATTCAAATACACATAATGTACCTTTCAAGGTACACATATAATATAACATGGTACTGTGTGGTACCTTTTATGGTACATGTGCAGATAATCTAGTATAATGGTACATTTTTGTACCCAATATTTAGAATATAAAGAAGGTACAATCATCACACACTCAAAAACCCCACCCGTCATTGTCATATTTCCCAGCATGCTCTATTGCCAGTTGATTTTTTGATTTTTTTGTTTCAATGTGTGTGTTTTTGTATGCACATAAATGTATTGATTTTATGCTACACAAAGATACATAAAATACATTTTTCTAAACTAATCCAATCCGTTAATGAGATGGTTGTTCCAGTTAAGATGGTTTAGTTAGTCTCATTTATCAATTTATCTTACCTTGGCAGTCATTCCAAATGCAGGTTGCGGGTGATTACAAGTAGAACAAATTGGATATCTTGACTCTGGCTGGGAATTACATATCACTTTGCAAGCCAGCATAATGTGACCTGCCCGATGTGCCTGCAAACCAGGAGATTCAGACCACTGTGTTAGGGTAAAACTAGGCTGTCAAAGTATGTTCTTATGATATATGAAATGAATTGTCATAAAGAGTTTAATTTCAATTATAAAATATTCACTTAGGCACTCACTCGGTGAAGGCTACAGAACAGAAAGCCATTGGCCGTGTTCGAGAGGCTCAAAACCACATTTTATCATGGATAAATTGTGACTGACACACTGATACAAATAATATTGAGTCATTAGTCATGATGCAAAGTGATTTGTAGATCAGTCAGTCGGCACTCACCTGCAGTCGTTTTGATGCTCTCGAACACGGCCATTGGCTCAATCCCAATACTCATTTTAGCTCTCCCCCTCGTTTTCGAGTGTCCCTCGGTGGGCGAGTGTCCTTCAAAAACGGAGCAACAAGTGTTAGGGACCAGGGAGAGATAAATAAGCATAGGGAATTGGACATCCCTACATCACTCATGCACAGCAGAAGCCTCCAAAAGATAGTTTACTACGCAATTCATTGACGACGAGCCTTGTGTTTTTCACCAATGTCTGTACTGGCGGCACCAATAGCTTTCCTTATATTTCTCATGCAACAAATACGTAGGGCTACCACGAGCAACAAATGAGAACCGCAAAACATCTACGTGCCGTAATATACCCCACAGTGGAGGTTTCATAATACCAATAAAACCTAGCGGTCAAACAGGGAAATGGTTACAATCGTTTTTCCATTTTAGAAACACTTAAAATAAAGGCATGTTTGGCTGCATGAGTGAAGGAGGCTACTGAAGCAGGACTTTCATTTCATAATTGCAGTTTGATCCTTCACTCTGTCATTTTCTGCAATTTCTTGGGTATTAATGATTAACCATGGAAGCTATTAAAATCACTGTTCTGAACTAATATTTTCATACCAAACGTACATAGCTATGCATCCATTGAACCAGTACACCAGTAACTATCTTAATTTACTCCCGTTATACGGCCGGTATGTACTTAAAAAATGCCTCTTTGGCACCTCCAATGTATTGAGCTGTTGTAGGCTTCCAACCTGTTCGTGGCAGTAATGAGTGACTGTAACTATCAAATAAGCATCATTTTGTTTGCTTGTAAATGTTTATTTAGATATTTTTTGGAAGTACATTTATTTATTTTTTATTTCACCTTTATTTAACCAGGTAGGCAAGTTGAGAACAAGTTCTCATTTACAATTGTGACCTGGCCAAGATAAAGCAAGCAGTTTGACACATACAACACAGAGTTACACATGGAGTAAAACAAACATACAGTCAATAATATAGTAGAAAAATAAGTCTATATACAAAGTGAGCAAATGAGGTGAGTTAAGGGAGGTAAAGGCAAAAAAGGCCATGGTGGCGAAGTAAATACAATATAGCAAGGAAAACACTGGAATGGTAGATTTGCAGTGGAAGAAAGTGCAAAGTAGAAATAGAAATAATGGGGTGCAAAGGAGCAAAATAAATAAATAAATACAGTAGGGGAAGAGGTAGTTGTTTGGGCTAAATTATAGATGGGCTATGTACAGGTGCTTAAAGCTAGTGAGGGAGATAAGTGTTTCCAGTTTTAGAGATTTTTGTAGTTCGTTCCAGTCATTGGCAGCAGAGAACTGGAAGGAGTGGCGGCCGAAGGAGGAATTGGCTTTGGGGGTGACCAGAGAGATATACCTGCTGGAACGCGTGCTACAGGTGGGTGCTGCTATGGTGACCAGCGAGATGAGATAAGGGGGAATTTTACCTAGCAGGGTCTTGTAGATGACCTGGAGCCAGTGGGATTGACGACGAGTATGAAGCGAGGGCCAGCCAACGAGAGCGTACAGGTCGCAGTGGTGGGTAGTATATGGGGCTTTGGTGACAAAACTGTGATAGACTGCATCCAATTTATTGAGTAGGGTATTGGAGGCTATTTTGTAAATTATATCGCCGAAGTCGAGGATCGGTAGGATGGTCAGTTTTACGAGGGTATGTTTGGTAGCATGAGTGAAAGATGCTTTGCGTCACATGCGTCGAAATGAGTAGACCAAGGTGCAGCGTGGAATTTGTTCATCTTGAGTTTAATGCGGAAAAAAATGAACACTTTACAAATAAACAAAAATGACAGCAGACAGTTCCGTCAGGTACTCACAACGAAACGGAAAACAACTACCCACAAAACCCAAAGGAAAAACAGGCTGCCTAAGTATGGCTTCCAATCAGAGACAACGATAGACACCTGCCTCTGATTGGAAACCATACCCGGCCAAAACATAGAAAACAAAACATAGAAATAGAAATCTAGAAAAAGCCCACATATAAACAGAAAACCCAAAACCACCCAAAACAACCACCTGTCACGCCCTGACCACTCTACTATGGAAAAAATGACCTCTTACAAGGGTCAGGATGTGACACTTTGTTGCGAAATAGGAAGCCAATTGTAGATTTAACTTTGGATTGGAGATGTTTGATGTGAGTCTGGAAGGAGAGTTTACAGTCTAACCAGACACCTAGGTATTTGTAGTTGTCCACATATTCTAAGTCAGAACCGTCCAGAGTAGTGATGCTGGACGGGCGGGCAGGTGCAGGCAGCGATCGGTTGAAGAGCATGCATTTAGTTTTACTTGTATTTAAGAGCAGTTGGAGGCCACGGAAGGAGAGATGTATGCCATTGAAGCTAGTCTGGAGGGTAGTTAACACAGTGTCCAAAGAAGGGCCAGAAGTATACAGAATGGTGTCGTCTGCGTAGAGGTGGATCAGAGACTCACCAGCAGCAAGAGCGACATCATTGATGTATACAGAGAAGAGAGTCTGCCTGAGAATTGAACCCTGTGGCACCCCCATAGAGACTGCCAGAGGCCCGGACAACAGGCCCTCCGATTTGACACACTGAACTCTATCAGAGAAGTAGTTGGTGAACCAGGCGAGGCAATCATTTGAGAAACCAATACATACCGGCTGTAAGGAGTAAATTAAGATACAGTAGTTGCTCAGTGAAACTCCATATTTGGTGATCAACAAACGTATTTTGACATTATAACGCTTGCAGAGCTGGTGAATGGGAGTTTAAATCTGAGCATTCTGGGAGTCTCTAACACACAGACACTCACACATCTATATGCATACAGGTTTTTTCTCCGCTACACATAATCTATATATTAGCTATAATTATCTGTTTTACTTCAGCGGGCATTGCATGACAATTATCTTCAATCTCTAATGTTAACGTTACTACAATAAAGAACAATGACTGACATTTCATTTTTATGAACAGCAAGACAAGCTTACAAAATTGTTTATTAAATTTGCAGTAAATGTATTGTAGAACAAACATGCCTCTGATTCTAAGGAATTATGTCAGTTCTATTCATGGCATTTATATCTGAACGTTACAAAACGTTTTTATACTGGGCATGCCCAGGGGAACCCACGGACCTATATATGAACCCCACTGCCCATCACTTGACTGTCTGGAAAGCCACCGCAAATGAAAATGTGTGGTGGGGCCCCTTTCTGTGTGCCACTAGCTTCTATAGCCACAAAGTCAGATTTCACAGGTCACAAATTCAGATTCCACATCCACAATGTCAAAATTGAATACAAAAAATATACACTGCTCAAAAAAATAAAGGGAAAACTAAAGTAACACATCCTAGATCTGAATGAATGAAATAATCTTATTAAATACTTTTTTCTTTACATAGTTGAATGTGCTGACAACAACATCACACAAAAATAATCAATGGAAATCCAATTTATCAACCCATGGAGTTCTGGATTTGGAGTCACACTCAAAATTAAAGTGGAAATCCACACTACAGGCTGATCCAACTTTGATGTAATGTCCTTAAAACAAGTCAAAATGAGGCTCAGTAGTGTGTGTGGCCTCCACGTGCCTGTATGACCTCCCTACAACGCCTGGGCATGCTCCTGATGAGGTGGCGGATGGTCTCCTGAGGGATCTCCTCCCAGACATGGACTAAAGCATCCGCCAACTCCTGGACAGTCTGTGGTGCAACGTGGCGTTGGTGGATGAAGCGAGACATGATGTCCCAGATGTGCTCAATTGGATTCAGGTCTGGGGAACGGGCGGGCCAGTCCATAGCATCAATGCCTTCCTCTTGCAGGAACTGCTGACACACTCCAGCCACATGAGGTCTAGCATTGTCTTGCCTTAGGAGGAACCCAGGGCCAACTGCACCAGCATATGGTCTCACAAGGGGTCTGAGGATCTCATCTCGGTACCTAATGGCAGTCAGGCTACCTCTGGCAAGCACATGGAGGGCTGTGCGGCCCCCCAAAGAAATGCCACCCCACACCATGACTGACCCACCGCCAAACCGGTCATGCTGGAGGATGTTGCAGGCAGCAGAACGTTCTCCACGGCGTCTCCAGACTCTGTCACGTCTGTCACATGTGCTCAGTGTGAACCTGCTTTCATCTGTGAAGAGCACAGGGCGCCAGTGGCGAATTTGCCAATCTTGGTGTTCTCTGGCAAATGCCAAACGTCCTGCACGGTGTTGGGCTGTAAGCACAACCCCCACCTGTGGACGTCGGGCCCTCATACCACCCTCATGGAGTCTGTTTCTGACCGTTTGAGCAGACACATGCACATTTGTGGCCTGCTGGAGGTCATTTTGCAGGGCTCTGGCAGTGCTCCTCCTGCTCCTCCTTGCACAAAGGCGGAGGTAGCGGTCCTGCTGCTGAGTTGTTGCCTTCCTACGGCCTCCTCCACATCTCCTGATGTACTGGCCTGTCTCCTGGTAGCGCCTCCATGCTCTGGACACTACGCTGACAGACACAGCAAACCTTCTTGCCACAGCTCGCATTGATGTGCCATCCTGGATGAGCTGCACTACCTGAGCCACTTGTGTGGGTTGTAGACTCCGTCTCATGCTACCACTAGAGTGAAAGCACCGCCAGCATTCAAAAGTGACCAAAACATCAGCCAGGAAGCATAGGAACTGAGAAGTGGTCTGTGGTCACCACCTGCAGAACCACTCCTTTATTGGGGGTGTCTTGCTAATTGCCTATAATTTCCACCTGTTGTCTATTCCATTTGAACAACAGCATGTGAAATTTATTGTCAATCAGTGTTGCTTCCTAAGTGGACAGTTAGATTTCACAGAAGTGTAATTGACTTGGAGTTACATTGTGTTGTTTAAGTGTCCCCTTTATTTTTTTGAGCAGTGTATATTTTCAGGCTTAATTTAAGGTCAGAGTTAGGTTTCAAATAAAAATGTAAGATGAGAAATTGTAGATATGGGTGGGGTTTATAACTTTGTGGCTATAGAAGCTTGGGACGACCCTCAAGTCTGCATCTCAATTTGATTTGTTTCTTAATGCATTTGAGCCTATCAGTTGTGTTGTGACAAGGTAGGGGTGGTATTCAGAAGATAGCCCTATTTGGTAAAATACCAAGTCCATATTATGGCAAGAACAGCTCAAATAACAAAATAGAAATGACAGTTTAAGACATGAAGGTCAGTCAAAACGGAACATTTCAAGAATTTTGAAAGTTTCTTCAACTGCAGTCGCAAAAACCATCAAGCACTATGATGAAACTGGCTCTCGTGAGGACCACCACAGGAAAGGAAGAACCATAGTTACCTCTGCTGCAGAGGATACGTTCATTAGAGTTAGCAGACTCAGAAATTGCAGCCCAAATAAATGCTTCACAGAGTTCAAGTAACAGACAGATCTCAACATCAAGTGTTCAGAGGAGACTGCGTGATTCAGGCCTTCATAGTCAAATTGCTGCAAAGACACCATTACTAAAGGACACCAATAATAAGAAGAGACTTGCTTTGGCCAAGAAACACGAGCAATGGACATTAGACTGGTGGAAATCTGTTCTTTGGTCTGATGAGTCCAAATTTGTGATTATTGGATCCAACAGCCGTGTCTTTGTGAGACGCAGCGTAGGTGAACAGATGATCTCTGCATGTGTGGTTCCCACCATGAAGCATGGAGGAGGAGGTGTGATGGTGTGGGGGTGCTTTGCTGGTGACACTGTCAGAGATTTAATTCAAATACAAGGAACACTTAACCAGCATGGCTACCACAGTATTCTGCAACGATATGCCATCCAATCTGGTTTGCGCTTAGTGGGACTATTATTTGTTTTTTAACGGGACAATGACCCAACACACCTCCAGGCTGTGTAAGGGCTATTTGACCAAGAAGGAGAGTGATGGAGTGCTTCATCAGATGGCCTGGCCTCGACAATCACCTGACCTCAACCCAATTGAGATGGTTTGGGATGAGTTGGACCTCAGAGTGAAGGAAAAGCAGCCAACAAGTGCTCAGCATATGTGGGAAGTCCTTCCAGACTGTTGTAAAAGCATCCCAGGTGAAGCTGGTTGAGAATGCCAAGAGTGTGCAAAGCTGTCATCAAGGCAAAGGTTGGCTACTTTGAATCTCAAATATAAAATATATTGTGATTTGTTTAACACTTTTTTGGTTACTACATGATTTCCAATGTGTTATTTCATAGTTTCAATATTTTATCAAATCATTTACTTACATTTTTTGGGGGGGATACCTAAAGGGGTCCTAAAATTCAAAATCAAATAGCTAAATGATCCATGGTATGACCATATTAAAACAATTCTATATGTCAGCTTAGAAACCCCCTCCCCCAATGACTTAGACTCTTATAAGGCCCGTTGTAAAAGTTCAGAGTGATGGAGCAGCTCTCAGATGGTCAGGGAGAGCATTCCATAGGTGAGGGGCAAGGGAGCATGAAGGCTCGGTCCCCCATAGTTCAGAGACGTGTCTTGGGGACTTGAAGCAGTGGGGAGTGGTTGGAGCTGAGAGTGCGAGGTATAGATACAGTACAGTACATCATCAACGTGATATGAGTCCAAAACAGGGTAGATCTGTGTGTTTGAGGGGAGAGGGAAGATGGAGGCATCTGGACATATTGAACCATTGACTCTGTGAGTCATCATATTCTCTACCTACATTCAATGAAAATGTGGGGCAGAATAAAACCAATCACAGGCTTTCAAACAGAGCACCTCCCTGAACATTCCATCTGTGCTTGTGCTATCCTTGAAATGTTATTGTGTGCTCTCCCTCCCTCATCCCTGATACAGAGAGAAAGAGAGAGAGACCTAACAAGACACCTGACCCGATCTCCCCGCATAGTCTTTTCAAAGGCATGTTTTTGGATCCGTAAAAAAAGTGACAGAATCTCAGTGTCAGGGAGAACAGTGCCCCATCTCTGATAGTAGGCAGTCTCTGTCGGGGTGCCACTAGCCTCCTGGTTAGCTTATACTGAGAAAATAATCAGAGCCCTCTTTGAACCCACCTCTCAAGGATACACGTTGGTGGGAAAGGCACCTTTTAACAGTTAGACATTTAAATTCAGCCATGAGAGAGCAGTAGGAGGCTCTCCTCTCCGCCCTGGCTTGTGTTATCTCAGGCTTTGTCTTTGTTGCACCCCAACTGGGTGAGTGATGTTACGAAGAATCGTGGTGTCCCTGTGAAATTGTGCATTCCTCTGTGAGACTCTGTGAGAGAGGTGCGTTGGATAGCCAGAGCAGCGTGAAGAGTAAGTGCTGTGAGAGTTTTGTGAAGCAGGGCGCCCCTAATGAAAACACACGCGGGGATGGAGCGTCTGTACACAAACCCACTGTACGTCCCCCTGCGCGTATCACAACTGCATGCAGACGACCTCACTGACCCTGACGCCTCTGTGTCAACACTGGCCTCCCCTCACGCTGCACATGCACACGCTCGCACACACAGACACATGCACACCGCCCTCCCCCTGAGACACACAATCATACACACATACATGTTCGCGCCTACCATATTAACAATGACATGCTGCACATGCGTATACACACACACACACATTGCCTTACATGTCATCAACTGTCACTGAAAAGCTCACACAGCCTGTGTGCACATCTACACGCGCACAAATCTTGAATTGCTCAAACTTATAGAGGCTAACTGAACATAAACGGCTTTTGAATTTTGGATTTGCTTGGTCAGTAACAGCAGTTACCATAGACTTCTACTCATTGCGCTAACACTAGTTAGCAATTGCGCTAACGCTGGTTAGCAACTTCCTTTGAACTGCACGCAGAGACATAACAATGGTATCCACGAATTCATCTGACTCTGGGAAGATAGATAAAGGGCTTCATTGTCAAAGTCCTAAAGTATCCCTTTAACCTTATATAGATATCTTGGTCCTATGGAAAACATAACATCCGTGTCCTTTAGGTCCTGGCTGTTAGTAGTTTCCATGGTGACAGGTTTTATGTTCAGATAATAAGGTGAAAAGTGGTTTCTATCCTGAGGCATCATTTACGCCATTCTTTCCCATGGGGGGATCTATCTGTCTCAGTCTGATCAATATCACAGACGTGTACACACACTCACGCATACACACACTCACCTTCCTCCTGTCTAACTCACTGCTATAGGACAAAAGCATGGAGGGGTGGCAGGTAGCCTAGTGGTTAGAGTGTTGGACTAGTAACCAAAATGTTTGCAAGATCAAATCCCAGAGCTGACAAGGTAAAAATCTGTCATTCTGCTCCTGAACAAGGCAGTTAACCCACTGTTCCTAGGCCATCATTGAAAATAAGAATTTGTAATTGACTTGCCTAGTTAAATAAAGGTACAAAAATTTGACAAGAAACAGAGACACACAAACACTCTCTGACATAAGACAAGGAGTATGACTGTCTTTGTATCTCTTGAGCTTCATTGTCTTACTTGCTTTGGCCATTTGAGAACAATTTTCAAAGCAAAAGACCACAGTCAAGCCTGAATAACTCCTTGAGACTTCCTTGAGTTCTTGTTGTGTTACTTTGGCACACAGTACAATGTGACCTAATCTCCAGCCTAAATGTGAGCAGTGATGTTATGCATGTGGTATTGTTGGCAGAACCAAAACAGTCTGGTCAGGGAAGGAGATAGGCCTGTCATGTGACCACTGAAAATGGGGCTGACACAATGGACTGGGGTCTCAGGTGGTATGGGAAAAGGCTGGCAGAGCAGAAGGAAGGAGGTAGGTGAGAAACACAATACTCTGTTTTTAGTCCTCCAGTCTGGCAGCAACTCATGCCCCTTTCCTGTCCAGGTGCTAGCCTGTAGTAGACGAAGGCATAAAAACAGAGGCTTTACTGACTGTAAAACTAGAGGAAGTAACTGTCATTACTGTTGGCAGTGGCACCATGAGTAAAAGTACAATAACAAAAGAGGTAGAAGGGAGAAAAAGTCAGCCAGCACAGAAGAAGATGAGTTTGTAATTTTACCAATCTTGACAATCTTGTACGGTAGCCTACAATTGCCTCAGGTTAATAAGATCATAACAGAGAACAATCTTTTTTTGACAAACATTATTATTTATTACTCCTTTTTTCCCCACTCTTAGCTTTTTTCCACACCAAAAAATACTGTCAATGTCAGAATGAAAAGAGAGAGAAAGAGTGGAGAGAGTGTGTGTCAAAAGAGAGATGGGAAGTTAGAGAGAGAGAGAGAGAGAGAGCATTAATAGAGGCTGTTGACCAATATGCTGAGTCACTGTTACACTGGCATAATTTCATCAGCCATACTATGAAGATTTAGGCAGATTCAGAGATACAGGAGTACACCGAGTGATATGCAAAATACACTGTAATACACTGATACCCAAAATATTTGTATACAGCATTAGAAAGTTTTACTTGTATAATGGGGGCTACACTAAAATGTATTTCCTGAGCAACTTCATCTGATGCTCATAATTCAATGCACCCAGTCATCTCTCTCAAAACCGCTGATTAGATGTCTGAGTTTAAGTTCTTAGAGAAACTCGTTGTCCAAACCTACGGTGGCGCCGCTCTAGTGGAATGTATCTGCTATTTGTATTTACAGCTAAGTCCCTTCATGTTCCCTGATTAAGAGGTGATGACTACTCCACTCCACTACCATTATCAACTTTCTCTTGACATGAACTGAAGCCATGACGTCTCATGTGCCCGCTCATCCACTGGCACATTGAATGTTTCCCTTCCAAGCACGGAGTACCCATATCAATTTTCTCTCATTACTGTATGTAGTGTCAATCACATACACAATCACTGTAATGGCCGTCAAATGGAGTAGACCAAGGCGCAGCGTGTTTAGTGCTCATCTTGAAGTTTAATGAAGAAATAGAACACTTTTCAAAAGAAACAATATGACAGCCAACATTTCCGTCAGGATTAGAAACTACTAAACGGAAAACAGGCTGCCTAAGTATGGCTCCCAATCAGAGACAACGATATACAGCTGTCCCTGATTGAGAACCAAAACAAAGAAATACAAAACATAGAAAAAAGGACATAGAATGCCCACCCTAGACACACCCTGGCCTAACCAAAATAGAGAATAAAACCCCCTCTTTGGCCAGGGCGTATTCAACTGTAGGCCTAATAAAAAAATGAACTCACCGTCTGTCAGCTATAGTGTTTATTGATTCAGTTAATCATTATGGACTGAAAAATTCTAGGTAACCTAGTACGCCCAAATTTGAATATAGATCAAATGTTATCCCATTTACATTTTCTCACAAACAAATGGGCTATAAATTCACAACATATGCCACTTTGTTTACCCTGGCCAGATGGACAGGGAGCATAGTAGGCTAGACTATACAGCTGCTGTTGTTAGTAGCCTACAGTTGATCAGACTAAGCAATAGTCTTATTTCCATGCAATACAGCATCCCAGCAAACAGGGGATGTCCTGAGGACATTCAGCGACGTTCCCATTTTGTCCAAAGGGATTGTTCTCTGTGGGACCTTTGTCTAGTTCCCTGTACGTTCCCAGGACATCACTCAGGACCATGTCAGGACCTTTTTAGGACTTGCTCAGGACTTTCATTTTACTAGTCCTTAGGATGTCACGTGATCGTCCCAAGGGAACATTCTCTGGGGGACCTTTTTAATAGTTCCTGGTTTGTCCCTGGGACGTTCTTGGGACGTTGTGTCATGGTCCACTGGTGTTTTTTGTCATGTGACGGTCCCAGGTGTCCCAACCATTATAAGTAAGGAACTGAAATGGCATAGGGGTTTTAAGGTAAGTTGTAGACTGTTCAGCTAAAATAGTCTAACAATCTTTAATCAATGACATCTATTGACATGAGTTTTCAATATAACCCCACCTGGGATTTGAACTCACAACCCCTGGATATGGGTGATCTTTATGCTGGGCCACAAAGTCTGTAGAAGTCCCCTTCACATTCATTACCTATAATACATCTCTGCACTTGCAAAATAGTGCCATCTGCACTGCAGTCAATTTGACTTTTCTCTCATTGATTTCATTTACTTATTTCAGCGAATTACGTTTGGGTTTTCAGTATAGTTATCTACAGTTGGTGGGGCATAATGCTACTCCTGAATCACTATGATAAATATAATAGTTTTTCTTCAGTGTATTTTTAACAGAGCTGAGATTTACTTTGAAGTGCAAAGTGTAGGAATAGACTTACAGGTAAAATCAGTCATTGATACAGATATGTAGCTAATCCCAAAGACACCAGAATGGCTTTCCAAGAAGTGTTGAGTGTCCCTGAATGGTCTAGTAGTCCTGACCTAACTCTGCTTGAAAATCAGTGACAAGCATTGAATATTGTTGTCCATCATAGAGTACGTTTACATGCACACCATAATGCGATTATTGTGTATAATCAGATTAATGTAATAGTTTGATTAAAACGTTTACATGCTTTGCAAGAAGATGACCTGAAACCACTCTGATAAATGCAGAAAATTGGCAATCAAAACAAACGGTCTACCACAGCGACCGTGTTATTTTTTGGCTAGCAAATTTGTATGGGACAATGACTTCTAAGACGCGTACATTCAGTTGTTCAGAACTCATTTCACTCACGCTAAAGAGGGAGGCTCGCTCGGCTGGTACTATCAGATGTGCAGATCAAATGCACAGCTGGAACGCCGATTACGTCCTCATCATTTGAAAGATTTCTTAGAACACCTGGTGATTTTCTTTCATCGGCGTATGCTTACTTCGATTTTGACCTTACGCCGATAAAGATGAGCAGAGTAAGGTGTTTACATAGGCTTGATCAGGCTGTTGATTGTGGCCTGTGGAATGTTGTCCCACTCCTCTTCAATGGCTGTGCGAAGTTGCTGGATACCGGGCGGGAACTGGAACACGCTGTCGTACAAGTCGGTCCAGAGCATCCCATACATACTCAACGGGTGACATGTCTGGTGAGTATACAGGCCATGGAAGATCTAGGACATTTTCAGCTTCCTTTTATTTTCCCCAGCACAAGGTGCACATGTGTAATGATCATGCTGTTTAATTAGCTTCTTGATATGCCACCTGTCAGGTGGATGGATTATCATGACAAAGGAGAAATGCTCACTATCAGGGATGTAAACAAATTTGTGAGGAACATTTGAGAGAAATAAGCTTATTTTTTTTTATGGAAAAACTTTACATGTTGCGTTTTATATTTTTGTTCGGTATATGTTAAAACATCTTTCCATATAATAGTGACTGTTCTGGCAGGGACACCATGAAGCTAATTCCTCAAACATTTTTATTGACAAATAAGAACTTTATATTTTACCTGGTAAGTTGACTGAGAACACATTCTCTTTTACAGTAACAACCTGGGGAATACTTACAGGAGAGAGGCATGAGCCAATTGAAAACTGTGGATGATGGTATGAGAGCCAGATTGGGAATTTAGCCAGGACATGGGATCTTTAGTGACCACAAAGAGTCTGGAACCCATTTAACATCCCATCTGAAACACCCTTCACAGACCAATGTCCCCAATCACTGCCCTACTGGCCGTCCAACACCATCTGGTCTACCATCCAGGAATTGACCAGGACCAACCCTGCTTAACTTCAAAGGCAAGCCAGCAGTGGTATGCTGCTGGCCCATAAACTTCAAGGAACTTTGTTACTTTATGTCGTTGTTAAACTTGAAATTATTACTACATTAAAATTATGCATTTGATGATGTTTAATTGAACTCGATATTGATAGAATTTAGGTAATTTAAATTATGAATACCATACATCCTATGCAAACTAATTTATATTAGTAAAAAAACGGCAAGGTTAGTTGTGGGTGGAAACCAGGGCTAGTAATTTCTATCTGACTGGGCGGGGGCTGTCCCGTAGTCCATTCCCACATTACCCTGGTATTCTCCCAGCACATAAGTGTAAGGTACGTCCCTAAACCCTGTCTGATCTCCTTTAACCCCATGTGAATACCACCAGGGTCCTCCCTGATTGACACATTTATACTCAGTAACCCGACTCCCTCACCCCGCCCGCCCTCTCCCATCTTTCTGCCCTGCCTACTGACCACTGACTAGGAGGGCATCCATACAAGATCATCTTTACAAACATATCCAAATCAATGACACAGAAGAAGAGGCCTATTAGTAATTTAAACTGCAAACTCTAAGTCAGGGTTTAGAGTTATGGAGGAATGTAGTGATGGTAATCAAAGAGGGTGGAATGTAGTGCAAAAGCATTGTGCAAAGTGCAAAAAAAGAACGTAAACCTCATTACAATCTCACAGTGTGATTTTAATTTGAAACTTTTCTCCAACAATGTGCATTACGAGAAGGTGTAGAGTTAGTAGAGTTTAGTAAACTGAGCAATACATGCAGTCTGGACCAGTGAGATGGCCATTGTGAAATTTTGATTTTGTGGTCAATGAACCATTCCTTTGTGGATTTTGATGTATGCTTGCGCTTATTGTCTTGCTGGAAGATCCACTTTAGGCCAAGTGTCAGCCTCCTGGCAGAGGCAACCAGGTATTTGTCTAAAGTGTCCTGGTACTGGGTAAAGTTCATGATGCCGTTGACCTTAACAATGGCCCCAGGACCAGTAGAGGCAAAATACCAGTAGAGGCCAAAGAGCTCTATTTTCATGTCATCCAACAAATGCAAACGCCTTGAGTTTGCTAAACGGCATTGGCACTTGGATTGAAACCGGTGCTTTGGTCAGATGACATGGAAAATATAGATATTTTCTGCTCATCTTTATCAAGGGTGCCAATCATTTTGGTTGTGACTGTAGATAGTTGCGTGTTCTTAACGCACATTGTTGAAGAATATGACCAATTAAATACCATGCCAGTTTCTAATGAGGTTTATGGTGCTTTTGCATTAGGAAAATGTTGCCCCCATGTGAGACAACAAAAGCACACCAGCTATTGTCATCTACTCAGATCAGCAGCAGCTGGAGACTTCCCTATGCGCGGTCTCAGGGGAGACTTATCTGAACTGGATGATACGCATGTTTACTGTTGGTGGTTTCCCCTGAGGTTAGATACAGTAGTGATTATCATCTAGGGAGAACCTTAACACAGGATAACCAAGTGGTGAATGAAAATGAAATACAGGATTTAAAATAAGCCTACATGTCCTCCTTAGTCCTTACGGAGCATGTTATATATCCAGCTTTCCCGTCTTAAACACTGAATCAAATCAACTTTGTCACATGTGCCGAATACAACAGGTGTAGACCTTACTGTGAAATGCTTACTTACAAGCCCTTGCAGTTAAAGGAGAGTTAAGAAAATATTTACCAAATAATAAAAAGTAACAAAATAAAATAACAATAACGAGGCTATATACAGGGGGGTACAGGTACTGAGTCAGTGTGCGGGGGTACAGGTTAGTCGAGGTAATTTGTACATGTAGGTAGGGGTGAAGTGACTATGCGTAGATAATAAACAGCGAGTAGCAGCATTGTACAAAACAAATGGGGGGGGGGGGGGTCAATGTAATAGTCCGGTGGCTATTTCATTAATTGTTCAGCAATCCCAACTTCTCCATAGAGTTAATGTGTCACACTCTGTGTCCTTCCACCCCCCTCCCTCCCTCCCACCACCCTTTTTGTTTTCCCAACTTGAGCTTGATGAGGAGGAAAGTGCTGACAGAGAATGTTTAGCAAATGTCAAGTAAAGTATTCTCGGAGCAGCTGCCAAACATAGGTCATGTATTTTTGAGGGTTGGCACATGCAGCCTTCCCCTGAAAAAACTCTTAAACATCAATTTTGTGAAAATAACAACCTAATAACAAGGTTGTTCATTTTAAAGAACATTAACATCTTTGAGTTTTCCATTATTCCACAAAGGGTGCAGAGTCCTCGGTGGAGATGTAAAACAAGGTCTTGGATCAGACAGTGGCTCGTCAATTTGTTGCATTAGAGAGCTTAGGGCAGACGGCTGGAAATGCAAGAGATATGTTCTGACACAATCTTCTCTAGAGAGACATGGAGTTGACTTGTGACTACTGTTTCAGCTGCATTTCCCACAGTCCCTGCCAGCAATGCTTTGAACGCTGGATAACCTTTTTCCGCTATGGTGGACAAAGAATAATAATGAATTAACCAGTCAATCAATCACAAGCAGTGTATATTACTACTATATGTGTACGTCCTCTATATAGGCTTGCTGATACACACAATCATGTCTCTCTGTCTATCTTTTAGTCTCTCTCTCTCTCATCTGTTTGTAGGGAAGGTCACCCTCTGCCACTCAGGCCAGGGCCCGGTTTCCCAAAAGCATCTCAAGGCTAAGTTAAATCTCAGAACCGTAGGATCCTATGGTTCTAACGATGAACTTAACCTTAAGATGATTTTGGGAAACCGGGCCCTAACCAGTTCAAACACACCCTGACATTGTGACTGTTCTGAGATGGCCCTCAGCTCTCTCACACCGTGGCACCGGCAGGAGACAAAAAACACATAGTACAATAGATGCTCTCTCATGTGCATGCGTGTCATTACGCCGGTGTGTGTGTGTGTGTGTGTGTGTGTGTGTGTGTGTGTGTGTGTGTGTGTGTGTGTGTGTGCCCTGTGTATTTGTATGTGTGTGAATCTGCTTGCATGTTGTGTTCATGATTAACGTGACCCTAATGCGACTGACGTCAATCAATAAGACAGTGAAGCAATCAACTAAATCGGATCCATCGATCTTCCCCCGTCAGTCTACATGAGACAAAAACTCCAGCAACCCTCTGAGCCTTTCCCTTCTCTGCATTGTGATGCACATAATGATACGCCAAACTGAGATGTGCTCTGTACACTGGCAATGAATCCGATGAAGTTAAATCTCTCTCTCTCAACCCTTCCCCCTCAAACTTTTCCTCTCTCAAAATTTCACGCCAAGGTAAACTCTTTACACTGGCAATAAACCCAGAATCTGATGAGGAAATCTAATATTGCACTTTCTCTCACCCTCTTCCTCCCTCTATTCTGTCCCTCGGGTTGGGTTAAATGCAGAAGACACATTTAAGTTGAAGGCAGTCAGTTGCACAACTGATTTGGTATCGCCTTTAGGCTGTGTCTGATCTGCAGACATTCCCAGCATACATAGCATGCATTGTGGTCAGGGACACAAGCAGAACATTAATTCCAGGCTGTAGGCACTCAGCTGGGCCTTGTTCACTGGAGAGGC
Organism: Salmo salar; assembly: GCF_965601325.2. Classification (NCBI taxonomy): domain Eukaryota; kingdom Metazoa; phylum Chordata; class Actinopteri; order Salmoniformes; family Salmonidae; genus Salmo; species Salmo salar. The sequence continues at coordinate 48,691,077 of NC_138310.1, read as the reverse complement.
CTGGGGGGGGGGGGGGGGGGGGGGGGGGTCTGGAGCCTCCACTCCCAGAGAGATTTATGTCTCCAACAACTGCAACAGCCTGTGTAATGCATTACACCACACTCACCCTGCATGGCATCAGTGGCATAAGTAATCACTGAAGATGACTTGCAGGTTGTTACGGTAGAGGAGAGTTTGTTCTCAACAACTTACTTGGCAGAATACAGGTTAAATGAATAAACAAATGCGGGGCACCGAGGGATAGGTTAGCAGTGCAGTGCACGTAACAATCACATTTGTTTTACACTTGCAAGATGTTATTGAGTTAAGTTGAAAAACCCTCCTTTCTCATATCCATTACATGTGCCAGCTATGAGTTTAACGTACTCTAGCTGAAGGCCTCATGACCCCCACACATCATCTGCAATGAGATCTCTCCCTATGATAGAGAATAGGTCATTTAGTTCACCACCACTCCACAACAGCACACTCAGCAGCCAGAGTCACTTTAAACATAAACCAGGAGTACAAGAGGGCCACAGAATCATTACATAATGCGTAAGGACAGCTAGATGAATAGGAGGCCAAGGCTTCGATGCCTGTAGAAACAGGAACACTGTCTTCCCAGAGGAAGGGTCAGTGAAAACATCAGCCTGCCTACCTGCACAGCCCTAGGCTCACAGCTAACCAGAGACAGGGGGGGCTTGTGATTGGCTGAGACAAACACGCCCGCTTCACCACCCCTCCCTCTCCACAGTCATGTGATAGGGCCTAGAGGACCTCTGCAGTTTTTGTCACTCCCATGCCTACTAATCTCTTTCCATTTCTATTATTCACATGAGAAATGAGCAGACAGAAATGTGTGCGGACAGAAACGTGTGTGTTAGAAATATGATAGTCTAATGGAAATGGAAAGAATAAGAATGACAGACTATTACTCTCTCCATCCAACTTGTTTTCCCCTTTCTCTTCTTCTATGTCTCTCTCCCTCTATTCGCTCATTATCCAAAAAAAGAAAAAAGCAGCAGGAATGAGAGAGAGAGAGTGAAGGAGATTGAACAGTTGAAGGAAGAGATCTAGAGATTGAATACATAACAGCACTCTTCCCCCCCAGCTGGAGATGTCATGTGCTCATGACATGCATGTGCTCTGTCTAACTTTGGCTTTTATTGACATCATGAAGCCACTGTGCTGCCCAAACAGCCGCCACGAAGTCAGTCAGCAAGTCTGTAATTAAGTCTTCATTTGTTGTAAAGCCACTTTCCTCTGACTTTGTTTGTACATTCTGGGGTGTATGTGTAGCTCTGATACCTGGCCCTGGAAAGCACAGAGTTCCAGTGTCGGTCTCCCCTCTCTTTCAGGGTGAGGCCACATGACCACAGGGCGTATTGTGATTGGCACTGTGGCAAAGTCAGATACTTCATAACTGTTTTTCACGGCCCTTGTTTGGTGACCAAAGGGTTATACTAAGAAGCAATCTAGATCTACTCAAGCTTTTCTAAAGCTAGCCAGCTTCAGATAGCTTCACATTCTTCATCCGTAATAAGGCAGATATTGCTAGTCCGCCTGCCGCTAACTTTAGCAAGCTTGTAACTAAGACAATCCTGAAACATCAACCCATGTGAGAGTCACACCTCAATTCAAACTGTTAGAAAATAAAACTTGTTTGAAAAAAATTGGAAATTGACAAGTTTAAACATAGATAATAGATCATAGATCATTAGCAGGCAGCGTGCCTTGGTTTGAGGGCAGGGTGGGTTAACTGTCCTGTGAAATAAAAATCACATGTTGGAACAATGAGTACATTCTGACATCAAGCGCATAAAAAAAAAAAACTCATCCTGGGGCGACCAATAGAGATATTTGGAACAAACATGTGAAAAGGTTAATCGACCTACCAGAGTGTTTACAAACGCTACAGGAACAAGATCATCCACATGTATTGATCACATTTTTATTAATACTGTAGAACTTTTTTATCTAAAGCTGTATCTGTACCCTTTGGATGCAGTGATGACAATAGTGGCTATTTCCAGGAAAGCTAAAGTTCCAAAAGCTGGGCCTAAAATAGTATATGAGATCACGCAGAAGATTTTGCTGTGACTCTTATGTGGATGATGTTAAAAATATTTGTTGGTCTGATGTGATTAATAAGGAGCATCCAGAGGCTGCACTTGATGAATTTATGAAATTGCTTCTTCCAATTATTGATAATGTCAAGAGGTGAGTGTAGCTGGTGCATGGAAGTCAGGCGCAGGAGAGCAGAGATGAGTGGACAAAGCACTTTACTGAGGGAATTATATGAACAGAATGCAACCGCGTCACAAAACGAATGCCCAAAGAACAAGTGAGGTGGCACAAAGTACAAAGTACCGGCTGCCACAAAGCACGGGTGTAAAACAAAATCCAGCGCAAACCAGCCGGAAACGTGCCCACCTGACAATAAACAATTTCACACACAGACATGGGGGGAACAGAGGGCTAAATACATGACAAGTAATGAGGGAAATGTAAACCAGGTGTGTGGGAAAACAAGACAAAACAAATGGAAAATGAAAGGTGGATCGGCGATGGCTAGAAGACCGGTGACGTCGACCGCCGAACGAACAAGGAGAGGAACCGACTTCGGTGGAAGTCGTGGCAGATAAACATGCGCCTGGTAAGAAACTGACTGTTAGAACTGTTAAGGCTCTATGGAATTGAAAAACTGTATGGTTGAAAGAGATGGGGCAAAAGGAGTGGCTGATAAGTCTGGCTGCACATCTGAATGGCTGATTTGAGAAATTATGTAACTAAACTCAACAAAAAGAAGAAGGAACTGCATTATGAAGCAAAGATCATTGATATAAAGAATAATGGAGAATTTTGAGGGGGAGTACATTAAATGAAATTATGGGTAGAAAGACAAATTCATCTTTCATCAAATCAGATGATTTATTCATCACAAAACCATTTGATATTGCCAATGATTTTAATGATTACTTCATTGGCATAGTGGGCAAACTTAGGCAGGAAATGCCAACAATGAACAATCAGCCATTGTACTCATGCATCAAAAAACAAATGAAAGAAAAGCATTGTAAGTTAGAATTTTGTAAAGTTAGTGTAGGAGATGTGGAAAAATGAGTTTTATCAATCAATTATGACAAACCTGGCATTGACAACTAAGATGGAAAGTTACTGAGGATGGTAGCTGACTCTATAGCCACTCCTACAGTATTTGCCATATCTTTAATCTGAGTCTAGAAGACAGTCTTTGTCCTCAGGCCTGGAGGGAAGCCAAAGTCATTCCGCTACCCAAGCATGGTAAAGCGGCCTTTACTGGTTCTAACAGCAGACGTATCATCTTGCTGCCAGCTCTTTGCAAACTGTTGGGAAAAAATGGTGTTTGATGAAATACAATGCCGTTTCTCTGTAAACAAATTAACAGACTTTCAGAATGCTTATAGAGAAGGGCACTCAACATGTACTGCACTGACACAATGACTGATGATTGGTTGAAATAAATTGATAATAAGCAGATTGTGGGAGCTGTACTGTTAGATTTCAGTGCAGCCTTTGGTATTATTGACCATAACCTGTTGATGAGAAAACGTACAGTACCAGTCATAAAGTTTGGACACACCTACTCATGGCCTCCACAATCCACAATCACCAAACCTCAACCCAATTGAGATGGTTTGTGATGAGTTGGACCACAGAGTGAAGGAAAAGTAGCCAACAAGTGCTCAGCATATGTGGGAACTCCTTCAAGACTGTTGGAAAAGCATTCCAGGTGAAGCTGGTTGAGAGAATGCCAAGAGTGTGCAAAGCTGTCATCAAGGCAAAGGGTGGCTACTTTGAAGAATCTACAATCTATTTTGATTTCACTTTTTTTTTAGTTACTACATGATTCCATATGTGTTATTTCATAGTTTTGATGTCTTCACTATTATTTTACAATGTAGAAAATAGTAAAAATAAAGAAAAACCCTTGAATGGTTAGGTGTGTCCAAACATTTGACTAGTACTGTATGTGTTATGGCTTTTCAACCTCTGCCATATCATGAATTCAGAGCTATCTATCTAATATAATTCAGAGGGTTTTCTTTAATGGAAGCTTCTCTAATGGAAAATATATAAAGTGTGGTGTACCGCAAGGCATCTTTCTTTTCTATTTTTACCAATTACCTGCCACTGGCATTCAACAAATCATGTGTGTCCATGTATGCTGATGATTCAACCATATACGCATCAGCAACCACAGCTAATGAAGTCACTGAAACCCTTAACAAAGACTTGCAGTCTGTTTTGGAATGGGTGGCCAGTTATAAACTGGTCCTGAACATCTCTAAAACTAAAAACGTTGTATTTGGTACAAATCACTCCCTAAATTCTAGATCTCAGCTGAATCTGGTAATGAATAGTGTGGCTGTTGAACAAGTTGAGGAGACTAAATTACTTGGCGTTACCTAATATTGTAATCTGTCATGGTCAAAACAGATTCAATGGTTGTAAAGATGGGGAGAAGCCTGTCCATAATAAAGAGATGCTCTGCTTTTTTGACACCACGGTCCACAAAGCAACTCCTGCAGGCTCTAGATTTATCTTATCTTGATTATTCTCCAGTCACATGGTCAAAAGAAAGAAAGACCTAGTTAAGCTGCAGCTGGCCCAGAACAGAGCCACACGTCTTGCTCTTCATGTAATCAGAAGACGAATATTAATACTATGCAAGCCAGTCTCTCTTGGTTTAGAGTTGAGGAGAGACTGACTGTGTCACTTCTCGTTTTTATAAAAAACATTAATGTGTTGGAAATTCCAAATTGTTTCCATAGTCAACTTACACACAGCACTGACACACACACACACACTTACCCCACCAGACATGCCACCAGGAGTCTTTTCACAGTCCCCAGGTCCTGAACAAATTCAAGGAATTGTCTAGTATTATACAGAGCCATGAGTGCATGGAACTCCCTTCCATCTTATATAGCGCAAATGAACAGCAAACCTGGTTTAAAAAAACAAATAGAGCAAAAGTCAGGCGCAGGAGAGCAGAGATGAGTGGACAAAGCACTTTACTGAGGCAATTATAATAACAGAACACAACCGCGTTACAAAACGACTGCCCAAAGAACAAGTGAGGCGGCACAAAGTACAAATAACAAAGCACACAAAGTACCGGCTGCCACAAAGCACGGGTGTAAAACAAAACCCGGCGCAAACCAGCCGGAAACGTGCCCACCTGACAATAAACAATTTCACACACAGACATGGGGGGGAACAGAGGGTTAAATACATGACAAGTAATGAGGGAAATGTAAACCAGGTGTGTGGGAAAACAAGACAAAACAAATGGAAAATGAAAGGTGGATCGGCGATGGCTAGAAGACCGGTGACGTCGACCGCCGAACGCCGCCCGAACAAGGAGAGGAACCGATTTCGGCGGAAGTCGTGACAGATAAACATGCACCTGTTAAGAAACTGACTGTTTGAACTGTTAAGGCTCCATGGATTGATGAGGAATTGAAAAACTATATGGTTGAAAGAGATGGGGCAAAAGGAGTGGCTGATAAGTCTGGCTGCACATCTGAATGGCTGAGTTACTGAAAATGGAGAAATTATGTGACTAAACTCAACAAAAAGAAGAAGGAACTGTATTATGAAGCCAAGATCATTGATATAAAGAATAATGGAGAATTTGGAGGGGGAGTACATTAAATTAAATTATGGGTAGAAAGACAAATTCACCTTTCATCAAATCAGATGATTTATTCATCACAAAACCATTTGATATTGCCAATGATTTTAATGATTACTTCATTGACAAAGTGGGCAAACTTAGGCAGGAAATGCCAACAACAATAAGCCATTGTACTCATGCATCAAAAAAACAAATAGTGAAAGAAAAGCAATGTAACTTAGAATGTTGTAAAGTTAGTGTGGGAGAGGTGGGAAAATGAGTTTTATCAATCAATTATGACAAACCTGGCATTGACAACTAAGATGGAAAGTTACTGAGGATAGTAGCTGACTCTATAGCCACTCCTACAGTATCTGTTATATCTTTAATCTGAGTCTAGAAGAAAGTCTTTGTCCTCAGGCCTGGAGGGAAGCCAAAGTCATTCCGCTACCCAAGCATGGTAAAGCGGCCTTTACTGGTTCTAACAGCAGACGTATCATCTTGATGCCAGCTCTTTGCAAACTGTTGGGAAAAAATGGTGTTTGATGAAATACAATGCTATTTCTCTGTAAACAAATTAACAGACTTTCAGAATGCTTATAGAGAAGGGCACACAACATGTACTTCACTGACACAAATGACTGATGATTGGTTGAAATAAATTGATAATAAGCAGATTGTGGGAGCTGTACTGTTAGATTTCAGTGCAGCCTTTGGTATTATTGACCATAACCTGTTGAGGAGAAAACGTGCAGTACCAGTCAAAAAGTTTGGACACACCTACTCATGGCCTCCACAATCCACAATCACCAAACCTCAACCCAATTGAGATGGTTTGTGATGAGTTGGACCACAGAGTGAAGGAAAAGTAGCCAACAAGTGCTCAGCATATGTGGGAACTCCTTCAAGACTGTTGGAAAAGCATTCCAGGTGAAGCTGGTTGGGAGAATGCCAAGAGTGTGCAAAGCTGTCATCAAGGAAAAGGGTGGCTACTTTGAAGAATCTACAATCTATTTTGATGTAACTTTTTTGTTGCTTACTACGTGATTCCATATGTGTTATTTCATAGTTTTGATATCTTCACTATTATTTTACAATGTAGAAAATAGTAAAAATAAATAAAAACCCTTGAATGGTTAGGTGTGTCCAAACTTTTGACTGGTACTGTATGTGTTATGGCTTTTCAACCTCTGCCATATCATGAATTCAGAGCAATCTATCTAATATAATTCAGAAGGTTTTCTTTAATGGAAGCTGCTCTAATGGAAAATATGTAAAGTGTGGTGTACCGCAAGGCATCTTTCTTTTCTATTTTTACCAATTACCTGCCACTGGCATTCAACAAATCATGTGTGTCCATGTATGCTGATGATTCAACCATATACGCATCAGCAACCACAGCTAATGAAGTCACTGAAACCCTTAAAAAAGACTCGCGGTCTGTTTTGGAATAGACAGTATACACTTCCTCAAAACAGACAGAATTAATCTAAGATAACTCTAGAAATCTGTTATTAATTTTGACGTTTTGGCCGAGGAGATCTTAGTCGAGCAATTTTACATAATAAATGTGGATTAAAAAACGCGTCGTCTCTCATTGAATGATAACAAAGACTTTATTGGAGAACCCCTACCGTTGACCAATCACCGACGAAGTGGCGTAGACTTCAGCTCCGAACTTCGGCTTGCCTCCTGAAAGAATTCTGTGTTCGCAAACAGCCGAAAAAACCCCCACCGAAGTCCAAAACTAACAAAAACGTCAAACAATATCGTCATAATACAGTATCTGCACAAACTCTTCCGAACTGGTTCCGCTGTGAGACCTCTTTAGCCTGCACCGGAACAAGTTCGTTTGGAAGGATTCGTTGCCATAGAAATTTAACTGGTTAAAAAAGTAATCCACTTTCGTGGTTTTTGTTATCGCGAGTTGAACTGAGAGTTGACCAAAATGACTTCGCTAACTCCTCAAGCCTGATTCGTAACATAGGGCTCTAGGCGTTTATAGGCAACAAGCAAACTTTAGAATATAGGTTGAGAATTCACTCATTTGCAACACAAGAATACAAACATTATACAGTAAATACACCAAAGATGCAGACTAATGTTATAAATGTGTCGACGACTTTTAACACAGTGAGCTGTTACTTCTGTGCATGTACTTGGTTGGGGGTACAGTCTGACTTATTTGACTTCAAAACAGGAAATGCTGTACAAATATCCACAGGTTTAGCTAAGACCCTCCAATCATTAAAAGTTAAGTTACCCAACAGGATAGAACTAGAGTAGGGGGGGGGGGACCAGGTCCTCTCTGGTAAGGAGAACATGTTGGTGTCACTGAGTGCACCCAGGCCTTTGGGCTATATAGGTTTCTAGGGGAGTTCTATGTTTCTTAAAGGAGCTCTTTGGGACAGAGACTCATTGTCCCATTACATCAGTAGGGCAACTATAAATCTATAAACACAGTGAAAACACCAGAAAAAGTTTTAAAACCATTCATAACACATATATTTGCTATTAAAGGCGTTTTTCTAGTGCGGATATGAAGTATTCAACAAATCAAAAACTTTGTTCAAAAGGGCTGTATATTAACCTAACAGTACAATATTTGGGCAGCAGCCAACACATTCTGATTAACTTCTATGGGCTAGGTGGGACACTAGCGTATTCAACAGCCAGTGAAATAGCATGGCGCGAAATACAAAACAGCAAAAATCTCATAATTTCATTTTCTCAAGCAATAAACTATTTTACGCCATTTTAAAGATAAACTTCTCGATAATCTAACCACATTGTCCAATTTCAAAAAGGCTTTACGGCGAAAGCATAAAATTAGATTATGTTAGGACATAAACTTCACAAGAAAAACCACACAGCCATTTTCCAAGCAAGGACATGCATCACAAAAACCAAAAATACAGCTAAAATATTCACTAACCTTTGATGATCTTCATCAGATGGCACTCATAGGACTCGATAAAGTTCATATTTATATCCAAAAACCCCATTTTACATTGGCGCGTGATGTTCAGAAAATGTATTCCCACCAAAACTTCCGGTGAATGAGCACATCAATTTTTTAAAAATACTCATCATAAACGTTGATAAAATTTACAACAGTTATTGAAAGAATTATAGATATACTTCTCGTTAATGCAACCGCTGTGTCAGATTTTAAAATAGCTTTACGGAGAAAGCACATTTTTCAATATTCTGAGTACATAGCTCAGCCATCAAAGCAAGCTATATAGATACCCGCCAAGTTCTGGGGTCAACTAAACTCAGAATTAGTATTATAAATATTCTCCTACCTTTGCTGATCTTCGTCAGAATGCACTCCCAGGACTCCTACTTCCACAAGAAATGTTCGTTTTGTTAAAAATACTCCATATTTATGTCCATATACCTCCGTTTTGTTCGCGTGTTCAAATCACTATCCAAAGGCATAACGCGCGAGCGTAAATCCAGACACGAAAAGTGAAATAGTTCCATTACCGTTCGTAGAAACATGTCAAATGTTGTTTACAATCAATCCTTAGGGTCTTTTTAACATAAAGCGTCGATAATATTCCAACCGGACAATAGCGTATTCATTACAGAGGAAAAAGAAGGAGCGGCGCGCCAAATGTGCCCGCGCAGAAAACAACTCACTGGTCCCAGGCAGTCCACTCATTGACTGAGCTCCTATTTTCTGCCCAGTAACAGGAGAAGGATGAAACACGTTTCTAAAGGCTGTTGATAGCCAATGGAAGCCTTAGGAAGTGCAACGTGACCCCACAGACACTGTAGTTTCGATAAGGATTCAAAAGAAGAACTACAATTCTCAGATTTCCCACTTCCTGGTTGGATTTTTCTCAGGTTTTTGCCTGCCATATGAGTTCTGTTATACTCACAGACATCATTCAAACTGTTTTAGAAACTTCAGAGTGTTTTCTATCCAAATCTACTAATAATATGCAAATATTTGACTCTGGGCCCGAGTATTAGGCAGTTTACTCTGGGCACGCTTTTCATCCGAAAATGAAAATACTGCCTCCTATACCTTAAAAAGTTAATAGCAGATGCAACACACCAAGGTGGAAAGAATTTGAACACGTGGAAGAGTGAGAGGAGATATCTTCTGCTGACCTAATAATGTATATCTAACACACATATATCTGGGTTATCATGATGCAGATTGTTTGAGGGATTGAGCGTTACGGCAAAATGTAGGATTTCCGCCTAAAAAGACATCCCAAAAGTACAATATTTTTTCATGAGATGGCCATAAACAATAACTAGTAATGCTGCATAGTTATAGAACGTTTTGGAACTCAAAAAATCATGCTGATGACAGGTAGCCCTTTGCTGGGGGAAAGGAGTTCCAATGACGGGCCTTAAGCCCTTAGAGTTGATGTCTCTAATTAGCATAATACAAAACTACCCATCGAGATCCATCTATTTAAGCTAGAGGTCTCAGTTTTTTTGCAAGGGCTGCGTCTCAATCCACCGCATCCAAGATATGTCTCCTGCCTAGATTTTGATGGTGGCCTTCTGGTCTTCTCACGAAAATGTCTGAACGGTATGGCCTAGAAAACATTTTCCAATGACGGGCCTTAACGGTAGTATAGCTAGCTGGTGGCGGTGGAAGGTTATCAAAAACTGTTGCTGAAAAACAGCAAGTGAGAGAACATGAGTAAGTTCACGTATGAATACACCCCAAGGTTTCCGCCCGTTGGTTGAGAGAGAGGGAAGTGATAATTGCAAGAGTGAGCCCATAGGTTAAAAAGCAGCGTGCGGAATCTGCATTATCGTGCAGTGCTTAAAGGCTAAAGGTCAATCCGCACATGGCTAATAGGAAGAGGAGAAGAACGAGACGCTATGCCGATGACACGTTTGTATTAATTCCCTCTATGCCTGTATAATAGGAAATAGACTGAATTGTTATGCTGCTTGATGAAGTTAAACAAGCATTCAGACCAGCCTTCCTGATTGAACTTTCCTAAAGTACATTTGCGTGTAACAGGTAAACATTATGAATGTCTATGTAACATCATGGTGGGCAGCACCTCTCTGCACCAATCCCTCTGGTCCACATGCCTCCACGGTGATGTTGAGGAAGCTGAGCCAGGCTGCTATAACCACCAGCAGTATCCATGTTGATAGTGGCTGTGTCCCAATCCAAAGGCACCTACAGTACCTTAGTAGATAGCACTTTCCCAGTAGGTAACTGCCATTTGGGATGGGATTCAAAGGCAGCATCATGTGACAACACATTCGCATTCTGCCCGAGCGCAAAACGTTTATTTACATTGTAGCCACTTTAGCAGCTTGAGCAACTAGCGCTAGCAATTCAGTGAACAACTAGCCCAAAATGAAAAATGTCTGACACGAACAACAAGTAAACATGTAACAGAATCAATCTCCTCGGTACCTGTTCATGAATGAAGTTGACACCGACCAGAATAATTACCCTACGGTCTAAGGTCCTCCTCTCGCATATTGCTTAGTCTGCTGAGACGTCGTTTTAGACAGACAAGCAAGCTTGCGTGCATGATACAGGATAGGATTTTTGTTAGACGGCTAAATACGATATTTTACTGACTGTTTAAGAATGATTAATAGCCAAAATAGTAGTGTTTCACTGTGAAGCTAATATTGCATTAGAGCTGCTAATGTGTCTTCTCGTGCACAAGAGCAGAGCAACTCTCTAGTTCATATTCTGTCATTAGGTCCCGTTACGAAAGGAAGACAGACTCAACTGACTAAATTACTGGCAAATGATTCTCCCTTTCCTAGAACAAGAACAGGGTAGTAGCTCTAAATTAGCCTAAACTGGCAGAGTTGCTCTGCTTTAGTTCATTAGTACTGACTGACAACAGTAGACATTGATAAAATCAATGCTGTCTTGTGCTGTGACATCTTATTAACGTCCAGTCAATGCCCTTTCTGTAAAAATATGCTTTGACTGACCAGTCGGTTCCCAGAACAGTCCATTTCACGAAGTTATTCCTTATTCTTCTGGAAAATGTTCTCCCAAGCGAGGACTTGTGTCTCTCTCCCCCTCTCCTTCCCTCCCTGTGTTATGGGATAGCCTCCCTGGCGAAGGATAAATGGGATGCTGTCTTCAAAATTGCTGGAATGAAGGCACCTAAGAAAGTAGCATTTGAAGGTACCTTTAGATTGGAACATGCCAATTTTGACGTCCTGCCTAGAAATGCTGCCTCAAAAGGCAGCATCCTTGTCGATTTGGACACAGCCAGTATCTCATCTTTACCTTGGATCACCATCTTCGATGGTCTGGTCCTACAAATCACAAAGTAAGTGGGCGTGGGCAGGGGGTCTGGGACTAACATTTTAGTTACATTTCCATCCATTCCATAATGCTGGGGATAAAGGGCTGAGAAACTAATTTCTTCATGTAACCCACTGAGTTTGTTTCATATCCTGTCATTAGGCACGATTAGATTTTTTTTTTTTTACATTTTTTTTTAATACCTCCTCGGTATTAAAAGGACTTTAGGTATTAAGGACGATTATCTTCTATCCTGTCCTCATTTTAATGTTTGCGTTTTTCCTCTTTCTCCTTTTTACCTGTTCATCCTAATGATATCCACACACAGTCAGTTTTGTCATGTTGTGTGTTGTGTGTGGGGAAAGGGAACATCCATTGGCACTTGAAGTTGTTTTTCTAGATTCCACACATTCCAGAGCACTGGCCAATGCTCCTGAATTCAAAGGAACATTGTGCTCACTTTTTGAAGGACTATAAACTCATGTGTAATTAAATGTATCCTGGTATCCACAACCATATCTTCTTGGAGAGAGAGAAGGGCATGCATGTGTGTGCTGCACTTTCACAACCTTTTCTTCACTTCCATACTGTTCATGAACCTTATTCTGTAAGATTTATGTCAGAATGAACCCTCAGCAAACGCATCCATCAGTACAGTATGTCCACCTGATATAGATGAATATCTTGGGCCTGTAGAAAACATTACTTCAACCATGTCCTTTAAGGTCATGGCTGTAGTTTCCATGGTGACAGGTTTTTATTGTCCAGATAATCAAGTGAAAAGTGATTTCTATTCTGAGGCATCGTTTACATTACTTTCTCCCATGGGGTCTATCTGTTTGATTATAATCAATAGTATGCTTCCTTACTTGTGTGTGTGTGTGGATTTGTGTGTGTGTGTAATTATGTGGGTATGTATGCGTTTATCACGGCAGAACAGGTTATGTAGCTGTTCGCGCAGGCCAGCGTGTGGCCGACTCCCACACAGGGCCGCTTAGACAGGCTGACCCCTCGTCTGACCCCACTCTGGGCCACTGGTGAGCCACTCACTCCCAGACCCATCCCTCTCTCCATCCCAGCCCCATCCCTTTCCCTACCTAGTTAACCCCATCGCTGAGCTAAAATTCCACCCTACATCCCTATCTAACTTTCCACCAAAAGAGTTGGAGAGACTGGTACATCTGCATATGGTCTTTCAACCGACTTAACACAAGCAACAACGTCTCCTTCCTCTACCAAACACCCTACAAGCACTCCACAGACAACTACGCGTCAGCACACACCTTGCATGTATTGCCACCTCTCCTCTTTACAGCATCAGCCTTCACACCAGGCCCTGTACAGGTCTGCGTGGACGTGGAGGCTGCGAATGTTTACAGAGTGAATGTTTGCAGAGTTGCTCTGCTCTTGAGCACTAGTACTTACTGACAACAGTAGACATCAAGAAATCAATGCTGTCTTGTGCTGTGACATCTTATGAACGTCCAGTCAATGCCCTTTCTGTAAAAATATGCTTTGACTGAACAGTCGGTTCCCAGAGCAGTCTCAGTTTTGGCTAATTTAGAGCTAGTTCCCTGTTCTTGTTCTAGGATATGGAGGATCATTTTCCAGTCATTTAGTCAGTTGAGTCTGTCTTCTTTTCATTTTGAGCAGAATCCCTTCCTAATCGTTTTCCTCCAAACATAACGATGGTCATTATGGCCAAACAGTTCTATTTTTGTTTCATCAGACAAGAGGACATTTTTCCAAAAAGCACAATCTTTGTCCCCATGTGCAGTTGCAAACCGTAGTCAGACTTTTTTATGGCGGTTTTGGAGCAGTGGCTTCTTCCTTGCTGAGCGGCCTTTCAGGTTATGTTTATATAGGACTCGTTTTACTGTGGATATAGATACTTTTGTACCTCTTTCCTCTAGCATCTTCACAAGGTCCTTTGCTGTTGTTCTGGGATTGCTCTGCACTTTTTGCACCAAAGTACATTCATCTCTAGGAGGCAGAACGCGCCTCCTTCCTGAACGGTATGACGGCTGCGTTGTCTCATGGTGTTTATACTTGCATACTATTGTTTGTACAGATGAACGTGGTACCTTTAGGCGTTTGGAAATTGCTCTCAATGATGAACCAGACTTGTGGAGGTCTCCAATTTTTTTCTGAGGTCTTAGCTGATTTCTTTTGATTTTCCCATGATGTCAAGCAAAGAGGCACTGAGTTTGAAGGTAGGCCTTGAAATACATCCACAGGTACACTTTCAATTGACTCAAGTGATGTTGATTAGCCTATCAGAAGCTTCTAAAGCCATGACATCATTTTCTGGAATTTTCCAAGCTATTTAAAGGCACAGTCAACTTAGTGTATGTAAACTTCTGACCCACTGGAATTGTGATACAGTGAATTATAAGTGAAATAATCTGTCTGTAAACAATTGTTGCAAAAATTACTTGTGTCATGTACAAAGTAGATGTCCTAACCGACTTGCCAAAACTATAGTTTGTTACAAGAAATTTGTGGAGTGGTTGAAAAACAAGTTTTAATGACTCCAACCTAAGTGTATGTAAACTTCCGACTTCAACTGTATATACTGTATTTTATACCATCTATTGCGTCTTGCCTATGCCGCTCGGTCATTGCTCATCCATATATTTATATGTATATATTCTTATTCCATTGCTTTACTTAGATTTCTGTGTATTAGGTAGCTGTTGTGGAATTGTTAGATTACATGTTAGATATTGCTGCACTGTCGGAACTAGAAGCACAAGCATTTCGCTACACTGGCAGTAACATCTGCTAACCATGTGTATGTGACCAATAACATATGATTTGATTTGATTCGTGAAAATAATCAGGGTGAAAAGAGAATGAGAGGGTGGAAGGCAGAAAGACAAGGCTTGAACGAGCGGTTGAGAGCGAAAGCAAGAGAGAAAAGACAAGGGTTGGAGAGGGGCTAGAATACCAGGTAGGGCCAGATGTCCAAGTGTTTCACAGTCCTCTCGGAAGCCCGTCTAAGGCCATGGTCTCTGCTGCTGCTTGACAGAAAACAGAAGGCACTCCAGCTATTTGACGTATGCAGGATGTTCATCAAAGTAGGATTCAGAGCCAAACGTCACATTTCCTGATTTGCACATCTCAGGGCCATAGCGCATATTAATGCCAGTGTATTGTGTGCCTCCTCTCCATGCCTGCCTGTTAAAAGAATATCAATGCGCGACGGCTAGCACTTACTCTGGTTTGCATGTCACTGTGTAGCGTTCATGTCAGTTCATAGTGACATCAAGACATACAATGGAATCATATCCCACTAGTGCTTACTAAACAGTGGTGCATGCATATAATTAGGAATTTGAATATTAGAATGGACATTAACCTTCTTATGATAGGGTAAAAGTCAGTCATTTTGGTCAGGGAGTTTTGTCAACTATGGCTAGCCTGTGCTGTGATAAGATTGTGTAAAATAAAATAATGAATTTGAAGTATTTATCTGCACTGTATGTTTATTAGCTAGCTAGCCAGACAGTTTTAGAGAAACTGGGGGGGGGGGGGGGGGGGTACTGTCACATCCTGACCAGTAAAGGGCCTATTTGTTATTGTAGTTTGGTCAGGACGTGGCAGAGGGTATTTGTTGTACATGTTTTTGGTTATGTGTTTATATAGAGGGTTATTTTGTGTAGAGTGTTTCTGGGTTTAGTGGTGTATCTATGTAGAAAGGGTATTTGATTTAAGTGGTTCAGGGTTTATTAGATATGTATTTATGTAAGATGGGGTGTTTGATTTATGTGTTCCGGGTTGTTGGGTATGTTCCTGTATTGTATTTCTAGGGGGCTGGTCTAGTGTTGTATTTCTGTGTTGGCCTGGTCTGGCTCTCAATCAGGAACAGCTGTACATCGTTGTTGCTGATTGAGAGTCATACCTAGGTCACCTGTTTTCACCTGTTAGTTTGTGGGAGATTGTTCTTGTTTAGCTGTTTGCCTGTCCAGTTCGTTTTGTGTTTTTTGTATACGTGTTTTGTGTTTTCCTTCTTCACCAATAAAAAGAAGATGAGTGTACATTTCCCCGCTGCGTCTTGGTCTCTACCCTACGACAACCGTGACAGAGTGTTGGAGTGTGCCTCTGGCTATCTGATTTATACTTTTACTTTTAACCTGTTTAGGATAGGGGGCAGTATTTACACGGCCGGATAAAAAACGTACCCGATTTAATCTGGTTATTACTCCTGCCCAGGAACTAGAATATGCATATAATTATTTGATTTGGATAGAAAACACCCTAAAGTTTCTAAAACTGTTTGAATGGTGTCTGTGAGTATAACAGAACTCATATGGCAGGCCAAAACCTGAGAAGATTCTATATGGGAAGTGCCCTGTCTGACCATTTCTTGTCCTTCTATAGCCTCTTTATCGAAAATACAGGATCTCTGCTGTAACGTGACATTTTCTAAGGCTCCCATAGGCTCTCAGAAGGCGCTAGAACGTGGAATGATAACTCTGCAGTCCCTGGGCGAAAAACAGTAGGGGTTTTGGAAAGTGGTCGTTCTGAGAACAATGACACTGGCGCACGCGTGCATGTGACGACTCCATTTTACTTCTTTCAGTGTTTGAACGGATACAACATCTCCCGGTTGGAATATTATCGCTATTTTACGAGAAAAATTGCATAAAAATTTATTTTAAACAGCGTTTGACATGCTTCAAAGTACGGTAATGGAATATTTTGACATTTTTTGTCACGATACGCGCCGGCGCGTCACCCTTCGGATAGTGTCTTGAACGCAAGAACAAAACGCAGCTATTTGGATATAACTATGGATTATTTGGAACCAAAACAACATTGGATGTTGAAGTAGAAGTCCTGGGAGTGCATTCTGACGAAGAACAGCAAAGGTAATCCAATCTTTCTTATAGTAAATCTGAGTTTGGTGAGTGCCAAACTTGGTGGGTGTCAAAATAGCTAGCCATGATGGCCGGGCTATCTACTCAGAATATTGCAAAATGTGCTTTCACCGAAAAGCTATTTTTAAATCGGACACCGCGATTGCATAAAGGAGTTCTGTATCTATAATTCTTAAAATAATTGTTATGTTTTTTGTGAACGTTTATCGTGAGTAATTTTGTAAATTCACCGGAAGTCTTCGGTGGGTATGCTAGTTCTGAACAAAACATGCTAATGTAAAAAGCTGGTTTTTGATATAAATATGAACTTGATTGAACAAAACATGCATGTATTGTATAACATAATGTCCTAGGAGTGTCATCTGATGAAGATCATCAAAGGTTAGTAATGCATTTGGCTGTGGTTTTGGTTTTTGTGACATTATATGCTAGCTTGAAAAATGGATGTGTGATTATTTCTGGCTGGGTACTCTCCTGACATAATCTAATGTTTTGCTTTCTCTGTAAAGCCTTTTTGAAATCGGACAATGTGGTTAGATAAAGGAGAGTCTTGTCTTTAAAATGGTGTAAAATAGTCATATGTTTGAAAAATTGAAGTTTTTGGATTTTTGAGGTATTTGTAATTCGCGCCACGCTCTACCATTGGATATTGGTGAGGCGTTCCGCTAGCGGAACATCTAGATGTAAGATTAAGGAACATTGCACACCAAAACTATATTTTGTTATTTGTTTCATTAGTCTATTGTTGACATAGTCTTAAAATGTTTTGCTCGTCAGCAGTCCAGTTTTCAAGATATGTAACTTTAGAAATATAGAAATCATCCAGTATGATGCATTTTGCATCCTATAATGGTGCGTTTTGAATCATATGTTGCAAAATGCATCATACAGGATGATTCCTGTATTTTCAAAGTTACACATCTTAAACTTGAGTGCTGACAAGCAAAACATTTTTGGAACTATGTCTACATACTACTCAAGTATGACAATGAATTCCTTTTTCCACCACTGCTTTTACACAATTTCTGATATATCAGATGTCTTAGGACTACTTTTATGATTATGTCTCTACTGACATTCATTTTAAATAGACTGGTTTGGATTTCTCCCTCACCAATATGGCTGCCATTTTCACCCCATTCTGGAACTTTGTGGATTTATGACATAACCCCTTTAGTAATGTAATAGGATCTTTATTTACATTACATTTACATCATTTAGCAGACGCTCTTATCCAGAGCGACTTACAAATTGGTGCATTCACCTTATGATATCTAGTGGAACAACCACTTTACAATAGTACAGTTTATGGTTGCATGTGTTTATACAGACCCATGTACACGCGCACACACACACAGAATTAGATGCACACACACCAACTACTTTATGCATTCTAATCCTATTCCAATTCCATTAAACGGATGGTTATAATCCACCTTTAGCCACTCTACCTCAAAAGTAGTGTTGCATGATTACAGAGACACTGCACTTTTACTAACAGAGTACTAATAACAGTCACTGTAGATGCTTCTATGTCAAGTACACTCAAGTATTATTTTATTATCCAATGAAGGCCAATTCATTTGTTTACATGGTTGGAAAACTCATTTCTCTGTTTTCCCAAAATGAAAAAAATACTCAACATACTGACAACCTATACCACTGATATTGTTCCTAAATGTCACTTCATCCATTGTGTACCAATATGGCAGGAATGCAGCATCCACATAGACTGTCTTTGAAGCTCAGTTTTTTACATATTTCCTCAATAAAGACAGAAATGCAAAGTCATCACTCTAAATCCGGTCTTTGAATCCGATTGAAAGCGCCGAGACACAAGCACGCTAACATGCATGCAAACACACACCTCTGAATGAGCAAACACCTAAAATAATGATGAGTGTTTTCTCCCACTGAGCACCAAGGGATCTGTGAGTAGAGAGAGAGAGAGAGAGAGAAAAAGAAAGACAAAGAGAGAGAGCAGGACCATAGGTCCTAATCAACAGAAACCCACAAAGTGGTACTGAAACAAACACAACAACAGAGACATTATGTCAAACCACAACTCACTGAGCCAAAACAGAAGAATACAAGTACAACAATATGTCCTCTTCATCTTTACCTCTCCCTCTTCCTCTCTCCCTCTGTAAAGAAAGAGTTGAAAAAGGAGGCAATTCACAATGAAATTCCACACATTCGATGGGGACATTTTCCTGACAACAGCTTGGACATCTCTTTCCCCTGTTCCAATCTCCCTCTGCGGCCATGGCCTTGCTGTGTCTCTGTCATAACTCATAAAGTCCCATCAAGTCTCAGGGGAGAGATGTTCCGTTTCCAGGGAAGATTTACTGTAGCACGGGACTTGAGTCTTACACTGCATCAATCAGACACAG
This sequence comes from Salmo salar, assembly GCF_965601325.2. Classification (NCBI taxonomy): domain Eukaryota; kingdom Metazoa; phylum Chordata; class Actinopteri; order Salmoniformes; family Salmonidae; genus Salmo; species Salmo salar. The sequence continues at coordinate 48,671,886 of NC_138310.1, read as the reverse complement.
ACACACTGCATCTATGGCTGCTGCCAGGGTTGGGGAGGTTACTTTTGAAATGTAATCCGTTACAGTTACTAGTTACCTGTCCAAAACTGTAATCAGTAACGTAACTTTTGGATTATCCAATCTAAGTAACGTAATCTGATTACATTCAGTTACTTTTAGATTACTTTCCCCTTAAGAGGCATTAGAAGAAGACAAAAATGTATCTTACCAATTGAACGACATCTATTGCAGGATAAATCAATGTTAAAGTTTACATAGCTGGCCATATATGGATGTTACATTTTACTTTATGGGTTGGTTATGTAGGCTTCTTTTAAGCCCTTGCTTTTTACTACATACAATAAAATGATTAAATTGTATATTTACATTAATATATATAATTTATAAATCCAAAAATGGATCAAATATTTGTTTATCAAATATTTGCGAGTTTGAACGTGTCCATTTTTTTTTTATCAGCGTGAATTAGAATGAGCAATAAAAGCCCCACTTTTATTCCATAGGCTGGGATCCGCACTGTGCTGCTGTTGCAAGAGCGCATTTTTCACTGGCTGTCCACTGGTTTCAAAAACAATGATTGATAGGCAGCTTAAACTTCTTGAATTCAACAATTTTTGGGTTCAAATACACATTTAGATTTGTGAACAGCCCTCCACAACAACCACAATCAAATAGCTAAACGAGAGCGCAGCCGTGTGATTCACATCAATCCACTATGTAGACATCAATAATAAGTGATATCCGTATGCCGTAGACTACACCACTGCTGTCATCCTTACCTCCAAGCGTTTATTCAAGTTGGATAATCTTTGGATGCCGACAGCAGTCGCACCATTGGAAGTCATAGCTTGGACTGTAGCCTACAAAAGCCTATTCCTGCTCTTTTCCAGCAATCCATCAAACACATTTGGTGTGCCATCAAGGTGGTATCTGACTTGTGGTCACACTCACTCAATTGAAACAAACTTAAACGCCTTTTTGTCAATGCTGATTTGAATGTCATTGAGAAAACAGAGAAGTGTCAAAGATATTTAAAAGTAATCCTTCGAAGAAATCGTCTAGTTTTTCAAAAGTATCTGTAATCTGATTACAATATTTTAGCTGGTAACGTAATGGATTACAGTTACCGTTTTTTGTAATCCCTTACATGTAACGGACTACATGTAATCCGTTACTCCCCAACCCTGGCTGCTGCATGGGCAATGGAGCTGGGCTACGTGATTTGTTACACCACAGCACAGGTGTCAGATCACAAATAATTTGTGTCGCAAACACAGACGGACAGGCAGACTGACAGACAGACGGACGGATGGACGGACGGACGGATAGACAGACGGATAGATCCAGGGTGTGTGTGTTGACCACAGATTAATAAACAGACGGGACAGGACACAGAGTTAGATGCTGAATATAGTGTCAGTACAAGTGAATGTCCTTTATGAGCGTGCTGCTGAACTGAAACTGTCGATTTAGGGAGTCACGGTACAAATGGTGCAGCCAAACAGGAAGAACACAAAACAATCCCTTCTGGGGTGTTATGAAAACACTTCCAATCTGATTGAAATTCTCTACCTGGATTAAAGTTAATCACTGTCATCTTCATAACAGCTATTCAACAAGGACCTGAAGCTGGTAACAAGACATGATACAGTAATGTTACATCCATACCTGTCGTCTGTGATATGTGATAACATATGTGATAATGATTGGAACCAAAACCTGCATACAAATGGCTTTGCATGGTGCCAGAGAAGGGAGGGGAGGGTCAGCTGGAAGGAGATGGTTTATATGGTGTGCATGTAAGGTTGCCTGGCTACCAAAACTTGGCCAAACGCCATGCCCACGAATGCTTCTTCTCCGAAATGACTATGGACTTGAGTCCCTCCTCTGCGATTTCTAGAACACAAACACATTGTAACCGTTCTGATTGGTCCCAGAAACCGATGGGTTGGGCCAGAGCCAGAACACACGTGGGTAAAGCGGCGTTTGGAAAATGTGTCATTGACTTTGAGACTGGGATTCGAGACGATCCAATCGCTGATGACTTTGTTTTGTACAACACCCCTCGTTTTGACGTCACCACAAACGACTTAAACAGTGGCAGTCTCAGACTGAAGTATGTAGCGAAAATAGAGCAGCAGAACAATTCAGTTTGAGTCGTCAGGCAAAGGTCAGAGGGTGAGAGTAAAACATCCCCTAACAACTCTCCCCCCGCACTGACTAGAAAGGAAACTCCTGCTATGAAATCATGTTGCAATTAACAGCTGTGTTACATTAAAGAGAGAAAGAAAATGAATCACGATAGGATAAGGGGAAATAAAAGCTGCTTGATGGCCAAGAAACAGAAAGGCCTTCCAGAAACATTACATTGCAAACTCATTACATCGGAAAGCTCCCTGAGTAACCATTCAAACATTGATCTTCCAGGAATTGCATCAGTGTTTGCCTGTAAATGGATGAAGAGGAGACCCAAGTTAGACCAATGAACAGTGACTTATGTAGGCGTGTGCATGTGTGTGTGAGTGTGTGAGCGTAAATGTGAGTGTGCATGTAGCAGTGGAGGCTAGTGGGAGGAGCTATAGGAGGACGGGCTCATTGTAATGGCTGGAATGGAATTATTGGAACGGAGTCAAACGTGGTTTCCATGTGTCTGATACCGTTCCAATTCTTCCATTCCAGCCATTACAACGAGACCATCCTCCTATAGCTCCTCCCACCAGCCTCCACTGTCACGTTGGCACGTTTGAGAATGTGGTCATGTGTGGACTACCGGTAATTGCATGGTGTTTTGTGTATCTAATATATGTGAATGTATTGAGTGAGCGAGCGAGAGAACGATTCTGAACGTATGAACAGATGCAGATTTTCCTCTAGGGGAGCACACCGACACTAAAAGCCTTCTGTACACAACAACACGGAAAACTCACTCACCAAACACACACCCATGTGCTGTACCCCCCCCCCCCCCCCCACCACCACCCACTATCACACTAAAATATAACATAAAATTGGTCAAAAAATGCATGGGTGCAACTTTGGTTTAGAAGTGGGGGGGACATATAAAAAAAAAAAGCACAGTCGGATAAACACTACAAACAGCCTACCCGACCGCTCAGAGGCATCTGCATGGTCCTAAAGCACACCGTTGCCTCCTTTTGTATCACATTCCAATGATAAAACTGGGGGGGGGGGGCAAAAATGCTATTTCAGAATGTCACCAGTGAAAGATGCGCCCCTGATAAAATGCGTCATTAGGCTATGTAGTCAACTAACAGTTTGAGTTACATCACACAATCAAACAGACATCATCAGAACACTAGGCTGCATGGGGTATACTAGCTATTCCGGCAGTTTAGTTTCTGTGACAAGAGGCTTGACATCCAAACTTTTGTCGTCTCGCCCTGTCCTCTAGTGGACATATTACGTAACTATAGCAGGATTCAATTGGCTTCACTTGAGAAATAGGAAATATGAATGTCCTGTTTTCCATAGAAATTCTCAGTTTTTGTCATGTGATTTTGTCACAATCCTGCTACCTGAAAAGGCAACGCAGACTGCCCAAACGTAACTACAGAACCTAATATTTGTATCTAATATGTGGACCTATTATGATTATCCGTGTTGATTAAATCAAATTGAAATGAAAATAAAACACAAGGAATTAACCAAAACTATGTTTTTCTTATGTACTTCCTCTAATTAGTATCTAGTTTACAATTTAAGTCATCTGTTCTTCAAACTGCTGTGGGATGAGTACTCACCAGAAGGTGGCATAAGACAGCAGTACAACACAGTGTTCCTGAACAAGGCTTGCTTCTGAGCTACCTGTATTTCCTTTTCCATGTGGAGGTAGTAATACACTATAGAGCATCTCTGTGACACTCCACAACAGAGCCGCATTCAGCAGGACACAATGTTGGCCAACAATCAGATAGAAATGTATTATGTAGAACAAACATGCCTCTCTGGCATGTAGAATAACAATCTCTATTGATGACATGTCTATCAGCAACATTCAGATAGAAATGTATTACGTAGAACATGGCCCAGGTAAGTGGGCCATGTTCTACATCTCTATTGATGACGTTTCTATCTGCAAAATTCCACAATGTTTGTGTACTGAGCATGGCCCAGGTAAGTGAAGAGGTGTGCTGAATAAGAGAGAAGGCCCATGTTAAAAATGTTAAACCACAAAATATGGTTACACCCGCATGTGCCCGCACATGCACACGTACACACACACGTACACTCACACACACGTACACACACATGTACACACACACGTACACACACACACACACACACACACACACACACACACACACGCTTATAGCTCCATTTCCTATACTGTAGGTGTGGTCCAGGCAAGCAGGGTTCCCAAGATCCTTTGCAGGACAAATTGTATTTCATAGTGGAGTCTTGCCTGATATAGTGACGTCACATACACTACCGGTCAAAAGTTTTAGAACACCTACTCATTCAAGGGTTTTTCTTTATTTGTACTATTTTCAACATTGTAGAATAATAGTGAAGACATCAAAACTATGAAATAAAACATATGGAATCATGTATTAACCCCAAAAATATGAAACAAATTAAAACATATTTTATATTTGAGATTCTTCAAATAGCCACCTTTTGCCTTGATAACAGCTTTGCACACTCTTGGCATTCTCTCAACCAGCTTAACCTGGAATGCTTTTCCATCAGTCTTGAAGGAGTTCCCACATGTGCTGAGCACTTGTGGGCTGCTTTTCCTTCCCTCTGCGGTCTTACTCATCCCAAACCATCTCAGTTTGGTTGAGGTCGGGGGATTGTGGAGGGCAGGTCAACCTGATGCAGCACTCCATCACTCTCCTTATTGGTAAAATAGCCCTTACACAGCCTGGAGGTGTGTTGGGTCACTGTCCTGTTGAAAAACAAATGATAGTCCCGCTAAGCGCAAACCAGAAGGGATGGTGTATCGTTGCAGAATGCTGTGGTAGCCATGCTGGTTAAGTGTGTCTTGAATTCAAAATAAATCACAAACAGTGTCACCAGCAAAGCACCACCACACCATAACACCTCCTCCTCCATGCTTTAGGGTGGGAAATGCACATGCGGAGATCATCCATTCACCCACACCGTGTCTCACAAAGATACGGCGGTTGGAACCAAAAATCTCCAATTTGGACTCCAGACCAAAGGACAAATTTCCACCGGTGTAATGTCCATTGCTCGTGTTTCTTGGCCCAAGCAAGTCTCTTCTTATTATTGGTATCCTTTAGTAGTGGTTTCTTTGCAGCAATTCGACCATGAAGGCCTGATTTACACAGTCTCCTCTGAACACTTGATGTTGAGATGTGTCTGTTACTTGAACTCTGTGAAGCATTTATTTGGGCTGCAATTTCTGAGGCTGGTAACTCTAATGAACTTATCCTCTGCAGCAGAGGTAACTCTGGTTCTTCCTTTCCTGTGGCGGTACTCATAAGAGCCAGATTCATCATAGCGCTTGATGGTTTTTGCGACTGCACTTAAAGAAACTTTCAAAGTTCTTGAAATGTTCCGTATTGACTGACCTTCACGTCTTAAAGTAATGATGGACTGTTGTTTCTCTTTGCTTATTTGAACTGTTCTTGCCATAATATGACTTGGTCTTTTACCAAATAGGGCCATCTTCTGAATATCACCCTTACCTTGTCACAACACAACTGATTGGCTCAAACGCATTAAGAAAGAAAGAAATTCCACAAATGTACTTTTAAGAAGGCACATCTGTTATTTGAAATGCATTCCAGGTGACTACCTCATGAAGCTAGATGAGAGAATGCCAAGAGTGTGCAAAGCTGTCATCAAGGCAAAGGGTGGCTATTTCAAGAATCTCAAATATAAAATCTATTTTGATTTGTTTAATACTTTTTGGGTTACTACGTGATAAAGAAAAACCCTTGAATAAGTCGGTGTTCTAAAACGTTTGACCGGTAGAGTACTTAAGTGAGAACAAGGCTGTATGTGTGTTGTGTGTGTTTTGTGTGTGTGTTTGTTGTGTGTGTGCGCAAGTGTGCGTGCGAGTGTGCGTGCGTATGTCAGTGTGTGTGAAGTGGGAGGTGGGACGGCAGCTCATGGAAGCTCTCTTCCTGCTATTGATAACATTTCCCTGTCTACTGGAGCATTAAAAACTCTGTTCCCACTATACTGCCACCAGCAGTGAAATACACCACTATAAACACAAGCTATCAGGAAATGATTAAACTCACAAACACACCGATGGAAACAGACACAAGGCACATACACACACACGCACAAAGATGTTCTCACACCAAGTGTACGATGTAGGTTTGATTCCATTTCCATTCTAATTCATATAAAATGTATAGAAATAGACAACAACAGCTAGCTGACAAAAGAGAGCCTGCTGATGCTCATCTTTGACATCTGATCTACAGCCAAAACAAAGTCATTAAAGCAGGAAGGAATCGCAGCCTGACAACAGGCAATAATGTAGGGTTTTGGCTGGGCCATAACATTTCTGCAACGCTTGGACAATGTTTCCACAACATTACTAAACGTCTGGCTGCAAGTCATATTGAGGACACTGAACAGTATGGTAAAGCTTCCATCCTGGCCTCTCATCTGACCATGTAAGAGCAACAGGATATAATGTATTAGGCTACATATTATTATATATCTCTTTCCATCACATGTAGCCCTATGCGTCCTACTTACTGGCATTCGGAAAGTATTTCAGACCTCTTGACTTTTTCCACATTTTGTTACGTTACAGCCTTATTCTAAAATTGATTAAATTGTTTTTTTCCCTCATCAATCTACACACAATACCCCATAATGACAAAGCAAAAACAGGTTTTTAGATCTTTTTTCAAATGTATATATATTTTCTAAATTACAGAAATATAAGTATTCAGACACTTTACTCAGTACTTTGTTGAAGCACCTTTTGCAGCGATTACAGCCTCGAGTCTTCTTGGGTATGACACTACAAGCTTGGCACACCTCTATTTGGGGAGTTTCTCCAATTCTTCTCTGCAGATCCTCTCAAGCTATGTCAGGTTGGATGGGGAGCGTCGCTGCACTGCTATTTTCAGGTCTCTCCAGAGATGTTCGATCAGGTTCAAGTTCGGGCTCTGGCTGGGCCACTCAAGGACATTCAGAGACTTGTCCCAAAGCCACTCCTGCATTGTCTTGGCTGTGTGCTCAGGACAATGACCTTCGAACCAGTCTGAGGTCCTGATCACTCTGGAGCAGGTTTTCATCAAGGAGCTCTCTGTACTTTGCTCCGTTCATCTTTCCCTCGATCCTGACAAGTCTCCCAGTCCCTGCCGCTGAAAAACATCCCCACAGCATGATGCTGCCACCACCATGCTTCACCGTAGGGACGGTGCTAGGTTTCCTCCAGATGTGACGCTTGGCATTCAGACCAAAGAGTTCAATCTTGGTTTTAGAATAAGTTCAATCCATTTTAGAATAAGGCTGTAATGTAACAAAAATGTTGGGTCTGAATAGTTTCCCGAATGCACTGTACGTATTGACACACACACACACCCAGACACACACACACACACACACACCCAGACACCCACACACACACACACACACCCAGACACCCACACACACACACACACACACACACACACACACACACACACACCCAGACACACACACACACACACACACACACACACACACACACACACACACACATACACACACACACACACACACACACACACACACACACACACAGACGTTGAACCGATGAACAGAACATTCTTATCTTTCAAAACATCCCAAAATAAACTATGAAATAAAGTAAAGGAAGAGCAAAAGGAACCTGTCAGAATTAGATGAGAAAACAAAGGATGGAACACACACTTGTGCCCATATATAATTCTTCCCACAGCTTCCTGTTCCCTGTAGCGTTCCAACTGGAACACGACTTACAGTATCTGTTTGAGAGGAGAAAAACACTAACAATAAAACGTAGTTACATTTTAATAAGCTACCTAAACCATTAACTTCGATCTGATAACTGAAAGCAAATGTTTTTGTGTACATCTATGGAAACAAAGTAACAGATGAGTGCACACACATTGGTTGTACAGTGTTTATTTATTTGACCTTTGTTTAACTTGGCAAGTCAGTTAAGAACAAATTCTTAATTTCAATGTCGGCCTAGGAACAGTGGGTTAACTGCCTTTGTTCAGGGGCAGAACGACAGACTTTTACCTTGTCAGCTCGAGGATTCGATGTTGCAACCTTTTGGTTACTAGTCCAACGCTCTAACCACTAGGTGCCGCCCCAAGTGTAGACTACATATCGACCGACACTTATCTTTAACATTTATTTCCCGGAGCAGAAAAACATTGTAACAATCTCCAAGGTCACTGCTCCCTATACAGCTGCACTGGAGTCCCCCAACCTGCATTTCACTGAGGAGTGCTGCTCAGCACATCTAACTGCCCCCCCCTCTCGCTTTCTCTCTAGCTGTCTCTGTCTCAGTCTCTGTATCTCTGTGTCTCTCTCTGTCTTTGTCTCTCTCTCTCTCTCTCTACATATATACAGTACCAGTCAAAAGTTTGGACACAGCTGCTCGTTCCAGGGTTTTTCTATATTTTCTACATTGTAGAATAATAGTTGAAGACATCAAAACTATGAAATAACACACATGGAATAATTTACTAACAAAGTTTTAAAGTCCATATTTTGGCAAGAACAGCTCAAATAAGCAAAGAGAAACGACAGTCCATCATTACTTTAAGACATGAAGGTCAGTCAATTCGGAAAATGTCAAGAACTTTGAAAGTTTCTTTAAGTGCAGTCACAAAAACCATCAAGCGCTATGATGAAACTGGCTCTCATGAGGACCGCCACAGGAAAGGAAGATCCAGAGTTACCTCTGCTGCAGAGGATAAGTTCATTAGAGTTACCAGCCTCAGAAATTGCAGCCCAAATAAATGCTTCACAGAGTTCAAGTAACAGACACATCTCAACATCAACTGTTCAGAGGAGACTGTGTAAATCAGGCCTTCATGGTCAATTTACTGCAAAGAAACCATTACTAATGGTGTGGGGGTACTTTGCTGGTGAATTCAAGGCACACTTAACCAGCCATGGCTACCACAGCATTCTGCAGCGATACGCCATCCCATCTTGTTTGCGCTTAGTGGGACAATCATTTGTTTTTCAACAGGACAATGACCTAACACACATCTCCAGGTTGTGTAAGGGCTATTTGACCAAGACGGAGAGTGATGGAGTGCTGCATCAGATGACCTGGCCTTCACAATCACCTGACCTCAACCCAATTGAGATAGTTTGGGATGAGTTAAACGCAGAGTGAAGGAAGAGCAGCCAACAAGTGCTCTGCATATGTGGGCAATCCTTCGAGACTGTTGGAAAAGCATTCCAGGTGAAGCTGGTTGAGAGAATGCCAAGAGTGTTCAAAGCTGTCATCAAGGCAAAAGGTGGCTACTTTGAAGAATCTAAAATCTAAAACATATTTAGATTTGTTTAACACTTTTGTGGTTACTACATGATTTCATATGTGTTATTTCAAGTTTTGATGTCTTCACTATTATTCTACAATGTAGAAAACAGTAAAATAAAGAAAAAACCTGGAATGAGTACGTGTCCAAACTTTTGACTGGCACTGTATATTGGTACACTTGTTTCAGTTTCTGAAACGGCTTTGATAGAAACAAAATACAGATAACCTTGCACAGATTTATTTTATAAAGTAGTGTGTAGGCCTATGTGGTGAAAATATTGTCCATGAGTATCAAAGGAAAAATCCACCGATTTTTGATACAGTCCCAACATATTTTGCATGGCAGCAGTCAAGTTTTCAAGATGTTGGATTTTCAAGACGCAAAATGTCACTTGCCACATCATCATGATGCTGCTTTGTGCTAGTGACATTTTGTGTCTCAACAGTCAAATGATGTGGCAAGTGACACTGCTTGAAAGTCCATTATCTTGGGACTGTATCAACATGGGACTAATGGAAATATACCAAAAGATTGTTTTGGAATGGAATTTTCCTTAAGCCTGAAGGCTGTGGAAAGTCCCTAAGGAAAGCCCAATACCATGTATACCACTTCCTAATGGTCATGAGTGTCAGTCACAGAGTTGCTGACCCTGTAACCTATGACATCACGGTTTGTTTGGTTTCCCCATTGATCCCTGTGTCTAGCCTGTAGGCTTACACTATCGGGCATATCTCCTCTCTAGACTTTGCCTTATTGTCTCTCCATCTCTCCGTCTGTCTGTCTGGTCTGTGTGCATGTCTGTCTGTCTGTTTTTCTGTCTGTATTGTCCTGTAAGTATTGCACATGTGCCTGCCTGTCTCTCTCTGTGTGTGTGTGTCTACTGAGGTGTGATGATGGACAGTGAGGCTGGTAACCCAGTCACTTCACACGGCCCCTGCCCGTACCATTGTTCCTGGAAAATGGTAGACGAGAGTGGCATGCTCTGCGGTGACAAAACACCTCCCTGTCTTTAATCCCACAGAGTGGAGCACTAATCCACGGGCCACAGGGTCACATTATCTCACCTCCTCCTTCAACACATATACAGTGGCAAGAAAAAGCATGTGAACCCTTCGGAAATACCTGAATTTCTGCATAAATTAGTCATACAATTCATCTGATCTTCATCTAGGCCTCAACAATAGACAAACACAGTCTGCTTAAACTAATAACACACAAACAATTATACGTTTTCATGTCTTTATTGAACACACCGTGTAAACATTCACAGTGCAGGGTGGGAAAAGTATGTGAACCTTTGGATTTAATAACTGGTTGAACCTCCGTTGGCAGCAATAACCTCAAACAAACGTTTCCTGTAGTTGCGGATCAGACCTGCACAACGGTCAGGAGGAATTTTGGATCATTCCTCTTTACAAAACTGTTTCCGTTCAGCAATATTCTTAGGATGTCTGGTGTGAACTGCTAACTTGAGGTCATGCCACAGCATCTCAATCGGGTTGAGGTCAGGACTCTGACTGGGACACTCCAGAAGGCCTATTTTCTTCTGTTGAAGCCATTCTGTTGTTGATTTACTTCTGTGTTTTGGATCGTTGTCCTGTTGCATCACCCAACATCTGTTGAGCATCAATTGGTGGAAAGATAGCCTAACATTCTCCTGCAAAATGTCTTGATAAACCTGGGAACTCCTTTTTCCGTCAACGATAGGAAGCTGTCCAGGCCCTGAAGCAGCAAAGCAGCCCCAAACCATGATGCTCCCTCCACCATACATTACAGTTGGGATGAGGTTTTGATGTTGGTGTGCTGTGCCTTTTTTTCTCCACACATAGTGTTGTGTGTTCCTTCCAAACAACTCAACTGTAGTTTCATCTGTCCACAGAATATTTTGCCAGTAGCGCTGTGGAACATCCAGGTGCACTTTTGCAAACTTCAGACGTGTAGCAATGTTTTTGTTGGACAGCAGTGGCTTCTTCCTTGGTGTCCTCCCATGAACACCATTCTTGTTTAGTGTTTTACGTATCGTAGACTCATCAACCGAGATGTAAGCATGTTCCAGAGATTTCTGTAAGTCTTTAGCTGACACTCTAGGATTCTTCTTAACCTCATTGAGCATTCTGCGCTGTGCTCTTGCAGTCATCTTTGCAGGACGGCCACTCCTAGGGAGAGTAGCAACAGTGCTGAACTTTCTCCATTTATAGACAATTTGTTTTACCATGGACTGATGAACATCAAGGCTTTTAGAGACACTTTTGTAACCCTTTAAATTATGTATTCAATGTAGATAATTTGAGTGTTATTAGTTTAAGCACACTATGTTTGTCTATTGTTGTGACTTAGATGAAGATCAGATCAAATTTGATGAAGAATTTATGCAGAAATCCAGGTAATTCCAAGGGGTTCAGATCATTTTTCTTGCCACTGTAGATGTATGATCTTCATTTGATCACGCTGTTGTTGTAGGAAATGTCCTGCATTGCAGGAAATGCTAACCTTTAGTGTATTCTAGGTTTTAAAAAGCTTCTAAAATGTGTAATTTCCTCTTGCTTCCATTCAGCCACAAAAGCATTAATGAGGTTGGGCACTGATGTTGGGCAATGATTAGGCCTGGCTCGCAGTCGGCATTTCAATTCATCCCAAAGGTGTTCGATGAGGTTGAGGTCAGGGCTCTGTGCAGGCCAGTCAAGTTCTTCCACAACGATCTTGACAAACAATTTCTGTATGGACCTCGCTTCATGCACGGGGGCATAGTCATGCTGAAATAGGAAAGGGCCTTCCCCAAACTGTTGCCACAAAGTTGGAAGCACAGAATCATCTAGAATGCCATTGTATGCTGTAGCGTTAAGATTTCCCTTCACTGGAACTAAGGGGCCTAGCCCAAATCATGAAAAACAGCCCCAAACCATTATTCATCCTCCACCAAACTTTACAGTTGGCACTATGCATTGGGGCAGGTTGTGTTCTGCTGGCATCTGCCAAACCCAGATTGGTCCGTCAGACTGCCAGATGGTGAAGCGTGATTAATCACTCCAGAGAAAGCCTTTCCAGGGTCCAAAGGCGGCGAGCTTTACACCACTACACTGATGCTGCTCGGCCATGGAAACCCATTTCATGAAGCTCCCGACGGTAGTGAGTGTTGCAACCGAGGACCGACAATTTTTACACGCTACACGCTTCAGCACTCTGCGGTCCCATTCTGTGAGCTTGTGTGGCCTACCACTTCGCCGCTGAGCCGTTGTTGCTCCTAGATGTTTCCACTTCACAATAACAGCACTTACAGTTGACCGGGGCAGCTCTAGCAAGGCAGAAATTTTACGAACTGACTTGTTGAAAAGGTGGAATCCTATGACGGTGCCATGTTGAAAGTCACTGAGCTCTTCAGTAAGGCCAGTCTACTGTCAATGTTTGTCTATTGAGTTTATTGAGTTTATTTTATTTTTACAGGGACAGTGCACATTAATCAACGTTTCAGTAAAAGTGCCGGTTTTAGCCAGCCGGCTAATTTTCAACTGCAGTCCCTGGGGAGATTGCATGGCTGTGTGCTTGATTTTATACACCCGTCAGCAATGGGTGTGGTTGAAATAGCCGGACCCACTCATTTTAAGGGGTGTCCACATACTTTTGTATATATAGTGTATAATAGTTTAAGTAAAACATTTTCAATATAGTAGTGCACCCATAGCAATACTGTAGGCCTACTTTTAGGCCCAATCCATAACAAATCCAAATTTCGAGGTTGTAAATGTCAGCTTTAAGTTCAAAAGGTTTCAAAGGCTTTTCGTCATCACACTGGGAACAACTTAATAGCCACTGACTATCATTGACTTTTGGACCCATTTCCTACAAACAGGAATGTGATAGCCTGCATTGTTGCCAAACTCATGATAGGCAACTTCCTCAAAACAGTTAGTTACATTGTATCACAGAGGTTTTCCCTGCAGTAGCAGTGCTTAGGTAAAATCACTGGGGAAGCCAGGCCATTTAAAAAGCCATATTACAACCCATGTTGTGATATTTGCGTTGCTTGGTCTATAACCCATTAGTTCATACACCACAATAAGGCTGTGACAACAAAAATACAACATTCACACAGTGGTGGAATACATTCAACTACACAGTGGTGTAAAGTACTTAAGGAAAAAGACTTTCAAGTACTACTTAAGTCGTTTTTTGGGGGTATCTGTACTTTACTTTACTATTTATATTTTTGACCACTTTTATTTTAATATATTCCTAAAGAAAATAATGTACTTTTACTCCATACATTTTCCCTGACACCCAAAATGACTTGTTACATTTTGAATGCTAACAGGACAGGAAAATATGGTCTAATTCACATACTTATCATGAGAACATCTCTGGTCATCCCTACTGCCTCTAAACTGGCGGACTCACTAAACACATGCTTCGTTTGTAAATGGTGTCAGAGTGTGCCCTTGGCCATCTGTAAATTTAAAAAAAACTAGAAAATGTGTCCGTCTGCTTGCTTAATTTAAGGAATTAAAAATGTTTTATACTTGTACTTTTACGTTTGATACTTGCAGTTGAAGTCGGAAGTTTACATACACCTTAGCCAAATACATTTAAACTCAGCTTTTCACAATTCCTGACATTTAATCCTAGTAAAAATTCCCTGTTTTAGGTCAGTTAGGATCACCACTTTATTTTAAGAATGTGAAATGTCAGAATAATAGTACAGAGAATTATCTATTTCAGCTTTTATTTATTTCAGCACATTCCCACTGGGTCAGAAGTTTACATATACTCAATTAGTATTTGGTAGCATTGCCTTTAAATTGTTTAACTTGGGTCAAACGTTTCGTTTAGCCTTCCACAAGCTTCCCACAATAAGTTGGGTGCATTTTGGCCCATTCCTCCTGACAGAGCTGGTGTAACTGAGTCAGGCTTGTAGGCCTCCTTGCTCGCACACACTTTTTCAGTTCTGCCCACAAACTTTCTATAGGGTTGAGGTCAGGGCTTTGTGATGGCCACTCCAATACCTTGACTTTGTTGTCCTTAAGCCATTTTGCCACAACTTTGGAAGTAAGCTTGGGGTCATTGTCCATTTGGAAGACTCATTTAACTTCCTGACTCATGTCTTGAGATGTTGCTTCAATATATCCACATAATTTTCCTTCCTCATGATGCCATCTATTTTGTGAAGTGCACCAGTCCCTCCTGCAGCAAAGCACCCCCACAACATGATGCTGCCACCCCAGTGCTTCATGGTTGGGATGGTGTTCTTCGGCTTGCAAGCGTCCCCCTTTTTCCTCCAAACATAACGATGGTCATTATGGCCAAACAGTTATATTTTTTGTTTCATCAGACCATTGGACATTTCTCCAAAAAGTAGGATCTTTGTCCCCATGTGCAGTTGCAAACCGTAGTCTGGCTTTTTTATGGCAGTTTTGGACCAGTGGCTTCTTCCTTGCTGAGCGGCCTTTCAGGTTATGTTGATATAGGACTCGTTTTACTGTGGATATAGATACTTTTGTACCGGTTTCCTCCAGCATCTTCACAAGAGGTCCTTTGCTGTTGTTCTGGGATTGATTTGCACTTTTCGCACCAAAGCATGTTCATCTCTAGGAGATAGAATGCGTCTCCTTCCTGAACTGTATGACGGCTGCGTGATCCCATGGTGTTTATACTTGCGTACTACTGTTTGTACAGATGAACGTGGTACCTTCAGGCATTTGGAAATTGCTCCCAAGTATGAACCAGACTTGTGGAGGTCTACAATTTTTTTTTCTGAGGTCTTGGCTGATTTCTTTTGATTTTCCCATGAAATTATGTCAATTAGCCTATCAGAAGCTTCTAAAGCCATGACATCATTTTCTGGAATTTTCCAAGCTGTTTAAAGGCGCAGTCAACTTAGTGTATGTGAACTTCTGACCCACTGGAATTGTGATACAGTGAATTATAAGTGAAATAATCTATCTGTAAACAATTGTCAGAAAAATTACTTGTGTCATGCACAAAATAGATGTCCTAACCAACTTGCCAAACTATAGTTTGTTAACAAGATATTTGTGGAGTGGATGAAAAACAAGTTTTAATGACTCCAACCTAAGTGTATGTAAACTACTGACTTCAACTGTAAGTATATTTTAGCGATTACATTTAATTTTGATACTTAAGTTTATATAAAACCAAATACTTTTAGACTTTTACTCAAGTAGTATTTTACTGGGTGACTTTCACTTTTACCTGAGTCATTTTCTATTAAGGTATCTTTACTTTTACTCAAGTATGAAAATTGGGTACTTGTTTCACCACTGCAACTACACATACATTTGCTTCATCACAAAACCGAAGAGCAACGTCTCTCCAGCAATGTTGCCTCAATTATTTTGTTTTTGGGGCCCTGAGCAAATTTTAGGTCTTGTGAGCAGAAACTTGAACCTTGTGAGAATTTTGTGCAACTTCTGGCGCCCGTTTACAGTGAACACTGAGGCTGAACCCTTACAGTTTAAGACAGTAGCCAATAGTCTATTGTGGCTATTTGAGCATAATGTCGGCCTAGTGGCCTACCAACAAAAGCCATAACATTTTCACATGGAAATAGCTTTGATTTCTATGATATAGCCTACAGTAGCCTATATGCGGTATTCAATGCAGGCCTACATTGCATGAGACTTTTAAAACGTTTTTACATTATAAAAGGGCTTGACATTAATGCATTTTTTTACTTAGTCTGTAACACATTGGGCCAAATAGATTACTGTAAATTGCATTGTTGTATGATGCAAGAAACCACTTTACAAAAATATATATTATTACCATACAGACAATTATAGTAATATATGTAGGCTACCCCATTACTGACCTATACTTATCTAGAACGGAGCTGATAACTTGCAAACTTGCAAAGAATGTCAACAACTGTGCACTCAACCCGCCCTGATTTGAACGGTTCTGAATGACGTGTTCATGTGCACGTGGAACTGACAGGGTCGTTCATGGACAGGAGAGGGCGAGCGAGCGAGCGGAGAGAGACGCTGTGTGGAGTTACCAGCGGAGAGACACCGTAGAGAAATGGACCGTACTTTCTGGTGATTGAGGGGGACCTACTGTGACTCCCGAGGCAGAAGCGGTCGTTCTCTCCTAAGGACAAGCATCTGTTTCCAAATTCCACCCTGGGTGGTGGACATATCGGGATATTAATTAGCTGAACATAAAGAAAATCGTCTGGAACAACAGCAAGACAATCCCGGAAATAACAGACGTACCCTCAGCCGGTCACGTAGGCTACTCTACTGGAGCTTTGCGTTACAGATCGGTAAGTGTACAACCAGCTGACAGATAGAGGGGCTATACTTTACCCGGGTTACTATTATTATGCACTTTATTGAATTGATTTCAAATTCATAGCTAATCTCACTCAAATAATCCAATATAGGCTATTTGTATCTTGGAAGGGACACAAAACACGTGTAGGCTATATTTCTAAGTTATAGACTATGAATACAGGCTAAACATTAAGTAATAGGGTTGAATAACAAGGTGGAGTGGCATGTGTTCAGAGTAGCTGCTCTCACAATGTGCTTACCCCTTCTTCGTGACGTGGGGAATTATTCTTACAGATATCCGTATTATTACTGTAATGTGTTGTTATTGCCTGAAATATTTCATGTAAATGTAGACGCTTCACACAACCCCTTTTGTAAGCGACTCTTGCGTTGATATTTTAGAATTGAATTGCCGTAACAAATCAATGACTATTTAACTACCCGAGCCACTATAGCCCAATGTCTGAATATAATATATTATTCGAATATTATATAAGAATATTTAAAGCAATTTCGACATATTTAAAGTTTGTCAATAAATGTAGGCCACGCTACATAACATATTGGGTCTACAATTAAATGTGTCTAGCAAGTTTCGGGTCCCTTACAGGTTTCTTCATTTAGGGAGTGTGAATAGCCTAGGCCTGGTTTGAAAATTAGGCTGCTGTGTGTTTAGCTTGAGTATTTCGTCCCAAACCTGTGGGTGATACGATTTAGCCTAACGGTAATCACAGTAAGTAATTATTGTATTTTGTTTTAGAAACATCTCAAGCTTTGGAATATCAGAAAACATTTCAATAGAAGACAAATGTGAAACCATTTCAAGACAAACCACGAATGAAAGAAACTGAGGCGTATTCGGAGCTATTCGGACTTTTTAATATGAAACTTTCCAACGCTCCTCTCTCGCAGACTCGGCAGTTGTACTACACACTCCCTCTCGCACAGTGGCTCTGGTAAAAAATGAGGCGAGGACGTGGGCTACGTGCACATCCAGCACTAGACGAGATGAAATGGAGAGCTTGGAACACACGGACCTTTTAAATCCAAGCTCTTCCCACGGACATCACCGTCTTTCAGCCTCGCATGAGAGAGTGACAAACGGTGAACACATATTCGGAGCTGCCGAGCTTCACCCTTTCCAGACCAACATGGGACTAAATGGGTACTGCCCGGGCATGACGCCTGTTGGGAGCGCCACGGCTGCGGAGTTACTGTCAGGTCTGGCTTCCAAAGCAAGCTCTTCCGGAATCATGGTATTAAAGAAGCAGCCGAATACTGGGCTGCCGTTCTATAACGGTGGGATCGTGTCTCCGTCCGCAACCAATGAGGGCAACCACAGTGGGGTTTTGGCGCAAACTCCCAACGGTTGTCCTCCGCAAGTGAGGGGGGTGGGGGAGACACCGAATGGCCTTGCGCAACCCCTCGGCAACAGAGCACGCCTCGTGGAGAATGGGGACAGAACACAACATGAGAAATGTGCTCTTCTAGTGAAGAGGGCCAATGGTGACCCGCAGGTCAAACAGCACCATCGGAAGCGGAGAGGCGGGGAGAACCGGGACATGGGTCTGGAGACGCCCAAAGGATGTGGCTTGTCAGTGGGGTCAGGTTTAGGATCTCAAGGTATGATGTTCTACGGACCAGGAGAGTCGATAACCCTGGACTGCAAACGGAGACTAGTGGCAGAGAGCGACGTTCACAAAGCAGAGCCCTCCAAACCAGGCAAGGCGGTTCCGCTCGCTGCTAATGGCGACAACGGCATCAACAATAACCTTAGCAACCACAACCACGGGGCCACCCCTCACCCCCCTTTGCCCGCCCCTCACAACAACAAGCTGCACCACAATGTACACAAGCTGACACTGCTGAACACTGGGGCCGTTCCAGACCAGACGTCCCCAGTAGAGTCCAACAGCATCCCGTCTCTACGGTTACAGGCCGGGGCGGGCTGGTCGGCGGAGCATATCGCCCAGAAGTACATCGTGCCCTGTATGAATTCCTATGGTATCTGTGTGAAGGACAGTTTCCTTGGGCCACGGCTGGGTGAGTCGGTGATGGGCGAGGTGGAGAGTCTGAATCGCAGCGGGAAGTTCCGCGGGGGTCAGCTGGTTAGCCAGAGGAGCATCCCTTCGCGGAGTATCCGCGGAGACCAGATCGCTTGGGTGGAGGGGCACGAGTCGGGGTGTGAGGGCATCGCCACGCTGATGGCACACATCGACGAGGCCGTGATGCACAGCGCTGCCAACGGGCAGCTGGGGGACTGTGTCATCAACGGGCGCACCAAGGTGAGTGAACGGGGAGGGCGGCGGGAGGACCGAGGTGGTGGGTTTGGGGACAGGAAGGGATGGCGTCATCAATGGGAGCACCAAGATGAGGGGAGATGGGGGGAGAAGCTGGGGTAGAGAGAAATAGAGAATTGTGGAAGGGAACAGTGTGAGCTGGGGACTCATTGTCATCAAATGCCATATCCTGCTGAGAGGAGAATGAGGAGGGGAGGCTGACTGAAATAGAAAGGATTAGTACCAAAATCAACGTTTTATATAATTCTACTCTATAGATAGGGGGTGATTAGCTGTGGAGTCCCATTTTGATTACATCATCTATTGTGATGTTGAGCTGTCACTGTCATCTCACTGACAAAGGGTAGGTATGTAATCCCATCTGTTCTGCTCCCTGTCTGATTCATTGTGATAGGGCCACACCCTCAGGTAAGTGGGGCCATAGCTGTCCTATATGTCCCTGACTTCTCCCATGCTACTGTGTATGCCAGTATGCCCCTATTGTCATGCCACTGTTTATGCCAATGTTTCACTAGATTTGAAGGCAACTCAATCTATATCTCTCACCCGTACACAAACAAGGTATTCTTGTGGCTGGTTTGGTAAGAGTGTGTGTGTTTGTTTGGTAGTTGGTGTCTGTTTGGATGGCTGTGTACAGTATGTTTGACTGTTTGCTTGCCTAGCCAATCGAAGCTATTTGTATGGCCATGTGTGTATGCGCTTGTTTGGATTGTTTTCGTCTTTGTGCGTTTTGAGAATATGAATGTATGAAAGAGGGGTTCTTTTTAACCTTCCTTAGCATAGCATCAAACTTTGATTTTACAAGCTTAGACAATGGCCAGACATGACAAACAGGGTTGACAATTTGAACTGAATTCAGGAAGTAAACAAACAAAGACAAAAATAACATTTTCAAATGAGTACTTTCTCCTTTTAGGTTTATTGAGAATTCACTACAAATAAAATGCCTTTTTCAATTATTGAATTGGAATTTCAGTTTACTTCCTGAATCGACTGACTTCAATTAGAATTGACTCCAACCTTGATGACCAAAGAGTGGTAGTTGATTTTGCCCCATCCCTACTAGCCGTACAGAGCCTAGTTGGCTGCAGTGCTGTAAGCTGTCAGTGACCTTACTCAGTGACGCAGGTCTGGATATTTGAGCCAGGTTATGTCACGGTCCTACGTCGGTCTCACCCACTCTCACTGCATTCCCCCAGGTTTCCACCCCACCCTGAACCAGTTTCTCAGCCCACTCAGCCCTCTCCTAAAGCAGGGTTCAGACCTATCTAGTCCTCGTTCAACAAGACTAAGCATGGTTTGAGTCCTGCATAAGCCGCGCTACATTATACTGAATATAACACTATGTGTTGACTGTAAGTCGCTTTGATACAATCTGCTACCTAGTGACTATGTTATATTAACATATTATCTCAGTTGTTCACTACTGCACCTTGACCCCAGGGTCTACCTCTTATCAGTGGTGTTAGCCATTGCAGAACTGTCTAGACTCTGTTACGCCACATTTACTCTAGGAGGTTGGAGTGGAATATTTAATAGAAATATTTAGAGTAGCAGAAGTAGTGGTGGTGGGGATAATAGTCATTCTAGAAGTAGTAGAGGGGGTCGTAGTAATAGTTGTGGTAGTTGTAGCCTTAGTAGTAGTAGTAATAGTTGTGTTAGTAGTAGCTGTAATGTACTGTAGGACAGAACTATTTGAGGTAGTTGTAGCCTCACTAGTGGTAGTAGTTTGGCAATTCCATGGTAAGGCAATTATGCCGAGACTCACATTTTCCCTTTAAAATGTATACCAAACAAAAACCATTGATTTCAAAGTTTACTTAGAAACATTTCATGCAGAAAGTTTTACAAAAATGCATTACATGAAAAACTGTGCCAATACAAAGTTTGGTAACCGAGAAAAAAAAACGGGGATGTTACCGTAGCTCTGTTATCAAGCTTTGCATCGGCACAGTTTTTCCTGTAAATGTGTTTATTGATTTACTGTGTAAATTGTTCAAAGTAGCCTTCGAGCTTTGAAATCAATGTTTTTTTGTTTGGCGTACATTTTAGAGTCTCAGTGTAATTTTCTAACTGTGGAATTGCCCAGTAGTAATAGTTGTAGCCTTAGAAGTAGTATTAGCTGTAAGGTAGGGTAGTAGTAGTGGTAGTTGTAGCTTTAGAAGTAGTAGTAGCTGTAAGGTAGGGTAGTAGTAGTGGTAGTTGTAGCCTTAGAAGTAGTATTAGCTGTAAGGTAGGGTAGTAGTAGTGGTAGTTGTAGCTTTAAAAGTAGTAGTAGCTGTAAGGTAGGGTAGTTGTCGTAGTGGTACTGCAGTAGTTGTGGATTTAGGCTAGCGTGAGAGCAGGGCACCAGTTCCAGGGTGTGTGCAGTAGAGATGTGACGGGTAGCAGCAGTACCAGTGTTCAGTGGGTAGGAGCTGTCAGAATACGTTTGGGATCTACACCTCACCTGGGCTGCAGTCAATTTCACCCCAGTGCGTGTGTGTGCGCTCGCGTGCACACAACATAATCAAACCATAGCTGTGAGGTGACCCAGTCGGAGAAGTAAAGAGGCACACCTTACTCCCACAGTGATGCACTTTGTGTAATACCCAGACACCATGTGTTTTATCAGAGATGTCACTCTCCCAGACATCAGCCCTTTGCTCCTCTGTCATGGAACTGACTATTATGCTTCTAGGTCAAATGTTACGCTTGCTCTGCTCCATAAGTGTGGCAGGCAGGCAGCTGATGGTAAATGGGTTAGTTGAGTCTCAAGCCAATGTTGCTACCTATATGTTCCATACCCAACTCCTCTAATCTAGCTTTGGCATACTGTGCCATCTTGAATGGAAAGAATGTCCTTGCTGGGTGTTAAATAGTGTGGTGGAAGTTGATCGAACAGTAGGAATGAGTCATAGATCAAGGAATCAATTGAGGGGGTGGAAGTGCGTGAGGCAAAGGTTAGACTGAGGAACAGAAAGGGAAGGAGGCGTGCTGCTAAATTACAAGGTCATTGTACCAGCAGTTCTATTCTCTCTAATATACAGTTGAAGTCGGAAGTTTACATACACCTTAGTCAAATACATTTAAACTCAGCTTTTCACAATTCCTGACATTTAATCCTAGTAAAAATTCCCTGTCTTAGGTCAGTTAGGATCACCACTTTTATTTTAAGAATGTGAAATGTCAGAATAATAGTAGAGAATTATTTCTTTCAGCTTTTATTTCTTTCATCGCATTCCCAGTGGGTCAGAAGTTTACATACACTCAATTAGTATTTGGTAGCATTGCCTTTAAATTGTTTAACTTGGGTCAAACATTTCGTTTAGCCTTCCACAAGCTTCCCACAATAAGTTGGGTGAATTTTGGCCCATTCCTCCTGACAAAGCTGGTGTAACTGAGTCAGGCTTGTAGGCCTTCTTGCTCGCACACGCTTTTTCAGTTCTGCCCACAAATGTTCTATAGGATTGAGGTCAGGGCTTTGTGATGTCCACTCCATTACCTTGACTTTGTTGTCCTTAAGCCATTTTGCCACAACTTTGGAAGTTTGCTTGGGGTCATTGTCCATATGGAAGACCCATTTAACTTCCTGACTGAAGTCTTGAGATGTTGCTTCAATATATCCACATAATTTTCCTTCCTCATGAGCCATCTATTTTGTGAAGTGCACCAGTCCCTCCTGCAGCATGGAACCCCAAGAACATAATGCTGCCACCGTGCTTCAGGGTTGGGATGGTGTTCTTCGGCTTGCAAGCCTCCCCCTTTTTCTTCCAAACATAACGATGGTCATTATGGCCAACCAGTTCAATTTCTGTTTCATCAGACCAGAGGACATTTCTCCAAAAAGTACGATCTTTGTCGCAATGTGCAGTTGCAAACCGTAGTCTGGCTTTTTTATGGCGGTTTTGGAGCAGTGGCTTTTTCCTTGCTCAGCGGCCTTTCAGGTTATGTTGATATAGGACTTGTTTTACTGTGGATATAGTTACATTTGTACCTGTTTCCTCCAGCATCTTCACAAGGTCCTTTGCTGTTGTTCTGGGATTGCTTTGCCCTTTTCGCACCAAAGTACGTTCATCTCTAGGAGACAGAACGTGTCTTCTTCCTGAGCGGTATGACGGCTGCGTGGTCCCATGGTGTTTATACTTGCGTACTATATTGTTTGTACAGATGAACATGGTACCTTCAGGCGTTTGGACATTTCTCCCAAGTATGAACCAGACTTGTGGAGGTCTACAATTCTTTTCTGAGGTCTTGGCTGATTTCTTTTGATTTTCCCATGATGTCAAGCAGAGGCACTGAGTTTGAAGGTAGGCCTTGAAATACATCCATAGGTACACCTCCAATTGACTCAAATGATGTCAATTAGCCTATCAGAAGCTTCTAAAGCCATGACATAATTTTCTGGAATTTTCCAAGCTGTTTAAAGCTTAGTGTATGTAAACTTCTGACCCACTGAAATTGTGATACAGTGAATGATAGATGAAATAATCTGTCTGTAAACAATTATTGTGCATGACACAAGTCATTTTTCCAAAGTAGACTCCGGGATGCTGGCCTTCTAGGCAGAGTTCCTCTGTCCAATGTCTGTTCTTTTGCCCATATTAATCTTTTATTTTTATTGGCCAGTCTGAGATGTTACTTTTTCTTTGCCTAGAAGGCCAGCATCCCGGAGTCGCCTCTTCACTGTTGACGTTGAGACTGGTGTTTTGCGGGTACTATTTCATGAAGCTACCAGTTGAGGACTTGTGAGGCGTCTGTTTCTCAAACTAGACACAAATGTACTTGTCCTCTTGCGCAGTTGTGCACCGGGGCCTCCCACTCCTCTTTCTATTCTGGTTAGAGCCAGTTTGTGCTGTTCTGTGAAGGGAGTAGTACACAGCGTTGTACGAGATCTTCAGTTTCTTGGCAATTTCTCGCATGGAATAGCCTACATTTCTCAGAACAAGAATATACTGACAGGTTTCAGAAGAAAGGTCTTTGTTTCTGGACATTTTGAACCTGTAATCGAACCCACAAATGCTGATGCTCCAGATACTCAACTAGTCTAAAGAAGGACAGTTTTATTGCTTCTTTAATCAGAACAACAGTTTTCAGCTGTGCTAACATAATTGCAAAGGATTTTCTAATCAATTATCCTTTTAAAATGATAAACTTGGATTAGCTAACACAACGTGCCATTGGAACACAGGAGTGATGGTTGCTGATAATGGGCCTCTGTGCGCCTATGTAGATGTTCCATAAAAAATCAGCTGTTTCCAGCTACAATGCTCATTTACAACATTAACAATGTCTGCACTGTATTTCTGATCAATTTGATGTTATTTTAATGGACAAAAAATGTGCTTTTCTTTCAAAAACAAGTACATTTCTATGTGACCCCGAACTTTTGAACGGTAGTGCATAGAAGACGAAAAAATAAGGTGTAATATGCAGAAATTGTTTTCCTATTTTCAGTTTGTGACAAAACAAGCAATTTATAGTGTGGAGCATCATTGGACCATCTAATCCGCTGTGAATATCTTTTCAATAACCCAAAATATTGTATTTTCAGCTGGTGCACAAAACCAAAAGTAAAAAAAAAAAGCCAAATTAAACTTGAGAAGCATAGAAATAGCGCACATAGAACATATCTACCGCTTCTTAGACCTGCTTTCAGTGAGAATGACAGATCTATAACTCACATTTCAATGTGAATTTAGTCGGGTCTCCCAAACAGTTACATATTGTAGCTTTAATACTTTTTTTATTTATATATTTTTTTTTATCACAACAAAATATATACACATTTACCCCCTTTCCCCAATCTGAAACTTGCTTTCCTTTTCCTATGTCGATCTGTACGTAGCGCCAATCTGTAATAGCCTACTGTCTATATGGTTCAGTAAGTACTATGTCCCCCACTATGGTTTCTCTCTATTGTTGTATATTCATTCCCTTGTCCTTCTTTCTCATTGTTCCCTCTCCCCCCTTCTCTCTTTCTGTCCTCTCTCCCACTCCCTTTCTCCTGCGTCTTATCAGCCCCTCTCTAGCTTGTCTGCCAAACTATTTCCCCTCTGTTTCCTTGGTAACGGGGCCATACAGAGCATAGCACTGCAGTGTGTGTGTGTGTGTGCCCAGAATAATGCCACCAATGGCACCAGCTAGAGCTCAACCCAATGTGCGCTCGACAAACACACACCAGCTCGAGCTGCATCCAAGCGCAACGCAGCAGCGCCGGTATATCACCAGAAAAGAGGCAGAGAGAAAGAGCGGCGGAGAGAGGGATGGATAGAGAGAGTAGTAGTAGTAGATGAAGAGGAAGAGGGAGATGTGTTAGGGCGAGACGGATGTGCTTATCGAAAGCGTGAGATGAGAGGAGAGATAGATGGAGCGTGATGCGGCAGCCGTATCATAATGAGTGTCTGGTGCAGCGTGCCCTCAGATGCCCCTCCCAGAGAGCCAGCCGCGCCGCTGCACACAGGATCAGCCAGGGAGATGCTTGCAACTAGCGTTTTGCCTTGCGAACACACGGTGCAGTACCATGCTAGCTGCTAAGACAAAGAGAGATCTAAAACCAAATGATGAGAGCTTCATCTAGGCTTTAAGGTACTGAGAGGATCACACTGCTTTCACTTTCTGTCCTAACCCATTCAGTTTACAGAAGGCAGAAGGATAATGTAACCATTGCACTTGAATGCAAAATAGTTTTAAAGAGTATTTACTTTTCTCTGGGTGGCCTCCTAAGAGATTTTAGTGCTTGTTGTTTCTCCAGGGAGAGTAGGCTTTGGATGGGCCTGGTTCATGTGATCTCATCTTGTTTTGGAGCTTTGCACAGCAGGGGTTGATGACTCATACGGACTCTGAGGGCAGTCCGGGAATCTGGTTCGGTGTCCTATGCTAAACATTAACCCACCCACCTTTTTTTCAAGTGATTCTCACATACAGAGAGCACTGGCCAAATGCATTCCATCTTGGGTTTCACATTGTGTGTGTTTGAATGGTGTTTGAATGTGTGTGTGAATGCCGGTGCATTTTAGATTGTGTTTGTTTGCGTTCCGATCTCGAATTAAATTGAGAGTGTACATAGTGTAAATGACTGCTTTGCCATGTTAGTGGGGGAAGCGCGCTTACACACACACACACACACACCCTCAAGCCTGTGGTTAGTGTGACTCACGCAAGATGGGAGGGGGTCCATCACCAGGCATGACTCATCAAGGCTGATCAGTTGTTTTCTACTTGACATATTAACAAGTATACACTCAGCCGCAGTGGAGGGAAAGTGAGAGAGTTGATTTTTAGTATGGAAACGAAGATTAGAGAGGTGAGGAGAAAGATGGAAATATAATTTGATTTAATGGTTGAATATCCAATAGTTTCTATCACTAGAAATAAACCTGTAACAATGCACTCCTATTTTTTCCTATTTTCTTCCAATAATTCAGACAGGCATGGTGCATTACTTCATCAACATGTCAATGTCAGCTCAGCTGGTTATTCAGGCTCGAGACAGACGGCTTACAGTAGGTCCACAGTAGAGGTCGGCCGATTAATCGGATTAATCGGTATTTTTGGATGCCGATTTGGCCGATTTTTATTTTTATTTTTTACACCTTTATTTAACTAGGCAAGTCAGTTAAGAACACATTCTTATTTTCAATGACGGCCTAGGAACGGTGGGTTAACTGCCTTGTTCAGGGGCAGAACGACAGATTTTTACCTTGTCAGCTCGGGGATTCAATCTTGCAACCTTACGGTTAACTAGTCCAACGCTCTAACCACCTGCTTTACATTGCACTCCACGAGGAGCCTGCCTGTTATACGAATGCAGTAAGAAGCCAAGGTAAGTTGCTAGCATTAAACTTATCTTATAAAAAACAATAAATCATAATCACTAGCTACACATAACTACACATGGTTGATGATATTACTAGTTTATCTAGCCTGTTGCTCCAACGTGTACCTAACCATAAACATCAATGCCTTTCTTAAAATCAATATACAAGTGTATATATTTTTAAACCTGCATATTTAGTTTATATTGCCTGCTAACATGAATTTCTTTTAACTAGGGAAAGTGTGTCACTTCTCTTGCAACAGAGTCAGGGTATATGCAGCAGTTTGGGCCGCCTGGCTCGTTACGAACTGTGAAGACTATTTCTTCCTAACAAAGACAGCCGACTTCGCCAAACGGGGGATGATTTAACAAAAGCGCATTTGCGGAAAAAGCACTATCGTTGCACGACTGTACCTAACCATAAACATCAATGCCTTTCTTAAAATCAATACACAGAAGTATATATTTTTAAACCTGCATATTTAGCTAAAAGAAATCCAGGTTAGCAGGAAATATTAACAAGGTGAAATTGTGTCACTTCTCTTGCATTCATTGCACGCAGAGTCAGGGTATATGCAACAGTTTGGGCCGCCTGGCTCGTTCCGAACTAATTTGCCAGAATTTTACGTAATGATGACATAACATTGAAGGTTGTGCAATGTAACAGGAATATTTAGACTTAGGGATGCCACCCGTTAGATAAAATACGGAACGGTTCCGTATTTCACTGAAAGGAAAAATGTTTTGTTTTCGAGATAGTTTCCCGGATTCGACCATATTAATGACCTAAGGCTCGTATTTCTGTGTGTTTATTATAATTAAGTCTATGATTTGATAGAGCAGTCTGACTGAGTGGTGGTAGGCAGCAGCAGGCTCGTAAGCATTCATTCATACAGCACTTTCGTGCGTTTTGCCAGCAGCTCTTCGCTGTGCTTCAAGCATTGCGCTGTTTATGACTTCAAGCCTATCAACTCCCAAGATTAGGCTGGTGTAACTGATGTGAAATGGCTAGCTAGTTAGCGGGGTGTGTGCTAATAGCGTTTCAAACGTCACTTGCTCTGAGACTTGGAGTAGTTGTTCCCCTTGCTCTGCATGGGTAACGCTGCTTTTAGGGTGGCTGTTGTCGATGTGTTCCTGGTTCGAGCCCAGGTAGGAGCGAGGAGAGGGACGGAAGCTATACTGTTACACTGGCAATACTAAAGTGCCTATAAGAACATCCATTAGTCAAAGGTATGTGAAATACAAATGGTATAGAGAGAGATATTCCTATAATAACTACAACCTAAAACTTCTTACCTGGGAATATTGAAGACTCATGTTAAAAGGAACCACCAGCTTTCATATGTTCTCATGTTCTGAGCAAGGAACTTAAACGTTAGCTTTCTTACATGGCACATATTGCACTTTTACTTTCTTCTCTAACACTTTTGTTTTTGCATTATTTAAACCAAATTGAACATGTTTCATTATTTATTTGAGGCTAAATTGATTTTATTGATGTATTATATTAAGTTAAAATAAGTGTTCATTCAGTATTGTTGTAATTGTCATTATTACAAAAAACAAAACAAAAACGGCCGATTAATCGGCATCGGCTTTTTCGGCCCTCCAATAATCGGCATCAGCGTTGAAAAATCATAATCGGCCGACCTCTAGTCCACAGAGAGCCATAGAACCCGAAGAGGCTCCGTCTGTCCTTAGCTCAGCCTTACTGACTCATCAGGAAATACACAAGCCAGCTGAGCACACAGAGTTCACCTCAGTCTAACATTTATCACTGTCTGATCGACGCAGAATTTGCCAGCACAGCTCACCTCATTCCAGTCCAGTATAACTCACACATGCCCACTTCAGCTAAGCTCAGCCTGGCAAATCCCCAGCCCATCCCAGCCCAGAATACACCAACCTATCCCAGTGCTACCTAGTTAGCGTAGCACTACCCTGATGCTCTCTCCTGTCTGTCTGTGTGTCTGTCTCGTCAGCATCAGGCCCTGTATTTGTTCAGCCCTGCCCCCCTCCTGCTTCTGTCCTCCATGCTTCTTATCTGCTGGCAGTATGCTATGCCTGCGTGCTCAGCCCTTTTATTTTCCTTTCCAGGAACAGCCTGTTCTCTTTCTCTCTCTCTCTCTCTCTGGCCTTCATCTTGGCAGGCAGGCATGCGGGCTGAGACAGGAGGCAACGCTATTAGGGCATTAATGCTGGTGCCAGTGGTGCCCATTAGATTGGCAAGGAAGTGCAGAGAGATTGAAGAAGGCTGATATGATCGCGACACGTCGGGTCACGCTGTTCGACTGACTCGAGGCTGGGAGCAACAGGAGAGTCAAGTGACTGGGATGCCGTTGTTGGTGACGGCGTTTGTGACATTCGTATGCCGGTTTGACTGACTCTCACAGTTCTGGTTGACTACTGGTTTAGAACTGAACTAGCTCTGGTTTGGACTGTCTCATGTCTATGTGTGCGCTGGTGTACAATAACTTTTATCAGCTGTGTGTGTGCGTCCACGTGTATATCCTCCAGGCTAGGGCCGTGCTGTGGCACGGTACATGTTAATTGTGGTTAAGTAGGGTCATCAAGACTGCGACAGTTGCACATGCTCTCATGCCAAGAAAGACGACTTGTAAAAGATTAGACACTAATACATACAGTGGGGTCAGTGCAAGCATCAAACATCTATTGGCTGTATATCTACCTCTATAGTGCTTTTCCCTTTTTGTTCCGTTGACATTTTTGTAAGGTTAATGAGTGAGGTTAGAGGACGCGAGGTTAGAGGATGTGACTATTAGCGACTAAAACATTCTGGAAGCCCGCTGGCCGCGCTTCACAACATATAAATGTTTACCAGCGTTTCTCTGTGCCCTGACACTGATTGCTTAGCAACAGAGCAGAGTGAATGGAGACGTTGGGATTTTTCATCTCAATCCCAGATAAAGAGCTCTGCCACAGCGGAAGTCAGACGCAACGCAAATGCCTTAGTAAGGCCATTTCTTTCCCAGAATGCAACACCACCACCCATGGTGCTGAGGACGTCGCATTTCCCAGAAGCAGCATGGCCCACTAAGGGGGTCACCCTGACCCTGGCGTGAACACCGTTGACTAACTGTGAGCCTCGAACCCCCCCCCCCCCACACACCCATCTGTCAAAACACAATACATAAGATTTGAGCAACCTGCCCTATTCTGAGTGTTTTTACTGTACTGATTATACTGTATATGTTCACTTGCCAAATCCTTAATCAAGTCTTACTTACAGCCCATGTCCTGTGTGTTATACGCAACAATGTTATCAGTTGAGTTATGTAGCCACGTTCAACAGTCCCAGTACAGTAAATCACTGGATTACGGTCATGTGTCGGTCCTCTGACTCCTGGAGGGCCTTCAGATGAGCTTGTGTGTGTGTGTGTGTGTGTGTGTGTGTGTGTGTGTGTGTGTGTGTGTGTGTGTGTGTGTGTGCGTGTGCGTGCGTGCAGGACTTGTTGGAGGGTAGAGATCAGCGGGCTGGGGTCAGAGGTTAATGAACTCCCACAGCATGTGAGCGTCGCGCGGTAATGAGGCGAGACAATGGCGGCCGGCAGGCTGGCCAGAGAGTCACACAGACAGAAGGGAACACTTGTACTTTGGCCTGTATCACTCTTCCATAATGAGACTGAGCCAGATTTCATGGTTTGACTACAGATTGGCATATTTGCGTGTCATTTTGGTTTCCTGTGACTGTTCTCTATGTCGGATCTGATTATTGAGGTGTGTGTTTGACACAGCTGCTTTTCACCGGTCAGTATGCAAACGGCTGACCGACACTGTAATGGATTGTGTGGATTTGAAAGTGAAGGACTTTGTCGTCACTTTGTATTGAAGCTTCTGGGCTTGCCACTTCAAGGGGTGACACTGAATGACACTATGTTCTCTCCCTGCTCGCGCCTCATTGTTTGCTGATAACTGAGCCAATACTTGTGTAAGCGAGCCTAGCTGGAGTGAAAGAGGAACGCAGTCCACCGCTCTTCCCCAGTGTTTACTCCTCCCCCTAGTACTCGGTGATGGGCTGGGAGAGGGGAAGAGAGAGAAAGGAACTATGGAGGAACAGAGGAGAGGGAAGGTTAAGACCGAGAGGAAAGAAGAAGATATCATTATTAAGAGGAGAAGGGAAGACTAGGTGAGAGAGAAAACAAAGGAAGAGAGGAAGAGAGAAAGTTCAGAGTAAAACGAAGGGAGAAAAGGTTGTTGTTTTAGAGTCGGTGAGGGGATGAGGTGTCCTAGACTCTCCAGGGTCTGATGAGTTCTGACCTGTATCGTGATAAAGTATCAGTGCCCGGTCAGAACACCACGTCACCGGGACCCTGATGGCTCACATTCCTACACACACACACACACACACAACCTGACCCAAACAACCTCCCCAGCAGAGATACAAAGGCTAGGGGACCGTGATGTAAATAAATGTTTATGCACTTCTCTGTGCATATTCTGACTTTTAAGCGTGAGGATAGCGTGCTATTCACCTGCTATTCGTTTTGGGCGGAAATGGAATAAATGTAGGTGTGGCAGACGTATCTACAGATCCGCCGTATTCTGACCTTGGTGTGTTTCTGTAGAGCTGACTAAGACTTGACTTGGGGCCAGTTCTACGGACACAGATTAACACTAGTCCTGGACTAAAAAGCAAGTTCAAAAGAGAATCTTTTGAAAATGCTTTTTAGGCCAGGACTAGTGTTAATCTGTGTATGTAGAACCGGCGTCAGGTAGCCTAGTGGTTAGAGCATTGGGCCAGTAACCGGAAGGTTACTAGATCGAATCCCCAAGCTGACAAGGTAAAAATCTGTTGTTCTGCCCCTGAACTAGGCAGTTAACCCAGTGTTCCTAGGCTGTCATTGTAAATAAGAATTTGTTCTTAACTGACTTGCCTAATTAAATAAAGGTAAAATAATCTGTGTCTGGGAAACCACCCCTTGGTGTTGGATCAGAGCCTTTGTTACGCAGTATTATTATTAGGATTAGTATTGAACAAGGATTTGGACATGATGTGCTAATATGGCTAAGTTTACACAGGCAGCCCAATTCTGATCTTTTTTCCCGCTAATGAGTCTTTTCGCCAATCACATCAGATCTAATCAGAGATGATCTGATTAGTGAGAAAAAAATAATCAGAATTGGGCTGCCTGTGTAAATGCAGCCTGTGTGATACGTGGCGTTAGTGTCTGTGAGCTTTTCACAGAGTTGCGTGCAGCGGAGGAATGTGTACTCCCAAGCCCATTCAGACACACACATCCCTAGAGAAGCACATGGACATGATGTGCTTTAACACAGCCTTGCCTAGCAGGGGGAAATGCCAGCCAGAGGCCATTGTTACTCTACTAATACTCAAAGGACTGTTTCCAGTCCAGTACAGATGCGGTTGGAACATTAGCTGAGTAGCTACATGCTCACTGTCCTGTCCTCCACAGGACCAGCTAGTTAAGAGTTTTGGAGTACCGTCTTGTGAAGACGATAGCCCATTTCCTTCTCCGTGATAAAGTTCTTAGAACAGTCAGGGTTTATAGTAATGTGTGACCTGTAATGTAGAATTGTAGCCGGCCTACACAACAGTGTTTTAAGTCACAGAGAAATCACTGGAACGTTGACTGTCTCTACAGAACCACGGGACTGTGAGTGAGTACAGTAACCTATATGGTTCCCCATGGAGTGGAATTTCATCCCTACGAACACCAGTGAAGGGGTTAAGTAACCGTATACACAGCAGAGCCATACCACTGCCACTGCTCACCGCCTAAAGTCTCTTACCTGATTGGTGGGTAAAGGGTTCCGCCCACTGATATGGTACAGGTTCAGTGGAATGGAGGTGGCAACATGGCTGCCATACCCGGCCATCGTGGCTTAAAGGTACAGCATTTCGTTTCACAGCGCAGACTGGGTGTGCGTGCTTCACACCCAGTCTGGTGTCTTAAAGGGGAACTGCACCTTCTGATTTGGCCTAGTTTTTTAGCTTGCTCCTCAAGAAATGCTTGTGGCCATGACAGAAGCCAAACGTGAGTTTGCTTGGGGGTGTGGTTTGATGTGGGTGTTTCTTTCTTCCTTGCCACCACCAACATACACCATAAAGTACCACAGTATGAGTCATAATACCCATTAAACCTAGAGATCAAACAGGGAAATGGTTCCAATAGTTTTTCCACCATTCATTTTTTGCAATAGGAGATTTTAGAAACAATTAAAA
The DNA here is from genome assembly GCF_965601325.2 of Salmo salar. NCBI lineage: Eukaryota > Metazoa > Chordata > Actinopteri > Salmoniformes > Salmonidae > Salmo > Salmo salar. Next base: position 48,638,809 of record NC_138310.1, on the reverse strand, counting down.
TAAAAGGCAATGTTTTGTGTAGGCTTACCCTGGCGTGACGTTCTGATAACCATGTAAATCTCTCGGACAAGGGGACTTTTATCAATATATTCAGCTCTATTTACTCTCAGATTCGAAAATGCTAATTAGCATCAAAGTAGACATCATGCAAAACTACAAATCTATGGGACTTCCAATCATGGCTGGTTGAGATGCAGCCTGGATGGTGATAATGATTATCAAAATATACATAACCAGCAGTCTGTCTGGCTACCAGTATACTCACCGCCACTGGGGACCAACGAAATCCAACCACCTATTCTGCATGATATAGGGTCCTTCGGCAGGGCATACAAACCATAGTGGCTGGCAGGGGGGGGGAGCCCCATTCAATAAAGAAAAGCGAAGTAGGTGGAGGTCCCAAACACCATTTTAGACGAGACTGACCTTATGACCAAAATGATCATATTTACAATTTGTAGTCAATTTTGACACTAGAATAAATGTTTCTGACTCACATCGATGCAGTTTAAGGGGATTCGTTTTTTTGTTTTGTTTTTGTGGTAGTCACTCTTTTTAAGGGCAGTCTTGAGAGGTGTGTGTTCTTACTGTAACCGACTGTTAAACATTCCTGCCTTCTCTCCTCAGGCTATGGTGGCCTGTTACCCAGGTAACGGCACGGGGTACATCCGTCACGTGGACAACCCTAACGGTGACGGCCGCTGCATCACCTGCATTTACTATCTCAACAAGAACTGGGATGTCAAGGTATAATGGAAAATTGAGTCTCGTACATCCAGAAATAAGTCTCTCACTGTTGCTGATTGTTATAGACCCCCTCAGCCCCCAGCTGTGCCCTGGACACCATATGTGAATTGATTGCCCCCCATTTATCTTCAAACTTTGTACTGTTAGGTGACCTAAACTGGCATATGCTTAACACCCCGGCCGTCCTGCAATCGAAGCAAGAAGCACTCAATCTTACACAAATTATCTAGGAACCTACCAGGTACAACCCTAAATCCATAAACTCGGGCACCCTCATAGATGTCATCCTGACCAACCTGCCCTCTAAATACACATCTGCTGTCTTCAACCAGGATCTCAGCAATCACTGCCTCATTGCCTGCATCCGTTATGGGCTCGCGGTCAAACGACCACCCCTCATCAATGTCAAACGCTCCCTCAAATAGTTCAGCGAGCAGGCCTTTCTAATTGACCTGACCCGGGTATCCTGAAAGGATAAAGACCTCATCCCATCAGTAGAGGATGCCTGGTTATTCTTTAAAAAGTGCTTTCCTCACCATCTTAAATAAGCATGCCTCATTCAAAAAAATGTACAACTAAGAACAGATATAGCCCTTGGTTCACTCCAGACTTGACTGCCCTTGACCAGCACAAAAACATCCTGTGGCGTACTGCATTAGCATCAAATAGCCCCCGCAATATGCAACTTTTAAGGGAAGTTAGGATCCAATATACACAGTCAGTTAGGAAAGCAAAGGCTAGCTTTTTCAAACAGAAATTTGCATCCTGTAGCACAAATTCCCAAAAGTTTTGGGACACTGTAAAGTCCATGGAGAATAAGAGCACCTCCTCCCAGCTGCCCACTGCACTGAGGATAGGATACACTGTCACCACCGATAAATCTACGATAATCGCTAATTGAAATAAGCATTTTTCTACGGCTGGCCATGCTTTCCACCTGGTTACCCCTACCCCGGCCAACAGCTCTGCACCCTCCACAGCAACTTGCCCAAGCCCCCCCCCCCCCCCCTTCACCCAAATCCAGATAGCTGATGTTCTGAAAGAGCTGCAAAATCTGGACCCCTACAAATCAGCTGGGCTAGACAATTTGGACCCTCTCTTTCTAAAATTATGAGATCCCTAAAGATTGGAAAGCTGCCGCGGTCATCCACGTATTCAAAGCGGGAGACACTCTAGACCCAATATCTACCCTGCCCTGCCTTTCTAAAGTCTTCGAAAGCCAAGTTAACAAACAGATCCCCGACCATTTCGAATCTCACCATACCTTCTCCGCTATGCAATCTGGTTTCCGAACTGGTCATGGGTGCACCTCAGCCACGCTCAAGGTGCTAAACGATATCATAACCGCCATCGATAAAAGACAGTACTGTGCAGCCGTCTTCATCGACCTGGCCGAGGCTTTTGACTCTGTCAATCACCGCATTCTTATTGCCAGACTCAACAGCCTTGGTTTCTCAAATGACTGCCTCGCCTGGTTCAACAACTACTGTCAAATCGGAGGGCCTGTTGTCCGGACCTCTGGCAGTCTCAATGGGGGTGCCACAGGGTTCAATTCTCGGCCTGACTCTTTTCTCTGTATATATCAATGATGTCGCTCTTGCTGCTGGTGATTCTCTGATCCACCTCTACGCAGATGACACCGTTCTGTATACTTCTGGCCCTTCTTTGGACACTGTGTTAACAAACCTCCAGACGAGCTTCAATGCCATACAACACTCCTTCCGTGGCCTCCAACTGCTCTTAAATGCAAGTTAAACTAAATGCATGCTCTTCAACCGATTTGCTGCTTGCACTCGCCCACCTGACTAGCATCACTACTCTGGACAGTTCTAACTTAGAATATGTGGACAACTACAAATACCTAGGTGTCTGGTTATACTGTAAACCCTCCTTCCAGACTCACATTAAGAATCTCTAATCCAAAATTAAATCTAGAATCGGCTTCCTATTTCGCAATAAAGCCTCCTTCACTTATGCTGCTAAACATACCCTCGTAAAACTGACTATCCTACCAATCCTTGACTTCAGCGATGTCATTTACAAAATAGCCTCCAACACTCTACTCAGCAAATTAGATAGTTATGTAGTCTATTACAGTGCCATCCGTTTTGTCACCAAAGCCTCATATACTACTCACCACTGTGACCTGTATGCTCTCGTTGGCTGGCACTCTTCATATTCGTCGCCAAACCCACTGGCTCCAGGTCATCTATAAGTCTTTCCTAGGTAAAGCCCCGCCTTATCTCAGCTTACTGGTCACCATAGCAACACCCACCCGTAGTACGCACTCCAGCAGGTATATTTCACTGGTCATCCCCAAAGCCAACTCCTCCTTTGGCCGCCTCTCCTTCCAGTATTCTGTTGCAAATGACTGGAACGAATTGCGAGAATCACTGAAGCTGGAGACTTATATCTCCCTCACTAACTTTAAGCATCAGCTGTCAGAGCAGCTTACCGATCATTGCACCTGTACACAGCTCATCTGTAAGGCCACCCAACTACCTCATCCACATATTGTTATTTATTTTTTCTCTTTTGCACCGCAGTATCTCTACTTGCACATCATCATCTGCACATCTATCACTTCAGTGTTAATGCTAAATTGTAATTATTTTGCCTCTATGGCCTTTTTATTGCCTTACCTCCCTAATCTTACTACATTTGCACACACTGTATATAGATTTTTTTCTATTGTGTTATTGACTGTACGTTTGTTTATCCCATGTGTAACTCTGTGTTGTTTTTGTCGCACTGCTTTGCTTTATCTTGGCCAGGTCACAGTTGTAAGTGAGAACTTGTTCTCAACTGGCCTACCTGGTTAAATAGAGGTGAAAAAAAATTACATCTGATATACTGTACTTTACAGTCCCACCAGATTGTCCTGCCTCTCTAACCTCAAGGCTATGGATAAGACACTCTGCATCTAACAGGAAACCTATGTGTGTGTGGGGGGTCAGGTTCAAGGAGGTCTGCTGCAGATCTATCCAGAGGGGAAGAGTGTGGTGGCCAACATAGAACCGCTGTTTGACCGTCTGCTTATCTTCTGGTCCGACCGCAGGAACCCACACGAGGTTAAGCCAGCCTACGCTACACGGTGAGTAACCACTGTGACCACACATGCAGCCACGCACACAAGAAAGGCTATATACGGACACGCTTGGTGCCCAAATTGATGACGTATGTCACGCAGCTGAGAGTCGAGTGGAGACGAACGGATTTGTTTCAGTCAGTCGTCCTGATGAGCCCTTCCCAGCCAGCTAATTTATGCTTGTGGCTAGAAAGTTCAGTGAGAATTCGAAACCTGTCTGCCGAAGTTCTGACTTGGGAGAGTGTTCAGAATCCTTTTTTTGTAGACGTTAATGCCGTAGTTGTACATTTTCGGTGAAAACCATGCTTTACCTGTCATCCTGGCCTGATATTGGCTACGCTATTTAGCTACTTCCCTCTCCTCACTGCCAGACAGCAGTGCTCGTCGAGCGGGAGCAAAGGACATTGTGCGCCTTTGTGTTGTTGTGTTGCCAGCATGCGACACACACTCTCCCCGTTGAGCAGTAGCGTTAGACTGTATCATGGTGACATCCAGATGATTACTACCAATGCAGTATTACAAGTTCTTCTTGTGTAGGCTGCTATTCTACTCTAAGTAAAATCAAGTTGGATGGAACAAATTGGCTACATGAACTCCCTCCAGCGACCATGTGGTACAGCTGCCGAGTGGGAAGCAACTACATAGCACCTCGATACAACACCGTTGCAATGGTCATTTGCACCTGCCTGTCGTCACATTAGCTAATTGGCTTGTCACGGTGACATTCAGATGGTGACCAACACGACAAGTTATATCTCCCTCGCCAATCGAAATAAATATCTCTTTCATTTACAAGTTTGAACTAGCACCATACTGCTGCTGTTGTTGCCAGCATAAATTAGCTAGTTCAGTTCCGAAGGGCATATCAGGATGACTGACTGAACCTATCCACTCGACTCTCAGCTACGTGACATTCGTCATCAGTCTGGGCACAAGGCGTTCCGTATGGCCTCTCCCAACACACACACACACACACACACACACACACACACACACACTGACATAGACTCACACCGGGTCAGATAGGTGATACAGTATGTACGCTTACATAGTCACTGCATGCTCACTGAGACGCACTGTATTCAATCACACACACACAAACACACACACATACACATGTCCCATTGGTACTGTATATAGGGCTACATAGTGGCGAGTTGGTAATCTGCCATCAGTCCTATTTGCCAACATACAATCATTGGATAACAAAATAGACGAGCTACGATCATGGGTATCCTTCCAACGGGACATTAAAAACTGTAATATCTTATGTTTCACCGAGTCGTCTTGGCTGATTGATGTCATGGATAAAATACAGCTGGCAGGGTTTACGCTGAATCGGCAAGATAGAACAGCTGCCTCCGGTGAGACGAGGGGTGGCGGTCTATGTATATTTGTAACAGCTGGTGCACAAAATTTAATATTAAGGAAGTCTCGAGGTTTTGGCCACCTGAGGTAGAGAATCTCATGATAAGCTGTAGACCACATAGCTGTCTATTTACCACCACAAACCGATGCTGGCAGTAAGTCCACACTCAATGAGCTGTATAAGGCCATAAGCAAACAGGAAACGCTCATCCAGAGGCGGCGCTTCTAGTGGCCGGGGACTTAAAGAGGTCAAAGATGTGGTCAGATGACGCAGATGCTAAGCTACAGGACTGTTTTGCTAGCACAGACAAATATGTTACGGGATTCTTCCGATGGCATTGAGAAGTACACCACATCAGTCACTGGCTTCATCCATAAGTGCATTGATGACGTTGTCCCCACAGTGACCGTAGGTACATACCCCAACCGGAAGTCGTGGATTACAGGCAACACGCTCGTTGGATGTGATGGGGCTTACAAACTATTACAGCCCACAAAGGGAAGCACAGCCCAAGCTGCCCAGTGACACGAGCCTACCAGACGAGCTAAATGAATTCTATGCTTGCTTCGAGGCAAGCAACACTGAAGCATGCATGAGAGCATTAGCTGTTCCGGATGACTGTGTGATCACGCTCTCCGTGGCCGATGTGAGTAAGGCCAACATTCAGATGAATTACCAGGACATGTACTCCGAGCATGTGCTGACCAACTGGCAAGTGTCTTCACTGACATTTTCAACCTGTCCCTGACTGAGTCTGTAATACCAACATGTTTCAAACAGACCACCATAGTCCCTGTGCCCAAGAACACTAAGGTAACCTGCCTAAATGACTACTTACCCGTAGCACTCACGTCTGTAGCCATGAAGTGCATTGAAAGGCTGGTGATGGCTCACATCAACACCATTATCCCAGAAACCCTAGACCCACTCCAATTTGCATACCGCCCCAACAGATCCACAGATGATGCAATCTCTATTGCACTCCACACTGCCCTTTCCCACCTGGACAAAAGGAACACCTATGTGAGAATGCTATTCATTGACTACAGCTCAGCGTTCAACACCATAGTGCCCTCAAAGCTCATCACTAAGCTAAGGGCCCTGGGACTAAACACCTCCCTCTGCAACTGGATCCTGGACTTCATGACGGGCCACCCCCAGGTGGTAAGGGTAGGTAACAACACATCTACCATGCTGATCCTCAACACGGGGGCCCCTCAGGGGTGCGTGCTCAGTCCCCTCTTGTACTCCCTGTTCACCCATGACTGCATGACCAGGCACAACTCCAACATCATCATTAAGTTTGCCAGCGACACAACAGTGGTAGGCCTGATCACCGACAAAGATGAGACAGGTCAGAGACCTGGCCACGTGGAACCATAATAACTACCTCTCCCTCAATGTGATCAAGACAAAGGAGATGACTGTGGACTACAGGAAAAGGAGGACCGAGCACGCCCCCATTCTCATTGACAGGGCTGTAGTGGAGCAGGTTGAGAGCTTCAAGTTCCTTGGTGTCCACATCACCAACAAACTATCATATCACCCCTAACGAAAAAATTACATTAAAAAACAATCATGGTCCAAACACACCAAGACAGTCGTGAAGAGGGCATGACAAAGCCTATTCCCCTTCAGGAGACTGAAAAGATTTGGCATGGGTCCTCAGAGCCTCAAAAAGTTATACAGCTGCACCATCAAGAGCATCCTGACTGGTTGCATCACTGCCTGGTATGTCAACTGCTTGGCCTCCGACCATCTGGCACTACAGAGGGTAGTGCGTACGGCCCAGTACATCACCGGGAAGCCAAGCTTCCTGCCATCCAGGATCTCCCTTCAGATGAAGGCCCTAAAAATTGTCAAATACTCCAGCCACCCTAGTCATAGACTGTTTCTCTCTGCTACCGCATGGCAAGCGGTACAGGAGTCTAGGTACAAAAGGCTTCTTAACAGCTTCCACCCCCAAGGCATAAGACTCCTGAACAGCTAATCAAATGGCTACCCAGACTATTTGCATCCCCCCCCCCCCCTCTTTTACGCTGCTGCTGCTACTCTGGTTATTATCTATGCATAGTCGCTTTAACTCTACCTACATGTACATATTACCTCAACTAACCGGTGCCCCCGCACATTGACTCTGTACCGGTACTCCCTCTTTATAGCCTCGCTACTGTTATTTTACTGCTGCTCTTTAACTATTAGTTTTTTACATTTTTTACTTATCTATTTTTTTACTGAACACTTATTTGTTTTAACTGCATTGTTGGTTAAGGGCTTGTTAGTGAGCATTTCACTGTAATGCCTACACCTGTTGTATTCGGCGCATGTGACAAATACATTTCATTTGGAATTGTGCCACATGGTTTGAACATAACCACATCCACTCACCACCCCCACACTTCTTCTCTCTGCTGAGCCCTTACAACCTCTAACCCACTTTACTTCCTTCACACACAGTACAGTATATGTTCACTAAAGGCTCCTAATGTTGTTGGGGAAACGTTTACCTGCTCTATTAAAGGGATACTTTGGATTTGTCAGATGAACTCATGGATACCATTTTTATGTCTCGGTATCCAGCATGAAGGAAGTTGGAGGTAGTTTTGCGACTCAACGCTACTTAGCGTTAGCGTAATGACTGGCAGTCTATGGTATCTACTAGCGTGCGCTAACGCTAGTTAGCAACTTCCTTCAAACTGCACGCAGAGACATACAAATGGTTTCTGCGAGTTCATCTGCCTCTGGAGAAGTAGATAAAGGGCTTCATTGCCAAAATCCCAAAGTATCACTTTAACAGTTTATATATCCACTCTCACTGTTAAGAGAAGTATGAACTCAGACAAAGCTTATTCCTGCGTGATGTTGTGATCTTGCACAAGATTGTTTTCATCTACGTGCTGAATCCTGGAACGCATTAGTCAGAAGAACACCACAAAAATGTGACACGTCATTGGCTTGATTCTAGTTCATTAGTTAGTCCTCTCCTACTCTCCTCTCTGTCTGACAGCTGAGGGGTGAGGTGGGGCTCAGGACAGGAAGAACGTATTTCCTGACTGGGATTGGGTTCAGGGGTGGAGGGAGGGAGGGAGGTAGGGGGGCAGTCGTCGGTTCAATTGCAGCTCTCGGGCTTGAGGGAGAGAGACAGGAATAAACAACACAACCCCACTGAGAAGCCTCACAGGAGAGGCAAGAACCCTCACTTAACCCTCCACTGTCCAAAACCAGCTCTGACTTAACCCTCCACTGCCAATACAGTATACTGTGCATTTGGAAAGTATTCAGACCCTTTGACTTTTTCCACATTCTGTTGCATTACAGCCTTATTCTAAAATAGATTAAATACTTTTTTTCCCTCATCAATCTACACACAATACCCCATAATGACGAAGCAAAAACAGTTTTTTTAGAAATGTTTGCTAATTTATTAAACTGAAATCACATTTGCATAAGTATTCAGACCCTTTACTCAGTACTTTGTTGAAGCCCATTTTGCAGCGATTACAGCCTCAAGTCTTCTTTGGTATGACGCTACAAGCTCGGCACGCCAGTATTTGAGGAGTTTCTCCCATTCTTCTCTGCAGATCCTCTCAAGCTGTGTCAGGTTGGATGGGGAGCGTCACAGCACAGCTATTTTCAGGTCTCGCCAGAGATGTTCGATCGGGTTGAAGTCTGGGCTCTGGCTGGGCCACTCAAGGACATTCAGAGACTTGTCCTGAAAGCCACTCCTGCGTTGTCTTGGCTGTGTGCTTAGAATCGTTGTCCTGTTGGAAGGTGAACTTCACCCCCAGCCTGAGATCCTGAGTGTTCTGGAGCAGGTTTCCATCAAGGATCTCTTTGTACTTTGCTCAATTCATCTTTCCCTTGATCCTGAATAGTCTCCCAGTCCCTGATGCTGAAAAACATCCCCACAGCATGATGCTGCCACCACCATGCTTCATCATAGAGATGGTGCCAGGCTTCCTCCCGATGTGACTCTTGGCATTCAGGCCAAAGAGTTCAATGTTGGTTTTATCAGACCAGAGAATCTTGTTTCTCATGGTGTGAGAGTCCTTTAGGTGCCTTTTTGCAAACTCCAAGCAGACTGTCGTGCCTTTTACTGAGGAGTGGCTTCCGTCTGGACACTCTACCATAAAGGCCTGGCAGGTGGAGTGCTGCGGAGATGGTTATCCTTCTGGAAGGTTCTCCTATCTCCACAGAGAAACTCTGGAGCTCTGTCAGCATAACCATCGGGTTCTTGGTCACCTCCCTGACCAAGGCCCTTTTCCCCCGATTGCTCAGTTTGGTCGGGCGGCCAGCTCTAGGAAGAGTCTTGGTGGTTCCAAACTTCTTCCATTTAAGAATGATGGAGGCCACTGTGTTCTTGGGGACCATCAATGCAGCAGAAATGTTTTGGTCCCTTCCCCAGATCTATGCCTCGACACAATCCTGTCTCGGAGCTCTGCGGACAATTCCTTCAACCTCATGACTTGGTTTTTGATCTGACGTGCACTGTCAACTGTGGGACCTTATATAAACAGGTGTGTGCCTTTCCAAATCATGTCCAATCAATTGAATTTACCACAGGTGGACTCCAATCAAGTTGTAGAAACATCTCAAGGATGATCAATGGAAACAGGAAGCACCTGGACTCAATTTCGAGTCTTATAGCATAGGGTCTGATAACTTATGTAACTTTTTTTATACATTTGCAAAAAACTGTTTTCGCTTCGTCTTTATGGGGTATTGTGTGTAGATTGATGAGGGAATTTTTTTAATTTAATCCATAAGAGAAAAGGCTATAACGTAACAAAATGTGGAAAAAGTCAAGGTGTTTGAATACTTTCCGAATGCGCTGTATAGCACAACCCTCTCCTACTCTGTACTGTACTATACTGTACTGAATTGGTCTGTACTTCCTCCTGAGCTGAGAATCTCTGTTGTCAGTCTGATCAGATCTGTGTGTTACAGCTATGCCATCACTGTCTGGTACTTTGATGCCAAGGAGCGGGCCGAGGCCAAAGAGAAGTACAGATTGGGTGAGTTACAGTTCTGAATGTCTGACTTACATGCCTGAAACGGTTTATGCACTTTGTACAGTCCATTTTTCAAAAAGTATTCAGACTCGTCTCCTCTGCCATTTCTTGTGTCCATAGCAACCGGGCAGAAAGGTGTTCAAGTGCCCGTCACTCAAAACAACAAAACCTAAATCTCGTCCAATCCCCCCCTCCCCCTGAGTGCTTTCTGGATGTGCATGTGCCTACCTGTGCTGCTATTGGACATTTTATTCTGAGGGGGGGCGCTGTAAACCCAGCAGGCCCTGCCCACTCTGTCAGTCATCTGAAACAGCTCTTGATTGGCTGTGAGGAAATACGGCAGCATCTGATTGGGCGGTTGAAGGAAAGGGGGCGGAGATGGAACACGGGGAATCAGTTGGTGAGAAGAGCGAGGCAGGGTCAGACAAACTCAGGTGGCATAAGGGCCGAACAGGATAAAGATGACTCCTCTTCATCAGAGAAGTCAAAAAATCATTTGAGACAAGAAACCGATTGGACAGGTTCTTGTTTTTCAGTTTTTGCCCTTTCAATAATCATCGCTGTTATATTATAATCAGAAAGCAATCTTCTCTGCTCAGCTCAGTCAAAAGATAAGGGTATTTTGTCCAATCAGAAAGCAGGCCTAAGGAGACAGGAGCACCCTCTGTAGGGTCGGAGGAAAACGATTGCATCCGGTTTTCAGGGGAAATGGAAAGAGAGCCTGTGACGCGACTTCCACTTTTGGACGTTAACAATCTTAACTCCTCCTCCAAATTTACTACATTGGTTCAACAGTGCAGAAGATATCCTCCCCCAACATTTGTTTTGTTCTCTCATCAGGACAGTTAGGGAAATGTGTTTGGAGGTCCTGACCATCACACACATCGTGACACATCCAGCATGTTGCCTCAGCTACATCCAGCCATCAATCAACAACGCTCCGTTAAAGAGGAAGTGACCTCACAGGAAATGGTCCTTTACATATCATACAGTAGGGTGGCATTCAGCTCTCCCAGCAGTCATGTTGTTGGAGAAACTTGTAGGGTAGCCACCTGCCACCAGTGTACAGAGAAGACTGAAGACTCTCTTTAACGCAGAGAAGCATGAAGATTCTCTTTTAACTCGACTTTTAACTCAACTAGTCAACAGATAAAGTGCTTTCACAGCCTCATCAATAATGTTTGTTTGTTCATGCGACAGTCGGTGAGAAACATACTGAAGAATCTACGGAGTGTGTAATGTCGGAAAGCAATGTAACAATTCCAAGAGCGTGTTTTTGTTTGTGAAATGTTTTGAAGACAGCACCTACACAAAGCTCACACAGACGCTTCCATAAAAACACTGGAACCTGTGAAAGCCGTCGGTAGGAATGTCGAAACAGGGTTTGCTGAATGTTATAGGGTGTATTCTGTTGACGTGTATAGGACTGTGTGTATCTGTGTACGTGCGTGAGGGAGTGTAAGAAAATGTACTGTACAAGCAAACCTGTTACTAGTACTTTAGTGGTCCCAAATGCACCTGTAAGCCCTACCGGTACTTGTACCAAGACTAGAGGCTGCATCAGCACTATCAACACCTACAGTGCATTCTGGTCTACTCAATCATACAATAGATTAGACACGGTTTACCACAACATCTGAATCTAACCTAACCCAAAACCTCAGTCAACCTTGTTCCACAGAAGCAAATGTTAATGCGCAGAAGGGTCTGTGTGAAACTACTGCAGGGTGTGTGTGTGTTGGTTTAACTGTACTTGTGGGGACCAGAAGTCTCCACAAGAATAGTAAACAAACAGAAATTTGACCAATTGGGGACATTTTGTTAGTCCCCATGAGTATAGTTCTATGGGGTTTAGGGTTAAGGTTAAAATGAGGGTTAGGATTATGGTTAGGGGTTAAGGTTGGGTTTTGGGGTTAGGTTTGGGAAAATAGGATTTTGAAAGGGAATCGTGTGTGTGTGTGTGTGTGTGTGTGTGTGTGTGTGTGTGTGTGTGTGTGTGTGTGTGTGTGTGTGTGTGTGTGTGTGTGTGTGTGTGTGTTACAGACTGGGTAAGAGAAGTAAAAAATATCACTTTTCAGAAATGCTATCTGTAAATGATAACAATGGCAATTTTGAAAATGCTTTTATGCTGTGGATAATAAGGTTATTGAGATGCAATAGTAACTAAAACAATGAGAACAAAAAAAGTTGCCTCATTTTTTTCAGAATTTTGCAGTATTTAATTAAAATGTGTTTTTGTATAAGAAGACTTGTTTTTTTGCCTTCTTGAATATGGAGTACTGCTTTCTGATTCTGGACAGAGTCACTGATATCACACAGAGCATGGACCTTCACTGTGGACGTTCAGGGGAATTATGGATGCTATTTATATACACACACACACACACACACACACACACACACACACACACACACACACACACACACACACTGAGACCATACAGTAAGAAATCCACTCTCTCTAACTACAATCATGCAGCCATTTCCTCTCCCAGACCTGTCTCAGCAGGAGTGAGGGAAGAATAGGGAGGTATAACGATGGCACGAATGGCAAGAAACAGAGAGAGGAATATAAAACTGTGGTAAGGTTGGCAGATTGCATGTCACTAAAGAGTTGAGATTACAATGTGGTCACACATTGTAATCACACATTGTTTTGAAGAACGGAATGAACTCTAGGGTTCCATTCCAAATGACACCCTATTCCCTATACAGTGCACTATTTTTGACCAGTAGTGCACAAAGGGAATAGTGTGCCATTTGGGACGTAGTCTATGAGATCCCCTTAATCTGCCCCTCCCCATATACTAACCCCATTCCTGCTCGTCTCTAGTACCTCTTTTCATAACCCCGATGCTCATAGCCTCAGCCCCCTTTACGTAACCATATCACGTATCTACCAACACGGCTGCTACAGTATGTGCCAACATAAATCCATTCACACACACACAAAGATGCACACACGGAGAGAGACACACACACACCCACACATAATTTGAAAGATTAACACAGCCACACAAATGCACACAAATGGTCCTAGTGCCTCTCACTTCTCGTCTGGAAAGAAACTTCATTCACATCCACTTATTTTTCTGCTCACGCCTGGAGCCAGTCCAGAAGTATATAGTCACCACACAAGCACTTCTTCTGATAACCACAACTGCACAGTGTTCAGGGCCCCATCTCCCAAAGCGTCTCAGAGTAGGAGTGCTGATCTAGGATCAGTTTAGCCTTTAAGATCAGTTTATAATCTCATTAATATGATCCTAGATCAGCACTCCTACTCTGAGGTGCTTTGTGGATATGGTCCCAGACATCCAGACCAGTAGGCTGCCTTGTTGAATGGACTGTTCCTGTTGGAATAATACCGTGGTGTATTGCCCTTCAATTATCACAGTATAAAAGCATTTACATTTTAAAAGTGTGATCAGAATAAATTAAAACCCTGGCATCTTCTCATTTACAGAATTTAGCAGTTGCTCTAATCCAGAGCGATTTACAGTAGTAAGGACATTTTTTAATACTAGTCCTCCATGGGAATCGAAAGCCACAACCCTGGCATTGCAAGTGCCATGCTCTACCAAGTGAGCCACACAGGACACCTATTTAGTCTAACCCAGGATATTGACTGCTGAGAGGTCTAGGTATGTTCTGTACTGGAGCACACTTCTGCCATTGACTTCAACTAAAGAGGTTCTCCCACCTAAAGCTTTCACCTACTTCATATGTTCATTCCATTACTTTTGGTTTCTAATCAGATTTCCTCCAGTCCCTAGCCCTGCACATTATTCAGGTAAACACTAAAACTGATCTTAAAACTGGTGTGTGTGTGTGTGTGTGTGTGTCCAGCATGGTCAGTAGTAGGGTGGCGTGACTGAGACCAGAGTGTCAGCTGCTCATCACATCAAAGGGTTGTTGGCCTTCCTGAAAGCCCCTTGTTAACAAACACACACACACACACACCCTTGTTCCTGAGAACCCCCATCTGCCTCCCCGTGCTCCTCACGCTAAACAATTGTCAGGTAGGGCGGGCATGGTCGGTCGGTGTCCCCAAGGACTGCAGGGAGACAAAGGGCCCACCGCACAGAGAGACCGACAGGAAGAGGTCCCCCACTTCTCCTACAGTGACCAGTCACACATGCATGCACACACACATCCAAAAGCAGCTGTAAGCTACACAGTCATTGACACATACAGTGCCTTCAGAAAGTATTCACACCCCTTTACTTTTTCAAAAACAATGTTGTGTTACAAAGAGAGAGAAACATTTATTTAATCCTCTTTTTTTTCAACAATCTACCCAAAATACTATGTAATGTCAAAGTGGAAGAAAAATTCTAGCAATTGTAAAAAAAAATGTTTTTAATAAAACAAATATATCTTGATTAGATAAGTATTCGACCCCAAATTACCTTTGGCAGCGATTACAGCTGTGAGTCTTTCTGGATAAGTCTCTAAGATCTTTGCACACCTGGATTGTACAATATTTACACATTATTTATATTTTTTTAATCTTCAAGCTCTGTCAAGTTGATTTTGACCATTGCTAGACAGACATCTTCAAGTCTTGCCATAGATTTTCAAGACAATTTAAGTCGAAACTGTAACTAGGTCACTTAGGAACATTCAATGTTGTCTTGGTAAGCAACTCCAGTGTATATTTGACCTTGTGTTATAGGTTATTGTCCTGCTGAAAGGTGAATTTGTCTCCCAGTATCTGGTGGAAAGCAGATTGAACCGGGTTTTCCTCTAGGACTTTGCCTGTGCTTAACTCTATTCAGTTTCTTTTTATCTTTAAAAAAGTCCTTAGTACTTGCCGATAACAAGCATACCCATAACATGATGCAGCCACCACCATGCTTTAAAATACATACATAACGCTTTGTATTCAGGACATGAAGTTAATTTCTTTTTTGCACTTTTACTTTAGTGCATTATTGCAAACAGGATGCATGTTTTGGAATATTTGTATTCTGTACATGTTTCCTTCCTTGCACTGTCATTTTGGTTAGTATTGTGGAGTAACTACAATGTTGTAACTGTTTTAAAGTCACCATTGGCCTCATGGTTAAATCTCTGAAAGGTTTCCTTCCTTTCCGGCAACTGAGTTATGAAGGATACCTTTGTCTTTGTAGTGACTGGGTGTATTGATACACCATCCAAAGTGTAATTAATAACATCACCATGCTCAAAGGGATATTCAATGTCTTTTTAATTTTTTTTTACATCTACCAATAGTTGCCCTTGCGAGGCATTGGAAAACCTCCATGGTCTTTGTGCTTGAGTCTGTTTGAAATGTACTGCTCGACTGAGGGACCTTACAGATAATGTATGTGTGGGGTACAGAGATGAGGTAGTCACTCAAAAATCATGTTAAAAACTTATGGCACGTAGAGTGAGTCCATGCAATTTATGTGATGTAAGCAAATTATTACTCCTGGACTTATTTAGGCTTGCCATAACAAAGGGACTGAATATGTATTGACTCAAGACATTTTGGCTTTTCATCTTTAATTCATTTGTAAAAAATAAATAAAAATACTGACATTATGGGGTATTGTGTGTAGACCAGTGACAAAAAAAAATCTACATTTAATCAAGTTTAAATCCAGGCTGTAACAAAACAAAATGTGGAACAAGGGGTGTGAATACTTTCTGAAGGCACTTTACACGGCCTTGCATAGGTTCAAATGCAGAACATTCACACCCCTAACATCAACACTTCTGTAACATATTTAGAGTCAGAGATTCTAAGCACATTTATAAAGCCTATCCAAACACAAACCAACTAGAAACTAAAAAGCATTACCGTAGAGGCATAACTTTACAAAAACATTGGAAATGTTGTTAAACAAAAAACACTGATAACCAAATTCAACACATAACTTCTCACTACAATTGACCACATTTCGTCTCAATCAGAATGCATGGTCCCCAAAATGGTTGCCCACATGTGCGTAACAGCCGGGCACAGCAATAAAGCAGCACAGACTCTACACTGAACCTTCTGGAAAAAGCTTCACCGTGTCCAAGGGTTGTTTTTATACCTTTTACATGTTCCCCACTAATTAGGGTCCTAGGAGAAACCATGACACACAAACAATTTCAAACCCTAAAACTGTTTAGTTGGCCCTATGATAATGGAATCCATGTTGTAGTCTAGCGATGCCCTCTGGTGGCTAAATGCGCTAAACACAAGGTGCTTGTAAAGTAGAAGGTTAACAGGATGCGCCTAGAGAGGAAATCTGGTAGTCAAGGAGAAACAGCCTACGTTAAACATTTACAAAATAAAATACACATGTCATAAAGGAAGAATATGTCACGGTTTATTTTACAATAACAAACGCTGGACGGCGCTACAATAATATGTTTGCACGGGGACACCGCCTCCTTCCGTGTGTCGTTTGCAGTGTGAAGGTTCACAGGGCGTGCAAAGGTCGTGTTGTGTTTTTAGCGAGCTATGGCTGCCTTGAGTTGGTTTACGCGCAGACAGCTGCCGCGGATTGTAAATCGGTTCGCCTGGGTTGTGAAGCACGTCAGACCTCAGTACCTCGGGGGACTGCCGGTGAGGAGAGTCCACGGGTCTTCGCGGAAATGGGTGGCTGAGAAGGGGCCATGGGGCAAGGCTCGGATGCCAGAGTATCATCTGACAGAACTCGATAAGGCGGATGCCTTGGTAAGTTGAAAGTGAGAGTAAAGTCTTGCCATTCTAGGAAATCATGTTCGACTTGATTCACCTTTTTGCTTTTCCAAATGACTTGATTATACTCCTGCATTAGAGAAATTATCTGTGCGTGCTGACATGAACCACCTTTCTAAATCACTGGTATTTTTGTTTTGCTCTGCAGATGCTGAAAAAGTCCCACGAAACTGGTAACTGCACATTTAGATTAGGAAGAGGTTGAAAGACGTAGACTATTTATTGAATTACTTTGCTATGCATTTTGCTAGAATTCCTGTTGGCCCAGTTAGACCAGTTATTGTAGTGAAATAAGATTTACATGCATTAGTAGGCTATGTGTTTTACACATCTGAATCCAGAAACATGAGCAATCTGGGAAAAGCTCCTGACTGCAAACACTGGTAGGGTTAGAGAAAGAGGTGAGGGGTTGTTTTCAGACTGGGCTGTAAGCTCCGTGTTGTTCTGTTCTAGGGTTCCTGTCTTGGTTTCGGAACGGACTCCTGGCCACCGGGATCGGGGTCATCGCTTTCGTCCAGAGTGATGTGGGACGAGAGGCAGGATATGGTAAGGAGACTAGGAGGGCCAGGAGTGTGGTTCTATTCTATTGGAGAAAAGCTTAATTATGAGGGGAAAAAAACTTAAGGTTACTGAAACACACCCATTATAAACACAAGTTACTTCTTTAGGTCATCAGTCTTTCCACCTCTCTCTCTCTCGCTCTCCCCCCACCCCCAGCCTTCTTCATCCTGGGTGGTGTGTGTGTATCGTTCGGCGGGGCGTCCTACGTGGGCAGCCTGTTTTCGCTGAGGAGGATGATGCTTCTCTCCCTGCCAGCGGTGCTGCTGAACGTTGCCGTGGTGAGCAGCATCGCCCTCTTCTGGCTGTGTGCGGTATCTCTCTACATCGGACGCCTGGAGGTGGAGATTATACATGAGGAGGACGAGGACGATGACGGAGCGGAGTGCCCAGACTGTCGGGACCGCGGCAACCACTCGCATGGCAACAGGCACCACGGCAGCAACAAAGGCCAAGACAAGTAGAGAGTGTGAGTGGCAAAGGTGACGAGGTGTGTGTGTGAGTGAGACAGAGAGAGGACTGAGAGGAAGTGTGTATGACATTCAAATTCATAATATCAATGTTAGATTATTTTAATTTAGTTTTATTTTGCACACACACTCTGTGAGAGTGCCTGGTTTGAGTATATTTACTCCTGGTAATGTTTACTTTATGAATCAAAGTGCCCTGTACAATTCCTAAGCCATACTCTGAGCCAACTCATGCTGTGTTCACCTAAATATGGTTTTGATTGATGTAATTTTTTTAATCAGTTTATTCTATATTTATACAAAGGACTACTTGGATTCTCTGTAGTAATCCATGCTGGTGATGTAGAATATAAAGGACTACTTGGATTCTCTGTAGTAATCCATGCTGGTGATGTAGAATATAAAGGACTACTTGGATTCTCTGTAGTAATCCATGCTGGTGATGTAGAATATAAAGGACTACTTGGATTCTCTGTAGTAATCCATGCTGGTGATGTAGAATATAAAGGACTACTTGGATTCTCTGTAGTAATCCATGCTGGTGATGTAGAATATAAAGGACTACTTGGATTCTCTGTAGTAATCCATGCTGGTGATGTAGAATATAAAGGACTACTTGGATTCTCTGTAGTAATCCATGCTGGTGATGTATAATGAGATGTAGTCCATGTTGCGGTGTTGAATGGATGAACTAGCCATATGTGAATTTGCGATATAGGGTATAAATACTATAGGTAAGTAATTAGCAATGGTCTATCCTTGTGTAATCGATTTTCTCTGTGTGTAAAAGTCTGTGGGTTTTTCTTCTGTGTTCTGTTATTTTAGATTGCAAAGTTTATTTTAAAGGCTTTGACTTATGTTTTTTTCCAAAGGGTTTTGTGATTCATATAGTTTTGTCACAAAGCAAATGACAAAAAAAAAAAAAACATGGCAAAGTGCTATAAGTTATAATATTTAATTTAAACATGTTCAATGCTATCTTGATAGTCGATTTCTATAGAGTAGTTTAACTGTAAAGTAACGTTATTTCATACCTTTACTCAGTCGAGGATTGAAAGCTGGAGCCACAACTTAATCAAAATACCACCATGAACCTTTTGGAGAGATTTTAGTGAGAAGCTATAATATTTGTATAACCCGTGTGTTTGTGTGAGATGATGGAGTACATTTACAGTGCATTCGGAAAGTATTCAGACCCCTTTTTTCCCACATTTTGTTACATTATAGCCTTATTCTAAAATTGATTAAATTTTTTTTTAACCACCTTTGGCAGCGATTACAGCATCAAGTATTCTTGGGTATGACGCTATAAGCTTGGCAAACCTGTTTTTGGGGAGTTTCTCATTCTTCTCTGCAGATCCTCAAGCTCTGTCAGGTTGGATGGGGAGCGTCACTGCACAGCTATTTTCAGGTCTCGCCCGAGATGTTAGATCCAGGCTCTGGCGGTGCCACTCAAGGACATTCGGAGACTTGTCCCGAAGCCACTCCTGCATTGTCCTGGCTGTGTGCTTAGGGTCATTCTCCTGTTGGAACCTTTGCCCCAGTCTGAGGTCCTGATTGCTCTGGAGCAGGTTTTCATCAAGGATCTCTCTCTAGTTTGCTCTGTTCATCTTTCTGTCGATCCTGACTAGTCTCCCAGTCCCTGCCGCTGAAAAACATCCCCACAGCATGATGCTGCCACCACCATGCTTCATCGTAGGGATGGTGCCAGGTTTCCTCCAGATGTGACACTTGGCATTCAGGCCAAAGAGTTCAATCTTGGTTTCATCAGGCGAGAAAATCTTGTTTGTCATGGTTTGAGAGTCCTTTAGGTGCCTTTTGGCAAACTCCAAGTGGGCTGTCATGTACCTTTTACTGAGGAGTGGCTTCCGTCTGGCCACTCTACCATAAAGGCCTGATTGGTAGAGTGAGATGGTTGTCCTTCTGGAAGGTTCTCCCATCTCCACAGAGGAGCTCTGTCAGAGTGATCATCGGGTTCTTGGTCACCTCCCTGACCAAGGCCCTTCTCCCCCGATTGCTCAGTTTGGCCGGATGACCAGCTCTAGGAAGACTCTTGGTGGTTCGAAACTTCTTACATTTAAGAACGATGGAGGCTACTGTGTTTTTGGGGACTTTCAATGCTGCAGACAATTTTTTTGGTACCTTTTCCCAGATCTTTTCCTCGACACAATCCTGTCTCAAAGCTCTATGGACAATTCCTTCGACTTCATGGCTTGGTTTTTGCTCTGACATGCACTGTCAACTGTGGGACCTTTATATAGACATGTGTGTGCCTTTCTAAATCATGTCCAATCAATTTAATTTACCACAGGTGGACTCCAAGTTGTAGAAACATCTCAAGGATGATCAATGGGAACAGGATGCACCTGAGCTCAATTTTGAGTCTAGTAGCAATGGGTCTGAATACTTACGAAAATAATTGTTTTCAGTTTTTATACATTGCAAAACATTTTTTAACTGTTTTTGTGTTATATTATGTGTAGATTGACAAGGAAATGTTAGCATGTATCCATTTTAGAATCAGGCTGTAACGTAACAAAATGTGGAAAAAGTCAACAAGTTTGAATACTTTCCGAATGCACTGTAGGTATGGTTAGCCTCTAGCCTGATCCACCATCCTGACCTGACCGCTGCGCTACAGAACATTAGCATGCGAGACCTGGATGGTGGAACGAGGCAAGTTAGTCACTGGGTCAGAGA
This sequence comes from Salmo salar, assembly GCF_965601325.2. Taxonomy (NCBI): domain Eukaryota; kingdom Metazoa; phylum Chordata; class Actinopteri; order Salmoniformes; family Salmonidae; genus Salmo; species Salmo salar. The sequence continues at coordinate 48,618,165 of NC_138310.1, read as the reverse complement.
TAATCTGTATGGAGTTGCAGTGTGATGTATTTGATTTCTGCATGGCCTTCAGTACAACTTACTGTATATCATTAGACTTTATGTATGAATATGTACATAAACACAGTTACAAAATCAAACTGGTGTTGTGTGTTTGACCCCTACGTGAAAAGACTAATGTATGTTTGTGGTCAATACTTAAAGGTGCTTTGCAGGATTTCTTGAATTTTTGCATTGTAATTTCAGGAAATGTCCATAATATATTTTGCGCTAATAGTGGAATGATTGTTTTTCACAATATTACTTACCCACCGGTATTGTGATTGGCTGTGATATTCGCCTATTGATTACTCCCTCCGGAGCGGCATCTGTTGTCAAAATGGGGAAGCTGTTCTGACTTTGTGGCTGCGTTATATAGTGGAAATCGCTCTGTAATTTCCTTGGTTGATAAAATTCTACACTGTTCGCTCAATTTCAGTTTATGTGCGAAAACAAGCACTGAATAGAGTAGGGAATCATTGTACCATCTAAATTGCTGTGAAATTATAACACCTTTTAAAGAGATCAGAATTTTGCACAATCAAATGTAGGCTTATCTAGATGTGACACCATAGAAATGGAGTGAGAATATGAAATCAAAATGGCTGACATTCCCTTCATTTAAAATCGTGTTGTCGTTCGTTTCACTCAACCAAGCATTGATGCCATGTATTCCTCCATCCTCCTCTCTGGGTACACTACACACAGAGCAGCACCTCAGTGCTGTCTGGATAACACAGGGAGGGTGATGATAGTGATCACTTAATAGGTTACTGCCCAGGTGTGGGTTATCTCTCTCATCCATCGATTGATTCACTGGAGAGGTGAGAAGGTTTGGGTCGAGGCATGAGCTGCTGAGACTCCTCTCTGTCCTGAGGTCAGATGCCCATCCGCTTTTTCGATTAATCCCACTTTTTCTCTCTCTATATCAGTCTGTGTCACTCAGGTAAACTCCAGTGCATCTTACTAACCATCCCTCTCCTCTTTCCCTCTCTCTCTCTCTCTCTCTCTCTCCACCCCCCCACCACTCCAACCCAGGCGTTTTGGCGCAGTTTGTTTCTCATGCAGGGTGTGTCTGGGTGCTGCATCCTGCCCCCCCCCCCCCCATCCCCTCCTCCTCGGGTGCGTCTGACTGCGCAGGCGGCTCTGTTTGGCATGCAGGCGGCTCCTGGGGCCTGGCGCGTCTAAAGGGCATGGCTACCCAGCAACACGCGCCCACACTGACAAACACCCGGACCATGGACTGACTCACAACACCCATCACCAACCCACCTCACGGCACCATGGCAGGTTATAGATGAGCATATTACCCTCCCCTCACAATCTGGACAGAATAGAGGAGGGGAGAGGGATGGGGCTGCAGCAGTGAAAGACTGAGTGGAACAGGCGGTGTGGATGGGGATGGAGAGATTGAAGGAGGAGGGTTAATAGTGTAAAGGAGAGGTGGTACGGGTGGTGTAGTTGGGGATAGGATGGAGGGAGGAGAGGGGATGTAAAGGAACCTTCAGTTCTCACTCAAATATTTCCCCTAATGTTTTCAGTTTCAGTGGCAGGCCCATGTGCAAAGGTATTTCCCTAGAGACTGCCCTTCCATTCAGGGGCTGAGATAACAGAGCATTCGGGAGGTATTTAAACTCCTTGACTTTTTCAAATTTTACAGCCTTGTTCTAAAAATGATTAAATAAAATGTTTCCCTCAATCTACACACAATACCCCATAATGACAAAGCGAAAATAACTTCATTGGACTCTGTAAACTGGAAACCATATATCCTGAGGCTGCATTTATTGTAGCTGGGGATTTTAACAAAGCTAATCTGAAAACAAATTTGATCAGCATATTGAATTCGCGACCTGGGCTGGCAGCATTCTGGATCATTGCTACTCTAACTTCCGCGACGCATACAAAGCTCTCCCTCACCCTCCTTTTGGCAAATCTGACCATGACTCCATTTTGTTGCTCCCATATAGACAGAAACTAAAACAGGAAACGCCCGTGCTCAGGTCTGTTTAACGCTGGTCCGACCAATCGGATTTCACACTTCAAGATTGCTTCGATCACGTGGACTGGGATATGTTCCGGATAGCCTCAGAGCGAGTTTATTAGCAAGTGAGCGAGTTTGGTTGAGAGAATATATTAGCAAGTGCATCGGTGATGTTGTACCCACGGTGACTATTAAAACCTTCAGAAACCGTGGATTGATGGCAGCATTCGCGCAATACTGAAAGCGTGTACAACTGCTTTTAATTATGGCAAGGCGGCCGGAAACATGACCGAATACAAACAGTTATTCCATCCGCAAGGCAATCAAACAAGCTAAGCGTCAGTATAGAGACAAAGTAGAGTCGCAATTCAACGGCTCAGACACAAGACGTATTTGGCCGGGTCTACAGTCAATCACGGATTACAAAAAGAAAACCAGCCCCGTCACGGCCAACGTGAGTAAGACATTTAAATGTGTTAACCCTCGCAAGGCTGCCGGCCCAGACGGCATCCTTAGCCGCGTCCTCAGAGCATGCGCAGACCAGCTGGCTGGTGTGTTTACGGACATATTCAATCATTCCCTATCCCAGTCTGCTGTCCCCACATGCTTCAAGAGGGCCACCATTGTTCCTGTTCCCAAGAAAGCTATGGTAACTGAGATAAACGACTATCGCCCCGTAGCACTCACTTCCGTCATCATGAAGTGCTTTGAGAGACTAGTCAAGGATCATATCACTTCCACCCTACCTGACACACTAGACCCACTCTAATTTGCTTACCACCCCAATAGATCCACAGACGACTCAATCGCAATCACGCTGCACACTGCCCTAACCCATCTGGACAAGAGGAATACGTATGTAAGAATGCTGTTCATCGATTACAGCTCAGCATTTAACACCATAGTACCCTCCAAACTCATCACTAAGCTCGAGACCCTGGGTCTCGACCCCGCCCTGTGTAACTGGATCCTGGACTTTGACGGGCCGCCCCCAGGTAGTGAGGGTAGGAAACAACATCCTCAACACTGGGTGGCCCCACAAGGGTGCGTTCTCAGCTCTCTCCTGTACTCCTTGTTCACCCATGACTGCGTGGCCATGCACACCTCCAACTCAATCATCAAGTTTGCAGACAACACTACAGTGGTAGGCTTGATTACCAACAACGACGAATAATAGTGAAGACATCAAACTATGAAATAACACACATGGAATCATGTAGTAACAAATGTTTTTTAAACAAATAGATTTTTAATTTTAGATTCTTCAAAGTAGCCACCTTTTGCCTTGATGACAGCTTTGCACACTCTTGGAATTCTCTCAACCAGCTTCACCTGGAATGCTTTTCCAACAGTCTTGAATGAGTTCCCACATATTCTGAGCACTTGTTGGCTGTTTTTCCTTCACTCTGCGGTCCTACGTATCTGAAAACATCTCAATTGGGTTGAGGTCGGGTGATTGTGGAGGCCAGGTCATCTGATGCAGCACTCCATATCTCTCCTTCTTGGTAAAATAGCCCTTACACAGCCTGGAGGTGTGTTGGGCCATTGTCCAGTTGAAAAACAAATGACAGTCCCACTAAGCGCAAACCAAATGGGATGGTGTATCGCTGCAGAATGCTGTGGTAGCCATGCTGGTTAAGAGTGCCTTGAATTCAAAATAAATCACAGTGTCACCAGCAAAGCACCATCACACCTCCACCTCCATGCTTCACAGTGGGAACCACACATGCGGAGATCATCCATTCACCTGCTCGGTGTCTCACAAAGACACAGCGGTTGGAACCAAAAATCTCAAATTTGGACTCACCAGACCAATGGACATAGTTCCATTGGTCTAATGTCCATTGCTCGTGTTTCTTGGCCCAAGCAAGTATCTTCTTCTTATTGGTGTCCTTTAGTAGTGGTTTCTTTGCAGCAATTCGACCATGAAGGCCTGATTCACACAGTCTCCTCTGAACAGTTGATGTTGAGATGTGTCTGTTATTTGAACTCTGTGAAGCATATATTTGGGCTGCAATCTGAGGTACCGTTAATTGCCAGTTTCTGAGGCTGGTAACTCTAATGAACTTAACCTCTGCAGCAGAGGTAACTCTGGGTCTTCATTTCCTGTGGCATTCCTCGTGAGAGCCAGTTTCATCATAGCGCTTGATGGTTTTTGCGAAAGCACTTGAAGAAACTTTCAAAATTCTTGAAATTTTCCAGATTGACTGACCTTCATGTCTTAAAGTAATGATGGACTGTTGTTTCTCTTTGATTATTTGAGATGTTCTTGCCATAATATGGACTTCGTCTTTTACCAAATAGGGCTATCTTCTGTATACCCCCCTACCTTGTCACAACACAACTGATTGGCTCAAAAGCATTAAGGAAAGAAATTCCACAAATTAACTTTTAACAAGGCACACCTGTTATTTGAAATGCATTCCAGGTGACTACCTCATGAAGCTGGATGAGAGAGTGCCAAGAGTGTGCAAAGCTGTGATCAAGGCTGGCTAATTTGAAGAATCTGAAATATAAAATATATTTTGATTTGTTTAACACTTTCATAGTTTTGATATTTTCATTATTATTCTGCAATGTAGAAAACAGTAAAAATGAAGAAAAACCCTTGAATGAGTAGGTGTCTCCAAACTTTTGACTGGTACTGTAAATATTCATACCCTTTGCTATGAGACTCGAAATTAAGCTCAGGTGCTTCCTGTTTCCATTAATCATCCTTCAGATGTTTTTGCAACTTGATTGGAGTCCACCTGTCGTAAATTCAATTGATTGGATATGATTTGGAAAGGCACACACCTGTCTATATAAAGTCCCACAGTTGACGGTACATGTCAGAGCAAAAACCAAGCCATGAGGTCGAAGGAATTGTCCGTAGAGCTTCGAGACAGGATTGTGTCGAGGCACAGATCTGGGGAAGGGTACCAAAACATGTCTGCAGTATTGAAGGTCCCCAAGAACACAGTGGCCTCCATCATTCTTAAATGGAAGAAGTTTGGAAACACCAAGACTCTTCCTAAAGCTGGCTTTCCGGCCAAACTGAGCAATCGGGAGAGAATGGCCTTGGTCAGGGAGGTGTCCAAGAACCCGAAGAGCTCCAGAGTACCTCTGTGGAAATGGGATAACCTTCCAGAAGGATAAATATTTCTGCAGCACTCCACCAATCAGGCCTTTATTATAGAGTGGTCAGACGGAAGCCACTCCTCAGTAAAAGGCACAGGACAGCCCGCTTGGAGTTTGCCGAAAGGCACCTAAAGGACTCTCAGACCATGAGAAACAAGATTCTCTGGTCTGATGAAACCAAGATTGAACTATTTGGCCTGAATGCCAACATCACATCTGGAGGAAACCTGGCACCATCCCATGGCTTCAGGACTAGTCTCTGAATGTCCTTGAGTGGCCCAGCCAGAGCCCGGACTTGAACCCGATCGAACATCTCTGGAGAGACCTGACAGAGCTTGAGAGCATATGCAGAGAAGAATGGGACAAACTCCCCAAACACAGGTGTGCCAAGCATACCCAAGAAGCTGTAATCACTGCCAAAAGTGCATCAAGAAAGTACTGAGTAAAGGGTCTGAGTACTTACATAAATGTGATATTTAAATGTTTGCTTTGTCATTATGGGGTATTGTGTGTAGATTGATGAGAGAAAAAAAAATATTTCATCCATTTTAGAATAAGGCTGTAACGTAACAAAATGTGGAAAAAGTCAAGGGTTGTGAATACTTTCCGAATGCACTGTAAGCCTTCAAAGTCCCTGACAGACAGACAGCCAGGGCATAGAGTTGAGGAGAGACGCCCATGTCCCCACAAACCCACAGTCCCTATCTGAGATGTAGAGACACACCTTTACACCCACCATGGAACAGGCTATCAGCTGAAGAACTCACACCTGAGAAAAGAAGAGATAGAGGAACCTGAGGTCATTTCTGAACTCTCTTTACACACACACACACACACACACACACACACACACACACACACACACACACACGCACACGCACACAGCAGACGTGCACATAAACACACACGGCAGACACACGCACGTACACTCAAATGTTCTCCCCAACAACTGCTCTTGTTTAGTATGCACTTCCTTTGGTCTTGAGGAGGAATGATCCTCACTCTAATGAACTGGGGCCTGCCACTTGAATGTAAAACAAGATTTAACCCGTCTTCAATGTCAGAGCCCCTCCCTAGGGCTGCCTGGAACAACACAACACCCGCTCTGGAACATACGCACGTACGACCCCTCGGTAACACACACACGCTCGCATACGCACACACAGATACACCGGCCATTCAAACAACACACTCTATGCATACACACGGCCTCAGGCAGACAGACACGCACTCACACACACAAACACTTCCTCAGTCACACACATGCACGTGCACACACACACACCCTTTGTCTATATCTTCCGAGCTATTACTTAGAGAGCTTTGGCTCATAAACCTGGATATATACTGTCTAATGGGCATGTTCCATCTGCACCACATCAGGCCATGGACACTCAAACCTGGTCCACAGGGACCAATTTGGATGATGGATATTACATCAGGTACTTTTTCATTAATATTGTTGTGTGGGCAGGTGTACAGTACCAGTCAAAAGTTTGGACACACCTACTCATTCAAGGGTTTTTCTTTATTTGTACAATTTTCTACATTGTAGAATAATAGTGAAGACATCAAAACTATGAAATAACACATATGGAATCATGTAGTAACCAAAAAAGTGTTAAACAAATAGATTTTAGATTCTTCAAAGTTGCCACCCTTTGCCTTGATGATAGCTTTGCACACGCTTGGCATTCTCTCAACATGCTTCACCTGGAATGCTTTTCCAACAGTCTTGAAGGAGTTCCCATATTTGCTGAGCAATTGTTGGCTGCTTTTCCTTCACTCTGCGGTCCACCTCATCCCAAACCATCTCAATTGGGTTGAGGTCGGGTGATTGTGGAGGCCAGGTCATCTGATGCAGCACTCCATCACTCTGCTTGTTGGTCAAATAGCCCTTACACAGCCTGGAGGTGTGTTGGATAATTATCCTGTTGAGAAACAAATGATAGTCCTACTAAGCGCAAACCAGATGGGATGGCGTATCGCTTCAGAATGCTGTGGTAGCCATGCTGGTTAAGTGTGCCTTGAATTCTAAATAAATCCCTGACAGTGTCACCAGCAAAGCACCATCACACCTCCTGGTGGGAACCACACATGCGGAGATCATCCGTTCCCCTACTCTGCGTCTCACAAAGGCACGGTGGTTGGAACCAAAAATCTCACATTTGGACTCGTGAGACCAAAGGACAGATTTCCACCAGTCTAATGTCCATTGCTCGTGTTTCTTGGCCCAAGCAAGACTCTTCTTATTGGTGTCATTTAGTAGTTGTTTCTTTGCAGCAATTCGACCATGAAGACGAAGTCTCCTCTGAACAGTTGATGTTGAGATGTGTATGTTACTTGAACTCTGTGAAGCATTTATTTGGGATGCAGTTTCTGAGGCTGGTAACTCTAATGAAATTATTCTCTGCAGCAGAGGTAACTCTGGGTCTTCCTTTCCTGTGGCGGTACTCATGAGAGCCAGTTTCATCATAGTGCTTGATGGTTTTTGCGACTGCACTTGAAGAAACAAAGTTCTTCATGTCAAAGTAATGATGGACTGTTGTTTCTCCTTGCTTATTTGATCTGTTCTTGCCATAATATGGACTTGGTCTTTTACCAAATAGGGCTATCTTCTGTATTCTACACCTACCTTGTCACAACACAACTGATTGGCTCAAACGCATTAAGAAGAAAAGAAATTCCACAAATTAACCTTTACCAAGGCACACCTGTTAATTGAAATGCATTCTAGGTAACTACTTCATGAAGCTGGTTGAGAGAATGCCAAAAGTCTGCAAAGCTGTCATCAAGGCAAAGGGTGGCAACTTTGAAGAATCTCAAATATAACATATATTTTGATTTGTTAAACACTTTTTTGGTTACTACATGATTCCATATGTGTTATTTCATAGTTTTGATGTCTTCACTATTATTCTACAATGGAAAGAAATAGTCAAAATAAAGAAAAACCCTTGAATGAGTAGGTGTGTCCAAACTTTTGACTGGAACGGTACATACTCAGCCATCCCCTTGTGACATCTTGAGATGAAGTTGAGACGACTTGAGACACTTAAGAGACCTTTCAAGACATCTTAAGATACATTTTGAAGGCATGTTTTCGAGCCAGGCGGTACCTCGGCCCACTCTTATCGACAGTCAGTCAGATACTAGAACAGATACTAGAACAGATACTAGAACAAGGATATCAGAAATCTTTCTTGTGCTCCTCTAATGGAATATTTTATTATCGTCATCAGTATGATAGTTTTTATACATTGGTTCATTTTAATTTGAAGATCAGAAGTGTATATTCACAAATATTTGAACAGAAACGGGTTAGAGTCACAGTGATGCTTAGTGTTTTTATCTGGTCATATTGTAGTAGCGCCAGTGGAATTAGAACCGACGCACAGACATTCCCTTGTACGACAGATAATGCCTTGTACAGCCGACATCCAACCCAGTCCATCAGTACCGCTTCATTTATGACCAGGATAGCGATTTAGGATCGGGACATTTTAATCTCTCTTTAATATCAGTTTGGGATGTCTTTCTTTTATGACCTCACAATATTTTGGATGGAATTTCTGGTGATGAGTATAAAAATGTATATATTTGATATGATTTAATATATGAATATTTGACCCCTGTTTTCCACCCCACCTCTAATGACCTAATATGGATGTTTCACTTTGAGAGAAAAAAGTTAGTTATTTTTTATTGACCACCAACTGTACTAAATCCCCACGGTCATATTTGAATGCCCACACGTTTAATGACCATGTATTAAAGTCCTGTGGTCTTTCTTTAATGACCCTACATTTTGTGGTCTGTTTATGGTATTCATCTTGACCACTCTTGTATTTAATCCTTAATACACACAAGGAAATTCAAAAGATGAAGTGCTATGTGTTCATAACAAATTTCAGTAAGTGCTCGGGACAAATATTGTAAAAACAAAAAAAAAGATTCCACCCCTCCCCAAACCCTTTATTTCTAATACATTTGTTGAGGGTTTCTGAATTGAACTGTGGCATTTCCCAACGTATGTCCTCTAGTAAGACAATAGTTTTTACACCTCTCCCACTTCACCCTATGACAACAACATGACAATATAATAGGAATATGGCTTTCATCTCGTACACAGCACAGCCCAGCGTCTTTAACTTTCACAACACTTCATTCTGTAGGACCATTTTCAGTTTTTACAAGACTGAAAACATTACAAAGTGACCAGCCAGTAGAGGTATTGTACGTTCCCCTCCCATGCCTTTCTTTCCCAGACAGAACAGTCTCAGAGTGGAATGGAATGTATCTGGGACTCTCTCACTCCTCTGTGCTTTCAGTGTTCCAAACCCTCTTCAAACCCTCTTCAGCGGGGTTCACATTATGGAAGGAAACCCGAGATGTGTTAAAATATTATTTTGGGCGTCCATGAGATAGGCTCAGACCTCTATATTTCCACTATTGTGTCAGAGTATAATTTCTAACTCTGTTTAAGAGATGATTCAGTGTTCCACACAAACAAGTGAAAAAATGTCATCCATTTTTTTCCCTTCTCTTTTTTTCATTCACACAGAAGTCAGTCTGACAGGCTCAGGAACAGTTGGTATAATACTGAGGATGGAGTAGTGAAGGTATGTATGGTCCTGTCTCTATGTACAATATGGCTTTTCTGAGTGGAAGAAAGGGACATGAAACACTGCACAGTCATTTAACAGCAGTGGAGAGAGGATATGGTAGAGCAGAGAGGGGGACAAAGCTTGGACAGCTAGTGGGGTAAAGTCAAGTGTCAAAGTCCACTTTGAGTGTCACCCATCCTGTCACCTGTGTTGGACACCATCTGACTCCCCATGGAAGCTGTGCAAATGGTCCTTTGTTCAGTTTCCCAACCCCACATGTCCCGATGTCCTGCCCCCATGTCTCTCTCTAGCCCCTCCTCTCTTTCAGTCCTCCTCGGACCCTGTGGCCCCCCTCAGTCCGTTCATACAGAAGGGGTTGAAGGGATTGTCCGAGGCAGAGAACCCACTGAAGGAGGGCAGGCCGGCCAGCCTCTGGAGGTGGGGGAAGAAGGCTGGAGGTCCCTTGTGGTGGTCGGAGCGCAGCCCCTCAGCACCGGGGTGAGAGGGGGGCAGCTCTGGGGGCGCATAGCGGATGGTACTGGGGGCGTACAGGCTCTGTGGCCCCTGGGGGCCGAGGGTCAGGGGGTGGAAGAGCACCCGTCCTGCAGCACCCCCCGCAGCCAGTCTCTGCAACAGCTCAAAGTCAGGCCCGCCCCCCCGGCCTCCAGACAACATTCCCCGCTCCTCAAAGGGTAGAGGGGAGGAGCCGGACATGGGAGGAGACATGGCGGGGGAGGGAGGGGTGAAAATACCTTTGGGTGGGGCTTCACTGCTGGAGGAGGAGTCTGGGATAGGGGTCGGGGGACTGTCGCCGTTCAGGCTGCCGCAGGGGGTGTGTGAGGGTGGGGGTTGTGTGTGTGAGGAGGTGTGTGTGTGTGTCCAGCGACCCCCTGCAGCCAGTGCCTCATGTTCAGTCTTGATGTTGTGGGGACCAGAGAGAGGCGAGGACACTACACTCTTCAGGTGCTGGATTACCGCACGACCGTTGTGCACCCTGCCACCCCTCTCGCCCCTCACTGGGGTCTCCCCACCTCGTTTCGAAGGCCCCTCTTCTCGTTTGACCCTCGCGCTGTCTCCCCCCTGCTCCCACGCTCTCTCCTCTCCCTCGCTCTCACTGCCCAGGTCTGAGGAGGCGGACACACTCCCCTCTCTCTGGCGGAACTCTTCCAGGCGACGCCGCGTTTCCGGTAGAGCACCTTCAGAGTCAGACCGCAGTGGACGCTTCCTCTTGTCCCCTGACTGGACTCCGGGATTATAGATCTCTCTCAGTTTAGAGTCAGGGTCACCTTTACACACAGAGCTTTTCATTGGCTGTGGACCTGGGGAGGGGAAAAGAGTTAGATATGTTTTTCATGAGGAAAAATGTGGATGTGTCATTACATTTGATGTTTTAGTCATTTAGCAGACGCTCTGATCCAGAGCAATTAGAGTTAAGTGCCTTGCTCAAGGCCGCATTGACAAATTGTTTACCTAGTGGTCTCGAACCAGCGACCTTTCGATTACTGGCCCATTGCTCTTAATCACTAGTCTACCTCCCATCCCATCAAGTATGTTTGTGTGAATGATTCAATGTACACTATAAATGTGTGAGTGATTGCATGTGTGTGTGCCTGTGTGGTTCCCTACCCCGGGCTTGTGGCGAGAGTTCCGAAGGGGAGGAGCTGGCTTTCAGACGCTCCGCCCTCAGACTCTCTGGGAGCTGCAGCAGATCGAGGGGAGTGTCTGGGAGCTCTGTCCGACTGAGAGAGAGAGAGGGAGAGAGAAAGGGAGGGAGAGACGGTAAATAAAAGACAATAAAGTCACCTTTTACAGCTCTTAGTGTTGCAGCAAACCACTGTTTATGTCTCCTGATTTAGCAAGATGGGTGCAGTGAGTACTTTACAGAGAGCCGTATATGGTCTTAGATTAAATTGTGTATTTTGTTTTGTCTCCCATCAACTTCCTTCTAACCATTACCCTCATCTATCAACAACAACCAGCCTCTTCTCCATGAATACCCCCCCGTCAGCTACCCCAACCCGCAATGCTGTATCCAACAACCCCCCCACTTGTGTACACACACACACACACACACACACACACACACACACACACACACACACACACACACACACACCAGCCACCCCTGCTCTCCCATAGCCAGCCTCGCTCCACTCAGGAGCACACCCGTAAAGAACAGAGCCCAGACAGGATCAGGGGGGGCTGCTGCTGGAGAAGTTAATGAGCTCTTGTAATTACAGCACTAATTAACTAAAACACCATTCAGACCCAACATTCTGACATCCATTTGTTGTAATTATAAAGCGCTGCTCCAATTAGTATTGTAATTCAGCCTGTTCCCCTTGTTTTTGTCTGACTCCTCTCTTGCTCTGTACGTGCATGTGTGTCTGTTTGTCTTTGAGTGCGTATGTGTGTTTAGAGGCTGGGGGGTTGTGGGTCCTGAGACAGAGACAAAGGAAAATATAGAATTTCCTTGAATCCATGTGCGAATACTTGTATCATATCGGTGTTGTAAATGAACAAAGCTATACATTATTCTGTAATAAAATGTATATACTGTCATTAAGGTTTAGTATATAAAAATTACGGTAGACTGAAGGAGTGGGACGACTTGTCTAGGAGCATAATGCTGGACATGTTGTGCACTGTGTTTGACCTGCTACTGTGGTGACGGGGCTGACTGGAGACGGGGCTGACTAGCGACGGGGCTGACTAGCGACGGGGCTGACTGGAGACGGGGCTGACTGGAGACGGGGCTGACTGGGGACGGGGCTGACTGGAGACGGGGCTGACTAGCGACGAGGCTGACTGGAGACGGGGTTGAATAGCGACGGGGCTGACTGGAGACGGGGCTGACTGGAGACGGGGCTAACTAGCGACGAGGCTGACTGGTGACGGGGCTGACTGGCGACGGGGCTGAATGGCGACGGGCTGACTGGCGACGGGGCTGACTGGCGACGGGGCTGACTGGAGACGGGGCTGACTGGCGACGGGGCTGACTGGAGACGGGGCTGACTAGCGACGGGGCTGAATAGCGACGAGGCTGAATAGCGACGAGGCTGACTGGAGACGGGGCTGACTAGCGACGGGGCTGACTAGCGACGGGGCTGACTGGAGACGGGGCTGTCTAGCGACGGGGCTGACTAGCAACGGGGCTGTAGAGCGACGAGGCTGAATGGCGACGGGGCTGACGGGACGGGGCTGACTGGGGACGGGGCTGACTAGCGACGGGGCTGACTAGCGACGGGGCTGACTGGCGAAGGGGCTGACTAGCGAAGGGGCTGACTGGAGACGGGGCTGACTAGCGACGGGGCTGACTAGCGACGGGGCTGACTGGCGACGAGGCTGACTGGCGACGGGGCTGAATAGCGACGGGGCTGAATAGCGACGGGGCTGACTGGAGATGGGGCTGACTAGTGACGGGGCTGACTGGAGACGGGGCTGAATAGCGACGGGGCTGACTGGAGACGGGGCTGAATAGCGACGGGGCTGACTGGAGACGGGGCTGAATAGCGACGGGGCTGACTGGAGACGGGGCTGACTGGAGACGGGGCTGACTGGAGACGGGGATGACTGGAGACGGGGCTGACTGGAGACGAGGCTGACTGGCGACGAGGCTGACTGGCGACGGGGCTGACTGGAGACGGGGCTGACTAGCGAAGGGGCTGACTAGCGAAGGGGCTGACTAGCGACGGGGCTGACTAGCGACGGGGCTGACTAGCGACGGGCTGACTGGCGACGGGGCTGCCTAGTGATAGTGACGGGCTGACTGGCGACGGGGCTGACTAGTGATAGTGACGGGCTGACTGGCGACGGGGCTGACTAGTGACGGGGCTGACTGGCGACGGGGCTGACTGGCGACGGGGCTGACTAGTGACGGGCTGACTGGCGACGGGGCTGACTAGTGACGGGCTGACTGGAGACGGGGCTGACTAGTGACACGGCTGACTGGCGATGGGGTTGACTAGTGATGGGGCTGACTGGCGACGGGGCTGACCTGATGACGTAGTTGACCCAGATGACGTTGCGTTCGTGGGGGGCTTTGTGGTTGATGGAGACGGTGGCACAGGACTGGACCCACAGATAACCCCCTCTCCTCTGGAGCCAACGGTAGTACCCGGTCACCACCTGACCCTTCCTCAACACTGGGGGCGGAAGAGAAAGAGAAAGAAGAGAGAGTAGAGTGAGTTGGCATAGAACTACAGGGCTTTAGCAGCAGAGGGCGCTGATTGCAAAATATGAACTTAGTCAAAAATGTTAGCAGTTCAAAAGGCACACACGCACACACAGGGTGGGCAGTGACTCACAGTCCTCATGGCTCTGTCTGATGTTATCCAGGTCTTCTACGTGGATGAAGTGGTAGCAGGTGTTTCCCACCACCTCTGCCGGGCTCAGGTCCATGTACTCTGAGATCCTACAGGGAACAACGATGGTATTATCCACATGATGTAAACACACAGACACAGGCAAACAAACGCATACCATCTTAACTGAATCGAATACAACCACATACATCTTCACAGTACCACCATATATGCACCCCGTGCAGACATCTGTCCCTGTGTGTTGTCGTGTTGTTGTGTCGTTGTGTGTCACTGTAGCTGTACCTGTTCTCGCAGTAGGTGACCTGCAGGTCCATGTTGACCCTGAAGACAAACATTTGGCTTTCCATGCGCACCTCGTTCAGCGTGGAGGGAGGGAGCGTGTGCGCAAGGGCCACCAAGCCCATTGGCCGACGCACCGAGCGGGCGGAGCCTGGCACCATGGCAGGGCGACAGCGGATTCGCCCGGTCACATGGATCACCTGACAGGAAGAGAATAGAGTTTACAACAACCTGCATGGTTGTATATGTACAGTGTCTCTACTAAATGAATGGTGAGGTGTACATTACTAGAGTTGCAACATTCTTGTAACTTTTCAAAAATTCTCTGATTATCCAGAAATTCTGGTTGGAAGATTCCTGGGTTTACGAGGGAATAAACAGGAAATCTGGGAATCCTCCAACCAGCATTTCTGGAAAACCAGGGAATTTTGGGAAAGTTGCTGGAATTTTGCTACCGTATACATTACACACAGTCTTCATGATTTCTAGGAATGGAGAGTTTGATATCTCTATACATTACACACAGTCTTCATGATTTCTAGGAATGGAGAGTTTGATATCTCTATACATTACACACAGTCTTCATGATTTCTAGGAATGGAGAGTTTGATATCTCTATACATTACACACAGTCTTCATGATTTCTAGGAATGGAGAGTTTGATATCTCTATACATTACACACAGTCTTCATGATTTCTAGGAATGGAGAGTTTGATATCTCTATATATGTCTCTTACTCTGACCTTGTAGCCCGAGGACTTGACGTGGAGGCCTCTCTTGGTGAGGGTGGACTTCATACGGATGAAGAAGCCTCGGTCAGGCGGTTCGTTCCCTGGAGAGAGAGGGCTTGAGGGGGCTATGGAGAGAGACGGGGTGGGGGGACAGAGTTAACTTAGGAACAATCACATTTGGACCACATTCGTCCAGGCCTACGGACGTGAGACGTACCAGGCTCAGGGGTCCCTGCCAGGGAGGATGTGGAGGCAGAGCTGGAGGCGCTCTCGGGGGCCACGTGGCAGCCAGCCTCGGCCCTCAGGTGGGGCCTGATGCCCAGACGCTCTGCCATCTCCACATGGTCCGCTGGGTGGATGTAGTCAAACACACTGCTGCCCATCAACTCCACCTAAACACAATCAAATGTAGAGATGAGACAGGTTGTAGCGCAGACACAAACACACGTGCATGACCACCACGCACGCATGTCGCACACACACCCCTGAGTTGGGGGCCAGACACAGATTACACTAATACACATATGAAATCGGAAGGATAAAAATCTATTTGGTGATTAAAGTAAGCGAAGAGACACCAGGCATGCAGCATCTTTGAAGGTCAGATTTGACTATTTTAATCTGTTCATTCATTCCCTATTAATTCATAGGCATGAGCGTATCCAGCCCACTCTCAGAGAGGGATAAAGACCACTAACACCTCCCAGCTATCATCCTCCTGCATCATAGTATCCTACTCTAAACATTGAAGGTAATAATAACAGCATTTAAGGCTCTGGAATGGCATCCATAAAAACACAATGAGAGCGGGTTAGATTCCATCCATTTGATAAAGCGCCTGCCTTGCTCCCGGCCTGCCTGCCTTGCTCCCGGCCTGCCTGCCTTGCTCCCGGCCTGCCTGCCTTGCTCCCGACCTGCTTGCCTTGATCCCGGCCTGCCTGCCTGCCTGGCTGCCTGCTCCCTGCTTGGCTGCCTGCTCCCTGCTTGACTGCCTGCCTGCAGCCTCACACCCTTGTCTGTAGGACAAACCCATTTATTAAGGATTAGATCCATTTAGTGTGGGCTTTATGGGATTTCCAGCAGGCCTTCAAGGACATCACAGCCAGAGAGCTGAGCGAGGGAGCACAGATTAAGTGTGAACAAAGAGAAAAAAAGGAAGGCTAGCTCCTCTAAAGTGTAAAAAAACAGAGGGGAAGAGGAGGGGAGTAAGTAAGAGGGATCAGTGGAGAGATAAAAGTTTTAAAACAGCCCGATGTTAATGAGTTGCTAGAGCTAAACGAGACGTAAACGGACCCAAATCCCCTGGCAGAGACAGGAAGTCAGCCATGGTGTACCCCAGGCTTCCCACAGTCATTTTGCCCTCCTTCAGTAAAGAGCAATACAGACGTCTATGGTACTTTACCTGTCAGTCTACAGTCACAGGGAGGAAAGAGAGAGAAAACTATTGGGAAAAGAGACAGCTGAAAAATAGAGGAAGAGAGAGAGGAGAGTGAAAGGAGAGAGAGGGAGACAGAGAAAGACACAGGTATAGTGTGGGGGGTGGGTGGGGAGACCTGATATAAATAATAGCAGGGTGCTTTAATATGTATGAGGCATCCGGGCAGTCGTCCACAACACACTCTCAGCCCGCTGCTGACGGATGGAAGAGGAGAGAGGGAGGGGGAGTGATAGGGGCTGCATACTAACCAGTCCAGGATCAATTCCCCCATCCTCCATTCCTCCATCCTCCCTCCTGCCATGTAGGAGGTAAGGGGGGTTGAGTAGTAGGACCTGGGGTCCCGGGTTCAGAGCTGGCCTCTCCGGCTAGGAGAACCGGGGTGAGGGACATGATCACCTCCAGGTAGCAGGGGAGCGGACGGTGGGCTGTGCCCTTGGTCAAGGTGCCTGACCTGGGATAAGCCTGTCTAAGAAACCCCACTGTCTGGAGAGGGGCCCCGTGGGTAAGCCGGGGCAGAGGGGTTAGGCTGGGGGACAGGACAGGGCGGTCCACAGGGAGATCCATGTCCTCCAACAACAACCACCAGTTACATTTCCCTTCTCACTTGTTTTTCTTCTCTCTCTCTCTCCCCGTCTCTCCTCCCTGAGACAGGGATTTGTTCTATTAAAGTGTGCATGCCCTTTCTCCCACCTACATCCCTCTTTCAGTCTCTCTCTCTCTTTTTGTCTTTCAGTCCTTCTCTCTCTGTCAGTTTCTAAATGTGGTAGTGTGTGTTTTGGAGTTAAGGTAAATCTCGATTGTAATTTCGTTTTAAGGCCGGTGGGTTTAGTTCTGTTTGAGGAGATTTGACTAGTGAGGCCATCTGTTTAATGAATAAGAATGGCCTTTGTTGTTTACCTATTCAGTCCCATGATGCATTTCACTTCAACTGCACATTTAAGCTCTATTTGCATACCAAAATCCCCAGTGCGCTATTTCTTTCTCTCTATCCATTGCCATTTGGCTGTGTAGTCTTTTCACATCTGTTCAGATATATTTCATAATTAGATTTTAAGTTTGTGTTTACCAACAGTTAACAGGAGAAATACCGAACTGTGACGCAAGCAAACCGGCACGAACACACGCACACGCAAACACCGCTATCTCCAGGACAGTCCAACTGGGGCGGACTCCCAATCACACCCAAATTACCCCTTTTAAAATCCACTCAAATACCACCGCTATTGTAATATCCTCCCTCTTTTCTCTCTCTCATTCTGTATCCTCCATGTTTTTTCTTCCAAACATGTCTTATCACTCCTCTCTTCTCCTCCTTCTTTCTCTCTATCCCTATCTGTCTCCCCATCCCCCTTGGTGTTTTTTTCTCCTCCCCACAATCAATGGGGCTTTTAAGATGCCTATCGATTTGCTCCCCTAGACAGGCCCTGCGCGCAGGGGCGACACTTTGATTGCTGGGCCAGTAATTACTGTTATTATTTATGCATCTGGTCGAAATGGCAGGTCTTAACATTCACAGTGCAAGAGGCCACAGGCAATCAACAGAGGTGAGCACCTGGAGGTGGGGGGGAGAGAGAGAGAGAGAGAGAGAGCGGGGGAACTAGAGAGACACGCACAAGAAAACAGTCAAAGACATTCAGACACACACAAAGGTGGGAACACCTCCAAACACATTACAACATCTGATATGAAAAGAGAGATGATGGGAGTAGCCTGTATGAGTGACAATGTGAGTGACTGTGTCAGTGTGTGTGTGTGCGCGCATGTGTACAGAAGGCCTTACCTGTGAGAGGCCCAGGTAGATGGAAACAGTCTCTGATATGTAGAGGAATCGTCCCTCCGAGCTTACCACAAACACAAAGCCGTCCAGAGACTGTGGAAGCAACACAGACACACACACGCACAGCCAGACAGACAAATTAGAGCAATTAGTGTGTATTGAGCAAATTACAATGAGCTGCTGCCTGCCGCTGGAGAACCACCAACAACCAGCCCTTCACCGCTCAGTCTCCCCCCCATCAACAGTCCTGTCTGGCTGGCCCCTCAGGTACACACGACACACTACTGGTAAACACCACCAGCCTTTTCAGAGAGTCAACAAGGCACATTAAACACAGAGCAGGCAGACACCAACGGAGCTCTTTCAATCAGTGTTAATAACAGTAGGACGCCATGGTGTTTCCTGTTGTGTTGTGTCTGTCTGCTGACCAGAGACACCGGTAGGTAGGTAGAAACAGAGGTAGAGCCAGGGAGGGGTGATTATGATGAGAAGTGATAAGATATACAGCCACCCTATTAGGAAGGACTCCTTCACAGAATAATATTTGTTGTAATAACAAGCTTCCACACAACTGAGTAGTGGTGTGCTGGGAAGCTAGGGCCACTTTGCCCCGAAGAAAGATTGCTATTTTGGCGGTGGTGCTAAAGTGGCGGTAATTTATGCAACTGACACATTCAGTATGCAAATGCAGTGGCCGGGGGGTGGGGCGCGGCGAGCCCGGCTGAATGGCAGAGAAATAAAGTGCAATTATCAAGCTATTACTGACAGAGGACGGCAAGAGGAAAGAATCCTAGCGTGTTCTGAAGCGCTAATTTGATTTCCATCAGTGCCGTTCCCCCTCAGAACGTTCGGCGCAGACGGCAGCCTTTTGTCTTGGCATACCTCTCTCATTCAGGACATTCTATACACCCCGCCTCTTTCACTTCTATCTTCTTTCCCCTCCCTCGCTTTATCGCCCTCTTTCTCTTTTCTGTACTCCACAGTCATTTATTGGTGTTTGGCGGTCATTGACAGTACTACGGCGGGGCGGCGCCGGCTGTTTTGTTTCTTTTTACGAGTGTTGACTCGCTGGAGTGCAGACGGTTAGCGAGCACTGATCACAATGAGACATCAGAGGGGGTTCACGCACGCCTGTAAACGCAGGAGGAGACGCAACACAGAGAAGCAGCATCACACTGTCAGACTGTCACGGGAATAAATATGGCTACCTTATCCCATGAACAATTACAGCATGTTATAACAATAATCATATTTACATGGTTGAATATTTGAATATTGTTGGAAAAACATTTAAATAGATTAAACGTGGCAACGAACAAAAGTTCAGAGAATGTACCTCTTGAATAACCTGGCTTAATGTGTACTATTCTAAAATACTGTTTGTTCTCAATGACACGTGAATAAATATTAATTTATTAATTGATTTTAGAGGAGCCTGTGTGTGTGTCCGCGTCCGTGTGATGTTTACCTGTAGCAGGTGTGCTCCCAGGTGCTGTTCGAACATGTCAGTGGCCAGAGAGTGGGAGGATCGTCGCACTGCAGGGACACAGATCAACACACACTGATCAACACACACTGATCAACACACACTGATCAACACAGATCAGAGACACGAGGCAGCTAATCACTTTTAACAGATGCTTCATTGTTAGCCTGCAACTTAAAGTTATGCTTTCAATCTTTTTTTGGAATAGTAGTGTAGTTGATTTAGCTGGTCCTTGGGAAATGGCTGTGTTTTTAACACACACACACACACACACACACACACACACACACACACACACACACGCGCAACCATGCGCACACGCACGCTCCACACAGCCTCACCAAACACAAGCTATCACAGAAGCATTGCCATCAAAGTAGACCTGTTTACAGAGGTAATTACAACTGACAGGAAGAGAGAAGTAGAACAAAAAGAGACGGAGAGAGAAACCGAGATAGACAGCGACAGAGAAGGAGAAAGATGGACAGAGAGAGTGTGTGTATGTGTGTGAGACTGTGTAAGAGAGGGAGAGAGAGAGAGAGAAAGAGAGGAGACGGGGGATGAATCCACAAATTACGTTTTTACCGTTTTATTTCATAAAGAGTGCGTGTGTGTGCGTGCGTGCGTGTGCATGTGACTCTACCAGATTTGTTTTTGAACACTGCTCTGAGCAGGCAGCGGCAGTGTGTGTGTTAATGTGTGTGTGCATGCGTGCGAGTGCGTGAGTGTGTGTAGGGATCGCCAGACGTCCATGTGTCGTTGCAAGGCTTTGGGAAATCAATACACGTTATGACAGCAAAATTAAAGTGCTGTTCTGGGTTACAACTGAACACGGAGGTGGGGGTGGGGGGGCACACATCCATCCCCCATCCGTCTCTTTGTCGTGTCCCTGCCATCGGTCAGCCAACAGAACAGAAGGCATTCCAGTAGACTTGTACACACATACAAATCCCCCCCCCCCCCCCCCCCACACACACACACACACACACACACACACACACACACACACACACACACACACACACACACACACACACACACACACACACACACACACACACACACACACACACACACACACACACACATAAATACACAGTTGCCGGACAAAGCCACAGTGCCATTGTGAGATTGGGCTCCCCTTGTGTGAAAGCGTAGGAATATCAATGAGGCTGGTCCATTCAGGCTGAAAGGGGGTCTGAGGCTGGGGACCTTACAGCCACAACTCAGAAGCTAACCCAGAGGGGGAGGGGACCCTGTCGCTCTGCCTGCCTGCCTGGACCCAAGTGGGGCTACGGGGAGAGGGCTGGCCCACTGGGGGTATGGTACCAACCCCCATCATCATAACACACAGCATCACACCCCCCCGTGTGTCCCTGGAGATGCTGCTGGTGATCAGTGGCGATGAATACTGTCAGGGGGCCTGAGGAAATGGTGGGTGTGACATGAGGCCAGTGGGGCTGACGGATGAGTCTACACACAGATCCATTTACTAGTCACTCCACCCGCCTGCCTGCCATGCCTGGGGTCACACAATTGGGTGGCCATGAAACCAAAACAGCCTCAACAGGTTGTGTGTGTGTGTGTGTGTGTGTGTGTGTGTGTGTGTGTGTGTGTGTGTGTGTGTGTGTGTGTGTGTGTGTGTGTGTGTGTGTCATAGGAGAGCTCTTGGGGTACTTTCTATCACATTGACTTTTCATTAGCTTGGCTAGATTTGCTCTCCGTGGTTTAATTTCATTTGAGGAATGGGATGAAACGTCCACGTTAATTACAGTGTGACTCGCAGGTCAATGTTGGGGTCTTCCTGACATTCTGCACTGATAGAAGAGAGAAATTTGATTGCTTGACTTTTATGCTTCTGTTCTATACATAATTTAGTCCAAGTTCACTCATCTTCCCCACCTCTCTTTCTTTTACTTTCCACCCCCCTAGCTGTCGACCTTTTAAACAAGTTATGAAGTTGCCACGGGAACCAAATACAGTCAGGTCCAAAATTATTGGCTCCCTTGAAAAAGATGAGCAAAAAAACGAGTAAATAAATAATACAAATACTGAGCTATATTGTATGTACGCAAAACATTTGTTGACTATTATAGTATTTTATACCATTACAATTGCTCAGATAAATAGTTTAGTTTAACAAGTCATATAAGGGTCTACCTTATAGGGGTCTACCTTATAGGGGTCTACATTATTGGCAGCCTGTTTTTTAATACCGTTCAATACCTCATCATGCGAGGATAACGGCACTGAGCCTTTTTCTAAAAACAAAATATGAGATTGGATAGTAACCAGTAGCCGAAAAGTTGCTGGTTCGAATCCTCGAGCTGACAAGGTAAAAATCTGTCGTTCTGCCCCTGAATAAGGCAGTTAACCCACTGTTCACTGGTAGGCCGTCATTGGGAGAGGAAGGAAACCGCTCAGGGATTTCATCATGAGGCCAATGGTGACTTTAAAACAGTTACAGAGTTTAATGGCTGTGATAGGAGAACACTGAGGATGGATCAACAACATTGCATTTACTCCATAATACTAACCTAAATGACAGAGTGAGAAGAAGGAAGCCTGTACAGAATAGAAATACTCCTAAACATGCATCTTGTTTGCAATAAGTCACAAAAGTAAAACTGCCAAAATTGTAGCAGAGAAATGAACTTTATCTCTTGAATACAAAGCATTATGTTTGGGGCAAATCCAACACAACACATTACTGAGTACCACACTTCATATTTTCAAGCATGGTGGTGGCTGCATCATGTTATGGGTATGCTTGTCATCGGCAAGGACTAGGGAGTTTGTTAGGATAAAAATGAACAGAATAGAGTTAAGCACAGGCAAAATCCTAGAGGAAAACCTGGTTGTCTGCTTTACAACAGACAATGGGAGACATATTCACCTTTCAGCAGGACAATAACCTATAACACAAGGTCAAATATACACTGGAGTTACTTACCAAGACGACATGAAATGTTCCTGAGTGGCCTAGTTACAGCTTTGACTTAAATCGGCTTGAAGGTCTATGGCAAGACTTGAAAATGGCTGTCTAGCAATGATCAACAACCAACTTGAAGAAATTTGAAAAGATTGATGTGCAAATATTGTACAATCCAGGTGTGCAAAGCTCTTAAAGACGTAACCAGAAAGAGTCACAGCTGTAATCACTGACAAAGGTGATTCTAACATGTTTTGACTCAGGGGTGTGAATGCTTACAGTAAATTCGGAAAGTATTCAGACCCCTTGACTTTTTCCACATTTTGTTACGTTATAGCCTTATTCTAAAATGGATTACATTTTCTTTATCAATCTACACACAATACCCCATAATGACAAAGCGAAAACAGGTTTTTAGAAATGTTTGCAAATGTATATAAAAAAAACTGAAATACCTTATTTACATAAGTATTCAGACCCTTTGCTATGAAAATCGAAATTGAGGTCAGATGCATCCTGTTTCCATTGATCATCCTTGAGATGTTTCTACAACTTGATTGGAGTCCACCTGCGGTAAATTCAATTGATTGGACATGATTTGGAAAGGTACACACCTGTCTATATAAGGTCCCACAGTTGACAGTGAATGTCAGAGCAAAAACCAAGTCATGAGGTCGAAGGAATTGTCCGTAGAGCTCCGAGACAGGATTGTGTCGAAGCACAGATCTGGAGAAGAGTACCAAAACATTTCTGCAGCATTGCAGATCCCCAAGAACACAATGGCTTTCATCATTCTTAAATGGAAAAGTTTGGAACCACCAAGACTCTTCCTAGAGCTGGCCGCCCGGTCTGAGCAAACTGAGCAATCGGGGGAGAATGGTATTGGTCAGTGAGTGTCACGAACGTGATGAGAGACGGACCAAGGCGCAGCGTGATTAGAGTTCCACATCTTTTAATAAACAGTGAAACTTCTACAAAACAATAAACCAACAACGAAATGTGAAAGTAGTGGTGCTACATGCACATACACAAAACAATATCCCACAAAGCAGGTGGGAACAATGGAGAACTTAAGTATGATCCCCAATTAGAGACAACGAACATCAGCTGCCTCTAATTAGGAACCATACTAATATACCAACAGAAAATACAGACTAGAACACCCCCCTAGTCACGCCCTGACCTACAACACCATAGAGAACCAAGGGCTCTCTATGGTCATGGCGTGACAGTACCCCCCCAAAGGTGCGGACTCCGGCTGCAAAACCTGAAACCAAATGGGGAGGGTGGGGGGGTGACTAGTGTCGGTGGCGGCTCTGGTGCGGGTCACCGCCCTCGCCCAGACCCCAGATCCGGCCATGGCGCTGGGCTGAACGCCGTGCCTGGACTGAGCATCGGCGCAGAGGAAGGCTCCGGCCATGGAGCTGGGTTGGACGCAGCCTGGACTGGGCACCGGCGCAGAGGAAGGCTCCGGCCATGGAGCTGGATTGGCCGCCGTGCCTGGACTGGGCACCGGCGCAGAGGAAGGCTCCTGCCAGGGAGCGGGACTGGACGCCGTGCCTGGACTGGGCATCGGCGCAGGTTGCACCGGACTGATGACACGCTCCTCAGGTTGAGTGCGTGGAGCCGGCACAGGACGCTCCGGGCTGGAGAGGCGCACTGGAGGCCTAGTGCGTGGAGCCGGTACAGGTGGCACCGGACTGTTGACACGCACTTCAGGGCGAGTGTGGGGAGCTGGCACAGGACGTACCGGACTGGGGAGGCGCACTGGCGGCTTGGTGCGTGGAGCCGGCACAGGTGGCACCGGACTGGTGACACGCACTTCAGGGCGAGTGCGGGGAGCTGGCACAGGACGTACCGGACTGGGGAGGCGCACTGAAGGCCAGATGCGTGAGACCGGCACAGACTTCACCAGACTGCTGACAGGCTCTTCAGGTCGAATGTTGAGCAGAACACACTTGACCAACATCTCTCTCTCCCCCAACTTCTCCATCGCCTTCTTGACGGTCTCTGGCTTTTCAGGGCGAGTGCGGGGAGCTGGCACAGATGGCACCGGACTGGTGTCACGCTCTTCAGCACGCCTGCGCTGTAGCATACTCCTCGCCAAAGTCATTCTCCGATATCTCTCATCACACTGCTCCATTGACTCCCAGGCGGGCTCTGGCTCTCTCTTTGGCTCGGCCGACCACCCCTCGTGCCCCCCCCCCAAGAAAATCTTGTGGTTTCTGTGGCCGCGGCCCCCGGCGTCATCGCTGTCCTTCCTGATTTCCTGGCGACTCCCGCCAAGGAAGGGTCTCGCATCCTCCCATGATCTCTTCCCAGGTCCAACTCACTTTTCCCTCCGTTGCACGCTGCTTGGTCCTTGTTTGGTGGGATATTCTGTCACGATCGTGAGGAGAGACCAAGGCGCAGCGTGATTAGAGTTCCACATCTTTTAATAAACAGTGAAACTTCTACAAAACAATAAACCAACAACGAAACGTGAAAGTAGTGGTGCTACATGCATATACACAAAACAATATCCCACAAAGCAGGTGGGAACAATGAACAACTTAAGTATGATCCCCAATTAGAGACAACAATAAACAGCTACCTCTAATTGGGAACCATACTAATACACCAACATAGAAAATACAGACTAGAACACCCCCCAAGTCCTGACCTACAACACCATAGAGAACCAAGGACTCTCTATGGACAGGGCGTGACAGGGAGGTGACCAATAACTCGATGGTCACTCTGACAGAGCTCCAGAGTTCCTCTGCAGGGATGGGAGGACCTTCCAGAAGGACAACAATTTCTGCAGCACTCCAGCAATCAGGCTTTTATGGTAGAGTGGCTAGACAGAAGCCACTCCTCAGTAAAAGGCACATGACAGCCCACTTGGAGTTTGCAAAAAGGCACCTAAAGGACAGATCATAAGAAACAAGATCCTCTGGTCTGATAAAACCAAGATTGAACTCTTTGGCCTGAATGCCAAGCGTCACATCTGGGGGAAACCTGGCACCATCCCTACGGTGAAGCATGGTGGTGGCAGCATCATGCTGTGGGGATGTTTTTCAGCATCAGAGACTGGGAGACTAGTCAGGATCAAGGGAAAGATGAACGGAGCAAATTACAAAGAGATCCTTGATGAAAACCTGCTCCAGAACACTCAGGACCTCAGGCTGGGGCGAAGGTTCACCTTCTAACAGGACAACAACTCTAAGCACACAGCCAAGACAACGCAGGAGTGGCTTTGGGACAAGTCTTTGAATGTCCTTGAGTGGCCCAGCCAGAGCCGGACTTCAACCCGATCGAACATCTCTGGAGAGACCTGAAAATAGCTGTGCAGCGACGCTCCCCATTCAACCTGACAGAGCTTGAGAGGATCTGCAGAGAAGAATGGGAGAAACTCCCCAAATACAGGTGTGCCAAGCTTGTACAATCATACCCAAGAAGACTCGAGGCTGTAATCACTGCCAAAGGTGCTTCAACAAAGTACTGAGTAAAGAGTCTGAATACTTATGTAAATGTAATATTTCCGTTTGTTATTTTTAATACATTTGCTAACATTTCTAAAAAAACAGTTTTTGCTTTGTCATTATGGGGTATTGTGTGTAGATTGATGAGGGGAAAAAAACTATTTATCCATTTTAGAATAACACGGAACCCAAACCGGCCGTGCGCGTGCGATATCGTGCATAAATGCATTTTGTCCCCCTACACCAAACGCGATCACGACACGCAGGTTAAAATATCAAAACAAACTCTGAACCAATGACATTAATTTGGGGACAGGTCGAAAAGCATTAAACATGTATGGCAATTTAGCTAGTTAGCTTGCACTTGCTAGCTAATTTGCCCTATTTAGCTAGCTTGCTGTTGCTAGCTAATTTGTCCTGGGATATAAACATTGAGTTGTTATTTTACCTGAAATGCACAAGGTCCTCTACTCCGACAATTAATCCACACATAAAATGGCCAACCGAATCGTTTCTAGTCATCTCTCCTCATTCCAGGCTTTTTCATCTTTGAACTTATATGGTGATCGGCATCTAAACTTTCCTCGTATTACCACGATGACCGGCAAAACTGTTCATCTTTCAATCACCCACGTGGTTATAACCAATGAGGAGATGACACGTGGGTACCTGCTTCTATAAACCAATGAGGAGAAGGAAGAGGCAGGACTTTCAGCGCGATCTGTGTCAGAAATAGAAAGGTGTTCTATTTTAGCCCTTGGCATCGCAGACGCTCGTTGGCGCGTGCGAGCAGTGTGGGTGCAATAATTGAATAACATGGATTTCTAAATTTATTTTGCGACGCTTGCGCACATGACGTGTCCGGTCTGGTCAGCATGTAAGGTTGTAACGTAACAAAATGTGGAAAAGTCAAGGGGTCTGAATATTTTCCAAATGCACTGTATGTAAATGAGATATTTATGTATTTAATTTTCAATAATTTTGCTAAAGATTCCAAAAACATGTTTCCACTTTGTAATCATGTGGTATTGTGTGTAGATGGGTGAGAAAAAAACATATACTTAATCCATTTTGAATTCAGACAGTAACACAAAATTTGAAATAAGTCAAGGGGGTCTGAATACTTTCTGAAGGCACTGTATTATTAGAGATCTTAGACCCTTCCTCCATACAGAATCTTTCCAGTTGATATTCCTCACCTGCCCTCTTCAATTCAAACAACAGATTTTCAATGCGGTTCAAGGCCGGAGACTGAGATCGCCATTGCACATTGTTGATTTTGTAGCCAATTAACCATTTCTTTGCGGATTTTGATGTGTGCTTGGGGTTATTGTCTTTGCTGGAAGATCCACTAGTGGCCAAGTTTCTAAAAGAAGCAACCAGGTTTCTGGCTAAAATGTCCCAGTTCTAGGTAAAGTTCATGATACCGTTATAACCTTAACATCGGTGCCAGGACCAGTGGAAGAAAAATAACCCCATAACATCAAAGATACACCACCATATTTTACAGTAGGTACGAGGTACACATTTGGGAGGGATCTTAGACAATTCCACTGCTGTGCGTTGCCAAAGGACTGTATTTTCATGTAATTTTACCATAGCATCGGTTCAAATCCAAGTGCCAATGCCGTTTAGCAAACTCAAGGCATTTACATTTGTTGGATGACATGAAAATAGAGCTCTTTGGCCACGCACACCAGTGGAATTGTCTAAGATCCCTCCCAAATGTGTCCTCCAATTTCGTAAAACATTTCAGAAAATGTCTCAGTGAAAGTTTTTAAAAACAGGGATGGCAATCATTTTTACCCCTATATTTTTGAGAATTGTTCTCTGAGAAATTGTTTAAAATAATATAGTTTTCCATTTTTTTAAGCATACATTATAGCTTATTGTATTATTTATTTGACACAGTCTTTTCTTTCTCATCTTTATCAAGGGTGCCAATCATTTTGGACCTGACTGTAGATAAAACACGTGGTGGGCTATCTCTTTCATTTTCTCTTTTTTACTCAAGTTTGCTTATGCTAGTTGTCTTTTCATATGTGAACCTCATCACATAGAAACTTGTTTACTGAGCTCCAATTTTGATGGTTATCCAAGAGTGTGTGTGCGTGTCTGTTACCCCTGTAGGAACAGACAGAGTTTGAGGCGACAGACGGGTGAGAAAGAGCGGCCATAATCGCAACGTCCTTCTCCACCGCAATTATCCTCTCACTCCGCAATCCCTCTCTCGCTCGCTCCCTCCCTCGCTCCCTGTGTCTCTTTCTCTGTCGCTCCCTCACTCCTTCTGTGGGCGACCATAATTTGAGTGCAATTAACTTCCCTTAAAAGCCATCGCCACTTTAAACGCTGAGAATTAGGGGAGAGGCAGACATTGTGAAAGTGAAGAGAGAGACAGAGGAGAGGTGATCAGGAGACGGTAAGACAGAGAGGGGGAGAGAGAGAGAGATGACAGAGAGATAGAAATGAGAGGCAGACTAAATGTCAAGAGACAGCTAGACAGAGAGAGAGAGAGAGAGAGAGAGCGAGAGAGAGAGAGACAGAAAGAGGTAAGTTTGACCTCACAACCAGTTGGTCCCTAATTGCTGGATGTAGTCCTTAGAGGATCTGAGAGGCTTGTGTTGTCTGTCAGTGTATTCTGTCATGAGAAAACATCTCTACAATATTGTAAAACGGCTAAATACTGAGATGTTTCTGAAAATAGACAGGTTAATATTTGGCATTTCTACAAGGTGGAAGTCATATCTGAAAGAGAGATTCTCTCAAAAGCTCAAATCACCTGTGCATATACAGTAGTCTTGAATAATACATGAAATGAAAGGTTCAGGACTAACGCACTCCACTGTAGACCCAACCCCCACCACAGACAATTTGTGAAAAAAACATTTTACTTCACTGGTCCTCTCCCTTTCTACCGGTACTTCTTTTCGTCTTCCACCACCTCTCTCTCTCTCTCTCCCCCCCCTCCCTCTCCAATTTAACGGCTTTATTGGCATGGGAAACATATGTTAACATTACCAAAGCAAGTGAACTAGATAATAAACAAAGGTGAAATTAACAATACAAATTAACAGTAAACATTACACTCACAAATGTTCCAAAAGAATAAAGACATTACAGGGAAAATAAATAAACATACATATGGGTTATATTTACAATGGTGTTTGTTCTTCAATGGTTGCCTTTTTCTTGTGGCAACAGGTCACAAATCTTGCTGCTGTGATGGCACACTGTGGTATTTCACCCAATAGATATGGGAGTTTATCAAAATTGGGTTTGTTTTTGATTTCTTTGTGGATCTGTGTAATCTGAGGGAAATATATGTCTCTAATATGGTCATACATATGGTAGGAGGTTAGGAAGTGCAGCTCAGTTTCCACCTCGTTTTGTGGGCAGTGTGCACATAGCCTGTCTTCTCTTGAGAGCCAGGTCTACCTACGGCGGCCTTTCTCAATAGCAAGGCTATGCTCACTCAGTCTGTACATAGTCAAAGCTTTCCTTTAAGTTTGGGTCAGTCACCGTGGTCAGGTATTCTGCCACTGTGTACTCTCTGTTTAGGACCAAATAGCATTCTAGTTTGCTCAGTTTTTTTGTTAATTCTTTCCAACGTGTCAAGTAATTCTCTTTTTGTTTTCTCATGATTTGGTTGGGTCTAATTGTGTTGCTGTCCTGGGGCTCTGTGGGGTCTGTTTGTGAACAGAGCCCCAGGACCAGCTTGCTTAGGGGGCTCTTCTCCAGGTTCATCTCTCTGTAGGTGATGGCTTTGTTATGGAAGGTTTGGGAATCGCTTCCTTTTAGGTGGTTGTGGAATTTAACGGCTCTTTCTGGATTTTGATAATTAGCGGATATCAGCCTAATTCTGTTCCGCACGCATTATTTGGTGTTTTACGTTGTACATGTAGGATATTCTTGCAGAATTCTGCATGCAGAGTCTCAATTTGGTGTTCGTCCCATTTTGTGAATTATTGGTTGGTGAGCGGACTCCAGATTTCGACAACCCTAAAGGCCAATGGGTTCTATAACTGATTCAAATATTTTTTAACCAGATCCTAATTGGTAAGTTTAATTTTATGTTCCTTTTGATGGCATAGAAGGCCCTTCTTGCCTTGTCTCTCAGATCATTCACAGCTTTGTGGAAGTTACCTGTGGCGCTGATGTTTAGGCCGAGGTATGTATAGTTTTTTGTGTGCTCTAGGGTAATGGTGTCTAGTTGGAATTTGTATTCGTGGTCCTGGGAACTGGACCTTTTTTGGAACATCATTCATTTTGTCTCACTGAGATTTACTGTCAGGGCCCATGTCTGACAGAATCTGTGTAGATGTAGGTGCTGATGTATCTAGGTGCTGATGTAGGCCCTTCTTGATTGGGGACAGAAGCATCAGATCATCAGCAAACAGTTACACTGCAAAATTACTGCAGTAAAAAAAATGGTGTCACTTGGACGCAGTATTTGCAGCATACTGCGGTTGTACTGCACTCGACCTGCAGTTGTACTGCAGTGTAATGCAGTCATAGTGCACTCTGACTGAAATCTTTTTCCGAAAGGGCAGCAACCAAACAAGCCGCCTCGCACTATAGTAGACCATTATTTATCCTCAAATATCATCACATAGTACTTATCTTGACTGCATCAAACCGGGACTAGCTAATTAAGCCCGCTAACGTTAGCTCGCTATGCTAATTGAGGCTGCAGCGCATGAGCTTTCTCATCCTACAGTTACAACTACCCGAGACAATCATATCAGATCCGACCCAGACCTGTGTCATTATTTAGAATTCTGGATCCGGAACCGCTCGGGTCTCGGGTACAGGTAGATGACATCCAGTCCAGCATCACGCTCAACATTAACCTATGTGCGTGCGTCATACTTTCCCGTTTGTTGAAGGCTGATGTATAGAGGAGAATTACTTCTTTTTTTCCCCCAGATGGAACTTCAGTATAGATTTCAGACATTAAAAATAGATCAATGGTTAGATGTACTGCGTACATACAGCAGTACGGCTCTAGACTGCCATAGATGCATTTGTAAGGCTTTGTTAGAACATCTGCTAGCGGATTGAACGCGTTTCCATGGTACATGAACGTCAATTGAAGATTGATCGAAGCATTGAATAGAGAGATGTGCTTTTCAATGAGATGTCCACGTCTTGCTTTCACCAGGCCTCTTCCAAGGCCGGCTCCTCGAAAAACATATTCACCAAACAATGGTAATAAAATCGCATACAGTAAGTCTATGAGTCCTTCAAAGACTTTCTTGTAAAATAAGCGAACGTATGGGCATATGAGAACTGGACTGCCCTTGTTTGTTAGGTACATACTTATCCATATCTCCATATACGTTCATATCATACAGTATCAATGAGCTATCATGGGTTCGTCCCATTACAGGAGGACTTGCTGAGAGTAACGGGGACACACACACTGGTGCAAAAAAATGATAACACACCCACACAGACAAACACTTCTGCAACCATTGACACAGCCACGCACACACACACACTCCTCACAGGTGCTCTTATAAAACACACACACACGTACACACACACACTCCTCACAGGTGCTCTTATAAAACACACACGCACACACACACACACACGCACACGCACACGCACACGCACACACCTAATTGTTGCTGAGTTGTTTCCCCTCAGTAACAGTAGCAATTAGACAACCTTTATAATCACACTCTCCTCATTATATAGCTAATTTCTGTAATTACCAATCGCACCAATAGGCTCCTCCTTCCTTTGTGTATCATCTCTCTATCTTTGTCTCTCTGCTTCTCGCTCTGTCTGTCTCTCTCACTCCCTCTCTCTGTCTCTTTGTCTGTCTGTCTCTCTACTTCTCTTTATTTCTCTCTCTGTCTCCCTCTCTCACCCTATCTTTCTGTCTCTGTCTCTTTCTCTGTCTCTGTCTCTCTCTCTCTCTTTTTCTGTGATGAGGGGAAGGTAAATCAGGTATAGGGAGATGTGTGTCTGTGCGGTGCGTTGGGTGAGGGACTACATAGAATATTATAGTGCTGTTACAATGCTGATACACCTACAGTAACATTTGCAAACTGCTTTTGTTTGCACCATCGGTCACTGAGTTTTCCAGTCATTCCAGGTTAAGGTCATGGGTAAGGTAAGGTAAGGGTGAGAGCTCACCTTTGCTGCAGTGGTTCTCCCCCTCCAGCAGGGGGCACCAGGGCGGGTCTCCCTGGCTGGCGAAGGTGCACATGTGCAAGTAGCTGATGGTGAGGCGGATGACCGAGGCCTTGTCCAGCTGGCTGGTGATGGCCCCGGGGAGAGGGAGCATCTTGGCCAGCTCAAAGAACTCAAAGTTCTCCTTGCCGCGACGGGAACGAGCGGCATTACGAGACTTCTCCTTCCGCAGGTTCTGCAAACTGAAGGAGGAGAGGAATGATAGGAAACAGAAGGTAGAGGGGAACTGTAGGTGAAAAGGGTGTGTGGTTCATGCCAAAACTGCACTGATAAGGAATCCTAACTGACCGCAGAACGACCACCTGTGGGCTTGGTCGTGTATGCTAACGATGACCCGAGAATAGTCATTTAAAAAGGTATATAATGACACCTGCAATGTTAGTGAACCAATCTCAATTCTAACCGTCTCCAGCAGATTGTCTGTCTGTGTAATTACAGACAGAAAGTGCTCTATCTACCAGGGTCTATTCCCCTGTCACACTGGTATACACATGACTATTACACAGCACAGCTAGAGTCTCTGCCTCCAACACACACACACACACACACACTAGCATCCACACTCTCTCGCTCTTTCTCCGTCTCACACACAGCCATGCGACTGGCTGGCGGATCCTGGGCTGCAGTGGTGATTGAGGGATCAATTGGAGGGGGAGGGGCCGTGTGGCAGTGGGGGCCCAGGTAGCCTGTCTCTCTGATTGGGTATCGACTCCCCTCAATGGGGCCTGAGTGGTAGAATTATGTTGTCACGGCGACTCCACAGTTTGTGTCTGTGGTAGAATAAAGAAACAGCATTTCTCCCCCGTGTCTGTGACATCGATTCTCATTCCGGGCCTGCAGACTGCCTGCCACGGGAGGGTGTGTGTGTGTGTGTGTGTGTGTGTGTGTGTGTGTGTGTGTGTGTGGAGAGAGAGAGAGAGGGCAATAGAGAGAGAGAAATTGAGGAAATAAAATGTGTGTGTACGCATGTTTCCGTGTGTGTGTGTATGTTTGTCTGCTATTACATGCATGTTTGTGGTATTTGTCCTCATCGGCCAACACATCCGTGTTTCCCCAGTCGGTCTGTGTTCTCCAGGGTGTGTAAACAGCTGTGTTTAGAATAGATCTGTCCTCCACAACGTCTCATTATTATACGAGCTCAACTCACCTGAGAGAACAATCGATACTCACCCATTGATTCTGCTTAGTTTTTATATCCGCCTATAAATGACCGTCCCATTAATAATCCCAGCCAAATGTACATAATCTCCCACTAAGGGAAAGGGATTAACAGCCATGACAGCCAAGGCTACAGAGCGATAACCATTTTACTATACAGTACAGAGTGTGTGACAGGGGCTGTGTGGGTGTGATGGTTTAGAATATGAGTAAGTATTTGTGTGTGTGTGTGTGTGTGTGTGTGTGTGTGTGTGTGTGTGTGTGTGTGTGTGTGTGTGTGTGTGTGTGTGTGTGTGTGTGCGCGTGTTTCTCACCAGGGCAGGGTGGGGGGTTTGGCCAGTAGTCCCTGTAGGAAGTCCCACTCCACGCTCACACACTTTCCCTCGCTGATGAACGGCATGGTCGCCATCCTCCAATCACACGCAGCCGCCACCTCTAACGGAGGCTGCGATTGGCCGAGGCTGTGACAGGCTCAGACCCCCTGCAGGAGTGAGGAAGCGAGAGAGAGAGAGAGAGAGAGAGAGAGAGAGAGAGAGAGAGAGAGAGAGAGAGAGAGAGAGAGAGAGAGAGAGAAAGAAAGAGCGAGAGGAGGAATTATGGTTAGTTAGGTATGCATGTCTCTATAAAAGCTTTGAAGAACGTCCAGTGCTAAAAAAAGCCATTCAGTACAGAAGTCTCACACCGGTTAGCAAAGACAGGGCAAAGCAGAGACAGTAGAAGATCCCCCCCCTGCCTCCCCCACACACTCACCCTCTGGCTCCCAGTTCTACCAGCGATGCCAGTTGGCTGGCCTCCCTCTCCCCTCCCCCTCTCTGCCTCTGTGCTCTGGTGACCTTTAAAAGGTCAACGTGGCCTGCAGCAGCATGGTGTCCTGCCCTGCGGCCAGGGGTGCCCTCTCTACCGCTGGGTCAACAGTACCAGGGAACCAGGCTGGGCTGGGTAGAATAGAGTCAGGCTGGTGTAGGGAGCTGGGATATGTAGAACCAGACCGGGCCGGGCCAAGCCATCACGTTACGTTGAGATTTCAATAAAATGACTTTCTATTTAATCTTGGTAATCCAGAACTATAATTTAGCATCATTTGGTGAGATGTTTACTTAGTCGGTCTACATGAGAACACTTTCTAGTGCATTTAACATGACTGTGACCACACATGCTGTACCTTCCAATTCCCAACCCGGCATCACATCACTGTAGAATCTCTGTAGCCGACACACCATCCCTGAGCCGTGTGTAACAATGACATTTTACATCACCCTCCCCAACCTTGCTAGCTGAGTACATCGCATTGTGTGCTGGGGAAATAAAAATCACACAATGCATCTTCCACTCATCTCTCACACACACACACACACACACACACACACACACACACACACACACACACACACACACACACACACACACACACACACACACACACACACACACACACACACACACACACACACACACACACACACACACACACCGCCCCTCTGTCCCGTACCTGTATGTTTATCTCTTAATTGACCCTATCTGTCCTTATCTAATCTGTGTCTCTATCGACCGGGCGTCTCTATCTCTATAGACAGAAGGCCGGCAGCACATCAGCGGCGGCGTGGGCTGTAATGGACGGGGCCTCAGCGCTAATTATTCAATCAGCTTCATAACCTTGTCGCAGGTTGGGAGGCTACTAATGCACTCCCCCCCCAAACGGACCTCGCCAAACGCTCTCTTATGTCAACCGTGTCATCTGTGGAGGGTTATTGAAAACAACAAAAGATTATTCAGATATAAAACATACTGTGATGAGGCTCTTACAGTAGCCTTGCCAAAACAGCATGACTTTGGTATACAGAACCTAAAAGTATTATGGTGTGTGCGTACGTACGTGTGTATCCAAGCACCTGTGTGTGGGACATGTGAGTGCATGTGCTTCCATCTGTGTGTGTATCTCTGTGTGATCCCCTCATGCTGTGGTTGCCCTGCTCTCTGCTCTGCGGCTGGCTCTCGTGTAGACAGCACAGGGCTGGGAGGGAGGGCGTTCGCCGTTCAGAGCCTCTCCGTCGGGTTGGTCGGTCGGTGAGTTAGTTCGTTTGGCCGCTCCGCTGTCTGTTTTCAGCGGGGGACGTTTAATTAGAGCCTCC
Source organism: Salmo salar (assembly GCF_965601325.2). Taxonomy (NCBI): domain Eukaryota; kingdom Metazoa; phylum Chordata; class Actinopteri; order Salmoniformes; family Salmonidae; genus Salmo; species Salmo salar. The sequence continues at coordinate 48,582,512 of NC_138310.1, read as the reverse complement.
AGCTGTCAGAGGTTCGTTAGAGCGCTCCGACCCTCCCCACGGAGCTCTGACTGGGGGAGTCGGGCAAATGAACACATTTAAGGCAAACAGCACGCAGACAATTGCCTGCTGGAATGCCACTGGCTCCCCAGGCTGCAGGGAAATGGCTGTTGTATGCCTCACATTTCTCCCCTAGAGCCCCACAGATGACCTGGCCAAGGCTGGGGGGAGCTGGGTCTAAATACCAGCTAAGACCCCCACCCACCTAACTGTACACCTCAGGGACACAGTCAGCCCTGGTAATGTCAGTTGGAATAGAATAGAATAGGATAGAATAAAATAGAATGGAAGTGAACGGAATGGAATGCGCTCGTTAAAAAATACAAAATAAATGAGTGCCCGCAATAGCCGAGTAACATTGGCTGGTGCAGCGATACAGTTAGGCCGTCTGCTTTGACACTGGGAAAGACAACAGCCGCACCCCTCTCCTTATCTTCCCGTTTCCCCTCTTTCTACTCCTCCTACCACGATGAAATACTGTCTGTTTTAAAATGTTTACTATACGGTATGACTGGTCCCTCAACCACCTGACAGGACAGCTGGTTCCCCATCTCACAGAAGGAGAGAGAGAGAGCGAGGGACCGTAGAGGTGTGAAAACACCCAAACCATACAGAGGCAAAAACTCATCCATATCAATTATGTAGACTAGCGCAATATTTCACTTGTAGAATGTGAAATGTTTTCTTTCAGTGGGGGATATTATCACATAGGTGAATAGACCTTGATGAGTGGCTGGAGTGTCCATAAAGAGGTAGCTCAGTATTCTGGTCTTCCATGGGTAGATGTTTCTCTATTTACTTTTTACTCAACTACTGATCAATCCACTGCTACACTGGATCGTTGGACATTATGATTTCTCTCCCTCTCTCGCCTCTCTCTCTCTCTCTCTCTCTGTCTATACTTTTCTCTTGCTCTCTCTGTCTCTCTAAGGTTCGGTATTCCGGTCCTCAGCCGGCAAGCCACCTCCACATCGAAGCGCCGGCTGCGTCTGACCTTGACTCATTCCTGGACCAAGGTTCTCTCCAACTCTCAAGGGCTTAAGCACTTCCCTCTGCCCACTGCACCCCTCCCTGTCCTCCCCAACCCCCAACCAGGTCATTAATTATCTAATGGAATCAATACGCTGTTAGATTAGACCAGAGTGACCCTGCCCACCCCCAGGTATCGTCACGGCAATGAGGAGGGAAGGAGGGATGGAACGGAACGAAGAGAGCGGCCACGAGGGAACCAGAGCAGTTTGGGTTAACCATTCATTCCTAAAACAGGCCCTACCTACAGCTGAATGACCACAGAACCAAGAGGTCTACTGTAGAACCTTCCAGAGAGAAGGATGAATGGAGAGGAGAGGGGTGGATAGATGGAGAGTGATGGAGAGATAAAGAGAGAGAAGGATCGGTGAAGAGAACGAGAGAAGGGAGATAGAGAAAGGGGTGGATAGAGAGAGCAAAACGAGGAGAGGGAAGTTTGCTCATGTTTACCTCTACTAATCGATAGCTCTCTCCCTCCTCTTATTTCATAGGGCCTCAGTAGGCTTTCTTTGATGTCCTAGTCCTCACGGACACGCTGCAACAGAAAATCCATGCTTTTCAATGATGATGATCCACCGTGGGGCTGGAGCTCTGAGATAGCATGGTAATACTGTACGTGAACACTGTCGATACACCACAGACCAACTTTAACAGTCCTAGATGAAAGTAGTAGCCCTGACAGCTGGTAGATTAATATCAGAGAGGGGAATAAGCAGGGAAATAAGATTTATTATGAATACAATTGCATTAGAGTTATATAGATATACAGAAGTATTGGTAAAGGCTTTAGAAATCTAACGATATAAAGTTGAAGCAAAACTTCTGAGTCAGAACTGTGACAAATTCACCAAAGATCTCCTAAACCGTCCGAAAGGAAAAGAGAAAGGACTTAAAGATAGAGAGAGAGAGATGCATAATGTTGCTGAACCTGATCATTTTTTTTTTTTATCTGGGAACAGTTTAGAAGAAAGACACTAAATCCACTTCCCTCGGGCAGGGAGAACATCACCACTGACCTTTAAATAACCACATGCCATAGCCCAGCACACAGTGTAATGCGCGGGTTGACTCATAACCCCGCAGGGCGGGTTTAGGGTCATGAAATATTGTGTGGGTGAAGGGCGGGTGGTTGGCGAGCGGGTTGAATGAAGAGAAAAAAAGGCATAAAATATCCATAAATGTATAATTATTGTGCAATTCATGTCTATAGACTACATTGAAGTTTTTCGTTCATTATTTTTATCTGGCATTAGTGCATAAGCCTAAGCTTTACGGCCTAACTGTATGTGTACGCCAGATACACACCATTCACCAAATGCTTTTGGGAACTTGGGGAGAAAAAGTTACACGGGAACTGTTCAGAGAATTTTCTATATTGGCGGGTTGGAGGTCGGGTTGGGGTCGGGCCTCAGATTTTCACTTTATTACAAATAGTCGGACGGTTGCAGATGGGTTATTCGCACATGCGGGTGGGTTCGGGTGAACAAACAGCTGAACCGTGCATCACTAGCACACAGGGTCACACACACACAAGTGCTGACACATTAACATAGAAATACATTTAAATAGAAATACATGTATACAAATATCAGAGAGTTCAGTCCAGTATCAGTGGCTTACAAGGGTTGCACAAGTTGTGTAGGTGACTTCCAGTGCAGAATGGATTTCAGTGCACCTGCCCTGTACTTGGTTTAGCACATGTATGTCTATTCACGTTGTCTGTTCTTTCTTGGCAGATGTACTGGTCTGTATTTCTGTGGGGGCAGTATGTAAGAGTGAGCAAGAATATTTACGTAATTTTTCAGTATGTATATACTGTATCCTTGTCCTTTATGTACAGTACAATATTTTAAAGAGAGTGTGTTTGAATATCCTCAGTGTACATTTATACTGAACAAAAATGCAAACACAACATGTAAAGTGTTGGTCCCATGTTTCATGAGCTGAAAAAGCTGATTTCTCTCAAAGTTTGTGGACAAATTTGTTTACACCCCTGTTAGTGAGCATTATCCTTTGCCAAGATAATCCATGACAGGTGTGGCATATCAAGAAGCTGGTTAAACAACATGATCATTACACAGGTGCACCTTGTGCTGGGGACAATAAAAGGCCACTCTAAAATGTGCAGTTTTGTTACACAAAACAATGCCACAGATGTCTCGTTTTGAGGGAGTGTGCAATTGACATGCTGACTACAGGAATGTCCACCAGATTTGTGCCAGAGAATTTAATGTTAATTTCTCTACCATTAGCCTCGTTTTAGAGAATTTAGCAGTATGTCCAACTGGCCTCACAACCGCAGACCAGTACCTCCACAACTGGCTTCTTCACCTGCGGAATCATCTGAAACCAGCCACCTAGACAGACGATGAAACTTAGAAGTATTTATGTTTGTACTAAAGACCTTTTGTGGAGAAAAGCTCATTCTGATTGGCTGAACCTGGCTCCCCAGTGGGTGGGCCTATGCCCTCCCAGGGCCACCGATGGCTGCGCTCCTGCCCAGTCATGGGAAATCCATAGATTAGGCCCTAATTCATTTGTTTCAAATGACTGATTTCCTGATATGATCTGTAACTCAGTAAAATAGTTGAAATTGTTGCATGTAGCTTTTATATATTTTTTCAATATACAGGTAAATACTATTCGTATTGAGTGATTCCTCACAAAACCCAGAAAAAAAATACCATGATTTGGGGGATTTTTACTTAGTGTAATCCATAGAATGGTCCTTTGGAGGATGGATTGTTGACGTGTATTAGAAATGTGTATTTAAAAGCATAATTGAGAAATAATTGATCATAGTTTATGACATTTTGGCCTTACCCAGGCCTCCTTTAAGACTCCATAGTGTTTATTCTGTAGGTGCTGCAAATATGAGTAGTATTTTCATTTCAATAAATATTTTTTTTTAGAGTCATTTACAAATATTGAAAAATATAAACATGAATATTTCAATATATTGTTGAACATAATATACTCTATGGGCATATCAAAGTTCGAGAATGGGATCTCTGCTAGTTTTAAAGTTATGGCCCATTTTAGAGAGAGAAATTGGCATAGTAGGCAATGTAACCAATCACAGCACTCCTTTTACTTGTATCATTGAATATCCTGCAAATCACCAGCAGAGGGCGGCCATTTTGAATCCATTTTCACATTCACTCTGTTGGTAATGCTTACAAAAGGTATATTCGTAAATTCACTCTGGAGTGCCAGAGTGCGTTCAGAGTGTGCTCTGGGTATTTGTAATTTCAGAGCTTTGTCAGATTGCCTGTTTGTAAATTGGACGTTCTGGCCGGGGAGTAAGGTTGATCCGAGCGTTCCCAACCTCCCAACGCCAGTCAAGCACCCAAGCTAACTGGCTAAAGTTGCTAGCTACTTCCAGACACAAATGAGAGAACACCTCACTCTGACCATTTTACTCGCCATAGCAGAGCTGGTTAGGCTGTTTTCACGTTGCCTAGAGCGTTGGTGACTGCGACTGTGCTCCTGGGAGAAAAAAATATACAAATCTGCCCTCGTTTACTGACACCGGTCATATTCAACAGGTGTTGCGCGTTCGTAAATTCATCAGTTATTCTGCGCTCTGGCACACTCAGACGAGAGTGCTGTGAAATCGGAGTAGATAGCCAGAGTGAATTTACGAACGCACCCAAATTGGATCAGAACTCAAAGTAGCAGAGATCCCACTCTGGAACTTTGATATGTTCGTAGAGTATATTTTGTTCAACAAATATATAAAAACATTTGCCAATTTTTATTTTTTTATGCTATGTTTATATCTTTAAATATTCATAAACGAATGTAAAAAAAAAAAAGTATTGGAAATCAAAATACTACTCATACAACAGAGCAAGCAGTCAAGCTTCATATTACTCCAATGTTGCTTTGTAGCCTCTACAGATGAAACATTATGGAGTCTTACAGGAGGCCTGGGTAAGGCCAAAATGTCATAAATATGTCAACTTTGATCAATTATTTCTCAATTATGCTTTTAGGTACAAATGTCAAATATATGTCAACAATCTTTCCTCCAAAGAACTATTCTATGGATTACATTTAGTGAAAATCCCTCAAAATCGTGGTCTTTTTTTGTCTGGGTTTCGTGAGGAATCACTCTATTAGTATATAAATACCGGAACCAAATGTTTGTAAATATAGCTTGATTTTCAGCCAAATGGTGACAGATTCTCATGCAAATAATTCAAAAATCTGCAAAAAACAATATGCTCATATTCCCACCAGAGATGTGTTTCCATCAAATTGACTTGTTGTGGATAAAAGGCTATGCGTGATGACAAAGTACACATAAAAATAACTTGTACGGTTAAATTCCCATGTACTGAAAAAAACAAAACAACAAGTGAAATGTGTTTCCATCACATTTTCAACTCTACTGATGGTTTTGTCACAAACAAAATGGTTATATAGTGCAGATGTGTCCACTCTGTTCTTGGCACGTGTGCAGGTATAGTTTACTACACAATGAGGTTATTATGGACAAAATGGCAGCCAAGCACAGATCATCATGTCACCAGAATAAGACCCTCGATATTTATTGGAAGGGAGCGTCAAGCTCATCACCGTGCACTTTCACCACCCTGTGAAGTTCATCGTAACTTATTTCATCTGTAGCTTAATAAACTGCAGCTTTCCCCAGTCCTAGCGGAAGCCTGGGAGAACCACACAACATATCGTTGCGTGACTCCAAGTTTACTTCGATGATACTTACATCAATATTAGCACATAAAGGCGTTTCCACCGCCGTTTCACGGATAATTCATTTTACAGATCCCACCTTGTCTAGCGCATTTCATTTTGTCGACATTTGAAAATATTTGTGTGTATGACGACACGCGTGTGTACATGTACATTTACATTTACGTCATTTAGCAGACGCTCTTATCCAGAGCGACTTACAAATTGGTGCATTCACCTTATGGAACAACCACTTTACAATAGTACATCTATATCTACGTACATCTATGTACAGTCAGAAAAAAAGGTGCTATCTAGAATCTAAAAGGGTGAAGGCTGTCCCCATAGGAGAACCCTTTGAAGAAACCTTTTTGGTTCCAGGTAGAATCTTTTTGGTTCTAGGTAGAACCATTTTGGGTTTCATTTAGAACCCTTTCCACCGAGGGTTCTCCATGGAACCCAAAAGGGTTCTACCTTTAACCAAAAAGGGTTCTAGCTGTAACCAAAATGGCTCTCCTATGGGGACAGCCAAATAACTCTTTTGAAACCCTGTACAGTGTACAGGTAACTGCCAAAATAAAGGAAACGCCAGCATAAAGTGTCTTAATAGGGCGTTGGACCACCACGAACCAGAACAGCTTCAATGCGCCTTGGCATAGATTCTACAAGTGTCTGGAGCTCTATTGGAGGGATGCGACACCATTCTTCCACAAGAAATTCCCATAATTTGGTGTTTTCTTGATGGTGGCAGAAAACGCAAGTCTCAAGCGCCGTTCCAGAATCTCCTATAAGTGTTCAATAAGGTTGAGATCAGGTGACTGAGACGGCCATGCTATATGGTTTACAACGCTTTCACGCTCATTAAACCGACCGCTCATGCCCTGTGGATGGGGGGCATTGTCATCCTATGGGGACATAGCCATGGTAGCCAAAATAATGACCTGCCCAGCATTTTTATACATGATCCTAAGCGTGATGGGATGTTAATTGTTTAACTAACTCAGGAACCACACCTGTGTGGAAGCACCTGCTTTCAATGAGTTTTGTATCCCCCATTTACACCAGTGTTTCTATGATTTTGGCAATTACCTGTATGTATGCATGTTTGCATCCGTGTGTGTGTGTGCGTGAATGTGTGTATCTATGTGTGTATGTGTGTGCATGCGTCCGTCCGGTGTGTGTATGTATGTGTGTGTGTCTGCGTCCGTGTGTGTGTGTGTAAATCTTCGGGCCGCTGGCTCCCTGCAGGACAGTGTGTGAATGACAGCATGGGTTATGTAAGGAGCCACAGCGGGACAGAGTGGACAGCCTGACCGGAGATCAGGTCAGCAGAGTGTGACACTAAACACATCTCACTGACACTGAGCTGACACCCTCTGTCACTGACGCAGCCAATCGCACACTTCTCTCGCTCGTTGTGTGTGTGTGTGTGTGTGTGTGTGTGTGTGTGTGTGTGTGTGTGTCAACAGTCAGACATCTCTGTGTGTGAGTGTCTGTCTGTCCTCTTTGACGGTGAATCAACAGTCAGACAAACGAGAACGTCTACCCGTCTGTCTACATGTTTATCTATTCTTGGCCCTGAAGAAAGTCTTCAGAAAAGGCCATTTCAATGACTATCTGATGGTCTTCAAACATGTCTTTCCACATCCACAACTACTGACGCCATCCCAATGTCAACCTGTCAGATCTAGAATGGTTCCTGACATCTCCGACCCTCTACGTGACTGTTGCCTCTCAGACCCCCGTTCACTGCAATAAGGTTAGTCCACTGACATGTCATTCAACAGAGCAAAATACATCACGGCCCGGTTGCCCAGGACGATCCCTTCACCCGAGCGTCTCTCCATATCGTGGAAAAATGTAAAAGTCATTTTGCGAGCTCGACTGCGTATTCTCGCTAGTACAGAAAAGGACACGGTCCAGAATGTCAAATCCCCAAAACAGACAGAGATAGAAACAAATCAAAAAAAGACAAGTTCTGGTTTGAACACGGTCCGCGGTCAACAAGGACTAACGTTAGCTATTACTGATTGACGGACACAATGCGCATCTTCTCCTTTCAGAGCCTATAGGAACGAGTGACCTTAGAAATAGCCAGCGTCTGTGAGACCAATCATGTCTGGAGCGGTTTTCAAATATTTTTGGTGATACAGACACAACCACCACAGCCTGAAAACATCTTCTGAAATCAACACTTTTAGTGTGGTCTATGAAGTGGTTGTGTATTATTGGGTGGAGGGATTTCTCATCACAGCTGCAGTGACTGAGCAGGTGGAGCTCTATAGATGGTGGTGGTGGTAGGATCATGTGCTGTTATACCTCACAACACACTCACACAGCACAGAAACATTCAATTACCGTCAACAAACAACACACTCCATGAAGGCGGACCAGGACACACCTGGGTAAAAACACTGGTCCCTGTGTTTGTTTGTGCACACACACACACTTGCTTGTTAACGTCTTTCCTAAGTCACTCTTCCGTCCTCCCTTTTATATAGTTGTGCTGCGTCTCTACAAACACACAGCTAACAGAGCCTTCGATGAACAACATAGTCAAGCATAACATACCTGATGATCCCCGTTCTGTTGATTGGTGTCATTATATAAAAACATTGGTGATATTTACTATTTTATCACTAGGCACCAGATTACACAGGCATTTTGTAACAGTCATTTACCCAATTATGGCCACCTGCTGTTAGTGCCCTAAAGCACTACAATCATCCGTCCAGCCAACTGGGCTTTTCTCTCGTTCCTTTACAGCAGCTCACTAATACTATTCTGAACGAGCTACAGAGGACAGGAAATAAACATATTTGTATAGAAAAAAACGATAATGGCTTAATGATAATAATTATAATAATAGATGTTGACCGTTCAGCGCGCTGGCAGAAATAAACAACTTAGGAAGCAAGTACTTTTCTTATGTCTGTTATGGAAACAACTTTTATCCAGTTTACTTTAGAGAGTGAGGGTAAATACACAGACAATACATCCAGTCCCGAACAGACAAAAGAAACTAAGCAGATATTTACACATATATTTATATCCAATGTGTTTTCATTCTCCATGACCAAAAATATCACATATCCATCCAGTTCTAAATCTAAAATACACTATTTCACATTTCTTGTAACTATATTGTTTTCCTGTCCAAGGTAAACTGAACTAACGATACACACTGATATTTCCACAGACGCTATTAATCCAGTTCAAAGATGAATATTTACCCGTAAATGGCGTGTTGTTACGGCTCAGACACTTTTCTAAGAGCAGAGGACTATCATGTGTCAGTACGTATGACATCTCCCAAACTTTGCTTAGAAATGAGGAGAGTAGACGACATGCAAAAAGGGAGACTTCCCCTAAAACGCTCTGAAACAAGTAACTTTGTCATTATTCAATAAACGTGACATCTTAAATACACTCTCAAACTGACATAACCATCTAAGTACATAACACTCACATAACTGTTGGAATGTCATCCAGTTTCTACATCAAATCAACTTCATCAAACAGTGGAAGTGTGTGTGTGTGTGTGTGTGTGTGTGTGTGTGTGTGTGTGTGTGTGTGTGTGTGTGTACACTGACCAGAACTTGTTCCAGGATGGCCTCACCTGATGGGCATTTCCAGCGTTGACTCCCCTACTCTGAGTGGACGTACTTTTTCCTCTTCGTCCTCTATCCTTCAGACTCCTGTGCCCCCCAAAACGGCCCGGCTGGGGTCCCCTGCTCCCAAACGCACTGGGGGTGGGCTGGCTGGGCTGAGAGGCTGGACCGACTGGAGGCAATCCCCTCACACTCACAAAAGACCTGGACACGCAGGCAGGCGGACCCACCGCGGAATCTGTTGCAAGTGTGTGTGTGTGTGTGTGTGTGTGTGTGTGAGTACGCAAGTGGTGCTAGCTGGTGGAGAAGAGAGGCTATGCTGGCTCAGGATCACTTCACTAACACTCTGCTCCCTCTGCCACTTCTTAGAGATGGACTAGGATTAGGAGACAGCCAGCGTGAGATTCTCTCTCCCTCGCTCTCTTGCCGGCATGCTCCCTCTTGCTCTCACTCCTCCTCTCCCTCTCTCTCTCTCCGTCTCTCTCTCTCTCTCTCTCTCTCTCTCTCTCTCTCTCTCTCTCTCTCTCTCACTCACTCACTCACTCTCTTTGCTGAGCTTCTTTCTTTTAATTTCCTCTTGGGAAAGCTGCGCACACCGGTTGTCTCTCTCTTCACCCTCTCTCGCTTTCTCTTCCCCTCAGTCGCTAGTAAATATAAAAGGCATGGTTGTACAGCTCTTGCCTCGGTCTCCCTCGCTTTTCCTCTCTCTCTCTCTCTCTCTCTCTCTCTCTATCGCTCTCACTCACTGTCTCTTGCTTTCGTTTACCCCCTCCTCCCACAGCCCCTCACTTTCTTTCTCTGTCAAAGCTGCCTTTCAAATGCTGATTAGCAGGGAGAGTAAAAGACAAGCAAAAGAGAGGGAGAGAGAGGGGGAGAGAGAGAAAGAGGGAGGGAGGGAGAGAAGGAAGTAAGGAAGGAAGAAAGGAAGGTAGGGCATGTGTAACTGAAGCAAATGGGAGATTCCATCACATACAAACACATTGTAAACTGTTTCCCTGGTGTTATACAAAGTCTATCCAACAAACACGTCCACATTACGCACCCAAGTGAGCATCTGCAAAACAATCACACAGAGGGTGCACGTGAACAATCATTTACACACACACACACATGCACGCACAAACACACACATATGCGCACACACACACAAGCATGTGCATACATGAGCAAATAATCACATTCAGAGACTCACTCAAGTACTCTCCCGCCAACCTCCCTCCCTTCCTCCACCCTCGGTCCCCCCTTCCCCCCCTTCCCTCTGTTCGTTCCCCTTGCCCTCAAACACTACTCAGAATATTGATACATCCCCCTCCTTTTTTCTCTCCATCTCTCTCCCTCCATCACTCACTTTCTCCACTGAATACTGATAGGCTGTCTACTCCGTGGTCTGGGTCTCAAATCTCCCCCTCTCTCTCTCTCTTCCCCGCTCTCTCTCCCTCTCTCCCTCCATCTCTCGCTCTCCCCCCTCTCTCACTGCACTCACCAAAAAAAGAAAAGCAGCTACATAAAGGGGAAATAGCTGAAGTTAATGCATTGAGGTGGACATAAAATCAGATAAGTACCATTTTAGATTATGTCAAGCTAAAAATGAGCTTAACATTGTGCGACGGAAAGGGACAGAAGGGAGAAGAAAAGTGCTACTTTGGTAGCGGGCGACGGAAACGAGCTGACTCGTAGCAACAAAAAGAGAGGCGTGTGAAAAGTTCAGGCAAATGAAGACGCATTCAGTGTTTTGGTCTCCCTGGCTCATTGATGTGAAGGCAGCCACGACCGTGAATGAAAGAGTGAGAGAGAGGGGCCAGTAAAGTCCTCAAACACCCCCAGTGGACCCCCACCCCTCAGCAGTTTAAACAGCCGACAGCCCAGCCACTAGAACAAAAACAACACTGAGCACGGGAGTAAAAAGTTCCCCCACTCAAAAGAAGAAGCCCAAAGCGAGAGAAGGGCCTTTTGGGGGTTGTGTTTGTGTGCGTCTACTCCTCTCTTCTGTCTGTTTTAGAAGAGATCCGCTGTGAGACGGAGAGACAGAGTGGGTGATTTTGCCCTCCAAGCCTTCCTGCAACGCCCTTGAAGGAGTGACTCATGGGGACTTGTGTCTGTCTCCATATATAATCATCATGCACAGGGTTCGGAATACAGGTCTGTACAGAGTTGCCAGGCACTCCCATATCAAAACAAGGAACCCCCTTGTGTCTTAAAAATATCACCTTGGGAACAGTCATGAGCACAAGTATCAACATTGCCTTAGGGCACCCCCAGGAGTTAGTGTCATTCAGACTTCAATGACCCATATCAAAGATGGTGAATAAATGAAGATGTCCCACTCTGTTTACATTGGAAAAACTTTTCAGTTCCAGTACACTTAACGTACTTATGGCTCTCCCATAGGCACCAATGCATTAGCAGCTGGGTCTGGTCTGCTTATTAGTTAATTGACTGTGTATGAACTTTAGCATTTTTTGGGGAGTGGGACGTCTCGCTTCCTCTTTCGTCTCTGCCCATATGATCACTGATATTGATGCGTGTGACCCTATTGGATGCTAAGAGAGACCCGCCCCTATACCCTCTGACCTCACCTGGCTCCGCCCAGCACGCTCAAAACGTATTCTGGGGAAATAGATAAAAAAAATATCCAACAAAGTCTTGAGAAATATTATATTTGACTAATAATACAAATGTGTCATTCTTTTTTAATAACAAGAAGTGAAGAACCTTAATGTGAAGTGTTACATTCCTCAAATCTGTTTACTTAGGTTCCCAGTGCCAAAAAAAAACAAAAAACAGATGTGTTGTTATCCGCTGTGACTATAAAACAAAACCGTAAAATACAACGACGGTGTTAATGACTGTAAGAGCCCTATAAAATACATTGCACCAGGTGGCATATAGCAAAATAACAATACGCTTTCTATATTATCCCTGGCCTGTATGCAATATGCATGAGGGAACATGGAAGACAGGATCTGCTTCATGGAAATGATTCCAAATCTTTCAGAAGATATTCTTAGAGGACATGTACCCATTAAACCGTTTTTTCCCCCTTTGTTGAGCGAACTGCTCTACATTTCATTGAGATGTGTATCTGTCTCGCCCACTGTCTCGTTGATCTCCTGTTCTCCATTCAACAGTGACCCATTGCTCTCCGCCACACAATCCTTCACTTCTTAAAAGTAATTACCGCTTTCATTTGCTGTCCTCGTTTGTAATAGCCTGAGTGGCTCGTAAGCGCCTGGATATTTGGGTGTGTGTGTGTTTGCATGTGTGTGTGTGTGTGTGTGTGTGTGTGTGTGTGTGTGTGTGTCTGCATGTGTATACCGTATGCACTAGTGTATGTGTGCATGCCTGTGTATGATTGTGCATGTGTGTGCATTAGCGTATGGTTAACCTCCCCTTGGTCCAATTACTCCAGAACCAAACACTTCTGGTTCCCTCCTCCCCTTTAAATTCCTCCCCCCTCCCACTCCACCATCCCCAGTGACAGACCGCACAGCCCCAGCCCCATAAACCTCCTTGGCCAGATCGCACCCCAACCTACCCTCCCCTTCTAACCCTTTCTACCCCTCCTCTCCCCAATCTGCCCTCCACCATATCCCCTTCCTCCACCTCTCCCCCTCAGCCCTCCTCAGCCCCAGGTGAGCTGACGACACAAGGAGGGCAGAAACACCAGACGCATATTAATCCATCGATCTGAATATTAACAAACCATGCATCCTAATGAGCTAAAAACACAGAGCCAAGTCAAACAGGGCCAGACTCACACGCGCAGGCACACACTGTCCTATAACAGTGTGGTGTAGTGAAAGCCCGATCCTCTGACCCACTGCATACATGCTGAGCGTCACGTCCAAGAAAAACGTGTTGTCTTTTTACTTTTCACTCAATTAAGACACCTCTCCGTTCCCACGTCCTTCTCCTCTATCCCCTCCTGTTGCTTCCTTTGGTTTTCTTTTTATCTTCTCTACTCTCCCTCGGTTCAGGCATCCTCTTCCCTTCTCTCCCCCTCTCCCTCACTCCCTCCCTCCCTCTCTATGTATCTCCCGATCTCCCCCTCATCCCGACCCTCTCCCTCCCTACTCTCTCTAGATTACCCCATCTTACGCTCCCCATCTCACTCTACCTCCCTCCCTTCTATCTCTCCATCTCTCCCTTTCTCTCGGTCTCACCTACTCGATATTCCACCCTTGTTCTCCTGCAGTCTCCAGCACAACTTTTTGACCCAGTTCCTCTCTCCTCCCTGGCCCTCTGATCAAAGCCTGCAGGACGGCATTGCCTTGGGCGGAGGACAGAGAGATGGGGGGGATGAAGGGATCCGAGGAGAAGAGAGGGGGAAGAGGAAGAGAGGGATAGAGGAGGGATAGAACGCACGAGAGGGAAGGAACGGAGGGATCACAAGGACGGGAGAGGAGCCAGGTGCCCTCCCAGCCCAAGGACAAAAGCTCTTCCTGCTGGCTGATCACAAGTGTGTATGTGTGTGTGTGTGTGTGTGTGTGTGTCCTGTCACTACTGCCATTCTTGGTGAGGTTAATGAAGTATGACAGAGTTGACGTTAATAGACGTGATAAGAAATGCTAACAGTGATAATTCATACCCAGTCTTTCTACACCAACAACCAAAGCAAACCTAGAAACGAACACTCTGCACTAACACGTTCACATTTCACTCAGGACCCTTTTCAAATACGCCCTAAATAATGTTCAAAATTGCAACGCAATAACAAACACCTATTACTAACGCAGAAAAGCAGTCTGTACGTCGCTTTCCGTTCAGTCTCAACCATTTACCGGTAGATCTGTGTGAGCGTGTGTGCATATGCCCGCGTCCGTCCGTGCGTGTACGCGTGTGTGTGCCGCTGCGTCCGAAGGTGCTGGCCTTTGTCTGGGGCTGTGGTTGCGGCTAGCAGCAGAGCTCTCCCTACTGGCCGGTGGGTCGCTATGTTGGTGGGTTGAGGAGAGGCAGGAACACTAGCCCATTTGTACCCAGAGCGGAGTGGCTTGTACTTTAACATTCCCCGCGCATCCCGACAAAGAGCACTAATTATAAATAAATTAGGGACACGACACGGTGTGCCACAGGGGGACCAGCCAGAGGAGCCAGAGAAAAGAGAGACCGATAGAAAGACAGAGAGATAGAAAGAGAGAGAAAAAGAGAGAGAGAGAGAGAGAGAGAGAGAGAAAAAGAGAGCGAAAGAGAGGAATAGAGAAAAAGAGAAATAGAGAGAGAGGAATAGAGAAATAGAGAGAGAGAGAGAGAGAGAGAGAGAGAGAGAGAGAGAGAGAGAAAAAGAGAGAGGAATAGAGAAAAAGAGAAAAAGAGAAATAGAGAGAGAGGAATAGAGAAATAGAGAGAGAGAGAGAGAGAGAGAGAGAAATAGAGAGAGAGAGAGGAGAGGAGGAAAACATAAGAAAATAGAGGGATGGAGCATGGGGAGATGTGGGGCTGGAGTGAGGCGAATGTAAGTGAGATGATATACAAGGCTGGAATGTTCAATGTAAACCTTCACATACAGCGTACGGGGGATGATATGGACCATATGGGGATGATTTGGACAACAGAATGTATTTGAATGAAGTCGAAGGCAATGAGCAGGCATTGAAACTGATCGAAGTTGAAACCCTGAAAATAAAACACTATAATGGTGTTATTGCTTGTCTATTTTAAAACTGTAAATAGTATAAATGTACCTAAAGAAGCATATAACCATAACATTTACATTTACATTTGAGTCATTTAGCAGACTCACGACATACACTTTCCAAACATTTACTACCTGTCTGTCAAGCTTATCTGGGATGACTTTCAACCAAAAAAACTGCATGACTGCGTGTACGTGATTGTGTGTGTGTGTGTTTGTCCGGGCACACGTGTGTGTGTGTGTGTGTGTGTGTGTGTGTGTGTGTGTGTGTGTGTGTGTGTGTGTGTGTGTGTGTGTGTGTGTGTGTGTGTGTGTGTGTGCGAGTGGTTGTGTGCACAGGAAGAAAGTAACCACTATCTAAATGGATCACACTTCAAGAGTCTCCAACCTCTGAAGATGCCATGGGCTTGCTGAAAGCCAGGGGGAGATGGGGGGAGACGCTAGACTCAAGGTTACGTCCTGAAATTTAACAGATGACAGTTAGAACAGCAGGGCTCTGTGCATTAGTTCAAGGGAGAAATAATACTCGTTTTTACTGGGCAGGGGCATTGCGCTGTGATGTGAATGCTTCAAATGATAGAATGACTGGCTTGGGTGTTTAAACAAACAGACATTTATCCTCTTGGATGTCTCACGAAACAACTGCTCTCTGTCTCATCTTTCAGACGGGGCTGCAAGGCACGGGTCAAAGGTGACCACCCTGTGACACAGACAGATAGTCAACTACGTGACCTGCGATTGGCCCCTGACCCCACGATCTCCCACCGACAACACTGTCGCCATGGCCACTGAGCCGCAGACAAACCTGATGCCTGCGAATGAGCCGAGGGGTGGGGGTGAGGGCAGATTGGGCTGTGGAAGTGGAGCAAGGAGATAGGGAAACCTTTAGGATGGAGGGAGAGAGGTGGAAACAAGGAGGGTGTAGAGGTGAAAGAGTGTCTGTCCCAGACTACAAACACAAACACGCATGCACGTACACACACACACACACACACACACACACACACACACACACACACACACACACACACACACACACACACACACACACACACACACACCACACACCTTGTTTCATCATGTATGTTAGTGGCAGCACCATCATCCTCATCAAAGCCCATAAAACAGTCTCGTCTCTGAGAAAGGAGAAGAGAAGTAAAATGAGAGAAAAAGAAACAGCTTGTTGAATTAGCATTCCTGCAGCGGAGTGGCTGTCTGTTCGCCTCTGGCGGCAGCGGAGAGAGGCGGACACTCTCTTGCGTCCTCACTTTCTCGCTCTCTTTTTCTGCCTCTCCCTTTCTCTCTCTTCCCCCTCTCACTCTCTATTTACCTATTTCTATCAAGAACTCTTTGCCTCGTCTCTCTGTCTCCCTCTCTCTCTCTTCCTGCCTCTTTCTGTCTTTTTCTAATCAGCTAATGTTGTTCAGTTGGGAGAGCTGTGGGCGAATAGGATGCCTCAAGCCACGATCGCTGGCTGTGTGTGTGTGTGTGTGTGTGTGTGTGTGTGTGTGTGTGTGTGTGTGTGTGTGTGTGTGTGTGTGTGTGTGTGTGTG
This sequence comes from Salmo salar, assembly GCF_965601325.2. NCBI lineage: Eukaryota > Metazoa > Chordata > Actinopteri > Salmoniformes > Salmonidae > Salmo > Salmo salar. The sequence goes on along the minus strand of NC_138310.1, from coordinate 48,565,950 downwards.
TGTGTGTGTGTGTGTGTGTGTGTGTGTACGTGTGACATTGTGGCTGTCTTGAGTGGTATTAACACAGATCTGTCTATCAGACAGTGCCAGAACTAATCAATAGATATTCACATTTACTGACACATACTGCTAGAGCAAGCTTAGGTGACAGACACACAGACACGCACACACATACAGAATCGTGCTCTTCTCCCGTACAATAACGCTCTACATTAGAGGTGACGTTAAACGCTGTCACACAGAGAACAACTGTAAAACATGACGTTTTGTAGGTCACTGTACCGAGGTCGAGGACTCATAATACTGCAATAAGGAATCAATGTATTCCATTCATAAAGCACTTTTCCCAATCCCCAAAATATGACATTTGTATTTAAATTAGATTGTTGAGATAGAATGAAAGCTTCCCTAAACGCACTTCAGCCCAGCTTCAACAAAAACATTTTAAATATGTGCCTCGGCTTCTAAACGGTACAAATCATACAACTGAATGTGCAAATCATAAAGATGAATGTGCAACGGTAGCTGAACTAAAGGAAAACAAGTACATACTGTAGGAGTAGTCAAAAAGCAGGCACAAATGCATTAAAACAAACAAATAGTCTATTAACAAAGCTCTAGATAGTGCCTTCGGAGCATATTAGCGTTGGAATAATGAGACACTCGTGGCTCATCCATCCATCGACCTATTAATTCACAAGAACAAAAAGACATCTGCTGAGGGGCTGCGCTTCCTCCTGTCACTTCTAAATTTTTACACTACATATTCGAGCAGATACGCTAACCCTTTACTTTAATGGTACCTAATATACAAATTCCACAGATGATTATGCCAATACACAGCCGTGCTCTTTCTCTGTCTTTCACTCTTTCCCTTTGTCTCTCTATCTCTCTTTGCTTCTTTTTTCTTTCTCTTTCTCTCTCTCTCTCTCTCTCTAGGGCTCTACTCCTGTATTCCCAAAGTCATCTGCAATCAGCCATCTTAAATTGATTAATTACACTGGTCTCAGCACAGCTTGATGGAGAATCTAACATCCATCCACATACAGCCTCAAGAAGACCCCCCCCCCCCAGCACCCCCACCCCTTACTTGCCCGGTGAGGTCCCCCTCTCCCCTGGTCTCACCTGGTCCACGAGGCCTCGCTAATTGGACATCGATTGGCGGGCCCTCCGATCTTCCTCGAATATCTGGCTCATGCTAATTGAAGAATTAACTTGGGTGTGACTTCAACCTGTAGGGGGAAGAGATAGAGACACCGACAAATGCTTCAGCTTAAAGAAATACGATAACACACACGGCAAGGGAGCGTCCTGGCAAACCGTGGCTAACACATTCACATGCATGAGTGCACCCACGTACCATGCTGTACACATACAGTTGAAATCAGAAGTTTACATACACATAAGTTGGAGTCATTAAAACTCGTTTTTCAACCACTTCACATATTTCTTGTTAACAAACTATAGTTTTGGCAAGTCGGTTAGGACATCTACTTTGTGCATGACACAAGTCATTTTTCCAGCAATTGTTTACAGACAGATTATTTCACTTATAATTCACTGTATCACAATTCCAGTGGGTCAGAAGTTTACATACACTAAGTTGACTGTGCCTTTAAACAGCTTGGAAAATTCCAGAAAATGATGTCATGGCTTTAGAAGCTTCTGATAGGCTAACTGACATAATTTGAGTCAATTGGAGGTGTACCTGTGGATGTATTTCAAGGCCTACCTTCAAACCCAGTGCCTCTTTGCTTGACATCATGGGAAAATCAAAAGAAATCAGCCAAGACCTCAGAAAAAACATTGTAGACCTCCACAAGTCTGGCTCATCCTTGGGAGCAATTTCCAAATGCCTGAAGGTACCACGCTCATCTGTACAAACAATAGTACACAAGTATAAACACCATGGCACCACGCAGCCGTCATACCGCTCAGGAAGGAGATGCGTTCTGCCTCCTAGAGATGAATGTACTTTGGTGTGAAAAGTGCAAATCAATCCCAGAACTACAGCAAAGGACCTTGTGAAAATGCTGGCAGAAACAGTTGAGTCCTATATCATGAGTCCTATATCGACACAACCTGAAAGGCCGCTCAGCAAGGAAGAAGCCACTGCTCCAAAACCACCATAAAAAAGCCAGACTACGGTTTGCAACTGCACATGGGGACAAAGATCGTACTTTTTGGAGAAATGTCCTCTGGTCTGATGAAACAAAAATAGAACTGTTTGGCCATAATGACAATCGTTATGTTTGGAGGAAAAAGGGGTGGCTTGCAAGCCGAAGAACACCATCCCAACCATGAAGAACAGGGGTGGCAGCATCATGTTGTGGGGGTGCTTTTCTGCAGGAGGGACTGGTGCACTTCACAAAATAGATGGCATCATGAGGAGGAAAATTATGTGGATATATTGAAGCAACATCTCAAGACATCAGTCAGGAAGTTAAAGCTTGGTCGCAAATGGGTCTTCCAAATGGACAATGACCCCAAGCATACTTCCAAAGTTGTGGCAAAATGGCTTAAGGACAACAAAGTCAAGGTATTGGAGTGGCCATCACAAAGCCCTGACCTCAATCCTATAGAACATTTGTGGGCAGAGCTGAAAAGGCGTGTGCGAGCAAGGAGGCCTACAAACCTGACTCAGTTCCATCAGCTCTGCCTGGAGGAATGGGCCAAAATTCACCCAACTTATTGTGGGAAGCTTGTGGAAGGCTACCCGAAACGTTTGACCCAAGTTAAACAATTTAAAGGCAATGCAGTGTATGTAAACTTCTGACCCACTGGGAATGTGATTAAATAAATAAAAGCTGAAATGAATCATTCTCTCTACTATTATTCTGACATTTCACATTCTTAAAATAAAGTGGTGATCCTAACTGACCTAAGACAGGGAATTTTTACTAGGATTAAATGTCAGGAATTGTGAAAAGCTGAGTTTAAATGTATTTGTCTAAAATGTATGTAAACTTCCAACTTCAACTGTATGTGTACATTTAGACAGTGGAAACACTGAAAGGCAAAAATACACACACATACACACACACCACATAGAGTCAAACCACAGTTCCTAACCATTCAAGGAAATGTTTGTATAACATAATGAGAAATGTTGCAGTGACGGTTACAAATTGATTTACAGAAACCTTTATAACAAGAGTCTTCCCATAAGATAAGATCTCTAATAACACAAGAGAACCATTCTGGGAACCTATACTTCCAAGCTGGGCAGTCCACCCTGATACTCCCATCTCCCCTGCACCACACACACACACACACACACACACACACACACACACACACACACACACACACACACACACACACACACACACACACACACACACACTACACCAGCCTCCATGTCACATCAATCACAGCTCCAGACAATAACCCCAAAAACATAGCGCTGCTGTGAGTCCATCTGAAATCATGATGGATTACAACTTCCCAAAGCAATCCCTCCATCTGCCACCATCATTTAGCTAAAGGCATCAAACTGCCCTGACCAATACAGGTCTTCCCTCTGTCTCTCTCTGGACTGGGCTCAGTCTCCAGGACCACTGTTCCTAACCATCAGGGCCTGTATTCACAAATCATCTCACAATTGGACTGCTGATCTAGGATCAATTTAGCCTTGTAGATCACAAAGAGTGAAAATGTGGGGGACCTGATCCTAGATCAGCACTCCTACTCTGAGATGCTTTGTGAGTACGGGCCCAGCTCCCTGGCTAATGCAGATCCTCACTCTCTCCCTCTCTCTGTTGGCTGTCTCCAGGTAAACTGTTCCTAACTATCAGATCCTCACATCATCAACCCAGTAACAGGGCCTTAAACAGAGACATCTCGACCAGACCTGTTCCTGAATAGCTACAGTAGCCTCCTGTGTTTTTTTCTTCTCCAACCCCAGTTGTAACTAACCCGATTCACCTTATCAAGCGGCTGATTATTAGAATCAAGTGTGCTAGATTAGAGTTGGAGTGTAAACCTACAGGACAGTAGCTCTCCGGGAACAGGTTTGGAAAGCCCTAATCTGGACACATCTCAATGAATGGACTATACATGACAAACGATACATGACCATTTTCCAAAAAAAAGAACGCTAAGGCCTTTTATTGTTAATGAATAATAACAATCATAGGAATATTTTAAATAGAGCGTTTCATACAGAATGACAAAGTTGCTTTAAAAAAATACAGCGGAAAAAAATTGTCTTTCACCTCTACATGATGATACAGTTCAGTAAAGGCTTGAGTGGAGGAGGTGTCAATGGACCAGCCAGGGAGTGAGAAACATTCGTCAGACAGGCAGGCCTACAGCTCTTCATCAGGCTCCTCCGTAAGAATAATACTAATCATTATTGGTATTATTTATTACATTTGTAAAGTATTTTTCATTATACTATGATAACCTCGAAGTGCATCAAATAAAACAAAAAATAGTAAAATAAATAAATAAATAGTTAAATAAATAGTGCCTTAGGAAAGAATTCAGACCCCTTGACTTTTTCCACATATTGTTATGTTACAGCCTTATTCAAAAACGGATTAAATAAATAAAAATCCTCAGCAATGTACACCAATACCTCATAATGACAAAGCGCAATCAGTTTTTTTGAAAGTTTAGCAAATGTATTAAAAAAAAACAGAAATACCTTATTTGCTTAAGTATTCAGACCCTTTGCTATGAGACTCGAAATTGAGCTCAGGCGCATCCTGTTTTGATTGATCATCCTTGAGATGTTTCTACAACTTGATTCGAGTCCACCTGTGGTAAATTCAATTGATTGGACATGATTTGGAAAGGCACACCTGTCTATATAAGGTCCCACAGTTGAGTTTGAAGGTCCCACCAAGCCATGAGGTCGAAGGAATTGTCCATAGAGCTCTGAGACAGGATTATGTCGAGGCACAGATCTGGGGAAAGGTACCAAAACATTTCTGCAGCATTGAAGGTCGCCAAGAACACAGTGGCCTCCAACATTCTTAAATGGAAGAAGTTTGGAACCACCAAGACTCTTCCTAGAGCTGGCTGCCCGGCCAAACTGAGCAATCGGGGGAGAAAGGACAACCATCTCTGCAGCACTCCACCAATCAGGCCTTTATGGTAGAGTGGCCAGGCGGAAGCCATTCCTCAGTAAAAGAGGCACAAAAGCTCGCTTGGAGTTTGCCAAAAGGCACCTACAAACTCTCAGACCATGAGAAACAAGATTCTCTGGTCTGATGAAACCAAGATTGAACTTTTGGCCTGAATGCCAAGCATCACTTCTGGAGGAAACCTGTCACCATCCATACGGTGAAGCATGGTGGAGCCAGCATCATGCTGTGGGGATGTTTTTCAGCGGCAAGGACTGGGAAACTAGTCAGGATAGAGGGAAAGATAAAAGGAGCAAAGTACAGAGATATCTTTGATGAAAACCTTCTCCAGAGCGCTCAGGACCTCGGACTGGGCGAAGGTTCACCTTGCAACAGGACAACGACCCTAAGCACACAGCCAAGACAATGCAGGAGTGGCTTCGTGACTACCTAGGCGTCCTCAGGGCACCATGACAACCAATACTTACAAAGTCATCTTTATTTTGAATCTTTTTGAAATAGATGACATTTCTTTGGCTGAGAATGTAAGATTTATAACTTTGAGACAGCATCCATGGGCTAAAATGTTGTATATAGAATGTATGAGACAACCAAGAATTTTGAAATATAATTCTAAAATCTTCAGAATTCTGAGATTTTTGGCCATAATAAAGAATTCAAGCCAACATTCCAATCTCATTATGACTCAACAATTAGGCTTGGCTACAACCATAGAATTCGGAATTAGAACTTGGCTACAAGAAGTTCAAAATCAAAGAAAACAACCAGCATATCCATTCACCACACCATAACTACTGAAGTGAATACCTTATTAAATCTTCATAACTGGACAGAAATCGCGGAGGAGAGGTGACACTGAAACAGGTGAGTCAGAAAATAATAATGTGTAAAAGTGTTTGACTTCTAAGCAAATCCGTGAAAGTAGGCCTACTTATTATTAGCATTTAAGAAATGATACAAATTAGCTTGAGGGTAACTGAAGTTGGAAAACAGGCATGGCCAGACAGTTTTAAGAAAATGACAGGAAAAATAATTTAAAAAAATAAGGAATACATGTTTCTCAATATAGATCGATGCAGAGAGGAGTCAGTGAGACGGAGAAAAACATGACTGAAAGTGAGGAGATGGAGAAAGGCAACAAGATGAGGACGGAACGAGAGAAAGAAAGACAAAGAGAAATAGAGGGGCTGCATAGAATGAGAAAGGAGATTGAGACTTGTAACAAGGTAGACCACAACCGATGGAAGCTGGAGAGAGAGGTGTTGGAGAAAGTCACCAAGGTGAGGGTGGAACCAGAGAAAGAAAGAGAAAGGCTAATTGAAGAGTTGCTGAGGCAGAGAAGGGTGACTGAGGCTTCTATTGAGGTACACCTCAACCAACGGAAGCTAGAGAGAGAGTTGTTTGAGAAACAGAGAGAAAGCGTAGTGTCAGACAGAAAGAAGATGGAGCTCAAGATGGAAAAGCTGAAGGTGCAGAACATACTGAACTTGGCCAAGAGAGGAGAGGTGACAGTGGAGAGTACTAAGCTGTTAGCTGAGAATGAAAGGGAGAGAGAGATGTTGAAGAAACAGAGAGAAAGCTTAGAGGCAGACAAAGAAAATCTAGAAGTCAAGATGACAAAGGTGACGATGCAGAACATACTGCACTTGGCCAGGATAGGGAAGTTGACCGTGGAGAACACGAGGCTGTTAGCAGAGAATGAAAGGCAGCGAGACGTGTTGGTCAAACACAGAGAAAGCGCAGCGGCCGACAGACAAACGTTGGTGGACAAGATGTCAAAGGTGAACATGTCCTTGGCCAAGTTATGGAAGTTGAGAGTGGAGAACAAGAAGAGACTGTTAGCTGAGAATGAAAGGGTGGTGAAGGAGAGGGTGAGAGAGAGGAATGGATGGAACCTCATAAGAAATGGTTTGAAGACAGATTTGGCCAAAGCAGACCTGGAGAGGAAACAGACCTTAGTAGGCTGGAAGGAGGACAGGGGGAGATGGGCCAAGGCCAAGGCTAGCCTACAAAGAATCTGGGATCAACAGGGGGAAAGATGGATGAAGGAGAAGGAGGAGATTAATAGAAGGAGCACACAGGCAGCAGAGGAGTGGATGATTGAACTGAGAGAAAAGGAGAGAGCGATAGAGGCTTTGGAAAGAGAAAAGATGAGGATTCTTTGCCTGCATGGACAAGAGAAGAAGGGATGGGAGATGGAAAAGAGAGTGATGGAAAAGGAGAAGTTGGAGATTACAGGGGAGCGGGAGAGAACGAATAGTGAAATTGAGAAAATGCAAAGGGAGAAAGACAGATGTGCAATAGAGAAGAAAGATATGGTGGAGAGGATGAAGGAGGCATACATAAAGCTGTACCAGATGCAGACTGCCCTGAGGTTCGGAGAGCAAGAGCAGCCACAGGTACAGTACTCCATTTAACCAGTCACACTTCAGGGCAGTCACAAGTCACCTCCTTATGGTTATACTATCAGATTCAATAGATTAAGTTGACTGCATGCTAGAGAATGACTAATAATAATATCTCAGATCACTGATTAACATGTATGGACTTTCTCTTTCAGAAGGAAACTAAAACTGCCCAGAGAGTCAGGGCAAAGCTCGAGAAAAAGAAGAGGAAAGAAAGAGAGATGTTGGAGAAGAACAACGTGAAAGAGCTGCTCAGAGCTAGAAAAGCAGAGAGTAAGGAAGAAGTGAGGAAGAATAAGGAGAGGGTGAAAGCCCACCTGGACGAGGTGTCAAGGAACTATAACGAAAAGAAACAGAGGGAGAAGGAAAGAGAAAAGCTGTTGAACAAGGCACATGGCAAAGAAAATCACATGGCGTACATCCCAGACATCAAACTGAAGATGTCAGAATGCAACACAGATGGAAAAGTAAATACTCTCAGCTGGCATTGGTCCAAATTTAAATTGTCTTCTTTCATTTAGTGGAATACATCATCAATAAAATATTATGAGCATTTGAGTTATTTGTCAGTATTCATTGCCATATGGGAAGAAAGAACACACAAAATCTAAGAAAAGTATAAGATACGGATTAAAGGTTGATGTGGTTACTGTATAATGCAATGTGAAAGGATAGATTCTATCAGATCGGAGGTGGAACTGCGTTAAAGAGGTCAAATCCACAAGCAGCGCATTGCATTAGCTTATCGCGTACACTGCCATTGGATGCAACGAGAGAGAGAGAGAGAGAGAGAGAGAGAGAGAGAGAGAGGCACCTGGGCTCTGTATCAGACTGAGCTTAATAAATACATAGCGAACAGGCCACTAATACTGCTGCTGTGAACATGTCCAACAGCAACACTTACAACCTGGACATTTCTGATTATGAGTGCTGCTTGCCACATGGTATCGTAGGAAATATGTTAATGATACAGCTACTATCTCTGTAAATTACCAATACATACAGTACCAGTCAAAAGATTGAACACATTCAAGGGTTTTTCTTTATTTTGACTATTTTCTACATTGTAGAATAATAGTGAAGACATCAAAATTATGAAATCAAAAATATGGAATCATGTAGTAACCAAAAAAGTGTTAAACAAATCAAAATATATTTTATATTTGAGATTCTTCAAAGTAGCCACTTTGCCTTGATGACAGCTTTGCACACTTTTGGCAATCTTCATCAGACCAAAGGACTCTATGAAACGTTCAAAGTTCTTGAAATGTTCCGGATTGACTGACCTTCATGTCTTAAAGTAATGATGGACTGTCGTTTCCCTTTGCTTATTTGAATTGTTCTTGCCATAATATGGACGTTTTTTACCAAATAGGGCTATCTTCTGTATGCCAACCCTACCTTGTCACAACACAACTGATTGGCTCAAACACATTAAGGAAAGAAATTCCACAAATTAACCTTTAACAAGGCACACCTGTTAATTGAAATGCATTCCAGGTGACTACATCATGAAGCTGGTTGAGAGAATGCCAAGAGTGTGCAAAGCTGTCATCAAGGCAAAGGGTGGCTACTTTGAAGAATCTCAAATATAAAACATATTTTGATTTGTTTCACACTTTTTTGGTTACTACATGATTCCATATGTGTTATTTCATAGTTTTGATGTCTTCACTATTATTCTACAATGTAGGAAAAAGTCAAAATAAAGAAAAACCCAGGAATGATTCGGGGTGTCCAAACTTTTGACTGGTACAGTACATCAGAAACGCATCAACAGTAGTACATCAACAGAATACCCTTAGGTGCATGAATGCCTAGTGTGTTTATGTATATGTATGTGTCAGAGGAGGCTGGTGGGAGGAGCTATAGGAGGACGAGCTCATTATAATGGCTGGAATGGAATTAATAGAACGGAGTCAAACATGTGGTTTCCATTTGTTTGATGTGTTTGACACCGTTCCATTTAAGCCATTACAATGAGCCCATCCTCCTATAGCTCTTATAGCTCTTCCCACCAGCCTCCTCTGGTGTGTGTCGGTGGTGGACGTGCCTCCGGTGAGCAACACTGCTCTTACTTCCTCATCCCCCATCAATGGCTCTCTCCTGTCCCCTCTCCTCCATCCCTCTCTGGCCCTCTCTCCTGCTCCCTCTTCACTCTCTCCTCTACCCTTCATTTTTCTCTCCATCTCTCTCCTCCTCTCTCCTGAGGGTTGACTCTGTGGTCCTGTAATCCTGGCAGTGGCCCCGGCCAAGCCCCCATCAAGCCCCCATCGGCCCCCGTCAGGGATTAGTTAGGGTTCACACTGGGGCCCCAACACAGAACAGAGACAGACACACCAGGGACCAATGGCTACACACACACACACACACACACATCCTTATTTGCATAAGTGTAAACAGAGCACTGCTTAATGCCTTCGAAAACACATACACACATTTACATACTGTGTACACAGGCCACAGCTTAAAACCCCTAACTACCCTGAAACACACGTACGCTCACACACTGGTCTCACAATGGGTCCAGCATCTTGACCTCTACACTACAATAGACAGGGAACAATTTCAGGTTCAATGTTAGCTATCCAAGTCATTAAAGTGCAAATAACCCCATGCAGGTACCATATGTTAACAACCATCTTTTCTGTATGTACCAAATTCTATATCTTCTTTTCTTCCAGTTACCATTTATGAGGGAACCCAACATATGTGGTAGCATGTAGAAATCCAGTCTGTTGTGCTAACATTCCACTTCTTGTCACTCCTTGTCATGCAATGTTTGGAATGACAAGGATTGTCAAGGAGTGGAATATCCTACTCATCGTCATACAGACCAGTGTTAAATAGTCATTTGAGAGGTCCCACAAGACACCGTGTTCTCCCTCACAGAGACAGCCTCCACCTCTGAGAGAAGACAGAGGGAGAGAGACAGGACCGGGGGATGGTTGGCAGGGAAGAGAAGGAAGGAAATATCACTCCAAAACTTTCAAAGACAATCCTGCTCAGGGTGTTAAACGCTCCCCCACCCTCTTTCCCTCCCTCCCTTCCCCTCTCTCTGTCTCGCTCTCTCCATCTTTCCCCTTCTCCTCTCATCCCTTTCATGAATTAAAAGTACGGGCGGTCTGTGGGGAGCAGCATAGTTAATTCAGATCAGATCTCCTCTCCACCCCCTGCCTCCCTAACTCCTCTTCCACCCTGCTCTCTTCCCTCGGTGATGGTTGCCGTGGCGTCTGACAGACGGAGATGGGATCTGACAGTAAACAGGCGTGCGGATGCCCGGGCGCGTGATTGACACGTAGGCAGGTGGGTGGGTGGGGACGGGCACCCTCCTAATCTTGCCCTGTCAGCTCTAATTGGGGAGGTGGGGCTCCGTGTCAACAGGGTGACTGATTGGCAGGACCCCGGCTTTGCATAGATATGAGCCACGGAGGATAGGTGGTGTTATGCCACTACTGCTAATAGAGACATGTGTGCTGGTGCGTGTATATGCTTGTGAGTGTGTGTGTGTGTGTGTGTGTGTGTGTGTGTGTGTGTGTGTGTGTGTGTGTGTGTGTGTGTGTGTGTGTGTGTGTGTGTGTGTGTGTGTGTGTGTGTGTGTGTGTGTGTGTGCGTGCGTGTGCCCATGTGTGTCCGCATAGGCATGCATGCTCGTAGTCATACCCATGCACACCAATCTACACGTGTTAATATAGATTAAAATGCATATTGCACATATATTACAATATGCATACATTGTACAGTACATACACATAACAGGACACGCACACACAGAAACAAAGAGTCTATGATGACTCCTTTGCCTGCTGGGTTGAAAAACAGAGGTTGTGGCCCAGTGACTGATGAGCTACAGTGGGCTGGGAGGGACATTAGGCAGGGCCTCACCTGTTCACAGGGCAGTGACACAGGGGGTATGGTGGGACTGGGGGGGGCAGTGAACTCTGACCCTGTATATCAGTGGGGCACACTAACGATGTAGCCAATGAGCCTTACTTTACAGTGTATTTCAGATAGGTCAAGAAGGAGTGTGTGTGTCTAACTGCGCTGTGGTAAATCCGACGGGGCCGCAGGTGCTGTGCAATGCAATGTATTTGCAGTGTGAGTACATAGACATTACGGTGAGTATACTTGTGGTTTTCGTGTGTGTGTGTGTGTGTGTGTGTGTGTGTGTGTGTGTGTGTGTGTGTATGTCTTTGATTGACAGCTGCCACTGACCTGTGGCAGTCAGAGTGGCATGCTGCGGGTGCTGGGGTCGAACGCTACGGAGATGACCTCCGCCCTCATCTGCATCCCGTCTTCATTAGCACAGCTAGGCAAAGAGAATAACAACCTGATAAATTAATGAAGAGGAAGAGAGACGGTGAGAGGAGAGGGAGGAAGCGAGGGGGAGGGAGAGAGGAAAGAGAGGGAGGGAGAAAGAGAGGAGAGGGAGGAAGCGAGGGGGAGGGAGAAAGGAAAGAGAGGGAGGGAGAAAGAGGGGAGAGGGAGAAAGCGGAGAAAAACGTAAGGTGAAAGGAAGAAGGGAGAGCGAGGGACGGCAGAAGAGAGGAGAGCGAGTGAGGAAAGAGATTTTAAAAAAGGAGAGAGAAGGGTGAGAAGAGAAAGAGTGAGAGTGTGAGAGAGAGAGAGTACAGCAACCTGTTTAAAAAGAACAGTATAAGAGGCAGGCCAAGTTCATAAAACATCCCAGGCTATTCAGTCATGTAAAACACTGATAACTCTTTAACCCCTTACACTTGTGGGAATTGGCCTGTATGAATAGGGCTAAATTGAAATGTTTCTTACAGAATAAATATGGAAAGCATATGCACAACTATGGTAGCAATTAAAAGGGAACAGTTTGGAGATGATGGGCCCATTATTAGACTAAAGGTGAGGACACAGCAGTCCACCTGACAACCAGGAAAACCCTAGTGTATAACGCCATGTAACTGTACATCTAACATAGTGATCATAAACATTGAAACTGTAAATGACATGAGTTTTATGATTTGGAAATGTGAAGTGCACATTTGAACTCACGGGTGTTTGGCTTGCTTGTATGACATCAAAGCGGTATTTATTATAATCCTCAACGTCTCATCTTTCAAAATATATCAAGTCCTTGTAATTTACATAATTTCCCTCACTCACAAAAGTTGGCCAATTAGCGGGAGGAATGAGGGCAACTTCTTGTCTCGCGCAGTGCTCAAGATCAGAAAGGCTGTCAGTCAAAACCCATTCAGAGCTGTGAAGCGGAGAGCCAGAGAGCTCTGACATCATCTATAGCATGTTACTGTACAGCCACTGTGTTCCAATTTAGCCGCTTATCAAATCTGCCATTTTCAACCTGTATACGGGTACGAGTGTAAAGGGCTACCAGACACAAAGTGTAGTACATCCGCTCTCAATAAAAGCAAGGAAGTATTTCTAGTGTGCAGGAACCGTTGCTAGGTAAAACAAACTTGGGGTTTCATACTTAAATGATGACCATGTATGTATCATTGGAAAGAGTGTTGGTTGAGACTTTTCCCGAGAGGAGTGCAGACAGCCATGAGACTCATGCTTCTAGAGAGTTCAACAGACCAGCTTCATTCTCTATCATCATCATCACTGTGTGTAGGGATGGAGGAGACCTTCTTTATGGCAGATGAACTGAAGCTCAGTCTATAGCTAGCTTGTATTCAGAAGAACTCAAACACAAGCCTTCTCGCGCTATAGAAGAAGCTGTTTCGGCTCATGCAATCAAGAGAATAATGTTTAAGCTCACAGCATTAGCCTACTTATCCTGTAAAGTCTGTCACCTGTTTTGATAGTATACATTTACAGTAGACATTTTTGTCATTCAGCAGACGTTCTCATCCAGAGAAAATTACAGTAGTGCATTTTACATTTTCTTACTTTTATAAAGTATAAGGCCGTGGATTGTTGGTGTTGTAGTTGAAGAAGCTCACACAAAGCATCATCAGTGCATTAGACTGAAACCTTTAATGCTGAGACTCTGCATAACTCATAAGGGGATATAAACTTAAAAAGGGGAGCGGTACTCGTCTCACCTCCACACATTACATCCCTCAAATAAAATGTTGGACATCGAAGCCAGTTCCGCTGCTTTTTTCCCCATCGCTCTAAAATGGGGAATGATTTAGACCTGGGACACCAGGTGGGTGCAATTAATGATCAGGTAGAACAGAAAACTAGCAGTAGTCCAGACCTTGTAGGGTAAGATTTGAATAACCCTGCACTACATCAAAGATTGTCTATTATATTGACAAGATAGACATGTGACCGCTCAAGATCAGGTGGGACCATTGTAGCCAATGAGAGGGAAAATAAGCATGTGAACAACAGGCCATAGACATAGATAGAGTACTCATCTGTATGAGCGTCTGTGACAGCATTGGCAGCGCCATTGAGGCTATCTCTCTACTTAAAAACGGTAGAAGCCCTCAAAGGCAAGGTCCATGCTAAAACAGGCTATATCCATGAGGAGTCCTCTATCTAGCTCTATGACAACAGGCACATGTAGCGGGTCTGAAATGTACCACAGGAGAACCAAGAAATGAAGAGCGACATCACTGCTGTCTTTTTGGCTTTTATGTTGATCTGTAATAGTATTGTGAAAAGACAGGACAGGAACACATCAGTCTCCAATGCACCATCTGACAAGTTGTTCTTTCTCTCTCAGTGTTTTCTCGGACTCACACAAATCCCATTCATACATAAAGCCATAATGTATAGTATAAAATAATATCCAGTCCTTAATACAACGAATGTATAATCTTAATTCTTAGACAATAGAACCATACCTGCAATAGTATTGTGAAAAGACAGGACAGGAACACATCAGTCTCCAATGCACCATCTGAAAAGTTGTTCTATACAGGAGCATGAAGAAAGGTAAAACACATATCCTATCTCACATCCCCAATACATTGCTAGGTGCTTTCAGTGTTGACAGTTCCAAAATACAATAACTCATGTACAAAAACACTGCAACACAAACAAGTTACAACGTGAAATCGCCTCTATCCCATTCAGACCTTAGAGGGCCAGAACTACATATCCCATAATGCAACGCCATCCCCAGTCTGCAGCTCAGCTAACCATCTGCATCATAGAAAGGCATGCTAGCTAGCAACAACAGCATTTTTAGCACTCTGTAAACTATATTAATAACAACAATAAAACTCTGAAAGTTACATGTTTCAACAGTCTCACACTCCCTTATAACAACATCTACAGCATTAACCTTGGGATGTTTTATTTATTTCACGTTATGGACTTCTACAAATGAGGTATCTGCAACACATACCTTTCTCTCTCTGTGTTTTCTCGGACTGAGAACGTGAGCTACGGGTAGTACCAGGGTGTTAGTAGGTGATGCAAGCACCCAGATGAAATAAAATACATTTAATGAAACAAAACCCGAAGATGTTAACATCATTCAGCTACTGTAGCTGCCTATCTAACATCAACAGGCAGCACCAGTAGCGCAACAATTAAAAATGGACTCAAAAAGTAAAGTTCCTGGCGATCATAGCGATCTGACTCCCCCTTCTGTCTGAACTTGGAATATTCCTGTTCGCGGGCTTTGGCCACTGACCCTCAACCTGGTTGTTCTGTTCTGCGTTGTGTACTATTCTAATCATTTGAAGTTTGATGGAATATCCTTTTTAGCTCTCCCACACACAACTCCCCCCCAAAAATCTAAGTTACTGAAATGCCTTGTGCGTCCACTTACAGTACCAGTCAAAATTTTGGTCACACGTACTCATTCCAAGTTTTATTTTTACTATTTTATACATTGTAGAATAATAGTGAAGACTATGAACTATGAAATAACACATATGGAATCATGTAGTAACCAAAAAAGTGTTAAACAAATCCAAATATATTTTATATTTGAGATTCTTCAAAGTAGCCACCCTTTGCCTTGATGACAGTTTTGCACACTCTTGGCATTCTCTCAACCAGCTTCGCGAGAAATGCTTTTCCAACAGTCTTGAAGGAGTTCCCACATACAGTTGAAGTCAGAAGTTTACATACACTTAGGTTGGAGTCATTAACCTGTTGGGGGTAGGGGGCAGTATTTACACGGCCGGATAAAAAAACGTACCCGATTTAATCTGGTTATTACTACTGCCCAGAAACTAGAATATGCATATAATTATTGGCTTTGGATAGAAAACACCCTAAAGTTTCTAAAACTGTTTGAATGGTGTCTATGAGTATAACAGAACTCATATGGCAGGCAAAAACCTGAGAAGATTCCTTACAGGAAGTGCCCTCTCTGACTATTCCTTGAGCTTCTTGTCTCTGTTTATTGAAGACTGAGGATCTTTGCTGTAACATGACACTTCCTACGGCTCCCATAGGCTCTCAGAACCCGGGAAAAAGCTGAATGATATCGAGGCAGCCCCAGGCTGAAACACATTAGCGCGTTTGGTAAGTGGCCGATCAGAGGACAATGGGCTTAGGCGCGTGCACGAGTCGACCCCATGCTTTATTTTCTTTCGTCTTTTTACCTAAACGCAGATTCCCGGTCGGAATATTATCGCTTTTTTATGAAAAAAATGGCATAAAAATTGATTTTAAACAGCGGTTGACATGCTTCGAAGTACGGTAATGGAATATTTAGAATTTTTTTGTCACGAAATGCGTCGTGCTCGTCACCCTTCTTTACCATTCGGATAGTGTCTTGAACGCACAAACAAAACGCCGCTATTTGGATATAACAATGGATTATTTTGAACCAAACCAACATTTGTTATTGAAGTAGAAGTCCTGGGAGTGCATTCTGACGAAGAACACCAAAGGTAATAACATTTTTCTTATAGTAAATCGGACTTTGGTGAGTGCTAAACTTGCTGGGTGTCTAAATAGCTAGCCCTGTGATGCCGGGCTATCTACTGAGAATATTGCAAAATGTGCTTTCACCGAAAAGCTATTTTAAAATCGGACATATCGAGTGCATAGAGGAGTTCTGTATCTATAATTCTTAAAATAATTGTTATGCTTTTTGTGAACGTTTATCGTGAGTAATTTGGTAAATTTTTTATAAATTCACCGGAAGTTTGCGGGGGGTATGCTAGTTCTGAACGTCACATGCTAATGTAAAAAGCTGGTTTTTGATATAAATATGAACTTGATTGAACAAAACATGCATGTATTGTATAACATAATGTCCTAGGGTTGTCATCTGATGAAGATCATCAAAGGTTAGTGCTGCATTTAGCTGTCTTCTGAGTTTATGTGACATTATATGCATTAAAAAAGTCTGCCGTTTCCAGCTACAATACTCATTTACAACATTAGCAATGTCTACACTGTATTTCTGATCAATTTGATGTTATTTTAATGGACAAAAAATTTGCATTTTTTTCAAAAACAAGTACATTTCTAAGTGACCCCAAACTAAGTGACCCCAAACGGTAGTGTGTGTGTGTGTGTGTGTGTGTGTGTGTGTATATATATATATATTATTATTATTTTATTTTATTTTTCTGAGCTATATCCCAGTAATGCTCAGGAAAGATCTCATGTCAAGTGTTAATGAAGTATTGTGGCTGCAGGTTCACCTGCCTCATCGAAAACCTATTATTTTGGGGTGTTGCTATAGGCCACCAAGTGCTAACAGTCAGTGTCTAAATAATGTGTGTGAAATGCTCTCTGATGTAAACAGAGAGGTCTACTTTCTTGGGGACTTGAATATTGACTGGTTTTCATCAAGCTCAAGAGGAAGCTTCTCACTGTAACCAGTGCCTGTAATCTGGTTCAGGTTATTAATCAACCTACCAGGGTGTTTACAAACACTACAGGAACATGATCATCCACATGTATTGATCACATTTTTAATAATACTGTAGATCTCTGTTCTGAAGCTGTATCCGTACCCATTTGATGCAGTGATCACAATATAGTGGCTATATCTAGAAGAACCAAGGTTCCAAAAGCTGGGCCTAAAATAGTGTATATGAGATCATATAAAAGTTTTTGCTGTGACTCTTATGTGGTTGATGTAAAAAATATTTGTTGGTCAGATGTGATCAATAAGGAGCATCCAGATGCTGCACTTGATTAATTTATGAAATTGCTTCTTACAATTATTGATAAACATGCATCTGTTAAGAAACTGACTGTTAGAACTGTTAAGGCTCCATGGATTGATGAGAAATTGAAAAACGGTATGGTTGAAAGAGATGGGGCAAAAGGAGTGGCTAATAAATCTGGCTGCACATCTGACTGGCTGATTTACTGCATATTTATACGATATGTGACTAAACTTAACAAAAAGAAGAAGAAACTGTATTATGAAGTCAAGATCAATGATATAAAGAATGATGGAGAAAAAAACTTTGATGTACAAATTCAACTCTATCTTTCATCGAATCAGATGGCTTATTCATCACAAAACCATTTGATATTGCCAATTATTTTTATGATGACTTAATTGGCAAAGTGGGCAAACTTAAGCAACAAATGCCAACAATGAACAGTGAGCCATGGTATTCATGCATTGATCATTTACTGTCATATCTTTAATCTGAGTCTAGAGGAAGGTGTTTGTCCTCAGGCTTGGAGGGAAGCCAAAGTCATTCCGCTACCCAAGCAAAGTTGATAGAGAAAGGCCGATAGCCGATAGACTACAAAAGGCCAATATCGGCCCAGCATATCGGCTTGGACGATTATCGGTCATTCTCTAACGCATATGCCACATCACATTCCAGTCCCAAAATAGAATAGGGCTTATAGTGCAAACAGCTAGGCCCATAGTTTATAACGGTTCTGATTTGAAAAGACGTGCTGTTTCGCAGCAATGGGTCTTTGCTATTTTGATTATTGATCACCTGAAAATAAAATAGTTTAGCCTATGAGAGTTTGAGATACATGTCTGAGAGTTTATGGTCGCATTCACCGATATTGGTTTTGGCGCTAAACCTTTGTTTGGGCTCATTAGATATTCCTACTCTGTTTCCATTCTTGCATTTGTTAATTAAAAGTTACAACTACGATGTGACTATGTTTAACATTTAAATCATTGAGCTACATTTCCCTTGAAATTGGGATTCGTCATGTTTCCGGTCGCAGTTTGACAGGCAAACTGAAGTGCATTTGAGGGTAGGTTTATCCAGTGTTGCTGGTCAGGCTAATGTTTCTAATTCCCAGGGAGGGCATGTTTCTATCCTTATGTTCTATTTTTGCTTATGGTTAATTAGGAAATTGATATGCTCTGGTTGCATTCTGGGTAAGGTGTGTCTTATTTAAACCTGGTCATTACCGTCTTGGCCTGACAAGGGGACATGTCAGCATGTTTGAAGCCTGTGTCTTCTTTTGAAAGAGTGCTAGCCTACTTCTATTTTGACTCAGTTCAGTTTATGTCCCTTTCATCATTCTGCTTGTGATTTTCGTTGAACAAGCCAATACTAAATACCGTTTTACCGGCTTTATATCTTCAAATTTAATGTTAACAAAAGCCCCATCCTGGGCAATCACACCATAGGCTACCATCATTCTCTGTCATCTCACTGCAACATCCACCGCGACGGCCTACCTCACACAGCTGAAGATGCTAACATCGGTTGCCTGTGGTTACTGTTTGAATCTGTTGCAGACACAACCCTGGAAGAGGAGAGCCTCTGATCACAACTATAGATAATTGCAAGACACCATCCGCACCTGCCAGAAATGTACAATGACTGTTCCAACGACACAATATTAAACAAGGCAACAATAAACGTGTCGTCCACCACGAATGATGCAACGCCCACTTAAAAAAATCTGCAAAACCTTTTACCCTTTCTCTATGTCTATCTCTCTCTCCCTCTCCTTCACTTTCTGGGAGCAAGTGGTAGGGTCGGGGAGTGTGTCTGTGCTGTGGAGTGGAGGCTTGCTGTGCCCTGGAGGAAATTCTCAGGGCGATCGATGGGGCGGATTAGGGCCGGCTTTGGGGCTCAGAGGCCTGGATCTGAACAGTACTCTCAGGAGGGACCAGGGAGAGCCAGAGGGGAGAACCAGGGGGAGAGAGGGGGGAGAGTCATGGGTAGAGAAGGGAGAACAAGGGGGAGAGAGGGGAAAGGCTAACTTGTAACTGTCAGCAGGCAGCGGGAGGGGCGGCCAGCCTAGGAATGGTAGGGGCAGGTTGATGTGAGTGGCACTCTGTGTCTCCCACATAAGTATGAAGTATTTTTTCATGACTTGAGGGAAGGTGTGGATAAAGATACAAGCCTATGTTTGTTCTGACTTTACGAGAGCCACACCACAGATGCCATAATGTTGCCTCACAACATGATGAGCCAGGTCATTTTCGGTCTATCTGTGTGTAGAAACTCTGTTTCTCATGATCGGTCAGCTCATTTGCTTTCACGCCATTCTCCCCTGGGTGGGCACGGTTGGAGCCATGATTGATTTCGGAATGGAGAAAGGGAGAGAGGGAGAAGAAACAGTAGAAGACCATGGGGAAATTACGGCAGAGCTTGGTGGACCTAGAATTAAACAGCATAATTAATCAAGCAAAAAACAAGCACGTACTGTAGCTCATACATTTATTATTTGCATTTTTTCCACTTCAGGAAAATGCAATCAGCACACATGTTGGGACCAACTAATACACGCACACGACAGTTAGACCAGCCATCCATTTTGATGGACCACTGACCCCTAAAGGTGCCCCTGTATCAGTTCGACTTAATGGTTTATTATTCACATTATCCTCTTCACTCTCCCCCCCTCATGACATGGACGTAACTACCAGCACAAGTCCCAAAACTTGTTGTTTGGTCTTTACTATTATGTTACGTTCCATTTGCACATTTTACAGACAACGGCATTGGCCTATTAGAAAACAGTGGAGGTTATTCAGAGGAGGAAGCAAGGGCCATCCTAATCAGTGAATTTCATAAAAATAAAAATTGTGAAACATAAAAAAATGTGATCCTTTTTAGATAAAACTATACTAAATATATTCACATCAACAAATAAATGATTAAAACACACTGTTCTGCAAAAAAAAGGTCTACAGTAGCCTCAACAGCACCCTCTAGGGTAGCACCATGGTGTACCCGGAGGACAGCTATTTTCCGTCCTCTTCTGGGTACATGGGTCATGGTTCTCACACCCTTCCATAAACTTACACAGTAAATATGACGACTTCTGGAGGATGTCCTCCAACCTATCAGAGCTCTTGCAGGATGAACTGACATGTCCATCCAATCAAAGCATCAGAGAATGAATCTAGTACTGAAAGTATAAGCTACAGCTAGCTAGCACTGCAGTGTACAAAGTGTGGTAAGTTAGTTGACTCAAAGAGAAAGACAACAGTTGAACAGTTTTGAACATGTTCATTTCTTCAAAGAATTACGGAGAAGCAGGAGAGAGACAGCTATATTTCGTTGTATTTTGTTCTTCTTCTTAGTTCACCTTTCAGTTACTTAGCTAATGCAGCTAATTTAGCCTACTCAACAACCTGAATCAAACAGAATGGAACGCTATTTATGTTAGCTAGCTGGATAAGGCTATCCAACTCTGCAACTCCTCCAAGTCAAGGTAAGCTTTTGGTTTTATTAATTTATTGCCACCGGGTCAATAACTGCTAAACTGCTTGCTGTACACTGCATGATTGTAAACATGGACTGGATTGTGGGTTTACTAACATGTTCATTCTAATAGCGAGCTATGTTGACTTTGGCATTAGCTAATATGGTGACAATGATGTAGCGGTTAGCAGTTGTGGTTTGAAGGTTTGGCTTGGAGGTTTTTTTTGCCTGGTCAGAGACAGCTGAAGTGATGATGCTGTATGTGGCTGCTATGAAAATGAACTGTGTGTGCAGGTGATCAGGGGTGTAGTCCGCCAATTCTGTTGCAAAACGTTTCATAAATGGAAGCAAACAGAACAAAACTGGGATGGACCAACCTGAATTTGTCCAAAAGAAACTCTTGTTTTAGTTGCAAAACGGAATGCTTTGCAAGTGTTTGGACTAATGATTACACCCCAGATCAGCGAGATGCAGGCAAATGTTCAAGATGGTATTGAATGTAGAGTTGAAGTCAGAAGTTTATAAACACCTTAGCCAAATACATTTAAACTCAGTTTTTCACAATTCCTGACATTTAATCCAAGTAAAAATTCCTTGTCTTAGGTCAGTTAGGATCACCACTTTATTTTAAGAATGTGAAATGTCAGAATAACAGAACAGAGAATGATTTATTTCAGCTTTTATTTATTTCATCACATTCCCAGTGGGTCAGAAGTTTACATACACTCAATTAATATTTGGTAGCATTGCCTTGAAAATGTTTAACTTGGGTCAAACGTTTTGGGTAGCCTTCCACAAGCTTCCCACAATAAGTTGGGTGAATTTTGGCCCATTCCTCCTGACAAAGCTGATGTAACTGAGTCAGGTTTGTAGGCCTCCTTGCTCGCACACGCTTTTTCAGTTCTGCCCACAAATTTTCTATAGGATTGAGGTCAGGGCTTTGTGATGGCCACTCCAATACCTTGACTTTGTTGTCCTTAAGCCATTTTGCCACAACTTTGGAAGTATGCTTGGGGTCATTGTCCATTTGGAAGACCCATTTGTGACCAAGCTTTAACTTCCTGGCTGATGTCTTGAGATGTTGCTTCAATATATCCGCATATTTTCCTCCTCATGATGCCATCTATTTTGTGAAGTGCACCAGTCCCTCCTGCAGCAAAGCACCCCACAACATGATGCTGCCACCCCCGTGTGTCACAGTTGGGATGGTGTTCTTCGGCTTGCAAGCCTCCCCCTTTTTCCTCCAAACATAATGATGGTCATAATGGCCAAACAGTTCTATATTTTGTTTCATCAGACCATAGGACATTTCTCCAAAAAGTACGATCTTTGTCCCCATGTGCAGTTGCAAACCGTAGTCTGGCTTTTTTATGGCAGTTTTGGACCAGTGGCTTCTTCCTTGCTGAGCGGCCTTTCAGGTTATGTCGATATAGGACTTGTTTTACTGTGGATATAGATACTTTTGTACCTGTTTCTTCCAGCATCTTCCCAAGGTTGTTTGCTGTTGTTCTGGGATTGATTTGCACTTTTCGCACCAAAGTACGTTCATCTCCTTCCTGAGCGGTATGACTGCTGCGTGGTCCCATGGTGTTTATACTTGCGTACTATTGTTTGTACAGATGAACGTGGTACCTTCAGGCGTTTGGAAATTGCTCCCAAGGATGAACCAGACTTGTGGAGGTCTTGGCTGATTTCTTTTGATTTTCCCATGATGTCAAGCAAAGAGGCACTGAGTTTGAAGGTAGGCCTTGAAATACATCCACAGGTACACCTCCAATTGACTCAAATGATGTCACTTAGCCTTTCAGAAGCATCTAAAGCCATGACATCATTTTCTGGAATTTTCCAAGCTGTTTAAAGTCCTAACCAACTTGCCAAAACTATTGTTTGTTAACAAGAAATGTGTGGCGTGGTTGAAAAACGAGTTTTAATGATTCCAACCTAAGTGTATGTAAACTTCCGACTTCAACTGTATCACTGTCTGTAACTTTGATTAGTCAAATTTGTCTCTACACATGTGCACCTACTTTATAAATGTTAAACTAGGCTAGGTTGTAGCAACCTCATGATGGGTAGGCCTATAGGGCAAATTCATGTATTATTTAGTAGCCTAAACATATCGATGTTACATTGAGCGTGAATGGAATATGAATGACAGTCATCCAACATGCTGTAACAGAAATGTGTCCATCCTCCTTAATCTTAATCGGCATTGACTGCCACTGGAATTTGACAAGTGTCCATGACCCTTCTTGCTGCCACCACGTATATGTAACCCTCAACTCCCATTAACGTGTACATCCATCCAACCATCTCACTTTCAGCTGGTCAATAGGGCCCGTTCCCAGCGAGTGCCGTCATCAATCGAGGTATCAATACCGAAATACCACAGTGACCCAGACAATCAATGCCCACCTCGGGGAGAGAGAGGGCACCAAAATGCATCAATGAGAGTGATCGGCCCCAAGTCAGGCACGGACAGCTCTATTGATAAGGCCATTTCCACCTGTAGGGATGGGAGCGCGTGAGCCGGAGAGGGCCGCATCTGAATTCAATACCCTCAGCAGCTTCGAGTGAGCTCCAGAAAGACACGGATGAACGGAGATACGTGCCTCGACTGATCATAAGAGCAGCCGGACCAGAACGAAGAATCTTCTCTCTGTTTCTCCTCCACTTTCCCCAGACTTTTCAATCACACCTTGTGGCGTAAAACAACGGTACGTATGTTTTTGTATTTTAAAGTAGGTTAAGTATTCTTTACCATCTCTGGAGTGAGCACTGTGCAGAGGGCCTACCTGCTGCATTTACCGTTTTTAGGGTTTAACTTCACGGTTCATGCTGTGAGAGAAGTAGTCAAGGTTTAACGTCAAGATTATAAATCTGATATGGGCCGTATTAAATTATATTGATCCCAATGTGCGGTATAAAGCGTTGTCTCCCGAGTTAACACCCAAACATCGGCCCACGCACTCCTGTCTCATAGGGAATAATGCACAGAAGCAATAGGACAGAATATCTAAACGTGTGACAAGGAAGCCGCCCAATGGTAGCCTTGTGTAAGCGCAGCACACCCCCGTAGTGAGTACAGACCAATTACCGGTATATATATCTGTGGTGCGCGGGTCAGCTGTTTGTTCATCCGCAACCGCGGGACTATTATAAAATTAAATCTGAGGCCAGCTATAGCCTGCAATTAAAAACGTCGAAACGATTTTTTCACAGGGGTGCAGGATTTTTGGGGGCATGATTTAGATATGTTTCGGCTTAGAATTTCCGACATTTCGACATTTTGTTAGTCAATTTAGATACGTTAGTATTAGTCTATAATTAGATACATGCAGCTTCTCTTCTGTTACTCTAGAATACGAAATAAACCCTTGCTCACCAGAATAAATCCATAGAATGAATGCTTCAATCTAGTTGACATCGGTACAATTTTATCTGTCATCTTCTTTTGCGGAGAAAAGACGTTTAGGGACCGGGAAAAAATGAAATACTATCAGCTTTTATGATGCTGATAAAGACAGCACCTCTACAGATGGTATTTAACTGAGCATTTGCATTCTCTCAAGATGCTGAAATAAAAATCACATTTCTACACACCTCTTACTGAGTAAACATTTTGCCTACATTTGGTGTATAATTTTACTGCAACAAATGCTGAATTCTGATGGAGTTAAAATTAAGGCTACCTGAGTTAAAGACCTACAGTCAGTGTCCAGATTTTTAACCCATAGGAACTGTAATCTACAGATACCTTGATGTGCCATAGGCCTATTTGAGGTCTTGTGACTGTCGAATTTGTATAGCGCCTCACAATCATCACACATAACACTGCTATCGTCCACTTCACCAAATCTGTCCCAAACATGACTTTTCTGATCCTCCCTTCTCTTTATTTTCAACTCTCCTTTTGCAGCTTTTCTCTTATTGAATTTAAACTCTGACCAGTATAGGCTCCTCAGCGGAGGAAGGGAAGGACCATCCTCCTCAGTGAATTTCATACAAGTAAAATAGTGGAACATAAAAAAAGTTATGTCAACAAATAATTAATGAAGACACACTGTTTTGCAATGAAGCTCTAGAGTAGCCTCAACAGCCTTCTCTGGGGTAGCATCATGGTGTAGCCGGAGAACAGATAGTTTCCATCCTCCTCTGGGTACATTGACTTTAATACAAAACCTAGGAGGCTCATGGTTCTCACCCCCTTCCATAGTCTCACACAGTAATTATGACAACTTCCGGAGGACATCCTCCAACCTATCAGAGCTCTTGTTGCATGAACTGACATGCTGTCCACCCAATCAAAGGAACAGAGAATGAATCTAGTACTGAAAGCATAAGCTACAGCTACCTAGCACTGCAGTACATACAATGTGTTGAGTAGTTGACTCAAAGACAGACAATAGTTGAACAGTTTTGAACAAATTAATTTCTTCAAAAATGAAGGAGAAGCAAGAGAGAGAGACAGCGAGAGGGATGTTTAGTTATCTTTTTTTCATTTTCACTTCCTTAGCTAACGAATAGAGCTAGCTAGTTTAGCTCAAAGAGAGAGGGATGTTATGTAAGCTAGCTGGCTATGGCTATCCAACACTGGAACTCTTCCAAGTCACGGTAAGCTTTTGGTTTTATGAATTTCTTGCCACCGGGGCCTGCCGGTGTAACTGCTAAACTGCTTGCTGTACACTAAACTACATGATTGGAACAGGTTTACTGACATGGTAGTTCTAGTAGCTACGTTGACCATGACATTCGCTAATATGGTGACAAGGAAGTAGGCAGTGTGTAGTGGTTATTGGTTGTGGTAGTTATTTTTTTGCCTGGTCACAGACAGCTGTTGTGTTGTGCAATGAATCCACAAGTGAAGGGAAAAGGTAATAGGAGGAGAGCACGTAGATGTGAGAAGGAATTATACGACAAGGAAAGTGTATGTGGCTGCTATGAAAGTGATCTGTGTTTGCAGGTGATTTTATCCAATAGAAACTCTCGTTTGCAACTGTTGGACTAATGATTACACCCGAGATCAGCTAGATGCAGGCAAGAGTGCGCAAGGCGGTATTGAATGTGTCACTGTCTGTCACCTTGATTACTAAAACTTTTCTCTCAACCAGTGCACCTACGTTATAAACTCTCATTTGTAGGCTAGGGTATAGCAACCTCATGATGGGTATAGGGAAAATGTTAGTATTATGTAGTAGCCTAAACCTATTGATGTTACATTGAGTGAATGGAATATGAATGAAAGGGAAAGGGGGATACCTAGTCAGTTGTACAACTGAAAACCTTCAACTGAAATGTGTCTTCCGCATTTAACCCAACCCCTCTGAATCAGAGAGGTGAATGACAGTCATCCAATATGCTGTAATAGAAATAAGGCCATGCTCACAATTTTTTTTTAATGATTTTATCTTAAATGGCACTGACTCCAACATTGTACTTTTTGTCTCTGTGGATTGACATGAGCTTTTTCAGCTTGTTAGCAACAGCATTTGGCGATTGGCTTGTAGGCTATTTGAGCATGTAGTTAGGCCCTAAAGCTTATGCACTAATGCCAGATAGCCTAAAATAATGAAAGAAAACCCTCAATGTAGCCTATAGATATAAATTGCACAATAATTATACATTTATGGATTTTTTTAAGGTATTATTTTCTCTTTATTCAACCTGCCTGCCAGCCAACCGCCCTTCATCCACACAATATTTAATGACCTTAAACCTGGCTGCCCAGCGTATAAAACCATGGGTTATGAGTCAACCTGTGCATCACTAATATATAAATCATTGGTGTGTAGTCCAACACATGGGTAGGTATCAGCTGTTTTCCTTTTGAATGTGGTAAAATACATGTACTTTACTCTCAAAATCTAACTATACTGAACAAAAATATAAACGCAACATGCAACCATTTCAACAATTTTACAGAGTTTCAGTTCATATAAGGAAGCCAGTCAATTGAAATACATTCATTAGGCCCTAATCTATGGATTTCACATGACTGGGCAGGGGTGCAGCCATGGGTGGGCCTGGGAGGGCATAGGCACACCCACTTGGGAGCCAAGCCCACCCTCTGGGAAGCCAGTCCCAGCCAATCAGAAGGAGTTTTTCCCCATAAAAGCGCAGAAATACTCCTCAGTTTCATCAGCTGTCCAAGGATGTCAGGGACAAGATTGTAGACCTACACAAGGCTGGAATGGGCTACAAGACCATCGCCAAGCAGCTTGGTGAGAAGGTGACAACAGCTGGTGCGATTATTCGCAAATGGAAGAAACACAAAAGAACTGTCAATCTCCCTCAGCCTGGGGCTCCATGCAAGATCTCACCTCGTGGAGTTGCAATGATCATGAGAACGGTGAGGAATCAGACCAGAACTACACAGGAGGATCTTGTCAATGATCTCAAGGCAGCTGGGACCATAGTCACCAAGAAAACAACTGGTAACACACTACGCCGTGAAGGACTGAAATCCTGCAGCGCCCGCAAGGTCCCCCTGCTCAAGAAAGCACATACACATGCCCGTCTGAAGTTTGCCAATGAACATCTGAATGATTCAGAGGACAACTGAGTGAAAGTGTTGTGGTCAGATGAGACCAAAATGTAGCTCTTTGGCATCAACTCAACTCGCCGTGTTTGGAGGAGGAGGAATGCTGCCTATGACCCCAAGAACACCATCCCCACCGTCAAACATGGAGGTGGAAACATTATGCTTTGCGGTGTTTTTCTGCGAAGGGGACAGGACAACTTCACCGCATCAAAGGGACGATGGACGGGGCCATGTACCGTCAAATCTTGGGTGAGAACCTCCTTCCCTCAGCCAGGGCATTGAAAAGGGGTTGTGGATGGGTATTCCAGCATGACAATGACCCAAAACACACGGCCAAGGCAACAAAGGAGTGGCTCAAGAAGAAGCACATTAAGGTCCTGGAGTGGCCAGTCTCCAGACCTTAATCCCATAGAAAATCTGTGGAGGGAGCTGAAGGTTCGAGTTGCCAAACGTCAGCCTCAAAACCTTAATGACTTGGAGAAGATCTGCAAAGAGGAGTGGGACAAAATCCCTCCTGAGATGTGTGCAAACCTGGTGGCCAACTACAAGAAACGTCTGACCTCTGTGGTTGCCAACAAGGGTTTTGCCACCAAGTACTAAGTCATGTTTTGCAGAGGGGTCAAATACTTATTTCCCTCATTAAAATGCAAATCAATTTATAACATTTTTGACATGCGTTTTTCTGGATTTTGTTGTTGTTATTCTGTCTCTCACTATTCAAATAAACCTACTATTAAAATTATAGACTGATCATTTCTTTGTCAGTGGGCAAACATACAAAATCAGCAGGGGATCAAATACTTTTTTCCCTCACTGTATCCAGACCTCCAAAAATGAGGAGGGGAATACTAGACACCACCTCTATTCTAACCGAGTCCCTATACCCTGATCATTAATGCGATGGTGGCTCCATCTCAAGGTCATCAAACCATCCACGGCTCCCCCTTGACACCCCCTAAAGGCCAGAGGTCAGTCTTCCTGTGTGCTCATGAGGCTGCCCTTTTCAGTCCCAATCAGCACCTCTTTTTCCCCGCACCAGAATGAAGAGACGCGTGACAAAGGTCATGGAAATGGATTTACTTTGCATTTGACTGGATGAAAAGGTCAGAGGAAGGGCACCCCAAAATGGCACACAACCCTGCAACCTCACGGGAACTAGGGGAATTGCTGTGCCACTGTGACCTCCAAACAGACCCATCATAGGAAGAGACCAGTGGTGGAAAAAGTACCAAATGGTCATACTTGAGTAAAAGTAAAGATACCTTAATAGAAAATGACTCAAGTAAAAGTGAGTCACCCAGTAAAATACTACTTCAGTAAAAGTCTAAAAGTATTTGGTTTTAAATATACTTAAGTATCAAAAATAAATGTAATTGCTAAAATATACTTAAGTATCAAAAGTAAGAGTAGAAATCATTTCAAATTATATTAAGCAAACCAGACGACACTATTTTCTTGTTTTTTAAATTTACGGATAGCCAGGGGCACACTCCAACACATCATTTACAAACGAAGCATGTGTGTTTAGTGAGTCTGACAGATCAGAGGCAGTAGGGATGACCAGGGTGATCTGTTGATAAGTGTGTGAATTGGACCATTTTCCTGTCCTGCTAAGTATTCAAAATGTAACGAGTACTTTTGGGTGTCAGGGAAAATGTATGGCGTAAAAAGTACATTATTTTCTTTAGGAATGCAGTGAAGTAAAAGTAAAAGTTGTCAAAAAATATAAATAGTAAAGTACATAGTAAAGCTATTCTAGTGTTCTAGGCAGTTTTCATTGGGAAAAGTCACTTGACTACACTAAAAGTTAATAATGATTAAACACCTGTCAACTTTAGAAAACTACTTACTCAGGCCCAACGCCCCATGAGGAGCATAGGCCATCAATGACGCCGGCTTCTCCAGCGAACTCGACATTGGGCAGTTTTCTGAATTTCATTCCAGGAGTAGCCAATCTTTCTGTGGAAATAAGTTGTATTAATTCCTTTCATTCATTCGTTCATTCATTTCCAGAAAGCCATGGATGGTTTGATGAGTCGGCGGGTTTGCACAGACAGACAGGAGGCAGGTTTTACAAGATTGATTTATTAACTATAATACAGGTCATGTAAGGCCTTGCTGTATACACCATTCCTATTGAGACAAATTACCATACTCTTAGCAAATAATGACAGCATTTTTTTGTGTTGATGTATTTTTTCAGTTTACTTTTTTACTTTTTTTTTTCTCAATCTTTTATACAGGTTAAATTGTTTTCCATCATTTAATTTTTTATCTTCTTGTCTTAAATACTGAGAGTGGTCGAGCCCCCTCGCTTGCCAGGGCAAAAATCATGCACTATACTGGGCTGGTCTCTTCACCATTCACAAAATTGATAAAAAAACATTTTTTTGTTTGTTTTTTTAATTATTAAAAGAAAAACAATTCTATCACCATTGACTAAAGGGCAAAGTGTTAGACCCCCTAACATACAAATAAACAACCATTTGAATATAGTTTGCTTGTTTCTCATTTTAACTTAACAGACCACCTGTCACCATTGTTGCAAAGAATAAAAGAAAAAGTAAAGCGACGCAGCCACATTAGATCGCAGAACCAAAGTCACATTTTTAATACGATTGTTTTTTTTTCTCTCTCCATTTGTCGCTTTGCTTCCTCTCTCCCCCACCCCTTTTTTTGCACAGTCTTTGGCTGCCTCACAGTCTGTTCAGTATTAACACATTGATATACACAGGGAATGCCACTGACCGGCATTCAAAAGTACCAAAGTTTTCCCCCCCTCCACCTCCCAAATAATGATCCCATTCACATCTCTCTCGCTCTCGTTCTCACTCACTCACTCACTCACTCACTCACTCACTCACTCACTCACTCACTCACTCACTCACTCACTCACTCACTCACTCACTCACTCACTCACTCACTCACTCACTCACTCACTCACTCACTCACTCACTCACTCACTCACCATCTGTGAAAAGTAAACCTATAGCTAGCTAAGGGGATAACTGTGGTCAGGTCCAGGTTACATTAAGTAGGGTAATGACCGTGAGGATAAATGCAGTCTCCACTGTAAGCGACATGGTCTTTCTTTAGGGTTGAGTTACACTGACGTCTGGCTACTACTGACAGCTCAAATGACATCAGTCCCTAACACAGACAAGCCAACATGTCATATAGGTAGTGTATACCGACAGGAGGTCATTGTGTCGGCGTCAGGGTATAACTTCAGTGATTTGCAGGGAGGCCTGTCAGTCAAGACAATGGGAGCTGGAGAGACGTGGAGACAGGCATGAGTGTGTAAAGCCGATGGTCAAAATGAAACAAATTACATGACCTTGGTTTCACTCTTTCTAATGTGTGCGGACACACACACACACACACACACACACACACACGCACTAACGATCAAACAGGTTTCTATGACAACCACAGACAGAACCATGGAATTCCGCAGTCATCAACACAGATGAATAGACTGTCTGTTCTGCTCCATCCCGGAGCGTCTCTCTGGACTAGGGAACAAAGTCGTGTCAAAAGAGGGCAGGGATACCAAGTGGTGCCAACCAGGAAGTGGGATACCAATAAACATAGGATGGCACTGAGGGACTATCAACACCATTGGCTGCGTTTCAATACTCTAAACTTGCTTCCTCATCTCCTTTCCTTCGTGTGCATCCCGGTCACACTCAGCTGAATGGATGTGAACAGCTATCCTGAGCCATCCTCAGTACAAAAACACATGACTACACATCACCAAGTACTGCCAACTAGCAGTTGCACAGCTGGACACTAGACTAGTCACTGGACTGTCTGCATCATGGACAGCTGACATGAACATCTATGTTGTCATACACTTCCTCAACACCACACTCTGGAGAGTATATATCTGTAGCAAAGTGCTGGCAGCCTAGTAACACAACAGATATGATCATCCACAGGCTAATCTCAATGCAGTTCAAATGGCTTTCATAGTATAGACTCTCCATCTATGTTATATACAAAGAATTCCTATTGGGCTCAATATGTCCATTTGACTTGACATTCAATAGATAAATATGGGGGATTATGCATGTAGAAAGATCTGTTACACACAAGGAGGGGGGTAGTGTTCCGCCCATGCAGTGGTGGGTGAGGTCATAGCTGCAGTAACTATGTTGTCCACCAGATGGCAATGGTGTGTTCTCAGAGAGGTGGCTACATGACTTCACAACTCATTAGACGTGGTGAGAAAGTGTTGTCGCACTTCTCACTAAAGAGGCTCCCAAAAGTGCTCTGCAGTCCCTCAATCTCAATAAACTTCAGAGAGCTCTACACTAATGATTCTCCTGCTCTCTACCATATTAGAAGCATGTGCGCGCGCGTGCGCACACGCACGCACGCACACACACACACACACACACACACACACACACACACACACACACACACACACACACACACACACACACACACACACACACACACACACACACACACACACACACACACACACACACACACACACACACACACACACACACACACACACACACACACAGGTCATGCTCCCATGTCTCTCCAGGCTTCCAAACCCCTCATGGGTAACAGGAGGAAGAGGGAAATCCCTGCCACCACTTCCCAATGCCTCCTGAGATCCTTAAGGGAATCATTATGGCTGTTCCTCTCTGCATTCCGTGTCAAAGAGCCCTAAATGCTTTTCAGAGTCCGTAAAGTGCATCCCTGAATCCCACCCCTTGCCAATCCCTATCCTTATCCCTCCTAATTCTCCCTGCCAGTTATTCCCGCCCTTCACAGAAAGCAGAAGGGCCAATGAGAAGTAAGCATGGACATCTGGCAGGAGGGACTTGCTGTGTGAGAGTGCATTCTAATCGGTCAGTCATCAACGGAACACTCTCCAAAACTGATCCACAGTTTGAAAATCAAAATGGAAGCATAGGGGGTAAAGAGAAAGGAAGGGTGGAACAACATTAAACATCAGGAAGAAATGGGAGTAAAGATATCCTCTTCAATCAAAAGAAAAACAGCAGTCTTCCAGCGTTGCCTGGAGGCTCGGGGGCATGGGGTCAGAGAAGAGAGAAAGGAACGGAGGAGGTCTCCCAAGATGCCGAGGGTGTGGGATCACCCAAAGTTCTGTGCTCCAGCCTCCCTGCAGATCCAGTTAGCTGAGACTTTTGTTCTTAGCGTTATCTCTGGTTGTAACGGACACTGAACGGAGGGGGTGGGAGTTTAGGAATGAGTCTATTGAAGTGGAAGCTGGTCCATGTGGGAGAGGTGACGCCTGCCTCTAGTCCATTTCCTGGCAACAATGGTCAAATAAACGCTGAGAAGCTACTGGTTAGGTCCTCCCTCCACATTGACCCAGGATCAACCTGGGGGGACAGGGCAGTCGCTGGCAATCCACAGTCCCATCGCGGTGAGCGGTGGTGAGGCGAGGAAGGTGGGGCACTGGGGAGTGGTTTTAGAGTCCAGCTAGAAGGTCCATATAGTTCATGTTCTTCCCACACTTCCCCCAAAGATACCCTGCCTAGCTACGGTCAGAAGTTCTGAAGGTTTCTTTATGTTTCGGGGAGGGACATGACACATGGTGTTTCCCTGGGTGTTACTCCCTCACTGAGCCCAAATGACACGGGCTGGCGACACAGGGGTGTCCGGGCGAGGCTCCAGTGGGAGGGCAGCAGAGTGTGTGTTGGAGGGGAAGGTACTCTCTAAGGCAGTGGAGAAGGGGGCAGAAGAAGTGGTAGAGAAGAGAGAAGAGTCAAGAGACTACAGTGGTATGGGAGGACAAGTCGTGGCTCTTGTGGCTCAAAAGTTCCTCTTTCCCACCCCCTCCCCTGCGTTGTGTGTGTGTGTGTGTGTGTGTGTGTGTGTGTGTGTGTGTGTGTGTGTGTGTGTGTGTGTGTGTGTGTGTGTGTGTGTGTATATCTTTAAACGCAATGGGGGTTGGATAACCCCCTCTCCCAACAGTTTTTCCCTATATGTACTGCATCTCACTCACGTGCTCATCTTCTTTTGCTTTCCCTGTCCCTAAAACTCACTCTCTTCTCTATCCCTCCATATTTCTCACCACCCCTTCAAAATCTCTCCCACTTACGTTCTTCTCTCACCGCTCCCTCATACCTCCCTCTGAATCTCAAACTCTTTGCATCTCTCCCTCGCTAATCTCTTTCTTTCCTTCCATCCCTGGCTCACAGCATGTGTTGTTCCGTGGGGGGGTGATGGGGGTGCAGGGGGGGCAGCAGGGCCTGGATGGGGGACTGGGGGGTGTGTGGTGGGGACATCTGGGTATGGGGCATCCCGTAGTGGGGGATGACGGGCGGCGTGGCGGGCATAACGTAAGGGGCCGGGGCGGGTGTGAGGGAGGGAGAGCTGTAGGCCAAGGAGGAGTAGGCTGAGGTTCCCCCGTGGGAGGAGAGGGTGGCAGTGGGGGAGGCGTGCCCGCTAGGGGTGTCAGACAGGGGCTGATTGTAGAAGAAGAAAGCACACTGGTGGATGAAGGACTCGATGATTGTCTGGTAGGTCCGCGTGGCCGTCAGGGCGTCCATGGTGGTGAAGTCGGGCCGCATCAGAGTGGGCCAAAAACAGATGGACAGATTCTCACTGGTCATCAGGTTCAAACGATTATTCTGGCTCACCCTGGGGGGGAGGGAGAGAGAGAGAGAGAGAGAGAGAGAGAGAGAGAGAGAGAGAGAGAGAGAGAGAGAGAGAGAGAGAGAGAGAGAGAGAGAGAGATAGAGGAAAAGAGCGTTATGGGAGAGACAGACAGGGAGAGAAATAGAAAACACAATGTAAATTGTTCAAGAAATCATAAAGTGACATCATCTAGAAATCTAAACTACCGGGTTCGTGCCTCGACTGAATTTAAACCTGACTCATTGGAGCCAGGGGTGTAGTGGGCAGGGTGGAAGGTCAAAGGTTGCAGGGTGGACGACTGTTACTGTAGTCAGCGTGGCTGTCACAGCTGTCACCTAAGCCACTCACTTGTTCAAGTGGTTGATGACGTATTTGAAGACGTCGTAGTTTTCCCTGGGGAAGCGGCGCAGGATGTCCTTCATGGCGTGAACCCGCTGATCCCTGTCGTTGATCTCTGATTCGGCGACAGGAGACAGGAGAGGTTATAGAGAAAGAATGAAAGCACATGAATGCACACACACGCATACACACACAACCAGAGGAAGGTCCCACACATGCAGGGACAGGGAGGGGGAGAAGCATGGCACAGACTGACACAAACTGAAATCGCAGCTGAGAGTCAGCGTTGACTTAACAAAGCATAGCAGTGATCACACACACACAGTTATAAACCCAAACACACATGAACACACACAGGTCCTCTGGGTGTGCTGAGCCCAACGGTAGGAGTGAGTCAGACACGCTGATATCAGCACTCCAACACAGCCTGTCTTGTGTGTCTCCATGTGAGCGAGGCAGATGGAGTCTCTCACACACACACACACACACACACACACACACACACACACACACACACACACACACACACACACACACCACACAGCCTTTCACATGTTATCCAGCTCCTTCAAAACCCAGCTGTGTTCACTTCTTCTGCAGTCTACAGTTATACACAGAGTTCTGCAATCCACCCTGTAAGCGTTTCTTTTTTAACTACTCTTTAGACACTGTGTGTAGTGTCTCTCTCCTGCTGCAGGCTGCAGGGTTTCGTCAGGGCTTTGTCATGGCTCAAGGGCCTCGCACACACAATCCGCTCACTGAGTGACGGCCGGCCTCCAGAGTACAGGTACATCTCTGGGCCGCGACGCTACACCTTAAATCTCCACCACGACGGATTACAAAACGTAATGGGAGTGACAGAATGGGAGTGGAAAGAAGTGCACTTGTTAATCTGACATTCTGTATCGTTGTGTTTGTCTTTCTTCACAGGAAATGTATGCGTCTTCAATTGGAGGCTCCTCAAAGAGGAAAGGGGAGGACCATCCTACTCAGTGAATTTCATAAAAATAAAATTGTGAAACATTAAGTGATCCTTTTTAGATAAAACTATACTAAATATATTCGTGTCACCCTATATGTACTGCATCTCACTCACGTGCTCATCTTCTTTTGCTTTCCCTGTCCCTAAAACTCACTCTCTTCTCTATCCCTCCATATTTCTCACCACCCCTTCAAAATCTCTCCCACTTACGTTCTTCTCTCACCGCTCCCTCATACCTCCCTCTGAATCTCAAACTCTTTGCATCTCTCCCTCGCTAATCTCTTTCTTTCCTTCCATCCCTGGCTCACAGCATGTGTTGTTCCGTGGGGGGGTGATGGGGGTGCAGGGTGATGGGGTGTGTATATCTTTAAACGCAATGTTGGGTTGGATAACCCCCTCTCCCAACAGTTTTTCCCTATATGTACTGCATCTCACTCACGTGCTCATCTTCTTTTGCTTTCCCTGTCCCTAAAACTCACTCTCTTCTCTATCCCTCCATATTTCTCACCACCCCTTCAAAATCTCTCCCACTTACGTTCTTCTCTCACCGCTCCCTCATACCTCCCTCTGAATCTCAAACTCTTTGCATCTCTCCCTCGCTAATCTCTTTCTTTCCTTCCATCCCTGGCTCACAGCCAGCATCAACAGTACAGTAGCATCAACAGCACTCTATAGGGTACTGTGGTGTACCCGGAGGACAGCTTGCTTCCGTCCTCCTCTGGGTGCATTGACTTCAGTACAAAACCTAGGAGGCTCGCGGTTCTCACCCCCTTCCATAGACTTACACAGTAATTATGACAACTTCCAGAAGACGTCCTCCAACCTATCAGAGCTCTTGCATCATGAACTTACATGTTGTCCACCCAATCAAAGGATCCGAGAATGAATCTAGTACTCAAATCATAACTACAGCTAGCTAGCACTGCATAAAATGTAGTTGACTCAAAGAGAGAGAAAGACAATAGTTGAATAGTTTTGAACAAATTAATTTATTAAAAAATGAAGGAGAAGCAAGAGAGAGATAGCTATATTTAGTTGTATTTCTTTTCACTTAACTTAGCGAGTGAATGCAGCTAGCTAGATTAACCTACACAAACAACCGGCTCAAACAGAGGGAAACTGTTAGATAGCTGGCTATAACTATCCAACACTGGAACTCGTCCAAGTCAAGGTAAGCTTTTGGTTTTATTAATGTATTGCCACCGGGGCCCACCGGTGTAACTGATAAACTGCTTGCTGTTGACTGTACACTGTACTGCATGACAGTAGCGAGTTTACAAATGTGTTAGTTCTAGTAGCTATGTTGACCACTACGTTAATATGGTGACAACAATGTAGGCCGCTGTGTGGAGTGGTTGGCGGTTTGGCTTGGAAAGGTTTTTTCTCCTGGTCACAGACTGCTGATGTGTTTGTGCACTGAAGTCCACAAGCGAAGGGAAAATGTGAGAGGAGGAAGGCAGGTAGATGCGAGCAGGAATTATACAGCGATCAATGGGATCATGCTGTTTGTATGTGGCTGCTATGAAAGTGAACTGTGTTTGCGTGTGATCAGGGGTGTATTCTTCCCACCGATTCTGTTGAAAAAATGTTTCTTAAACGGAAGCAAACGGAATGAAACTGGGATAAACGTACCTGAATATGTCCAACAGAAACTCTTGTTTACAAGAGTTGGACTAATGTTTGCACTCTAGATCAGCTAGATGCAGGCAAGAGTGTGCAAGGCGGGATTGAATGTGTCAACGTCTGTTACCTTGATTACTCAAATTTCTCTCGACCTGTCTACGTTGTAAACTTTCATTCATAGGTTGTAGCAACCTCATGATGGGTATAGGGAAAAATGTTGTATCATGTAGTATCCTAAACCTATATATGGTACATTGAGCTGGGTGAAGGGAATATGAACGACAGTCATCCAGTATGCTGTAATAGAAATAAGGCCATGCTCATAAAAAAAAGTGTCCTCCATCTTAAACGGCACTGGTTTCTTCATAGAGACCAATTAGGTTAAGCAAGGACAACCCTAATCCATTCTCTCCCCAGCCCCAGATCCCCTCTCCCCACCCCCTCTCTCCCCAAACCTCTTTCCCCAGCCCCCCTCTCCCCAGTCCCCCTTTCTCTGACCCCCCCACACCCCAGCCCAGCCCCATGTCTTACTGAAGGCCTCCACCAGTTCAATCTGATGGCTGTAGGGCACCAGTGGTTCAGGAAGCTCAGAGAAGAAGGCCTTCATGGCCCCGGCCACCGTGTTGATAGTGAAGTCCTTCTCCACCAGGTCTAGGTTATGGTCTAGCAGGGAGACAGAGAGTGAGGGAGAGACAGAGACAGAGAGAGGGGATTCGTTAGAATAAGACATGGAAGAGACCCCTGATGTAGGATATGATCTGCAAGAGACAACAATATGAAACACACACACACTCGAACGCACACACACACACAAAAGTCTGCCTTAAACTCATTAGTTTTACTGCTATAGTATCATCCCACCTGGTGATAGACTGAAATACCTGAATAAACAAACCCCAACATAAACAAAACCCAACACAACCAAAGTTCTGTATAACGGGAAATCCAGATCACTGCTTATCCTGTTAGAAGGAACTGCACCCAATTGTCTCCAGCTCCTCAGTGAGTCTCTCTTATTCAGTGTGTCAGCTCAGTATAAAGGACCACATGGGAGAGACTGGGAACAAAGTTCGCAGCACCAGAAGCAAACTGATTATTAAAACTATAAACCAAGAGTAATCACAGGTGACCCCTGCCCTGCTGACACAGGCTTGTTGTACAAAACACAGAGAAAGAGAAAGAGTGTGAGAGGGGGAGAAGCATAAGAAAATGAGACTATTAAAAACCCTCTCCTATCTATGACAAACGTAGAGAAAGAGATCTAGGGAGATGGGGGAAATAGAATGCGGGGGGGGGGGGGGGGGGGGGGGGAATTGACATTGGAAGAGAGTTAGATAGACAGCAATGGTGAGGGGATAGCAAGGAAGAATGAAAAAGAGATGGGGGAAAAGAGGACCTGTGGTGAACATAACAGACCAGATTCAGTGATAACACTGGTCCCAAGTCAGTTCTGACCCAGTAATGCCTAGTGCTCTACGGTTCAGACCAGTTTCCAGACCAGGCCTCAGAGTGAGCTCCAGATCTCAGTGCTCCTAAAGCCCGGTTCAGATACAACAGCCGACATAAGGAGAGACGAGACAAAACTAGCCAGTTTTAGAATTTTGTGTTGAAGAACAGCCGACTAAAGACAGGGCATTCAGACCAAGAAGAGGAGACGAGCGGTTGAGACTGTTTCCATGGTAACAGTGACTCAATGACTCGATACAACTTTGATACGTTTCCACTTGTCGTAGCACGCTGTTGTAGAAAACGAGTATCATCAAATACATGCACCAGAAACAGGGCACATTCTGTGACTTGTGAGATAAATATCAGCAAGCTGGGCTCACTAACAGCAGCAAAATAACTAGCTAGCAGTCTGCCTGGCTAAACGCACAACGTCAGCACACTGCTCTCTGATTAGCTAAACGGATCTGTCTCATCCCAAGTCTTTAGCTAAGATCTGACATGTTGAGCCTCCAACAACCGACATGAGACGTTCTAAAACTAGACGGTTCGGATCAAGAAAACTTAATTCCATAACTGCATAAAACCGTCTTGTCTGAACTGGGCTTTAGGGCCCTCCAACACAACAGGTGTGTGGTTCTATCGCTATGGGTTACCTGTGCTGTAAGGGGTGGCTAGGCGATAGCTGATTTGTGGCTATGGGTTACCTGTGCTGTAAGGGGTGGCTAGGCGATAGCTGATTTGTGGCTATGGGTTACCTGTGCTGTAAGGGGTGGCTAGGCGATAGCTGATTTGTGGCTATGGGTTACCTGTGCTGTGAGGGGTGGCTAGGTAATAGCTGATTTGTGGCTATGGTCTACCTGTGCTGTGAGGGGTGGCTAGGTAATAGCTGATTTGTGACTATGGGTTACCTGTGCTGTGAGGGGTGGCTAGGCGATAGCTGATTTGTGGCTATGGTCTACCTGTGCTGTGAGGGGTGGCTAGGTAATAGCTGATTTGTGGCTATGGGTTACCTGTGCTGTAAGGGTTGGCTAGGAAATAGCTGATTTGTGGCTATGGGTTACCTGTGCTGTAAGGGGTGGCTAGGCGATAGCTGATTTGTGGCTATGGGTTACCTGTGCTGTAAGGGGTGGCAAGGTAATAGCTGATTTGTGGCTATGGGTTACCTGTGCTGTAAGGGTTGGCTAGGAAATAGCTGATATGTGGCTATGGGTTACCTGTGCTGTAAGGGGTGGCTAGGCGATAGCTGATTTGTGGCTATGGGTTACCTGTGCTGTAAGGGGTGGCTAGGCGATAGCTGATTTGTGGCTATGGGTTACCTGTGCTGTAAGGGGTGGCTAGGTAATAGTTGATTGTTGGCTATGGTCTACCTGTGCTGTAGGTGTAATTGTATTGTCACCTTGTTCTAGCGTCCTGATCGATTGGACACAGGACTTCGCTTCTGATTACCTCAGCCTGGATTCAGCCTTACTGATGTGCAGTGGTATGTGCAGTGGTATATACCAGGAAGCATGCTTCATTAACCAAACCAATCTGGAGGTAATTAACGGCCCACACCACACATACTCATGGACACACACACAGAAGCTACGCTACGGAGGAAGGCCTCTCCTTCCTGTAGATCAATGCTACAGATGCTCCCAGGTTAATTAGGTGAATCCATTGGACAACAGGCTTCTGGATAGATACAACACACTAACACTGCACCTCTGTGGCCTGTTTGTGCCTAGGTATGGGAGTGTGTTTCTGTGTATTGGTGAGTTTGTGTGTGTGCATAGGTCAGTATGTGTACATGTAGACACTGACTACAGGTGGCATGGGGTCTGACAACCCTACAATAATTACACTCAGTGGCCAGTGT
This sequence comes from Salmo salar, assembly GCF_965601325.2. Classification (NCBI taxonomy): domain Eukaryota; kingdom Metazoa; phylum Chordata; class Actinopteri; order Salmoniformes; family Salmonidae; genus Salmo; species Salmo salar. The sequence goes on along the minus strand of NC_138310.1, from coordinate 48,525,513 downwards.
ACTAGGTACATCCATCAAGTACCGGGTCAGTCCCCCCTTTTTCCTCCAGAACAACCTGAATTCTTCGTGGCATGGAAACATTGCTCAATTGGTATAAAAGGACCTAATGTGTGCCAGGAAAACATTTCCCACACCATTACACCAGGATGGGACCATGGACTCATGCTGCTTACGCCAAATCCTGACTCTACCATCTGCATGACGCAACAGGAACCAGGATTCGTCGGACTAGACAATGTTTTTCCACTCCTCAATTGTCCAGTGTTGGTGATCACGTGCCCACTGGAGCAGCTTCTTCTTGTTTTTAGCTGATAGGAGTGGAACCCGGTGTGGTCGTCTGCTGCAATAGCTCATCGGTGACAAGGACCGATGAGTTGTGCGTTTACGAAATGGCGTTCTGCACACCACTGTTGTACTGCGCCGTTAGTTGCCTGTTAGCTTGCAGGATTCTTGCCATTCTCCTTCGACCTATCATCAACGAGCTGTTTTCACCCACAGGACTGCCCCTGACTGGATGTTTTTTGTTTGGCGCGTCATTCTCAGTAACCCTAGACCAGCGTGCAGGGTTGCACGTTTCGTTTTTTTAGCCTAGCACTTACACAGCTGATTGAAATGATCAAAACTTGATGACTAGTTGATTATTTGAATCAGCTGTGTAGTGCTAGGGCAAAAAACTTAAGCGTGCAACCCTTGGGGTCCCGAGGACCGAGTTTGGCAAACCCTGCCCTAGACACTGTCGTGTGTGAAAAGCCCAGGAGGATGGCCATTTCTGAGATACATACCACACTCAGTCACTGAGGTCACTTGTTTTGCCCATTCTAACATTCAATCAAACAGTAACTGAATGCCTTGATGTCTGCCTGCTTTATATAGCAAGCCACAGCCACGTGACTCACTGTCTGTAGGAGCAAACCATCTTCGTGAACGAGATGTAGGTGCACCTAATAAACTGGCCGCAGAGTGTAATTTGTAGCATACTGTTGACAATTTATATTTTTGGTGTGTGTGGGTTTTGTATTCAATGTCTACGGTCAAAAGAGAGGTTCTGGTGTCTCACCCTGGTCAAACTGCCTCTGCATGCTCTCCATCTCTGACTTGTTCCCACTCACCCTGTAGATCCCTTCAGTAGTGATACCTGAGAGAAGAGAGAGAGGAGCGAGAGAGAGATGAGAGAGAAAAGAAGCGGAGAGAAGAGAGATTCAGTACACTTTATCCACAACAGTACACTTTACTATTAACATAACATTTTTCATCCATCCAACTCACAGTCAGAACACACACACACAGACATCAACAACAACACAAGTCCTCCTATAGCCTCTGTGTAAGGACTTCCAATAGAGAGTGCTGTTAGAAGCAGTGTTCTATGCAGAGATTGTGTAGTAATGACAGTGGAGACTATTGGTGGCCTGGGCTTGTGTGTCCCCCCCACCGAGACAGAACATAAGCACTATCAATGAAACTTATAAAGCATCAGTGCAGGCTAGCAGAAAGTGTTCCGGTGAGGCTTCTATAGTTCAAGATCCATAAACATGACTTAATGAACTCTGGTCCCATTTGTTCATCATCCCTCTCTTTCTCCTCCCCTCTTTGCTCATCATCTTCTCCTCTCTCTGCAATCCATGCCTTTACCACAGACATGGAGAGGACAAGGGTGTGGACAGACAGTGAGTGAGAGAGAGTGAGAGAGAGGGAGGGAGGAAGACAAGGAGGGAGGGAGGGAGACAAAGACAAATCCAGAGACAGGGAGAGATGGCTCTCTGTCAAGACGAGCGGCATCGATCCCCTCCTTCTGCCGATCAATTATCCACAAAAGCTTTTCTAGCCAGACTCCAGGGGAACAAGGGATGGAGAGAGAGATAGAGGGGGGAGGAGGAAGACAGAGGGGAACGGAGGGGAGACATGGAATGCGTGGAGGAAGAGAGAAATAGAAGAGAATAACAAAAGGAGAGGAGGAAGAGATATACTACATAATAATACATGCCATTTAGCAGAGGCTTTTATCCGAAGCGACTTACAACAGTGAGTGCAAACACTTTCGCATTAGTGGCCCCAGCAGGAACCAGACCCACGACCCTGGCGTAGGGCTGTTATGGTTACCGCCACACCGGCAGTCCCGAGACATGAACAGAGTCACGAGTCACGACCGCAATCGAATTCCACGTGACCGCTGGAGTCACGGGTAACTAGTCTTCTCCAAAACTCCGCTCTGATGCTGCTGCTGGTCATTAGTAGCCTACCAAACTGGCTAACGGCCAGTCGCTAATGGCCTGTCGTTAATGGCCTGGTACTCAGGGCTCTATTGTCCCTCTAATCACTCTGACATCAATGCAAATACAATCAAATCAATCAAACACTTAATTAGAGCCCTGGCATTCAGAGTTTGAGCGGAATAGGATCACCTGTTGCGCAGCGAGAGACAGCTCCTCATAGCTGCTTGATGCATGGAATGAAATAAGTGTTCCTATAGCCCAAAGTTGCTCAACATTTCTATAGGGTATGCTATGCAATTGCGTGAGAAATGAGAGGTTTGATGGCCTCTATTAAAAAGAGGAGGATCTAATACATTGTAAGGCTGCATGATGAGACTAATGATGATTTGAAAAAAAGTAACTTGAAAGGGATGAGCTCTGCTTTGTTTTTTTGCACAGGCTGTACATACTCCAATAGTCTACCATTCACAATTTAACAAGTACTTGATAATTCCTCGAATTTCACGCGGTATCCCCTTTGTGGCTGTAATGTCACCCTAAAATAATCCATGTCTTTTGCGGCCCGGAGTGCTGCGTTGCGCCCTTCTCCCTGAGTGTGCTGCGCAATCCGAAGCGTCTCTCACTCCCACGGCTCTCCGTCACGTGATCAAGTCTTTCTCACAGGCTACAAGTGAAGACAGACACACCAGGGGAAGCAACTGCACGCGTCCTTATCCAATTCCGAGCTGCGTATTGAAGATATTGAATGAACTGTCCACATTTACTTTTCGTCAGCCAACAAGATGAGTAGGCCTAACAAAAAGCAAAAGCACTAGCTTATGTCAATCTACTATACCCCACAGTACAAAAGTCCCTATCCTATTCTGTGCAATAAATAATTATTCCAAACAGTCTGGGACAGTTGTGGGAGGCGATAGATCCCAAATTAATACAACCACTAGCTTCAACAAAGCTTTTTTAGGCAATGGGGCTGATGCAACAGATTAGAAAGTTTAGTTTAAAATGTTGATAAACTATTAGGCTATTTATTCACATTATAAGCACAGCAATGCGCACATGGTAGTAGGCTATAAGCGTGAACGTTCCATTAGCGGAAAACAGCATTATCAAAAGTGACCGCAAATTATGCATGCATTTTCATGGTATAAATTTCTAAAACTTGAAACTCACTCGCTGGTTATATATGCCAATTAGGCTCTACACCCCTTGTAAAGCGGATTAATGTGCTTAATTTTAAGAAGTTATTTGGCCACTTTAGTTGTAATACAAACCTTATTAAAACATTGGCCTATGGGCCAGCCTACATGAGGTGTGATTTGAACAAGTCGCAAAAAAAAGGCATAGTTTCTTATCGCATCATTCACAAGTGATAATATATCATTCACAAGTGACAGGCTAATATTGTCACCCATCAGACTATTCTTGATTTAATCTTCTCTATACATGTACTAAATAATATATGTGCGACAATTGTTTTGATTTAGAATGGACCATTATCATGCACCTGTATTGAAACATGTCATCTATGCACTTAAATAGCGAATGGAGGACGCTTTTCCCCGTGGTTTGTTTTCATGCCAGCCAGGTAGGCTATACTCCTGTTGTAAATATAAGCAATGTGCTTAATATTAGGAAAGTTGAGAAATAAATATGGTGACCTAGCCTATAGAAAGCTGATGGGATCCTCTTTTTATTAGTCGCTATCCCTCTGTTTTCGCTCGCAAGTGCATAGCCTACATAAATGGTGCGCAACATGGGCTCTCATGAGGTGTTTGATTAGATTTTCAAATACATTTGCATTGACGTCAGAGTGATTAGAGGGACATTAGAGTGATGAGTATCAGGCAGTTAGCAAGTTTGGTAGGCTACTAATGACTATCAGCAGCTTCAGAACTTGGAGAAGCCTAATTACCGTGAATTTGACTGCCTTCGTGACTTGTGACCGCCGGTGTGGCGGTAATACGGTCACCGCAACAGCCAGATTGTGTCAAGAACTGCAACGCTACTGGATTTTTCACGCTCGATAGTTTCTAGTGGGTATCAAGAATGGTCCACCACCCAAAGGACGTCCAGCAAACTTGATACGACTGTGGGAAGCATTGGAGTCAACATGGGCCAGCATCCGTGTGGAATTCTTTCGACACCTTGCAGAGTCAATGCCCTGGCAAATTGAGGCTGTTCTGGGGGGCAGGTGTTCCTAATGTTTGGTATACACCTTCCTCTGTCCGGGCGTAGCGTCGGATGGAGCCACAGTGCCTCCCGAACCCCCCGTCTCAGTATCTATGCTGCAATAGTCTATGTGCCGGGGGGCTAGGGTCAGTATGTCCTATCTGGTGTAATTACTACCTAGCCTGACGACTCCTGGCTGCGCCAGTCTCCAGGACCGTCCACCTGGATGTGCTGCTGCTCCAGTTTCAAATTTTCTGCCTGTGGCTATGGATCCCTGACCTGTTCACCAAACGTTGTACCTTTTCCCGGACCTGCTGTTTTTGACTCTCTCCTCCTCTTCCTCCCCTGCTGTGTTGACCTTTGAATGTTTGCTATGAAAAGCCAACTGACATTTACTCCTGAGGCACTGACCTGACCTACAACCACTGTGATTATTATTTGACCCTGCTGGTCATCTATGAACGTTTGAACAAATCTTGAAGAAAGATCTGGCCTTAATGGCCATGTACTCTTATAATCTCCACCCGGCACAGCCAGAAAAGGACTGGCCACCCCTCAGAGCCTGGTCCTCTCTAGGTCCCTACCTTTCTAGGAAGTTTTTCCTAGCCACCGTGTTTCTACATCTGCATTGCTTGCTCTTTGTGGTTTAAGGCTAGGTTTCTGCATTTTGTGATTTAAAAGGGCTTTATAAATACATTTGATTTGATATATTGGTAGGTTATATGTAAAGACTAGATTAAACTGAGAATAGTCTGATGGGTGAGAATATTATGAAGTGCTTGTCAAATTGTGAATGAGAGACTGATGAAGTGTGTGCAGCCTGTGCAAGAAACATAGCAGAGCTCATGCCTTTAATGCAACTTTATAATGTATTACAAATCAAAACATATAGCCTAATGTTTGTATCACAACTAAATTTGCATAAATATTTAAATTAAGCTTATAGAAGGACCTGTTTCTTTGTTAACCACTCAACACAGGATAGCCGCATGTGCGCACTCCCATGGAAATTATTTCTGAAAAATATAATTTACATTTGATTCAGCTATGTTCAAATGTATTCTTCTTACTATAAAATAATGCCCTGGAAATTATAGGCAAATCAACTAGTGTAGCCCACAACCATATGGCATAACCAGATCAGGGCCTAACAAAGACGACTCAGAATATGCTATTCTGTCCTCCTTCATATCATGTTTTTTTTAGACCTGCCTCCATGAAGCAAATGGAGGTAGGTCTAAAAATAAATCATGGATATATTGTTATGGTGTAGGCATGACAATCACCGGCTGACAAAATGTAATGACCGCCACAGCCCTACTCTGGCATGCTACCTTCACGCTCGTACCATAGAGAGCCAGAGTGAGGCAACAAGGACAGGGGAGGGAGGGGGAGAGAGATATAGACATGGGGGAGGATGGCATAGGAAATTCAGAGGTCAGAGAGCGTGATGTAGAGGTTAACTTCCATCACCTTCTTTGTTCTGAGAGCAGCTCTGGACCGGTTTCCTTTCATCTGCAGCGACCGGTGTCAAACCAAACACGAGCACTTCCTGTGTACAGGTAACCTACATCCTGTCTGAGCGATCATCTCTTGCTTCTACAGGACTATCCCATCTTATCACATAATCATGACAATATTATATTCGCATGACATTTTCTTCCCCTAATCTCACCCATTTCTCTTCCATCTACAGAATAACATCGACACCATTAAGTGACGTCCCAAACACATACATCCATGATAAGCATTAAACCTGTGTGAACAGCTCTCTCTCTCGCTTCCCAACACTCATTCATCGTTCCAATTCATGACAACTGCTGTGAAAAGCAAAAACTCTCACTCCACAGACAGACAGACAGACAGACAGACAGACAGACAGACAGACAGACAGACAGACAGACAGACGGATAAGAGAGGGGCAGTTGGCTCCGGCGTTGACCTCCGGAGGCGTGATGGCACAGCGTCTCGGACAAGGGTCAGACTGATCCTCAGTCCAGATGTGGGGTATGTCTCAGGGTCCCCGTTGCCGCCGGCAACAAGCAGCGGTTTTCACAGGCCACCACGGAGACACGCCATCACTGGCTGCTGCCCTTTACGTCACCGTGGAGCTCGCTAGAACGAGGAGACGTGCCCACGCATGCTAACACACGTTCATCGTCTCAATACCCACAAGGAGAACACAGAACTCACTGAGTGGCAACAGAAGCACTACTCCGTCTGGAGACTGTGGAAGGGATGGAGAGAGAGAGAGAAAGAGACGGTGGAAGAGAGAGAAAGTAAGATCAGAGGAAAAGGAGTGGGAGCGCAAAAAAGGAAGAAGTTCAAAAAGGGGGAGGTGGATGGAAAGAGAATAACAGTAGAAAAAGTGTGAGAGGGATGCAGGTAACGAGGAGGACAGAGGGAGAGACTGATGGAGGACGAGAGGGTGGTGGAGAGAGCGTCCTTACACAGACATTGAGAGGGGGATGGAGGAAGGATAAGAGAGGCTGTGTATAGGAGTACAGTGGGCTGCTCAGACAACAGTAGGGTGGGTATGTATTTTTGGTACAGGCTAGGGAGAGGGAGGGAGAGGGAGAGGGGAAGGATGTCGGTCTGCCATAACGTCACTTATCCCCCTAACGCCCTGGACACCTTTAGAGTTACAGTCACAGGAGAGTCCTCTGCCTCTCCTCTGTCATACTCAGCAAAAGTGGGAGGCACAAGAAAGACACAGGCACACGTACACACACACAGGGAGACACATGCACACCCACACACAAACGCACATTTGACCCCCGACTAAGTTTATTTTACAGCAATAACATTACAGTACATTACCGTAATAAGTAAAGACACACTGTAGATCATTTTAGTGAGCATGTTGGTATGTAAGCTCTGGACACTAACACCATTGAATGTCAGGATGCCGTAATTAACCAAAAAAATGTATGTCACGTTGGCAACAACACCCTTAAATAGCCTCCATGACTTATAAATCTGGACGGCACATTTAAGTTTGAGTCGGAGTGTGCATGTCAGTGTGTGAGTGTGTTTGACATTGTGAAGTGTTTCTAATGCTTCTCATGTAAAGCATTTGGGTGTGTCGTCACCTGAGCGCGTTTGCGTGTTTACGTATTTTTGCGCATGCCTTTTATTTATTTGCGTTTGTGTACTGACTCCGTAGTGAGAGTGTAATCGGAGGTTGTGGTGAAAGGCTGTGTGTTGTGTTGCCGCAGTGGGTCCCTTCTCCCTCCTGGTGCACGCAGAGAAAAGAGCTGAGCCCAAAGGTTGATCTAATTTCCTGCTCTGTGGTATCGATCTGAAGGAGGGAGCTATCGGCCCCGAGGATTACCACTGCCCCACTGCCTCTGAACACAGACAAAGACAGAGAGAGAGCAAGAGAGAGAGTGTGAGAGAGAGACAGAGACAGAGAGATGCAGGGCGAGACAGAGGCAGCGCGACACAGAGGCAGCGCGAGACAGAGGCAGCGCGACACAGAGGCAGTGCGACAAGGAGGCAGGGCGAGACACAGAGGCAGGGCGAGACACAGAGGCAGGGCGAGACACAGAGGCAGGGCGAGACACAGAGGCAGGGCGAGAGAGGCAGGGCGAGATAGAGGCAGGGCGAGACACAGAGGCAGGGCGAGACACAGAGGCAGGGCGAGACACAGAGGCAGGGCGAGACAGAGGTAGCGCGAGACAGAGGCAGCGCGAGACAAGAGGCAGGGCGAGACAAGAGGCAGTGCAACAAGGAGGCAGCGCGACACAGAGGCAGGGCGAGACACAGAGGCAGGGCGAGACAGAGGCAGCGCGAGACAGAGGCAGCGCGACACAGAGGCAGCGCGACACAGAGGCAGCGCGACACAGAGGCAGCGCGACACAGAGGCAGTGCGACAAGGAGGCAGGGCGAGACACAGAGGCAGGGCGAGACAGAGGCAGGGCGAGACAGAGGCAGGGCGAGACAGAGGCAGGGCGAGACAGAGGCAGGGCGAGACAGAGGCAGAGAAAGGCAGGGGCAGAGAAAGGCAGAGGGGGCAAGGAAAAGAGACGGGGGGGTATAGGAAAACTATGAGGACAGTGGGTAGAGAGGAGTGGTGAAAGAAAGAGACTAGATGGAGAGAGGGGAAAAGGAGGACATGAGGGAATCTGCAGGGGAAGAGAGGAGAGGAAATGGTGGATTAGGGGAAAAGAGAAGGAGGCAGGCAGGAGAGAAACCAAGGAGGTGGTGTGTGTCCCACTACACTATGCCCCTTGTGGTAGCTAAATGCACTCAGGTGGGCGAGGGTGGCAGTGAGAGCCTCACTGGTGCCCTGACTCAAATGCGTATCTCTGCTCCCTTTACCCACATATAGCAGCACAGATGCGCCTGACTTTAATCCGTGTGTGGGAATGGTTTAATCCGACAAGAGCTTGCCCAGGAATGCACTGCCAAAAATGTCAATAAGGCACGTCATTGCTTTGGCATCCACACACAAACACAACAACACGCAGAATACTGTGATCTCCACTGTGCATTCTACACCGAATGCACTCATTTGCTTCATGGAAGCATTTTTTTCGGCTTGAGAATCAAAGGTGTTTCATATAATAATGCCCGTGTATTCAGACCTGTCACTTCAACCACCTTCCCGACACACACACACACACACACACACACACACACACACACACACACACACACACACACACACCACACACACACACACACACACACACACACACACACACACACACACACACACACACACACACACACACACACACACACACACACAAGTCTCCTAGGGTGCTTGAGTAACAGCTGGTGTTAGGCTGAGCGACGTGCCCTTTGTGGGCCCAGGGCAGAGGTAGCATGAGGACCATTAGGGCAGAGCGTGGCAACAGGGTTAACTGAGCCCAGGCCCATCTGTGCACCCCGTTCCACAGGGAGACAGAGAGAGAGAGACACAGAGAGAGAGACACACACAGAGGGAGGGAGATACACACACAAACAGAGAGACAGTCAAAAGAGACAGAGAGACAGTCAACCTACTCCACACACACACACGAACACACCCTTTCAAACTCTCTCACACATCAATGTGCACGCGCATGCGCACCCACGCAAACACACACTAACCCAGAAGCACTGCATAAAACTCTCCCTTGTACAGAACTAATGCAGACCACACAGCACCACGAACACTGTTATTAGGAGGTGTCCAACACAACACAGAGGCCGCTTCCCAAATGGTAACCTATTCCCTATATAGTGCACTACTTTTGACCAGGGCCGCTGCTGACTGTCACTAAGGCCACCTACAGCGCCACAGGCAAACACGAAAAGCAGAACAACTCCAACAGAGAGGGAGAAGCAGAGGGGGGGAAAAGAGAGATACATCCTGCTCTCTTATCACAGGAACAGCTCTGACTTAGAGAAAACTACAGAAGCTTCCTCTGGGGAGAACCACAGTCCTACCAGAAACTACTGATAAATCACTGACTGGGGATTCTTAGGAGAGGGAGAGGAATAGAACGGAAAGGTAGAGGTACGTGGGCTGAAAGTGAAAACTGTGAAAAGGGGAGAGAGCGAGAGAGCGAGAGAGCGCGAGAGAGAGAGAGGGAGAGGGCGAGAGAGAGAGCGAGACCTTGCTGATACTGAGGTCAGAAACTGCTTGTGACCTTTGTATAGATCTCCACAGTCTCAGTAATCAATAGCATCCACTCAAAACAACAATTGTAGCCTCTGTGTAATACGTGTAAGCTTACCTGTTGCCTCAATATATCGGATGCACTTGTCGATGAAGAGCGGGATGGGTCGGTCAGGTGTCACCACGTTGGCCAATGGCACGCCAAAGTAGTTGCTTTCTACTTTGGATATGGAATGCCTGGGCTTGGGCCGCGGTTTCTGAGAGAGGGACGGAGGGAGAGATCGATGAGAGCAGCGTTTTCGCTCCTGTTCATTATCCATCCAAGACATGGATTGATTTTCAGAGCATAGACATGGGCACAATATTAACACACACATCACCATACTTTCATTCTTGACATGGGCATTGACTGTATCAGCCAACACAACACAACCCACATACGCATTCCTTGCAGTAGACTCTTCTCAAGGCCTAAGCTGATAAGAATCATACATTCCTGTCTCGAGCTGTGTGCGTGATACACGTCTCCGTTCCACTTTTTTACCTCTCTATGTTTTCTTTATCCTCCGCACTCTCGTTCCTCTCCCTTGTCATACTCCCTTTCCATGACACCGCATCCCTCGGGAATTACCCCAACCCGGAAAACATTCATCGTTTCTAAGAGGTCCCTAACTTACTGCTGTTATCAGAATTCAATTCTATCTTGTAAGCTACTACAGCTACTTCTGTGCCATTCAAGCCTTTCAGACAGACTGAGCTGAGAACTGAGGCAGAGCTCCATGGTTGGCTAGGGACTGGGGCCGGAGAGCCGTAGGACTGTCAGGCAGAGAGCAGAGCAGAGCGGAGCAGCATGATACTCGGAGTGAGCCTAGCCGCCCTTGTCCGGCCGATCTGCTCCAGTTACCCCGCTCCATTACTTTACGCACCGCCACCGCCCTGCCCACCACCCTACATTCCCCTGGCTACAGTCACAACCCCCAAAACGCTGCTTTTCTCGCCTGCCTTATTGTTCTTGTTTTATGAGGCCCCGTCCTTGCAATCTGTCTCTCCTTTTGTTTAACTGATTTGAGAACAGTGCCACCTCTTTAGCCAATTACGCATTGCAATACACCCCCCCCTCCCGGTGGACAGAGCGAGAGCGAAGAGAGAAGAGAAAGAACAAGATAGAGAGAGACCTCTGGCGTGGTGAATGTATATGAACAGGGAGAGAGGGTTAGCTCGTTTCCACTGTGTACTCACTGCTGAGGCCTAACGGCAGCCAGGCAGAGACAGAACTGGCTGGTTCTACCCTGACCTCAGGTCAGACTTACAGGGACACTCTTTGTTGATTATAATGACCCACATGTGTGGTGCCCTAAGGGCACGCTAGGCTACAGCTGGTTCTATGGTGACCCTCATCAATAGAGAGACAGCTGATCTGGGAACCTGATGACCTTGTTTTGGCTCCCATTAAGTAATAAAGACTCGAATGTAAGTGGAGCGGGGGCACAGGCTCCAGATCAGCCCGATGGCTGTGCTCTGCAGTAAGGGGAGTAGCTAGCTTAGTCCCATTAAGCAGTTTTGTTTTATTTGTTTTAGGTGGTTAAATTAATTTCCCCCTATACTGGTTCCGCCAACTAATTCTCTCTAGATTTGTGATGTTACGGAGCATCATTCAGGATATATAAAACAAAACACTCTTATATAGTTTATGGTGTAGAGGGACATCATCACTGTGTGTGAAAACATAAATCACCTGTCCTCCCTACTGACACCAATGGTAATTATCACCCACAGCCAGGCATGCAGACACACAGCGACAGGGTGGTTTGTGTCTCTCTCCCAGCCAGTCTAATCATATACACTGCCTTCGCTCCCACTTAGGTGGCACTTATGTCAGCCTTTCTGTGTGAACGGGAACTATGGCAGGCAGATACGACTGACTGCGCTGGGTCAAATGTTTCACTGCAGAATGTCTGAGGAGAGGGAGGGTGCAGAGTGCGCAAGAGAGGGGAGGGAGGGCAAAGTGAGGCTGATGCCCATGTCTGAGTCCTATATTCCCTCAATCCCTCTTCATCAGCAGGGAGGTAAAGAGAGGCAGAGTCGGGGAATGAGGAAGGGAAGGAGAATGTGTGGGAGGAGGAGAAAATAAACCCAGGGCATGTCTCACTAGTCTCTGGGCATGTTTTTCTGCAGCACTAGAGCACTACTGAAAACATGCCGCACAGTTGGACCACTCAGCTGCCAATCACTCTCTATTCACTTTATTCAGTGAGACTGCCCCCTATCACGCTCTTAGGGCAGGTCTGACTTCATGCACTGATGCAACAGGGAACTCTCTGGATTAGAGAGACAGCCCACCTGTGAACAGGGCATGTCATAAACCTGTTGGGTTTACTCTGCACAGATCTACCTACCGAAGAGAGCTTTTTAAAAACTAGCCAGCCTATGGGACTGCAACTAGGGCTGAAGCAGTAACAGGTTTGTAATTTGGGATGAGTGAGTGGGTTAGAGCTAGGGATGCTTTTATCTGAGATCAAACACAACGGCTGTACAGAGGGACAGTGTGGAGGAGGGAGAGTGTGGAGGAGGGAGAGGGGGCGGTAAAATAATTCTGTCCTTTTTACTCTCGTTAATGCCCTCATTCAGGTGACCAGTGAAAGAAATGGAAAACTAAACTGGCAAAAATGTAACTTCAGTTTTAATGGTGTTTGTGTCAGATTATAATGTCAGCATGGGTTAAAGTTTGAGATCTTTGTCCATTTGTGAAATAATGACAGCACCACACACATAAACACATGTACATTCAGGGAAACACATTAAACAGTTTCTCTGAGCTGGATGAGATCAATAGCTGAAGTTTCCCTCTGCTTCCGGGCCATGATTGGGCTAGTTTGGAGGACTCCAGCGGCGCAGGAGAAAAGTAGGACCACAGAGCGAGAGAAGGCAGAACCGATTTAAAGAGCCTGGAAGGATACCTAGACCAAGACCCTCTATAGCCTGTCAGACTCAAATCAGATGGGCTCCAGTGATCAGAGAGACAAGCACAGAAGCCTCCCTTTGGCAACACATTTAGAGCACAGTGCTAATTATTCTGAGCACAGCTCATATACGCACACAGGTGAGGAAAAACACAGCAATAAACACTGAACAATGCAATAGAAACACTGCTGCTAAGTAACTTTTATAACGGTGGTAAGTGAAGACAACACTATTAAACAGATGAAACTTATTAACCTGTTAGGGCTAGGGGGCAGTATTGACACGGCCGGATAAAAAACGTACCCGATTTAATCTGGTTACTACTCCTGCCCAGTAACTAGAATATGCATATAATTATTGGCTTTGGATAGAAAACACCCTAAAGTTTCTAAAACTGTTTGAATGGTGTCTGTGAGTATAACAGAACTCAAATGGCAGGCCAAAACCTGAGAAGATTCCATGCAGGAAGTGGCCTGTCTGACAAGTTGTGTTTCATCTTGGCTCTTTTTATTGAAGACTGAGGATCTTTGCTCTAACGTGACACTTCCTACGGCTCCCATAGGCTCTCAGAGCCCGGGAAAAAGCTGAACGATATCGAGGCAGCCTCTGGCTGAAACACATTATCGCTTTTGGCAAGTGGCCGATCAGAGTACTATGGGCTTAGGCGCGTGCCCGAGTCGACCGAATGCTTTATTTTCTTTCGTCTGTTTACCTAAACGCAGATTCCCGGTCGGAATATTATCGCTTTGTTATGAGAAAAATGGCATAAAAATTGATTTTAAACAGCGGTTGACATGCTTCGAAGTACGATAATGGAATATTTAGAATTTTTTTGTCACGAATTGCGCCATGCTCGTCACCCTTATTTACCCTTTCGGATAGTGTCTTGAACGCACGAACAAAACGCCGCTGTTTGGATATAACTATGGATTATTTTGAACCAAACCAACATTTGTTATTGAAGTAGAAGTCCTGGGAGTGCATTCTGACGAAGACAGCAAAGGTAATAACATTTTTCTTATAGTAAATCTGACTTTGGTGAGTGCTAAACTTGCTGGGTGTCTAAATAGCTAGCCCTGTGATGCCGGGCTATCTACTGAGAATATTGCAAAATGTGCTTTCACCGAAAAGCTATTTTAAAAACGGACATATCGAGTGCATAGAGGAGTTCTGTATCTATAATTCTTAAAATAATTGTTATGCTTTTTGTGAACGTTTATCGTGAGTAATTTAGTAAATTCACCGGCAGTGTTCGGTGGGAATGCTAGTCACATGGTAGTCACATGCTAATGTAAAAAGCTGGTTTTTGATATAAATTTGAACAAAACATGCATGTATTGTATAACATAATGTCCTAGGGTTGTCATCTGATGAAGATCATCAAAGGTTAGTGTTGCATTTAGCTGTGGTTTGGGTTTATGTGACATTATATGCTAGCTTGAAAAATGGGTGTCTGATTATTTCTGGCTGGGTACTCTGCTGACATAATCTAATGTTTTGCTTTCGTTGTAAAGCCTTTTTGAAATCGGACAGTGTGGTTAGATTAACGAGAGTCTTGTCTTTAAAATGGTGTAAAATAGTCATATGTTTGAATTTTTTTTTTAGGTTTTTGAATAACGCGCCACGGGATTACACTGGCTGTTACGTAGGTGGGACGATTTGGTGCCACCTACCCTAGAGAGGTTAAGTAGTCTATAATAGCTTAATAGAGATTGTGCCCGAGTGGCGCAGCGGTCTAAGGCACTGCATGCTTGAGGCGTCACTACAGACACCCTGGTTCGATTCCAGGCTATATCACAACCGGCCGTGATTGGGAGTCCCATAGGGCGACGCACAATTGGCCCAGCATTGGACGGTGTAGGCCATCATTGTAAATAAGAATTTGACTTTCTTAGTTAAATAAATAAATACATTAAAAAAGATTAAGTCATTCATAGGGGGAAATCTCAATGAATCACATCTCTTTCTCTATGTACAATATGTGACCGGTATGAAGAATAAAAACTGAAAGTATGCAATCTGATGTGACCGTATTGATGAACGATACACAAACGGACACACAAACACACACGCACCCACCCACCCTGGGGCACATACCTTGGTGTTTCTGCGCAGGCTCCTGAGGATGTTCCTCCTCTTGGGGTCCTCACCCTCCTCGTTAATAGAGTTGTCCCCCTTATGCGCCCCGCCCAGCTCCTCTGGTGCCTTGGGTGGCCCCAGCTCGTCATCACTGCCGATAGAGAAGCTAGTGCGGAAGCTGCTGAACTTGCCCAGGCGTTTCGAGCGGTCGCGGTACAGCCGCGGCTTCACCCCCAGAGCAGACATCTTCCGCCTCCGCTCCAGGGAGCTGCTGTCAGCCTCGCTATCCGAGCCATTGCCCCCACCGTTAGAATGCTTGTTGGCATTGCGGATGGTGATGATCTTGCCCTGAGTGCTGTCGTGGGGAACCGAGTAGATGCTCTCCTCCTCCGTGGGCCGCTGTTTGATCACGGCATCCACGGGCTCGGCGTAGTCTGAGGGGTCATAGCCACCGTCGCTGCCCGGCACCCAGGTGACAGCAGGGGGTAAGGAGCGGCGGTTGGTCCCTTGCTGGTCCATGTAGGGCCCCAGGTTGACTTTCCGTACGGGGGGCTTGGGCCGTACCTGCGGGGGCACCTTGTTGTTGAGCTTGCTTTCGAAGGTGCTGATCTCGGAGATGACCGAGAAGGCGTCGCTGGACTCCAGGTCAGGGAGCTTGAAACCCCCCAGGTGGGAGGTGGGGGTACCATCGGGGTAGGGGGGCGAGGGCTCCACATCCTCCTCAGAGTCTAGCAGGGTGTTAATGGGGCTGGGGGAATTGCAGCGGGCCGGGCTCATGCTCTCAGTGGTGCAGGCCTCTGCTACATTATCGTACATGTGTGTGGCCTCCACTATGGTGCGTTTCTCCACAACCTCCTTCAGGAAGGGCTGGAAGAGGTCTATCCTGTGCAGGCCTCCCACCACCCCTCCGGGCCCACACACTACTGTGTTAAACCTGGCCTCGATCTCCCGGGCCAGCTCCTCCCCCTGGCTCACCTGCTCCCTGGCCGCTTCAGAGTCCGACAGCTCAGCCTGACTCTCCCCCACCGCCAGCAGCTGCACGGGGATGATGTCCTGCACCTCGCACAGGAACGCACACAGGGTCTCCATGGACGCCTTGCGTCTGGCCGAATACACAGCGATGTAGCCGTGCACCAGCCGGCTTTTCCGTAGGGCAAATGAGGAGTGGAAGGAGAGCAGGGAGAGGTCGATGGTGTGCCTCTGAGCCCCCACTGTGAGCTCTAGGAGCACGGACGTTCCACTGCTCAGGCTGGAGGCCGGCCGACAGTGCTGGGGCAGCAGGAGAGGCGAAAGGAGCTGCTCCACGTCATAATCGTCCCCACACATCAGGCACATGACAATCCGCAGGTCTGTCTCGGGGATGGGCTGGGAGTGAGAGTCTCTGAAAGAAGGGGGTAAAGGAGGGGAGCTGCTGCCTATGCTCCCAGGGGGCCTACGGCATTCTAACAGACCTTTTAACACCTGGTTGATCTGTTTTTCGCTCACATTGCGTCCATAGCCCACCCCAGGGGAGGCGGGGTCTAGGTAACCACACTGTAGCTTCCCAGCCACCTGCTGCCCCTGGAGGATAAGTGTGTGGGCCGTCTCCCCCCCAATGTCCCTGACGGACCCTACTCCCCGTTTGGTGACTAGGAGAAGGTTCATGGGCAGCTGAAATAGACTGTTTTCCCTTCGGCCTAGCGTTGACTCTCTGAGCTTTTCAATGCTCTCCACAATGTAGGATAGTGACTCCTTAGAGTTGTAGAGACACAGGACGCCATGGGGGGTGAAGGTAGGTGTGTGGAAGGAATTGACCGGCAGCCGAACGTTGCCCTCTATGGGCCGAAGGGACAACTCATACATTTTCCCATCCAGCACATACCGGTCGTCATTAGTGCACAAAGCCCTGATCTCATTGGCCAGTTCTCTCCCCAGGCCGTCTTTACCCAGAATGACCAGATTAATCCGATCTGCGTTCCCGTCACCCGGTTTATGGCTATCAAAGAAGGAGTATCGAGTGGGGAACTTGGAGGCTAGAACCTGTTCGATCTTACAGTCCACACAGTGGGGGCTATTTGGGCAGGTCTCCTTTGTGGGGTGGTAGACAAAGTGGATATGCTTGAGCACCAAAGCGTCCCTCTCTGCCTGTAACTTCTGCAGGGCCTTGAACCTTTGCTCCTCCCCCAACACCTCCTGGATGGCCCCCATCTTCTCCTTACTTGGCTTGGCGTCTACCTCCAGCTCATAGAAGAGCTCTGAGTACTCCAGCAGTAGCTCCTGGAAGTCCTCCTTGGCTCGGTCGATGATCTCCTTCTGGTGCCTGTTGTAGATATCTAGATACTCTTGTTCCTCGAGCCACTGATAGAAGTCTTCATTCATGATGAAGCTGCGTGCCTCCTCCCAGGGCTTGCCTGCTGTGATAAAGGGAGAGGCACTGAGCTTTTCCTTGAACTCCCACTTCATCTCCGCCTTTTTGCGCTCGTTTCTCAGGTGCTCCAGGTGGCTCTCGTAAATCGTCTCGGCCACAGGCGTCTCCAGGAGATCCTCTGGAATCCTCTCATCCTCCATGTTGTCTATGTGTGGCGTGGTCTCCCAGGGGGTGTCGTCCAACACAACGAACCAATGGGAGAAGTCCCGCTTGGTCTCCAGAACCTTCTGGACCCCGGACCAGCTCAGGTGATCGATCTCGTCCAGCTCAGGGACTAGGGAAACCAGTGCCTGAGGCAGGGTGCTGAGATAGACCTTCCGCCTTCGCTCAATGTGCTCCTGTTTGAGCCTGTGGACATGCTGCTGGAAGAGCTTCTTGGCTTTGGCCGTGCCCTCCAGGAAGACATACTCCTTGTACTCTGGGGAGGTCTGCATGCGCCGGTTTATGTTGGGCCACGTCTCATTGTGGTTCTTCACAATGCGGCTGACCTGCCATTCGTAGTGGTCTTTAGCCGAGGCGATCTGCTGGCTCTGCTGCTTCAAGGCCTCAAAGTAGGGGATGATCTTGGGTTTGCCCCGGCCCTTGTCTATCAGCTGCACCAGGGTGAGGAAGGCCAGGTCTACGTTGACGTTGGAGCGTGCTGACGTCTCCACCACCTGGAGGTTCTTCTTGGCCAGGGCGAAGGTGTGCGAGTCCTTGATGTAGCGCTCCACCCCCTCGTCGCACTTGGTGAGCACCAGAACCACTGGCTTCTTGTTCTTGGCTAGCTGGTTGTAGAGATTAGTGATGAACTTCATCTGTTCGTCAAAGTTGCGGTTCATGCCCCTGCTGACGTCCACACAGAGGAGGAAGCCATCCACCATCAGCTTCCCCTCGGGCATCTGCTTCTGCTCAAAGTCCTGCTCCAGCCCAAGCTGGTCTGTGCAGAAGTACATCAGCTTTTCTGCAGAGGCCAGCTTGTTGGAAGCTGCTCTCTTGATGTAAGGCTGGAGGGCTGTGGAACGGTGCGGCTGGAACGTCTGGTCATCAATGAACTCTGTCTGTTCCACCACATGCATCCTGCACTCCGGCCCCTCCTCCAGCACCCGCCCCGTTTCCCCCCAGAACAGGAAGTGGTCATTGTTCACCACGCGTCCTCCGAAGTCGCTGGTGCTTAGCACGGAGGTATGGTCCAGGTAAAAGTCATCTGCGCTGGGACGGACGAAGCGGTTGCACAGGCAGGACTTGCCCACACCACACTGCCCCTTCTCTTTCTCTGTGCCAGACAGGCCCACCACGACCAGGTTGTAGGTGGGCGCCTTTGCATCTTGCTTTTTTGCCATCATCATCGAACGCAGACACTCATCCTGCCATGCCCACAAGCTCTAGGGAGGAGGCTGCAGGACGGTCTTTCCATGCAAAGATTCTTACTGGCCTTGGGTCCGACTCTACAAGAGAAGGAGAGAAAGATAGATTTTTTTTAAATAAATAATATAAAAGACTGTGGAAATATTCATTGTCATTATTCAATTCATTATGTGTAGGCTGTTCCATGTCTCATTTAAAATTCCCACATCGTTGCTGTGTGATGTTAATAATGTTTAATCTGTGATCCCATTTCATTCGCTGAATGTTTCCTGAAGAGATTGAGGTCAGAAGCAAAGCTGTTGGAATGCTACAACTTACTTAAGACAACTGCAGTACAGTCAGTAACTATTAACTGATGCATTCCTTCACATTTAACCTCTTTTTGACATTCTACTACCCACCATACTAAAAGTAGTTTCCTGAGGCTTGTTCGCTACATTCTTCCCTGCTTTGTACGTTTCAAAACAGCAGAACAGGATCTTATGTGAGGATACATAATTATCTCACATCTAACAGTGTTGTCTTTAAGCCAGCAGCAGTTCTACAAGACGCGATGATACAGTTCTCACTAACAAACAAATCCACATACGTAGAGAGGAGAGAGACTAATTGGGCAACTAGGGAAGCCCAACTGCCTTTCAAAAGGCTGCATTGAATGTTGGCTGCTTTCCTCTCCATAAAAAAAAAAAAACTACAAAAAACACATTTTCTTCTGGTTCCTGAAAAAAAAGACTCCGCGGACAAATTGGACTGGCTGATGTAGCATCACTAATTATGATCTCAAATTGCATGTCTCGTAACATTTACCTAGATGTAATAGCTGTTCAATTTGGTATCACACTGTCTGGAGATCACTTGCAGATGTTTCTTTCCAAGCCCCACACACTGTTCTCAGAGCAAGCACTTTCACCACTACACAACAGATTCTATTGGCAGAACACAGGCCTACAAACCATAAATAAAGCTCCTATTGGCAGAACACAGGCCTACAAACCATAAATAAAGCTCCTATTGGCAGAATACAGGCCTACAAACCATAAATAAAGCTCCTATTGGTAGAACTGAAGGAGGGAGATAACATTCATACCATTTTGATAGACGGGCCCTTTCTAAACAGTCAGGCTTGTAGTGAACAAGAAAACCACTAGACAAAGCCCCAAAGCACTAAACACAGCTGTGTACAGTAAAAAGAACCCACACCCAGTTCATGTTAATTCGTCTATGTATTTAGTAAACACATTAAAACCACTGTTAATGATGAATGAATGGGGCTTTTGAGGCAGGGTTTGGAGAATACTTAATACTCACTGAATTGAGTTAGTCATAGAGAGTCAGTGTGAAGACAGAACAAAGAGGAGAGAGGGAGAGAGAGAGAGAGAGAGCGAGAGAGAGAATCCAAACACTGTAGATAATATATACACACCCCGACCACAGGTAGGACGGTTGTAGGTTTAATAGTAGAAAGGGGACAATAAAATGGGGGATTCAAAAGTTAGTGGAAAGCAAGTTCTACCTACCCAGACTCTGTTTACTGTAACACTACAGCAACGCACACCTACTACACTAGGTGCATAACCAAGTGGCAGCGCAAAAGAGATCAATATATATTTTTTTATATTTGCAGAGTAAAACATGTATGAAAAAAATGCATCAAAAGGGGGCCGGCTGAGAGATCCAGGACAACCAGTCTCTGTAACGAAGGGAGGCTGAGTGTGGAGCCTTTGCCTGGGCTGCAGGTCGATAGAGAGCTGGTTGGTGATAAGACCTGGGCAGCCATGGTTAATTCATGGTCCTATATCCTGCTGCAGGGCTCTGGGCTGGCTGGCAGTGATTAGCCCGGAGATCAATGAGCCCTTCACATAGAACAAACAGCACAGAGGAGAGTGGAAGAGAGCAGGACAACACACATTTTGCAGACACTCTTATCCAGAGCGACTTACAGTTGTAGTGCATTCATCTTAAAGCTGGAATCCTTAATGGTGAAACAACCACGTCCGATATTACAACAACAAAGAAGTTACGGAAAACAACAAACACTGTTTTTCCCCCTCTGACATCATTGCACGTGAGATAATAGAGCACAATATAGACACTGCAATTTTTCGGGGACCATGTAGGACAACACTCCTCAGCTCAACAAACAATAACAATGGTGGTGGGGCGGCCAGTGGTTCCGTTTCCCCCTACTGCGGATTACATATATAAGATAACTAGGTGAGACAACCACATCACAGTCGTAGTAAGTACATTTTTCCTCAATAAAGTAGCTATCAGCAAAGTCAGTGCTAGTAGGAAAAGACAAGTGAATTTAATTGTATTTTTATGGGGGGGATAAGACAGATGTCTTATTTAAGATATTCTTTGAAGGGTAGGGTTTCAGACATTTTGGCAGGGACTGTTGTGAAGGAAGTTGTCAAGGAAGTGAGTTTGTGTTCATACTGGACCTCCCACCCCATCTACCGTTAACCAATCATGTCAATGCGGAGCTATACGGTGCCCTCCGCAACGTTACAAAATGTGGGAGGCACACAGCGATGCGGTACGGAACTCAATTTGGCTTCTGTGCGCCTCCGCAATTGCGTCACACCCTCCATACGGAGCCTCCGACCACATTTTCACAGATCCAGCATAAATTGACTTTGAGCCATGCCCACTGCAGGGCCGTGCTCAGTTGATAGAATGTTCGACAATACTGACAGGGCATAGAAATTGAGAGCATAGACAAACGCATTCCAGGTGGAATAAAGAGCCATAACCATTCCAGTTTTATATGACCTTCAGTATAACGCCGTCATCATCAGCGGGGTTAACTGGACCTTTACCTCAACACTGACCGGGTCCTGACCAGACTACAGAGATCATCGTCTCAATTAGTTACATATTAAACTGGCCTGTGACCTGCTTTGAGCTGAGCCTAATGATAGGCTGAAGGACAACAAGGCTCCCCCTGCTTTCATCCTCGCTACCTGTCTACTTACTCACCGACCTGGTTCAGATCAGAGGCACGAGTACCCGTCACATAGACAAACGTTAGTTCATTAGATGTACAGTATTTATCAGTCCCCCGTGTTACGTTACCACTGATAATAGTACACTGATGACAATTCCTGGGCTGACCTGTCCCACTGTGGTAAACAGGTGGCACATAACACCATGAAGCAAAGAAGGCAGGCTACGCTAAATATGAACAGGGTTGTGATCTGAAAATGGTGTCGCTATGCGAGAGTGTTGCTATGGCATGTTTTATAGTAGGGCAGTTCCACAAAAACGGAATTGCGCCGAGACTCAGATTTCTCACTTAAAATGTATGCCATACAAAAACCATTCAACAAACCATACAACTATGCACAAGGACCACTTTTAACAATTGACACTGAACATTTTACAAACACATTTACTGAAAGAACTGTGCAGCTGCAAAGTTCGGTAACAGAATTTTGGTAAAATCTCCATCAGTTTTTTGTTTCCACGTTTTCCAAAAACTCTTAAATATCTTCTCCGAATTAAGATTCAACGATGTCTGCAGAAACAATGGGGTGTCAGCTATAACATGAAACATTGACTTTGAAAAAAAAATCTCTTTTGGATATTGAACTACAGTAAGTGAAGTGGATTTACACCCGGTAACAGAATTGTGATAACTGAATTTCATCATGGGTCCCTGGTCTGTAATACACAGAAAGGCATTATTATGGATATGAATGTCATTCTCTTCAGGTGATGTATCCTACCCAAAAGGTATAAATGTGCAATATCCTCCTTTGGGTATTATTGTACACACTGGCTATTATTTTAAATGAGCTCTGCCCCTAAACAAGACCGAATTTGGTTGGTCCGAACCAAATCTGAACCAATCATAGACGTCTATGTATTAGTTTGGACGTCAAAGTACAGCACAGTACAGCTAAGTAGAGTTCAGTGGAGTACAACATTGACCTTTTGCCACATTGACCTTTGCCAAGTAAAATACTGCACTGATATAAAACACATGTGGTTCGTCAACCCTTCATCTGGAAAGCTACTGGGTGTGCAGGCTTTTGATCCAACCCTGCTCAAACACACCAGAATCAGCTTATCAAGATTCTACTGAGAAGCTGACTTCTTTTACAATGTGGTGTGTTTGAGCAGGGCTGGAGCTAAAGCCTGCACTCCCATTAGATCTCCTGGACTTTCCAGGAGGATGGTTGGCCACTCTACAAAATTACAATTACAACAAATTACTTCTTGTCTTTATAAAATGATTCACTCCTTCAATGAACCAGGGATCAAATGGCTACGGTAAGGTAGTTAACTAAGATGTTTATCTATTTGTAAGGTTAAAATATTCAGTATTCAGGGGTGATCTTGGTATTTAATTAGGATGCCCATTAGCTGTTGCAAAAGCTGCAGCTATTTTTCCTGGGGTCCACGCAAAACATGGAACATGAAATAATACATAACTTTAATAGACAAGAACAGCTCAAGGACAGAACTACATCAAAAAAAGGGTTTAAAAGGCACACGTAGCCTACATATCAATACATACACAAACTATCTAGGTCAAATAGGGGAGAGGCGTATCTTGACAGCATAGGAGTTACTTGTCAATTAGGCTATTGTAAGAATATATATTTTTTAAACTTTGTGCACTTGAGAGGTCTTACAACCAGAGTAAGCAGCATTGGTTTCATGAACTGCACACCCATATTAACTACGTGTTGGCCATCTGCGGTAATACACGAGTGTTGGTGGAAAGGTATTTTAGAAAATCAGACATGACAATAAAGCATGCAAAATACTGGAGTGCCGTGGAAAAGGCTACATTAACAAATAACTATGACAGCAGCAGTAACCACAGATTGCGCTAACCACACACACACACACACACACACACACACACACACACACACACACACGAGAGAGAGATCGAGGCACTAATCATCATGCACTCATTTGGGTCAGATGTATTGACTCAGTTTAACATGGCCTCAAACTGAATTGAGCGAGTCACTGGTGTAAATGAAGGGACCTCTCCTATAGTTTCCCCTCAGGTCTGAGGACCAGCCATCCCAACTGTTCAGCAGACGCTGGAGACATGCTGCTAACATCTACTTGACTTATCCCAGCTGTACATTTACAAGTGCTTCCTCGGTAGCCAAAAGGAGTGCGTGTGTGCGGGTTTGTGTGTGTGTTTGCCTGCGTGTTTATAACTGCCACAATACTTGAGCGCGGGTATTTCAGCAATATTTTCAGCAAAAACCTTGGGAAGAATGCCAAACAAAACAGGTTTTCCTGTTTTCCAGGCTGTTCTAGTGACAGGTGAAATAAGAACTAGAACAAGCAGCATTCCATCTAAACTGTTGTGACACAGTTAATAGCACAGAGATAAAGGAAAATCGCCACTGACACATTAGCATGCTAACCGACAAAATAACGACCATTACCATTAAAAAACAAACTGCATAAACTGTTACTGGTTAAATAGCAACTACGAAATAAACCAAACATTTGTCTTGAGGCTTTTGCCTTAACCTTACCTGCGAGAGTATATACCACAAGACAGATTACCAAGCTATCTGTAAAGGACAGAATGTACAGTGCTAGCTAAATACTAACCGGCCTCGGTTTGTCCAGCCAGAGACAGTGTTCCAGTGCAGCCTGAGGCCCTCTCTGTGTGAATAGTGTGCATGTCCTGCCACACTCACCGCTAGCTCCTGGCTGAAGGGGATAGGTTAGGGCCTGCATTCTATCTACCTCCGACCCAGAAATACATGGATGAGGGAGTGGGTCGGCCGGGGGAGTGGGGCGCTGGGTCAGAGAGCTGGGTCATGTGAGCTGATCTCCTCCCCTCGGGGATGAGGGTTGGGCTATGCCTGGCGAGGCGCATCACTTCTTCCATAATCAGAAGCACAGGAACGATAGGGACCGGGCACTGGAGAGTGGCCACCAGGGCGTGAAGTTTACTAACACACGTGTCAGAGGGTGGCAGGGGGAGACACAGCCTTAACTAGCCAGAGGGCCAAGCCCACAGGATCCAAGCATTCCAATGGTTCATTACAGGGCTTCAGCCAGAGACCGTCAACAAGGCCTGACTCTGAGCACAGCGGGTCTCCTGAGGCCTGTCAAACAACCCATAGCCCTGAGAACCAACCGCCATGAAAACTAAGACAATGTTAGTCTAAGCCTATGTATGCAAGGCATACATCTTTATGAGCTGTGCCTGATTGTTAAGAGGGGGAAAAAATACTTCACTGTGCACACTGACTGAGATTCCGATATTTCACACTAGACTATATATAAAGGAAACATGTAAGAGAAAACTCTCTCGCAGTGGTTTCTGAGAAAGAGCTGCCGCTGTTTCCATATATCCGGGGGCTGTCATTGTCAATACAATATTTGATAAAATAATCATAAGCTCTGTGATGGTGATGACAGATTGCTACAACAGGAGGTAAACCCCCATTACTGAGAATGATGCATTCTCTGGGTCTCTCTCTCTCTCTCTCTCTCTCTCTCTCTCTCTCTCTCTCTCTCTTTCTCTCTCTCTCTCAGCCTGCTCTAATGCACTGCTAACAGCCAAACTGGCCCCCATTAACATCGACGGGGCTGTTGTGGAGCGGGTCGAGAGTTTCAAGTTCCTTGGTGTCCACATCACCAACAAACTGTCATGGTCCAAACATACCAAGACAGTTGTGAAGAGGGCACGACAAAACCTTTTCCCCCTCAGGAGACTGAAAAGATTTGGCATGGGTTCTCAGATCCTCAAAAGGTTCTACAGCGGCACCATCGAGAGCATCCTAACCGGTAGCATCACCACCTAGTATGGCAACTGCTCGGCTACAGATGGTAGTGCGTACGGCCCAGAACATCACTGAGGCCAAGCTTCCTGTAATCGGCGCATGTGACAAATAACGTTTGATTTGATACTCATCCATCCTGTCTCCGTTTCCTTCTCCCTCTCCCGCCCTCGATTTCTCCCTGCCAATATCTATTTCTTTTATTTGCTCTCCCTCATCCCCTCCATACCACTCTCGCTCTCATCTTATCCCCTCCTCTTTCTCGCTCTCTCTTCGTCTTCCTTCTCTCTTTCTCAGGAGACCTGCCTTCCATTAGTGAGGGCATAAGGGAAGAGAACTCTCACACGGACACCACTTCCTGCCGAGGCGAGGTTCTCTTGACAGAGAATGGATGGAGGGAAGAACGGAAGGGGTGTGGAGAGAAGGGAGAGATGAAAAATTCAGAGTGTGTGTCGGTGATGACAGCTCTGCATAACCAGAGCAGAGAATGTACTCCCTGTGTCGCCTCTTAATCTGCAAACATAATGGTCATGGATTCTCTACACACACACACTTATGCAGTGCAACACAAACACATGCACTGTAATACATTAATACAGTGACGCAAGCACAAATAACTCATTACCCTCTTTCACTAATGCAATGAATCCGTATTCCATTTACACTAACACTTACTATCACCAATGCAGTGTATAGACGCAAACACTAAAACAAACCACAGACATTTCCATATATATCACACACACAAATTGTTCCTAGTAAACAAACATGTACCACTAAAACTCAGCACAGGTCATGTATTCACAAATTCCAGAGGTCACCATTGTACTAGTGTATTGATGTTATCTTAACCGACACACACACACACACACACACACACACACACACACACACACACACACACACACACACACACACACACACACACACACACACACACACACACACACACACACACAGAGCGAGAGAGACATAACACACTGCAGTGCACACACACACGCAGGGCACCCACATCACAGGGGCAGTAATCCAGGCAGGATAGTCAGATCTCGGTGGGATATTACACACACACACACACACACACACACACCCTGGATTACCAGGGCTCTTTGCATCTTCACAATTCCTGGATCGCAGTATGTATTAGTATGATCTGATGCTCTGCTCACGTAACACGGAACATCAAGCCAGAGATACGCTCCCCAAATCCCCTTATGATGCTCTGTCAAACCACTGGATAACACACACACACACACACACACACACACACACACAATATCTGTAATGCTTTAACACTCCTTAATAAAACAAGCCTGTAGTACATCAAATCCTGGCAGGGTTCTCTGTGGAGCTCTCTGCAGTGGCTTTTCTCCCAGCTAGCAGCTTGTTTACTAGCCGAGTACGGTGTGACCTTTTCCAGGCCAAAGTCCAGCAGCTATTTCACTGGGCTTTACCCTGCCATGCCCTGTCACACAAGGCACCACACTGCGAGGTCATTTCCTTTTCCTCCCTGCCTGGGGCATCAGAGATAGAGTTGGTGTTAGGGCAAGCCACTGTGTTCTTATATAGCGAGAGATGGAAGGAGAGCGGGAAATACGGCAAGGGGGGGGATTGCTTTGTTTCAGATCAGGAGATAAAAAGGAAAGAGAAAAAGATCATTCATGTTTGGTTAAAGATAGAGAGGTGGCTAGAAGGACGAGGGGGGGAAGAGAATGACTGTTGCACAGCAGGAAGAAAAGGGTAAGGGATAGAGGAAAAGGAAGGTGTCACTGATGGTTGACACAGAGAGGAGCAGAGAGGGAGGAAGAGGGATAAGAGCCTACTAGAGAGAGAGAGAGAGAGAGAGAGAGAGAGAGAGGGGAGAATGAGGGAGAGGCTGAGTGGGGCAGATCAAAATGGCGTCACAGAGTTGAACCCTTCCACAGCATCAGGGGGGCCTCTTCGATAACACAACTAAAATTAACGCGTCAGGAACATGCACGGCGACAGCTATTAATCCCACAGACCCACACACACACACACACACACAGACGACACATTCTACAGTGATGAGCCTTCCCTCTCTCCGACCACATGCACGAGGTGTGTGAGTGGAGGAGTGCCGGGGCAAAAGCGTTGGCTTAGCTACGACGCGACTCCCTACAACGACCCGCAGCCGACATTAACCCACTGCATACCGCGCCCGCTAAACATGCTACCCAAGATCCTCCGGGTCACTGTGCATTTAAAACAAAACACTCAAATTGCCCTTGTCGACACGGTAAAACAGGTTTGAGCGACAACAACAGCAGCTGCCACGTCAGCAGGTCAGACACCTCCAGGACAGAGAGTCATTTGTAGGTCTCTCTCCCAGCAGAGCTGTGCGTCTTCCTGCCTAACCTTACAGCCCCAGTCCCTGTCAGACCAGCAGACACGCTGAGCTTGCATCAGCACACATCTGAACTCACTTCGGAGCAAAGGGGTTGTCAGCTGAACGCGGTGTGAAGAGACACCGAATACAGCCATTCTCCCAGTCACACGCAATACACGGAGCGCAAACAAGCCGTGCACCTCACAGACAGACAGGCACAGATAACTGGTAATACACACAGGCACACAGCTTTCACACTCACATAGCCACACAGAAAACAAAATGGGGACAAGAGCGAGAGAGAGAGAGAGAGGTAAATATTCCAGCATCCCCCTCCTCCTTTGGGGTAGCTATATCTCCCCATCCAGATGCCAGTCGCCCACATGACTGTCAGAGCTTTGCAGGCTAATTGCTTGTGTAATTGGTCTGACAACACAGGTGTTGTAGAGGGGGCGTACCTCTATAACCCCCACAACACTGAGGCTCTGCTTACATCAGAACCACTGTTAATCGCTTACCTCACACCTGCTGATCCACATCTAAATGGTAACCCAAACTATTAGCAGCAGAGATGTGAAACTGAACCAGAGTCAGGGCTAATGAGAGCTGTCAGGGGCATTTCCCAGCTTGTTCGAGGAGACAAAACTGCTGAAAATAGTTTTTTGCTGTTATTTCTTATAATCATTATGATTAACAGACTGCACTCCTACCAGAGTGACTTGTATCGGTAGACAGTTTTCACAAAGTGTCCACTCATATTCACCACAGCAGGCTATCTAGGTTGGGAGTCTTACCAAGCAGTAACTCGTCTGGACTTTGAACCCACAACCATTTGTGGGAACCAAACATGTGTTGGGAAGTCCTGGGGGAGGTTTTAAAGAGTAACACCAATGAGAGAGCTCTGTACCTACAGCTAGGTGACAGATGGCCTTCACACACACACACACACACACACACACACACACACACACACACACACACACACACACACACACGCACACACACGTACACACACGTACACACAGATTCACACATACAAACTCATGGCACGCCATATGCTCAAAGATACCAGCGATTCACACCCGCTCACACACAAGCCCCCACATTAACTATCATGCCCTCTACTTAAAATGGGAGCGTTTTAGATAAAATGTTTTTTTTCTCCTCCACCAAGAAACGTTCATGCACTACTGAATCCTGAGACCAATTAAAACAGAATATGACAGGAACGAGGGATGGAGGGAGAGAGAAAGAGAGAGAGCGAGGAGGGAACGAGTACAGCAGAATAAATTAACATGTTGCATGTGACAACACTGCACGGTGACGTCATACATATGGTACGTTCATATTAAATGTTTTTTTTTTGTATGAGACAGCTATGGGCGCCAACATGGTAGCCTGGACCACTGCCATCCTGTGTTACCTCTTGCCGTCAATGGAACAGGAAGCAATAGAGGCACCACTTCCACTCCAATCTCTACTCCATTCCCTCCACTCTACACAGGAGTAATGGAGCCTGCTGCAGGAGCAATAAAGCTAGTCCACAACACTAGGTGTTAGAAGCTTTCTGATACACAGCAAGGGCAGGCCCAATACATGATGTACCAGACACAGGCTACAGGGAGCAGGACATAGGATGGAGAGGGAAAGAGAGCAAGAGGAACTGCACAAAGAAAGCGAACAAAAACACAGAGGAAGACTAAATGAGGAAGGAAAAAATAGGAAGACAAAGTGAGGAGGAGGATTAACAAAGGCTTCTGGTAAATACTTAGCGTTTGGTTAATGGAAACACAGGGCTACTTAGTGCTCATGCGCTGACAAGCCCCGATGTCGAGGAAAGCTCCTGAACCAGGAACCGGTGTGTTCTCTCTCTCTCTCTCTCTCTCTCTCTGCGTGTGTGTTTAATAACATTGACGAGGCAGTGGGGCGAGGGACCTCACAGACAGCGACGAGAGGGACCAACGCCCTAAATCACTCTGCGCTGCCAAAAGATACACACCGCGCACAGAAAGTGAGGGATGAAAAAAATTGAAAAAACATATTTATGGAGGAGAGGAGCCAAAGAAGACGGTGAGTCACTCTGCGGTGGGAAAGGCAAACGATACAAATGAAAACACCTGAACCTGCCATAGTGTCAATTAGCGATAATGACTTTTTACTTGTTGCCACAGTAACCAACTCTTGGTGCAAAGGCAGATGGCTGCAGATCCCCCCCCCCCCCCCCCCCCACTCATTTTCTTCTGAGAGCTTTTCTCATCTCTCTTGTCCTTTCCCTCTCTCCCCAAAGTGTGATTCATGTAGGAGGAACTAAAAGGCAAACAGATAAACAGCCCATTTCCCTGCTTTAATAACCCCTCGCTAAAATGGCATCCTCTTCTTGGTTCATGTCAAAGAAACCAGACCTGAAACAACTGAGCTTGAAACCCAGAACGAGGGGGCACTACGTGGGTTTCTCCTGCAGCCTAACTCGCTCTCCAGTGTGTGTGTGTGTGTGTGTGTGTGTTTGTGCGCGTTTTTCTCCACTCTGTTGCGGTTTGTTCTCCCCTCCAGCGTGAGCAGACACAGGAGGAAGCTGACAGGCCCTGGGGCAGACAGCAGTCCAGAGGTTGGAGGGTTACGCTTACTCATCCATTTTAAAACGAGCCTCCAGACAGAAGAGACGAGCACGGCCATTAGAGGCTCTGACTGCCCTGCTTCCTGCCTCCTCTGCTCTCTGAGGCTGCTTCTTCTCCGTCTGCCGGTCGAGGGCTAGGGTTCACTTCGGCCCTGTCCACTGCCCAGCTGACTCAGCCTCCAACAACACACTCAGAGGAATGTTGTTCGCTGGGGTTAAAGGTCATCTCTGGTGTGGGGTTGGGTGGGGGTGTTAAGGGAGGCTTTCACTGTTATGGGCATGTCAGGGACTAACACCACAAGAACAAAAACTAGCCTCGGTGCCAGTCTGTTCCTGCTGTCTTGCCAAATCCTTATGAATTTTGTCATGCCATGTTTGGCTTGCCAATTACAATGGAGTAGGCAAAAGCACAAACAGATCTTGGACCAGGCGATACAAACACCTAATGTTGTGTGAATTGTACAATTATCAGGTCCAAATCAATCAAATATCTCCTATCCCTCTCCCCTCTTCCCTCATGACTATGGCATTTGGAGGCCACCAGCACCCATGGAGCCGTTCCACAGTGTCTGTGCAAAAACCCACACTCCTCTGCCAAGGGTTGCTATGGAGCAGAAGAGGTAGGGGTGTTAAACCAGTGAAGCGTAGACACCACCACCATCACCACCCAGCCTCCCTCTTCATTCCTCAGCCAAGCAGGCTCACTCTGGCCTGTCTTCGTGGCCAGTCTCAGAAGACAGAAGGGGAAGGGGAGAGAGAACGGGGAACGGCATGAAAAACATTATTTTACAGCAGCCTTGGTTGTGTTGATCCGTGTGGTTTTGAACCCCTCCTGTTGAATTCCTTCGCTTGGAGTCAGCACGCAAAGGCCAACCCCCTCTCCTCCCTCCTTTCCCCTCATCTCCTATCCCCCTCAAACCCCAGTCTGTGCCTCATGACTGGCACCGCTGCTCCCCGTTACCTCATTTCCCAGGGTTCTCATCTTGAATCACCAACCAATCAGCAGAGCCTACTATGACATCAAAGGCTTCTGGAATGGAAAATAATGTTGTCGTTGGATGAGGGGTCATACACACATTTCAAACATTGTGTAAAGCCTCATGGAGGTCAGAAAGGCCAGAGTCTCCAGGAAATCAAGTTTGAAGATTCTTGGTCAGCCAAAATAAAGATCAATTTCTATCCTGTACTCTACTAACCAAACAAACACAGATCCAACTGCATCCTCCGCAGCCAGTAATGCAACAACACGCCGATACTCTGTCGTTGATGTGATGTCACACACACACCTGGGCCTCCACCTATAAGCTCTCTAATCCAGGAGCTCAGATATAGGAGAGGCCAAAGTGCTGTCAAACACCCCCCTAAAACTCCCTGCCATTGTCTGATTCTATCTCTCTATCGATGAGCCCTGGCTAAGGTCATTATTGTGATTGTCATGTGGTGGAAAAGAAGGATTATGCTGCGGGTGTCTGCTCTGCGCCAGGGGACTTAAGGTTCTCTCTCTCTTTCGCTCTCCCTCTCTCCTCTGTCTCCATGGGGATTTGAGAACAGAGGGAGTGGAGGGGGGTGTTGGGTTGGAGACAGTCAACAACTTCTAGATTTTTCTCTGAGATAAGGACAATATGTGCAAGCTCTTTGTAAGACTTGCAGGCACACTGACCAAACAACCTTGAGCGAGTTCATTCACAACGCCAGCCGTAGGAGGGGGGAAAAAACAACTAAATGTGATAAAATCTACTCTGAGGGAAAAGGACCGGAAAGAATCAAATAAACGAATTAAGCCAGATAAACCTTCGCTCCCATTGCACTCTGGAGACCAAATGCCATGAATGAGAGAAGAAGGAAGGAGGAAAGAACGGGAGAAAGAAGGTTTTCAAAGGAACTGGGTGAAAGAGAGAAAGAGTGGTGAGAAGCCAATGGAAGTCTTCCCTAGAGACCGAAAAAACTGTTACAACACCCATTCTAACACAACTTCACTTCCCTAACATCAGTGAAATGTTCTTATATGCTATCTCAACGTTCCTAGAATGTTCCAACTATGTTTTAGTGGCTATGGTAAACGGTGTGGTAACCAGCAGAATGTGGCTGGCCTATATCCCATGAGGGCCACTCCTCTAGTGTTGAGGTCTCCAGCCTGAGAAAAACAGCTAGAAACCTTAGACAGACATGAAAGATCTAAGCCCGTCTGGTGTTCAACCTTCCCAAGTTCTCTCACGTCACCCCGCTCCTCCGCTCTCTCCACTGGCTTCCAGTTGAAGCTCGCATCCGCTACAAGACCATGGTGATTGCCTACGGAGCTGTGAAGGGAACGGCACCTCCATACCTTCAGGCTCTGATCAGGCCCTACACCCAAACAAGGGCACTGCGTTCATCCACCACTGGCCTGCTGGCCCCCCTACCTCTGAGGAAGCACAGTTCCCGCTCAGCCCAGTCAAAACTGTTCGCTGCTCTGGCACCCCAATGGTGGACCAAGCTCCCTCACGACGCCAGGACAGCGGAGTCAATCACCACCTTCCGGAGACACCTGAAACCCCACCTCTTTAAGGAATACCTAGGATAGGATAAAGTAATCCTTCTAACCCCCCCCCCTCTTAAAAGATTTAGATGCACTATTGTAAAGTGGTTGTTCCACTGGATATCATAAGGTGAATGCACCATTTTGTAAGTCGCTCTGGATAAGAGCGTCTGCTAAATGACTTAAATGTAATGTAAATGTAAGCGAAATAAAACACTCAAAGAAATCACAAACATTTTGATTGAAATAAGTGACCGTGGCAAAAAATAAACCCATATATCTGGACCAACAGAACAGCTGAGGCAAGATAAACTAAATGGTAAGAAAATGTTGCCTTATTGCAATAAATATCCAGCAGGTCGGGAACCTATACATTTCCTCCTGTGCCTATTGGCCCATTTCAGCAGTCAATTACTCGGAGTAGCCAATAGCTATCAGCCAGTCTGTCAGTCTCTGTGTGTGCCATGCACCTCATCAAGCCACGTCCACCCACAGATTCCCATTTAGATTCCCTAAAAAGCAAAGAGAAGCACAGCCTTATCCCCAGGCCAGGCACTAACCCAGGTAGCTATGCCCCCCAGTCCCATTGATTCCACTCCAATAGGCATATTATAATGGGGTTAGCTAAGGCACTGTTTCGCCCAGGAAGGTCAAAATACGCAGCATTTAAAGAAAAAAAAAGAAATAATACAGTGCTGGCTTTATTCTTCATAACAGACTGTAGTGTTTTCAGAGAACAAGGGCGTCTTACCACGAACAAAGCATCTACCTGATATGCAGACAGATGTCAGTTAAGGCGTGTACCATGTGCAAAGACACCAACAGCCAAAGCATTTAAAGCCAGACCTGTATGTGTTCAATCAAGCCCTTATCCCCAGGGGCATGCACAGTCTACCGGAGTATGTACACACACACACAGTGGTTAAATTGGGATTTGAGGGGGGGGGGTTAGAATAGCCTAAACAATAAAATACTGATAAAAGCACATATCCCAGCATACTACAGGTACTGGAGGGACCTAGATGATACAAGGTCATTTGACTCCAAAATGTATGAAAATATAATTCTGCTGATATCTACAATATAATTCCCCCCTCCGGAAATGAGCCCAATAACATATTGGTCCGTATTATCATCAAGCAGGTTTGACAATTAGCAATAAGCATTAGCACCTGATGTAGGCCATCTGATGCAGCATACTGGCTATAAATATGCTGAGGGTTGCCCATCTGCATTTACCCCATTGGGCTAATCACAAACTCTAAAAAGTCTAAACACGAGGCTAACATATTGATGACTTGAATGTCCCAACAACAACAACAAAAAACTTGCCACTGGCACTCAGCCAACCAAGAATTATATACTGTGAATATAATGTAGCCTGTTACACCTGACCCTTGTTACACTGGGCTCCCGAGTGGCGCAGCGGTCTAAGGCACTGTATCTAAGTGCTTGAGGTGTCACTATAGACACCCTGGTTCGAATCCAGGCTGTAGCACAACCGCACAAGTTGTCCGGGTTTGGCCGGTGTAGGCTGTCATTGTAAATAAGAATTTGTTCTTAACTGACTTGCCTAGTTAAACATTAAACCAAGGTCATCCATTGGCGAGCGATAATGCGCATAAACATGCCACTGCTAAAATGACTCATTTTTAGCCTAGTAATGTCTTGGGTTTGAGAAATAAGTGTAGCCTACGAGTAACACTATAAAGCTCTGTGATCTTAACGGTGGCCATCAAAACTTCTTTCAAATGTGTGTTTTCCCTCAACTGCATTAAGACAATGACTGGGCATGCGTATCTCTTTCCCTGTGTGACACTCACAACTCACAACTTGAAGGCGCCAGGCTGAACAATTGAATAGGCAAACAAGGGCGCGTTTTTGGCTGTGGAAAATGAAATGCGGACAACCATTTTTCGTTATATAATTCAAAGAACCAAAGCAGGTACCAGGTCTCTGCCTGGCTCTAATTTGGAGAGGAGTCGAGTCTCGATAATTAGAGCTGGTGTGAGAGAGGCCCCTGGAACAGCCCTGTTAACATGGAGTCCTACACCAGACTTACAGACAGAGGTTCCTACACACCACTGACCGGTTACAGACAGACAGGTTCCCACACCAAATTGACAGGTTACAGACAGACAGGTTCCTACAGCCCAGTGACAGGTTACAGACAGACAGGTTCCTACAGCCCAGTGACAGGTTACACAGACAGGACTAACCCATAGACACAGTTTACCGGCCGACAAGGCAGACACAAACAAGCATACAGACAGACAGACAAACGGAGATAGGACAGACAGACTCTCAGAGCCACAGTTCCAAAGTGTTGAGAAACATTCCTTTCGTAGTCTAATCTAGAGTGATCTACAGAATGTCGGAGAAGAGGGAGACCACAGAAACAGGAGTTTCATTCTCCTCTCTTGAAGCAGTTCTGATGCTAATTGAATACAAGCGTCAAACAGTTGTAAAAAAAAAAAAAAAGACATGTAAAAACAGGAGATGCACCCATTTCACATCAGCCATTAATCATGCCGCCTCCGTATGGCAAATGTATGCATACCACCTTTTCTCAATGTGTGTGTAGACATACTGTCATTTGCCATGACACCACTTTTTAAGGTTCCTTCACTCACAGACGTGTGACAGAGAGAGAGAGACAGGGGTCCATCTCTCCCCCATCCCTGCCTACATTACTCATGCAAGTGGACAGAGCATTCATTTGATCCAGCGGGCGTGACCACAGGCGTCACATGCTACTATAGGTGTGACTGCGACAGAACAGGACGTCACACGAGCACAGGCAGGGAGGCACACATACACTACATACAAGGCAGCACGTGAAGGCACAAATTCATATTTGCCAAGAGAAACTCCCCCCACAAACATACAGTACATAACACACTTTAAGACATGCACGCACGCACGCACGCACACACACACACGCACACACACAAAAGGGAGCTGGACCTGACAACTGTGACAACACTCCCATTCATCACCCTGCCTGCCTCTGGAGACAGTGCATCCCCCTCATAGTGACAGGAGTCAGAGTGCTGGGAAGACACAATACAGCATCACACATGCACAGAGCTTAGCATACAGCACACACAAGCACAAGGCACAGCCTGTGTGTGTGCATTCGCTACCACAGAGCTAGCGCAGAGGGGCGTGTGTGTGGTGTGTGTGTGTGTGTGTGTGTGGAAAGGGGGCGGGGAGACATATATTATTCATTTGCATGCGATCGCATGAACTGAGTCTCTGGTGGGGAAGATAAGCGGCTTCTTTATTTCAGTCTTCCGTGTGTGTGCGGGTGTGTGCGTTCTCCCCCCTATCTGACTGTACACGGAAGCGACAGACAGAGACAAACCGAGACGGAGAAGTAAAAAGGGGGGGGGGGGGAATTACAAAAAGGGAGAAGGGGAAGCTGAAACAAAGGAAGGAACTAGGAGGCAGAGGATGAAGGGAAAGGGAAGAGAGGAAGGAAACCAAAATGGGGAGAGAAAGATGAGGGAGGGATAAGAAAGGGAGATCAAAAGGATAATCTCCCTACTTTCTCCAAAATACACCTTTGTAACACCAATGAGGTTCTGGGAGAACTCTGAGACACTCCGGAATATATGTGACCCATCTGTAACACTGCTTTGACTTCTCAGTCTAGCCAATAGCACTCACTATACCTTACCCCATCAACTGTCAACCTGACCCTAGAGTCTCTCATTTCCCCTGATATGAACTGGACTTAGTGAGCAGGGGCACAGACAAATATAAGACAGTGATAACCGGATGGCTTTGTGATAAAAAACATTTTATGACAGAGCGAAAACAGGTTTTTAGATTTCTTGACAAAAAACTGAAATAACATTTACATAAGCATTCAGACCGTTTGCTATGAGACTCAAAATTAAGCTCAGTTGCATCCTTTTTCCATTGATCATCCTAGAGATGTTTTTGCATCTTGGAGTCCACCTGTGGTAAATTCAATTGATTGGACATGATTTGGAAAGGCACACACCTGCCTAGGTCCCACAGTTGACAGTGCATGTCAGAGCAAAAAACAGATCTGGGGAAGGGTACCAAAACAATTCTGCAGCATTGAAGGTCCCCAAGAACACAGTGGCCTCCATCATTCTTAAATGGAAGAAGTTTGGAACCACCAAGATTCTTCCCAAAGCTGGCCGCCCGGCCAAACTGAGCAATCGGAGGAGAAAGGCCTTGGTTAGAGAGGTGACCAAGAACCTGATGGTCCCTCTGACAGAGTTCTAGAGTTCCTCTGTGGAGATGGGAGAATCATCCAGAAGGACAACCATCTCTGCAGCACTCCACCAATCAGGGCTTTATGGTAGAGTGGCCAGACAGAAGCCACTCTTCAGTAAAAGGCACATGACACCCAGCTTGGAGTGTTCCAAAAAGGCACCTAAAGACTCTCAGACCATGAGAAACAAGATTCTCTGGTCTGATGAAACCAAGATTGAACTCTTTGGGCTGAATACAAAGAGTTACATCTGGAGGAAACCTGGCACCATCCCTACAGTGAAGCATGGTGGTAGCAGCATCATGCTAAGGGGATGTTTTTCAGCATCAGGGACTGGGAGACTAGTCTGGATCGAGGCAAAGATGAACGGAGCAAAGTACAGAGAGATCCTTGATGAAAACCTGCTTCAGAGCGCTCAGGACATCAGACTGGGGTGAAGGTTCACCTTCCAACAGGACAACAACCCTACGCACACAGCCGAGACAAAGCAGGAGTGACTTCAGGACAAGTCTCTGAATGTCCTTGAGTGGTCCAGCCAGAGCCCAGACTTGAACCCGATCAAACATCTCTGGAGAGACCTGAAAATAGCTGTGTAGAAAATAACACTCCCCATCCAACCTGACAAAGCTTGAGAGGATCTGCAGAGAACAATGAGAGAAACTCCCCAAATACAGGTGAGCCAAGCTTGTAGCATCATACCCAAGAAGAATAGAGGCTGTAATCCCTGCCAAAGGTGATTGAACAAAGTACTGAGTAAAGAGTCTGAATACTTACGTAAATGTGATATCAGTTGTTTTATTTTTAATAAATAAGCAAACATTTCTAAAAAACAGTTTTTGCTTTGTCATTATGGGATAGATTGATGAGGGATTTTTTTACATTTTTATAAATTTGAAAATAAGGCTGTAACAAAATGTAGAAAAAGTCAAGAGGTCTAAATACTTTCCGACAGCCCTGTATGTCCGATGCGTCCTGGGCATAAAGTGTGTATGGTGTTTAACTGTGTTTAACATGGTGTTTAACATTGTGTATGGTGGTATTTAACTGTGTTTAACATGGTGTTTAACTGTGTTTAACATGGTGTTTAACTGTGTTTAACATGGTGTTTAACTGTGTTTAACATGGTGTTTAACATTGTGTATGGTGTTTAACTGTGTTTAACATGGTGTTTAACTGTGTTTAACATGGTGTTTAACATTGTGTATGGTGTTTAACTGTGTTTAACATGGTGTTTAACATTGTGTATGGTGTTTAACTGTGTTTAACATGGTGTATGGTGTTTAACTGTGTTTAACATGGTGTTTAACATGGTGTTTAACATGGTGTATAACTGTGTTTAACATTGTGTATGGTGTTTAACTGTGTTTAACATGGTGTATGGTGTTTAACTGTGTTTAACATGGTGTTTAACATGGTGTTTAACATGGTGTATGGTGGTATTTAACTGTGTTTAACATGGTGTTTAACTGTGTTTAACATGGTGTTTAACTGTGTTTAACATTGTGTATGGTGTTTAACTGTGTTTAAGATGGTGTATGGTGTTTAACTGTGTTTAACATGGTGTTTAACATTGTGTATGGTGGTATTTAACTGTGTTTAACATGGTGTCTAACATGGTGTTTAACATCGTGTATGGTATTTAACTGTGTTTAACATGGTGTTTAACTGTGTTTAACATGGTGTTTAACTGTGTTTAACATGGTGTTTAACATTGTGTATGGTGTTTAACTGTGTTTAACATGGTGTTTAACATTGTGTATGGTGTTTAACTGTGTTTAACATGGTGTATGGTGTTTAACTGTGTTTAACATGGTGTTTAACTGTGTTTAACATGGTGTTTAACATTGTGTATGGTGTTTAACTGTGTTTAACATGGTGTTTAACATTGTGTATGGTGTTTAACTGTGTTTAACATGGTGTATGGTGTTTAACTGTGTTTAACATGGTGTTTAACATGGTGTATAACTGTGTTTAACATTGTGTATGGTGTTTAACTGTGTTTAACATGGTGTATGGTGTTTAACATGGTGTTTAACAGTGTGTATGGTGTTTAACTGTGTTTAACATTGTGTATGGTGTTTAACTGTGTTTAACATGGTGTATGGTGTTTAACATGGTGTTTAACAGTGTGTATGGTGTTTAACTGTGTTTAACATTGTGTATGGTGTTTAACTGTGTTTAACATGGTGTATGGTGTTTAACATGGTGTTTAACATTGTGTATGGTGTTTAACTGTGTTTAACATGGTGTATGGTGTAGCCTAGTGGTTAGCCTAGTGGTTAAAGCATTGGGCTAGTAACTGAAAGGTTGCAAGTTTGAATCCCCGAGCTGACAAGGTACAAATCTGTCGTTCTGCCCCTGAACAAGGCACTGTTCCTAGGCTGTCATTGAAAATAAGAATTTGTTCTTAACTGACTTGCCAAGTAACATAAAGGTAAAAAAAAAGTGTTTAACATGGTACATGGTATTTAACTTTGTGCATGGTGTTTAACATGTTGTATGGTGTTTAACATGGTTTGTAACTGTGTGCATGGTTTTTAACTCTGTGTAAGGTGTTTAACATGGTTTTTAACTGTGTATGGTTTTTAACTGTGTGTATGGTTTTTAACCGTGTGTAAGGTGTTTTACTGTGTGTAAGGTGTTTAACATGGTTTTTAACTGTGTGTAAGGTGTTTAACATGGTGTTTAACTGTGTGTACGGTGTTTAACAGTGTGTATGGTGTTTAACTGTGTGTAAGGTGTTTAACATGGTGTTTAACTGTGTGTATGGTGTTTAACTGTGTGTAAGGTGTTTACCATGGTGTTTAACTGTGTGTAAGGTGTTTAACATGGTGTTTAACTGTGTGTATGGTGTTTAACTGTGTGTAAGGTGTTTAACATGGTGTTTAACTGTGTGTACGGTGTTTAACAGTGTGTATGGTGTTTAACTGTGTGTAAGGTGTTTAACATGGTGTTTAACTGTGTGTAAGGTGTTTAACATGGTGTTTAACTGTGTGTACGGTGTTTAACTGTGTGTAAGGTGTTTACCATGGTGTTTAACTGTGTGTAAGGTGTTTAACATGGTGTTTAACTGTGTGTACGGTGTTTAACTGTGTGTAAGGTGTTTACCATGGTGTTTAACTGTGTGTAAGGTGTTTAACATGGTGTTTAACTGTGTGTATGGTGTTTAACTGTGTGTAAGGTGTTTACCATGGTGTTTAACTGTGTGTATGGTGTTTAACATGGTGTTTAACTGTGTGTATGGTGTTTAACTGTGTGTAAGGTGTTTAACATGGTGTTTAACTGTGTGTATGGTGTTTAACTGTGTGTATGGTGTTTAACATGGTGTTTAACAAAGTAACAGGCTAATGTGACGCTGGTATTTGTCTTCACACAGAGGAAGTACTGTACAGACCTGGCCCGTCCCTCAACAGTTTAGAGTGGCAGGTAGCCCAGCGGTTAGACCATTGGGCCAGTAACTGAAAGGTTGCTAGTTCGAATACCCGAGCTGACAAGTTGAAAAATCGATGTCTCCTTAAGCAAGGCAGGGGTGCCGTAATACTATGGCTGACCCTGTAAAACAACACATTTCACTGCACGTACCTGGTGTACGAGACAATAAAACATTTTTTTGATCTTTTTTTATGTTTACTTAAAAGAAAAGCCAGGAAACCTCCCCATGCATGTATTAAAGTCCTGCAGTGCAGGGATTCAGTGTGTGCGTGTGCGTGTGTCTGTCCCGTAAAAGAGAACGCATTACCATGTAATAAGAACTGAAGGGTGTTCTCTCTTGTCCAAAGCAATTGCACATGTGCATTTCACCCTGACACACGCGCGCACACACCGAGTCAATGAATAAAAAGGGAAGGAGGCAGGCTACCAGGTGTTGTGTTTGTGGAAGATATGGCTTTTGTCCACCTAAGCATTTCTAAACACACAGAGCCATCTTCCCCCTC
This sequence comes from Salmo salar, assembly GCF_965601325.2. Lineage (NCBI taxonomy): Eukaryota > Metazoa > Chordata > Actinopteri > Salmoniformes > Salmonidae > Salmo > Salmo salar. Next base: position 48,484,284 of record NC_138310.1, on the reverse strand, counting down.
CGAAGGAGTAGAGGTCATTGCTCTCCTCCTCTCCTCTCGGTGGAATGGCACATTCAGCAGCAAAGCAAAGCAGCCTCCCGCATCACACACAGTAATGAGTCTAATCAAGTAAGACCACAATACAGCAGCCCTCTATGCTTCAATGAGTGGTTATGTGATATTATAAACTGGGTGGTTCGAGTCCTAAATGCTAATTGGCTGACAGCCGTGGTATATCAAACCGTATACCACGGGTATGACAAAACACATTTTTACAGCTTTAATTACGTTGGTAACCAGTTTATAATAGCAATAAGGCACCTCGGGGGTTTGTGATATATGGCCAATATACCCCGGCTAAGGGCTGTATCCAGGCACTCCGTGTTGCGTCGTGCGTAAGAACAGCCCTTAGCCGTGGTATATTGGCCATATACAACAACCCATCGGGCCTTATTGCTTAATTATGGAACTGTGGGAATGGTCTCCATCCTTAAAACGAGAGGGAGAAAGAGAGAAGGGGAGAGAGAGCGAGAGAGGCAGAGAGAGAGTTGGATAGGTGGTGCACGGAAGAGATGGAAGAGAGGAGGACGGGTAGCTAGAGAGAAAAAGAGGGCCTAAGAAAGAAATGTAGGAGGTGTTCTCTCCACCAAAGCTCTGCATTCATTCTGACGATGAAACTCAAATGGACGACTGAAATCTCTCTCGGACAGCTGATGTATGTTTGGAGCGAGCGCAGAGGCCACTCGTCTGAGACAAAGTGATTGCGGTTCTAAGAATAACGGCTAAGTCACAAACGCCACACAAGAAAACAGACTGTCGCTGCAGAGCTTGTTATGATCATTTATAAGACCATTCGTTGCAACTAGTGGGTCTTAAGTGAGGCAATCAAGGTCTGTAGGGGAAGAGGGAATGAAGGACGAGAAATGCATCCTACATACATTTTTGCATCCTCCATCCTACGTTTCCCATCTTTATCCTTCATTGATCGTTTGGGATGTTAGGATGTAGCCTCTTTCAGAAAGCGTTGAGGGAGGGAAAGTAAAGACTACAGTCCTTATGATACAGAGTGGGGGAGGGGATAGAGGGATAGACCTAGTTAGGCCTACAGTGGGTAGAGATAGAGGAGAGAGCAGCCCCAGGGAAAGGAGAACAGGACAAACACTCACACACCAGTGGGCAGGGCCAAGGCAACCTTTGGGTCAGACGGGAAAGGCAGGAAGTGTGTCACTAACAGGAGAAGCACTTCCACCATGGGGGGAGGGGAGAGCAGGGCAGCCACAGCCCCAGGGCAGGATCACTCACAACACAGAAAGGGTTAACGGCCTATACAGTACACATATCACTCCTAATACACACACAGACCCCGACACAAAAGCATGTACATATAGCGGGCCTGAAATGGTCATACAAGGTTTGGTGTGGTGCCTAAATAGCCAATGGGACAACTATCCTATCAAAACCATGACCATTTTTATCATCCTCTCACTCCACCTACACATTCTATCTCCTTGTGCTGTCCCCGCTCCCTCCTCTTCCTTCCTCCCTCCCTCCTTCTGGGTCTCTCCATCTCTCCTCCAGTCATGTCCAATTCCAGGCGGCGGGCGGGCGGCAACGCCGGTGATGGTGGGATGGGATTTGCGTCTTTAAACTTCATTAGTTCCGCCTCAGCCTGGGGCCTGTAGATTATGACTAATTAAGCAGCTTAACGTGGCTTAAAACCGCCACACAGAAAGGAGAAGAGCCTTATCTGTCAACCTGCTCAAAAGATTTCGTCATTCTTCCTTTTCTTCCAGTGGCAAGCTACACAAATTCCTTCTGCGTGTCCTTTATATGCCAAGGAGATTAGCTTCATGCTCAGGCGGCTGCTTTCGGAGCAGGCAGACACTTCGACAAGACAACAGGGGGCGTGGATGTGCGCAACATGGCGGGTCGTCCCTGGCAACCTCCCTCTTACCAATAACAAGCAGTAACAGCCTTTATAATGACATCGTCTACACAATGTCATATTTGACAACCAAGGCTGAGGCTACTACTCACCGCCAAAGAAACAACCACCTATTTAATGTCACCATTGACGAAAGGTGGTTGATAACCTGTGACATTGGAGAAACAAGCAGTTTGTGTCGTTATCACAACTAGGGACCTCTGTCTGTGCTACCTGGAATTAGCTGGCTGGTGGCGGTTAAAGGCGCAGAGGGAACAGCAGGCCAGCGGGGTTGGACGGCTGACGTCAGCTGCCATATTTCACCCTGGAGCCGGGGCCGTGTCGGCTTTACGTGGCTGCCGGCATTTGAAGGCGCCGTTCAGACATCAGGGGGTCAGAGGGGAAGTTTTGCTTCAGCGTGTTTGCCACGCCAGGCCACATTCCCTCCCTCAGGCCAGCTTGGAAATTAAACATGTACACACAGGCACACACACACACACACACACACACACACACACCCTCGCCTAAACACAGGTAGTACCTCCGTCACCGAGACAGGATGTTACTTCATCAATGGATTATACCACTGGGCCTGGCAAGATTGCCACCGCCTCAGAAACTGGTATGTCCTGTTAACGGGATACTTCAGGACTTTATCTACCTCCCTAAAGTCAGATGAACTTGTGGATACCATTTCTATGTCGCTATGTCCAGTATGAAGTAAGTTATATGTAGTTTCGCTATCCAATGCTAACTAGCGTTAGCGCAATGACTGGAAGTCTATCTACCAAAATGCTAAAAATAGTATCCACTAGTTCATCTGATTCTGGGGAAGTGGATAAAGGGCCTCATTGCCAAAATCCCGAAGTGTCCCTTTAACCGTAGTTCAACACTCACTGACTGGATCAGAAGACAAGAGTTAGTAGGACTGATGAGAAGACTGTATGAATCCACATAACTTCATCTGTGAAGCTCCATTTCAACCTCTCAAATGGAAGCATTTCCTGCCATGGAGAGAAGAGAAGAAATGGCCCAGAGACATATTTGGCTGAAAGAGACATCACTAACACCACACAGGCCCAAATACAAAAAGGAAGAAATAAAAACAGAGAGAGGTGGGAATGAGAACACGTGAGTAGAATGAGATAGAGATAAAGACTCAACTAGAGGCAGAGATGAGAAAGGGAGAGAGCGGAACAAAGGCGAGGTAGAGATGGAGAGATAATGTCAGAGGCTGACTATGTAGTAAAGAGAAAGAGAGAGGGACTTGGAGGGGAGAGATCATATCTGATAGGAGGGATTTGCCCATTGCTGGAACAGTAACTTGCTGAAGCCATTCTGCTGAAGTCCATCAGTCCCGATCTGCCGCCAGATTAGAGGACAAAACCCCCATCCCTCGCTTCTCCTCCGCCTTGTCTCTATGAGCTGAATTTGAGAGACAAACACATCCAGGAGATAGTAATAACAGCTCTATCAAATCCTGTCTTAAGCCCCAGGATACAACACACTGATGGTGTGTGTGTGTGTGTGTGTGTGTGTGTGTGTGTGTGTGTGTGTGTGTGTGTGTTCTGAAGGTTTGACGTGTATAATCAGTTTTCTCCTCGAGTTCCTTCCCTCGCTCGCTTGTCCTTTTTCAGTTTGTGTCCTGCGCCGCAGGCTTTTACAGCACACCTGCGTTCTCGCTCTCTCTCTCGCTCTCTCTCCCAGCTGTGATTACGTTGCATTATTTACCATAGTACATCAGCCAGCCCCTAGAGCACAGCCCACAGCCCCACAGTCTCTTTCAGCCCTACAGCAGTCTGAGCCATCAACAACCCCTGCAGCATGCAAAACAACAACTCCCCCACCCTCCAAACAACACAACAGAATATAGATGATAAAAGAACAAACAAACAAACTGCAGACCAAGCTGTGCAGACATAATCCTGGAATCGGGTCAATTACGTCATAGAGGAGGAGTGAGACACGGGTGGCTTCCTAAGCACGCGTTTCATGGCAAATCCGAACCCCGTCCCTTTCGCTAACATTTACTTACTCAAACCCTCAACCAAGAATAAATAGTATGTGCCCTTGGACTTTTTTATTATACTTTTTGTTTTCTAGCATGGCCATCTAGTCATCACTGCTCGTCTGGGCCTTAGAGGTCAGGGGTTAGAGGTTATAGGATCCCAGTAAGAAGCAGAGGGTCTGCACAAAACGCAAATGCTCATTACGTCAAATATCCCTACAGACACTCTCTCCACCCGTCTCTCTCACACACACACACACACACACACACACCACACACACACACACACACACACACACACACACACACACACACACAGTTCAGCTGAAACAGTTCGTAAGAGTTTGTGCATATATTATGATGACATTTTTGTTCGTTTTAGTCTTTGTTAAGGTTTTTATTGGTTGTTCAGGCACACACACAAAAAAAGTGTGAGGCAAGTCTACGCCCCTTCATCCGCTATTGGTCAACAGTAGGGATTCTTCAGTAAAGTCTTTGTTGTCGTTCAACGAGAGACGACTCGTTTTCATGCACATTTTTTCATTTAGAAATACTGCACCAAACGACTAAGATCTCCTCGGCTGAAACGTCAAAATTAATGACAGATTTCTTGAGTTATCTTAGATTAATTCCGACTGTTTGGATGCAACTGTGTCTCAAAATGGACAAACAGTACTATTGCCACTTCTTTCAAGTTTTTGAAGCGAATGTCTTTTAAGGGAGTATGCGAGTACACCCGTTCAGTTCGCCTAGCCGACTTCGGCTAGTCGCCAGCCGCACTGAAGCATGCCGACGCCTTTAGAGCGCAGCCCAAACCTGACAAACTCTGAGAAACAGCAAGCTGCTCCTCCCCCTCCACCACCACTTCCCGCCCTTATTCCGGAATTACATCCCGACCCATGAGGACTGCCAAATCCCAAGGGGGCCATGATATCGTCCGTCCATGTCTCCTACGAACTCTGACCCCCAGTGATGGTGGGAGAGGCCCCATGGATGTGTTATTGGGCTCAGAGCTACATAAGTTGGATGTGTGTGTACTAAGCATTGCACAATTTCCCAGAAACTGTTCTGCTATGGCAACATAGTGGGACTTTCTGGTAGTGGGCACTATAGGATGTAAAGATGACATAGCATGAGTATGTAACTTTGTGCACTCAATGGCCCTCTATTATCAGTGTAAAACTGAGTGTAAAATGCTGTGTGTATCTGAGTATGTACAGAGGGCCTTCGGAAAGTATTCAGACCCCTTTACTTTTTCCACAATTTGTTAGCTTACAGCCCAATACAAAAATGGATCAAATAGTTTTTTCCCCCTCATCAATCTACACACAAAACACAATGACAAAGCAAAAACAGGTTTTTAGACATTCTTGGGTGTGATGCTACAAGCTGTATTTAGGGAGTTTCTCCCATTGTTCTCTGCAGATCCTCTCAAGCTCTGTCAGGTTGGATGGGGAGTGTTATTTTCTACACAGCTATTTTCAGGTCTCTCCAGAGATGTTTGATCGGGTTTAAGTCTGGGCTCTGGCTGGACCACTCTAGAACATTTAGAGACTTGTCCCGAAGCCACTCCTGTGTAGTCTTGGCTGTGTGCTTAGGGTCATTGACCTGTTGGAAGGTGAACCTTCACCCCAGTCTGATGTCCTGTTTTCATCAAGGATCTCTCTGTACTTTTCCCCATTCATCTATCTCTCAATCCTGACTAGTCTCCCAGTCCCTGCCGCTGAAAAACATCCCCACAGCATGATGCTGCCACCACCATGCTTCACCGTAGGGATGGTGACAGGCTTCCTCCAGACCTGAGGCTTGGCATTCAGGCCAAAGAGTTCAATTTTGGTTTCATCAGACCAGAGAATCTTGGTTCTCATGACCTGAGAGTCCTTTAGGTGTCTTTTGGCAAACTCCAAGCGGGCTGTCATGTGCCTTTTACTGAGGATGCTTCCGTCTGGTCAATCTACCATAAAGGCCTGATTGGTGGAGTGCTGCAGAGATGGCTGTCCTTCTGGAAGTCTCCTCCATCTCCATAGAGGAACTCTAGTGCTCTATCAGAGTGACCATCGGGTACTTGGTCACCTTCCTGACCAAGGCCCTTCTCCCCCGATTGCTCAGTTTGGCCAGGAGGCCAGCTCTAGGAAGAGTCTTGGTGGTTCCAAACGTCTTCCATTTAAGAATGATGGAGGCTACTGTTTTTCTTGGGGACCTTTAATGCTACAGAAATGTTTTGGTACCCTTCCCCAGATCTATGCCTTGATGCAATCCTCTCTCGGAGCTCTACGGTCAATTCCTTCGACCTCATGGCTTGGTTTCTGCTCTGACATGCACTGTCAACTATGGGACCATATATAGACAGGTGTGTGCCTTTCCAAATCATGTCTAATCAATTTCATTTACCACAGGTGGACTCCAATCAAGTTGTAGAAACATCTCTAGGATGATGAATGGAAACAGGATGCACCTGAGCTTAATTTTGAGTCTCATAGCAAAAGGTCTGAATATTTATTTACATAAGGTATTTCAGTTTCTTATTTGTTACAAATTTGCAAAAATGTCTAAAAACCCATTTTGTCTTTGTCATTATGGGGTGTTGTGTGTAGATTGATGAGGATTTTTAATTTTTATTTAATCCTTTTAAGAATAAGGCTTTAACATAACAAAATGTGGGAAAAGTAAAGGGGTCTGAATACTTTCCGAAGGCACTATGTGCACCAATATATAATTCAGGCAATCTCTGGTTCAAGGGCAGGCAAGTCACAAAAAAAACATGAATATAAAACCTCCACACAAACAGGCAACTGACCTACACTCAAAGCAACGTGACAAACCAGACATGTCTATGTCAACACCCCATACCTCCCTCTCTCGTCATCACACCCTCCCGTCACCAAACCAGTCAGTCACAGTGGAATAGAACAACAGGCCTGGCTCATCCCAACCAGACGGACAGCATTCTGAACCACCTTTAACCTGATTGGGTGACGAGGCCTCCGTTTAGATCCCCTGCATGGCCGTGACTAATCCAATCCATTGCGTGGAAGCTTGCTAGCGCCCTGAACAGCCCCCTCCACATTTCAAAACAACCGTCCCACAGGAATGTTTTCATTCTTCAGCCATGTTTCCCCCTTTTATATCTGTGACTTATACATGACCAACATGGTGGAAAATAACCTCAAACAGAGACAACAGAGTTCTGGTCCTTTTCCTCCCTTGAACCAGACAATGAGTATGTTTACATGCACACTAATAATTTGCTAAACTAAGTATGGCAGTAGGCCGAGTATGGCATTAGTCATGTAAACACCTTACTCGGCTTATCTTAAAATCGGCATTAGGTCAAAATCGGAATAAGCATACGCCGATTAAAACACATGGTTTTCTGAGCAATCTTTCAAACGATTAGGACATGTAAACCCCTTAAAATCAGAGTTCCGGCCTCCCTCTTTTGTGTAAGTGAAATGAGTTTGGAAAAATGGAAAGTATGCGTCTTAGAAATAGTTCACATAAAAACGTGTTATGTCCGAACTCAGAAACAAATCAGCTTCCCTTAAATAACATGGTCGCTGTGGCATGACATTTATTCTGATCGCCAATTTTCTGCATTTATAAGAGTGCCATCAAGTAGCCTGATTTCAGATGTGTCCATGTAAACAGTGTCCATGTAAAAGGATGAAATCGTTCTTGCAAAGGCTGTAAACGATTTAATCGAACTAGCTATTATATTAATCTGTACTCAATGTCTATATCTGAGTTTCAGTTCAACTAGGTGCCCTCCCTGGCATGGGGGTGAACTCCAATGATGAACCATTTGCAAAAGACGGTCCTGACATTATCTGCCTTTAGTCTTTGACCTAGTATCTACTCGCTAATGTGATGTTTTACTTGCTCCATCAACCAAGTCACAATTTCTTCAGTTTTCACAGGGCCGTTACAAAATGGTGGCGCTCCAAATCCTCCAAACTACACAGGAAATGAACTGTGGCGTAAGAGCTTTGGACCTTGGGAGTCCTGCTGCATCCTGGGAAATCGGGGTACTGAAAGATCATTTCCCTCAATAGATGAGCCGCATCACCTCCCCAACACCACAGCTAGCCTAAAGCATAGGCCTGTAAGGGTTACTTCGTTGGGGTAATAATGGGTTTGACGTGACAACGTGTTATTTGTTGCCACTACACTGTATCTCACAGCTATCATTCAAAATGTATTCTTGAACATATCAACAACAAAGAAGAGACTTCTAATACAGGGTATTTGCACAGGATGGTCTGAGAGACACTAAAGCGCGAGGGCGAGAGAGGAGAAAGGGGAGAGGAAAGAGATGAGAGAGAAGAGAGAGAGACAGTTTGAAGCGGGCGTAGTCGAGCAGCACATGACTCCTGTCCGCGGAGCGCCCCATCCATCTTCCGGGCGGCGGCGCTTGCGGTTTTATGACCGTTTTCCCTGCTGCACGGTGATAGCACTGACATCATTAGCTAAGTGGTGGCGGGATGGCAAGACGTGTTGGGCCGATCGATAACGCCAGGCAGGCCATCCTCAAGCAGAGGTCTGCCAGCCCTGGGCCTGGCCTGGAACCGGGACAGATAAGGGATGTGGATGTGTCGACCGCTATGCTAAAGAATGGCTATGAACATCCACCTTATCTTCTACCCTTAAAAAGGATATGATGTCCTCTGTCACACAGTCATGTAACAGCCATAACAACTCTGAGCAATACGTTATGGAGCAGTAAGAGGGTGGGGGAAGGTAAAGATGGGTCAGTGGTAAAGCTGTGTGTGTGTGTGTGTGTGTGTGTGTAATGCGTTGAGGCCACTATCACCTGTGCTACCTAGATGTACTTATGATTGCTTTAAAACAAAAATCCAGCTGTCCCTGGACTTCATTGACAACATATCAGTGTCCAATCCCTGAGTATCTGTGCTCCGAGATGAAATCCACTAGGTAAAAGAATTATCCATCCCTAAATAGGTAATCATTTGGAAGGTTAAAGTGCATTGAGCAAGCTTCCAGTTACAAATAGATCCTCACATGCCACCACTATTCCCTAAATGTTATTTTTGTGTGTGTGCACAGCTGATTTTGTACGTTTGCCCACTGACAAAGAAATGATCAGTCTATAATTTTAATGGTAGGTTTATTTGAACAGTGAGAGACAAAATAACAAGAACAAAAAATCCAGTAAAAAATCCAGGGGATCAAATACTTTTTCCCCTCACTGTACGTGTGTTAGGGGCAATTCCACGGTTACAGAGTGACGATGACTCACGTTTTCACTTTAGAATGTACGCCAAGCAAAATCCTCTGATTGCAAAGTTTAACAAACCATACACCTATATGCAGACGTCTTCCTTTAACAATTGCCACTGAATATTCTACAAAAACACATTCACTTGAGGAACGGTGCAAATGCAAAGTTTGGTAACAGAATAACAGTAAAATCTCCCTCTGTTTTTTATGTGACCAATATCTACTCCGAATTAAGACAAAGATGTCTGCAGAAAGAATTGGGCATCAGCTACAGTTGAAGTCGGAAGTTTACATACACTTAGGTTGAAGTCATTAAAACTAGTTTTTAAACCACTCCACAAATTTCTTGTTAACCTCTCTTGGGTAGGGGGCAGTATTTTGACGTCCGGATGAAAAGCGTTCCCAAAGTAAACTGCCTGTTACTCAGGCCCAGAAGCTAGGATATGCATATAATTGGTAGATTTGAATAGAAAACACTCTAAAGTTTCTAAAACTGTTACAATTATGTCTGTGAGTATAACAGAACTGATATGGCAGGCGAAACCCCGAGGACAAACCATCCCCCACAAAAAAATTCAGCCTAACTCTATTTTCAACAGCTATCACTTTCATTATAAGGCCAAGACCTCCCAGATTGCAGTTCGTAGGGCTTCCACTAGATGTCAACTGTTTTTATAAAGAGTTTCAGGCTGGTTTTTGGAAAAATGAGCCAGAAATTGTAGTTTTTCTAGGTGGCTCCCATTTTGGCTGTAGTGTTTCCAAGCGCGTGGAAGAGAGCGCATTCTTTGGTATTTTTCTCCAGTAAAGACAATAACGATTCTCCGTCTTAAATTTTATTGTTTATTTACGTATAAAGGTACCTAAGGTTTGATTATAAACATTGTTTGACTTGTTTGGAAAAGTTTATTAGTAACGTTTGGCATTCATTTTGTATGCATTTTGATGGAGGGAAACTGGATGGATTATTGACTGAAGCGCGCCAGCTAAACTGAGTTTTTATGGATATAAAGAAGGACATTATCGAACAAAAGGACCATTTGTGATGTAACTAGGGCCTTATACTTTACATTTTACATTAACGTCATTTAGCAGATGCTCTTATCCAGAGCGACTTACAAATCGGTGCATTCACCTTATGATATCCAGTGGAACAACCACTTTACAATAGTACATCTATATCTTTTTTTGGGGGGGGGGGGGGGGTTAGAAGGATTACTTATGCCTGGTATTCCTTAAAGAAGTGGGGTTTCAGGTGTCTCCGGAAGGTGGTGATTGACTCCGCTGTCCTGGCGTCGTGAGGGAGCTTGTTCCACCATTGGGGTGCCAGAGCAGCGAACAGTTTTGACTGGGCTGAGCGGGAACTGTGCTTCCGCAGAGGTAGGGAGGCGAGCAGGCCAGAGGTGGATGAACGCAGTGCCCTTCTTTGGGCGTAGGGACTGATCAGAGCCTGAAGGTACGGAGGTGCCGTTCCCCTCACAGCTCCGTAGGCAAGCACAATGGTCTTGTAGCAGAGCACCATGGTCTTGTAGTGCCAACAGAAGTGCCAACAGAAGAAGATCATCAAAGGTAAGGCATTTTTTATATCGCTATTTCTGACTTTCGTGTCGCACCTGCCTGGTTGACATATGTTTTTCATGTGTTTGTATGCGGGGCACTGTCCTCAGGTAATCGCATGGTTTGCTTTCGCTGTAAAGCCTTTTTGAAATCTGATACCGCGGCTGGATTAACAAGAAGTTAAGCTTAATTTTGATGTATTACACTTGTGATTTTATGAAAGTTAAATATTTATAATACTGTAGTTTGAATGTTGTGCTCTGCAATTTTACAGGATGTTGGCCAGGTGGGACGCTACCGTCCCACCTGCCCATAAGAAGTTAACAAACTATAGTTTTGGCAAGTCGGTTAGGACATCTACTTTGTGCATTACACAAGTCACAAGTTTCCAACAATTGTTTACAGACAAATTATTTCACTTATAATTCATTGTATCACAATTCCAGTGGGTCAGAAGTGTACATACACTAAGTTGACTGTGCCTTTAAACAGCTTGGAAAATTCCAGAAAATGATGTCATGGCTTCAGAAGCTTATGTTAGGCTAATTGACATCATTTGAGTCAATTGGAGGTGTACCTGTGGATGTATTTCAAGGCCTACCTTCAAACTCAGTGCCTCTTTGCTTAACATCATGGGAAAATCAAAATAAATCAGCCAAGACCTCAGAAAAAGAATTGTAGACCTCCACAAGTCTGGTTCATCCTTGGGAGCAATTTCCAAATGCCTGAAGGTACCACGTTCATCTGTACAATCAATAGTATGCAAGTATAAACACCATGGGACCACGCAGCCATCATACCGCTCAGGAAGGAGACGCGTTCTGTCTCCTAGAGATGAACGTACTTTGGTGTGAAAAGTGCAAATCAATCCCAGAACAACAGCAAACAACCTTGTGAAGATGCTGGAGGAAACAGGTACAAAAGTATCTATACCCACAGTAAAATAAGTCCTATATCGACATAATCTGAAAGGCCGCTCAGCAAGGAAGAAGCCACTGGTCCAAAACCGCTATAAAAAAGCCAGACTACGGTTTGCAACCGCACATAGGGACAAAGATCGTACTTTTTGGAGAAATGTCCTCTGGTCTGATGAAACAAAAATAGAACTGTTTGGCCATAACGACCATCATTATGTTTGGAGGAAAAAGGGGGAGGCTTGCAAGCCGAAGAACACCATCCCAACCGTGAAGCACGGGGGTGGCAGCATCATGTTGTGGGGGTGCTTTGCTGCAGGAGGTACTGGTGCACTTCACAAAATAGATGGTATCACGAGGTAGGAAAATTATGTGGATATATTGAAGCAACATCTCAAGACATCAGTCAGGAAGTTAAAGCTTGGTCGCAAATGGGTCTTCCAAATGGTCTTCCAAATACTTCCAAAGTTGTGGCAAAATGGCTTAAGGACAACAAAGTCAAGGTATTGGAGTCGCCATCACAAAGCCCTGACCTCAATCTTATAGAAAATGTGTGAGCAGAACTGAAAAAGGGTGTGCGAGCCAGGATGCCTACAAACCTGACTCAGTTACACCAGCTCTGTCAGGTGGAATGGGACAAAATTCACCCAACTTATTGTGGGAAGCTTGAAGAAGGCTACCCGAAACATTTGACCCAAGTTAAACAATTTAAAGGCAATGCTACCAAATACTAAATACTAATTAAGTGTATGTAAACTTCTGACCTACTTGGAATGTGATGAAAGAAATAAAAGCTGAAAGAAATCCTTCTCTCTACTATTATTCTGATATTTCACATTCTTAAAATAGAGTGGTGATCCTAACTGACCTAAAACAGGGACTTTTTACTGGGATTAAATGTCAGGAATTGTGAAAAACTGAGTTTAAATGTAATTGGCCAAGGTGTATGTAAACTTCCGACTTCAACTGTATAATGACACCTTGAGTTTGAAATAACCTCTTTTGTTTTAAGAACTACAAGTAGGTAAGTGGATCAACACCAGTAACAGAATGAAGGTAACAGAATGCCATCATGGGTCCTTGATCTGTACTATACAGAAATACATAATTACACTGAACAAAAATATAAACACAACATGTAAAGTGTTGGTGCCACGTTTCATGAACTGAAATAAAAGGTCCCAGAAATGTCCCATATCCACAAAAACTTTATTTCTCCCACAAATTTGTTAACATCACTGTTAGTGAGCATTTCTCCTTTGCAAAGATAACTAATCCACCTGACAGGGAGCATGCAATTGGCATGCTGACTGCAGGAATGTCCACCAGAACGGTTGCCAGAAAACACTGGCAGGCTGGAGAAGTGCCCTCTTCACGGATGCATCCCGGTTTCAACTGTACCGGGCAGATGGCAGACAGCGTGTATGGAGTTGTGTGGGCGAGCGGTTTGCTTATGTCAACTTCGTGAACAGAGTGCCCCAGGGTGGCAGTGGGGTTGTGGTATGGGCAGGCATCAGCTACAGAAAATTAACAAAATTGCATTTTTTCGATGGCAATTTGAATGCACAGAGATACCGTGACGAGATCCTGAGGCCCATTGTCGTGTCCTTCATCCGCCTCCATCACCTCATGTTTCAGCATGATAATGCCATGTCACAAGGATCCATACACAATTCCTGGAAGCTGAAAATGTCCCAGTTCTTCCATGGCCTGCATACAACACCAGACATATCACCCATTGAGCATGTTTAGGATGCTCTGGGTCAACGTGTACGACAGCGTGTTCCAGTTTCCGCCAATATCCAGCAACTTCGCACCTCCATTGAAGAGGAGTGGGACAACATTCCACAGGCCACAATCAACAGCCTGATCAAATCTATGTGAAGGAGATGTCGCGTTGCATGAGGCAAATCGTGACACCAGATACTGACTGGTTTTCTGATCCACGCCCCTACCTTTTTTTAAGGTATCTGTTACCTTATATATATTCCCAGTCATGTGAAATCCATATAGGGCCTAATTTATTTATTTCAATAGACTGATTTCCTTATATAAACTGCGACTCAGTAAAATCTCTGATATTGTTGCAAATTTCATTTATAGTATGAATGTCATTCTTTCATGGTGATGTATCCTGAATAGGTACACAAAAGGTATAAAAATTGAATATCCTGATATATCCTGATGGTATTATTCTACACACTGGCTATAATTCTAATGACCTCCAACCCAAACAAGACCAAATTTGCTTGGTCCAGACCGGACAAAATCTGTACCAATCATAGATGTCTATGTTTCACAAGTTTGGGCATCACAGTATAGCACAAGAGAGTACAGTACAGGAGTAGAGTGCAGTACAGTAGAGCATAGTACATTACAGTAAAGAAAAGTAGAGTACAGTACAATAGCGTTTATTACATTATACTGTACTCTACTCGTGTGCTCTACTATTCTGTACTCTACTGAACTATTCTCTACTTTTCTTGAATGTACTCTACTGTACTATGCTCTACTGCAACTGTGGTTTCTGACTACTACACGCACCCTACGTCCAAACTGCCTCATACCCCAAGGACCCAGCGCCGCACAATGGGGGACAGTGTCTTTTCCTCCCACGCACATAGAACGCCCTTCCAGATAATCTCAGGGCCGTTCGGACTATTTGAGCTTTTAAAGCAGACCACAAAAGAGGAGCTGACACAGATTTAGCACCATCAAATCCTATTAAAGTCACAATATTTAACTTTTTGGGCGACCCGAGCAAATTCACATAGAAATGTCAGTTATAGATCTGTCATTCTCATTGAAAGCAAGTCTAAGAAGCTGTAGATCTGTTCTATGTCGACTATGCTTCCTGTTATTAAGTATAGTTTTTGCGTCTTTTACTTTCGGTTTTGTACACCAGCTTCAAACTGATGAAAATACGATATTATTGGTTATGGAAAATATATAAATGATTCTCTACAATATACTAGGCTATTTTGTCACATACACTGAAATTAGGCTAACTATTAGAATTTTAGCAACCAGGAAATGGCAGAGCGATTTCTGCATAGTGCAGCTTGGGAAGAATATGCCGCTTTTATTTTTGTGACAAGCAAGCACATACTTTACAGTGCATCGGAAAAGTATTCAGAAACCTTGACTTTTTCCACATCTTGTTACATTACAAACTTATACTAAAATATATTAAATACATTTTTTTTATCATCAACCAATCTACACAATAGCCCGTAATGACAAAGCTAAAACCGTTTTTTAGAATTTCTTGGAAATATATTTAAAAAAATAAACAGAAATATCTTTTTACATAAGTATTCAGACCCTTTGCTATGAGACTCAAAATTGTGCTCAGGTGCATCCTGTTTTCATTGATTATCCTTAAGATGTTTCTACAACTTAATTGGAGTCCACCTGTGGTTAATTCAATTGACTGGACATGATGTGGAAAGGCACACACACCTGTTTATAGAAAAGGTCCTAAAGTTGACAGTGCATGCCAGAGCAAAAACCAAGCCATGAGGTCGAAGGAATTGTCCGTAGAGCTCCGAAACAGAATTGTGTCGAGGCACAGATCTGGGGAAGGGTACCGAAAATGTTTTGCAGCATTGAAGGTCCCCAAGAACACAGTGGCCTCCTTAATAAATGGAAGAAGTTTGGAACCACCAAGACTCTTCCTAGAGCTTTTTGGCCACCCGCCCAAACTGTGCAATCGGGGGAGAAGGGCCTTGGTCAGGGAGGTGACCAACAACCCGATGTTCATTCTGACAAAGCGCCAGTGTTCCTCTGTGTTGATAGGAGAACCTTCCAGAAGGACAACCATCTCTGCAGCACTCCACCAATCAGCCCTTTATGGTAGAGTAGCCAGATGGAAGCCACTCCTCAGTAAAAGGCACATGACAGCCCGCTTGAAGTTTGCCAGAAGGCACCTAAAGACTCAGACCATGAGAAACAAGATTCTCTGGTCTGATGAAACCAAGATTGAACTATTTGGCCTGAATGACACGTCGGAGGAAACACGGCACCATCCCTACGGTGAAGCATAGTGGTGGCAGCATCATGCTGTGGGGATGTTCCTCAGCGGCAGGGACTGGGAGGCTAGTCAGGATTGAGGGAAAGATGAACGGAGAAATGTCCTGAGATGAAACTTAATGAAATTCTGCTCCAGAGCACTCAGGACCTCAGACTGGGGCGAAGGTTCACCTACCAACAGGACAACGACACTAAGCACAGAGCAAGACAACGCAGGAGTGGCTTCGGGACAAGTCTCTGAATGTCCTTGAGTGGTCCAGCCAGAGCCCGGACTTGAACCTGATCGAACATCTCTGGAGACCTGAAAATAGTTGTGCAGTGACGCATCCAACCTGACAGAGCTTGAGAGGATCTGCAGAGAAGAATGGGAGAAACTCCCCAAATACAGGTGCCAAGCTTGTAGCGTCATACCCAAGAAGACTTGAGGCTGTAATCATTGCCAAAGGTGCTTCAACAAAGTACTGAGTAAAGGGTCTGAATACTTATGAAAATGTGATATTATACATTTTTTGTTTTTAAGAAATTTACAAAAATGTAAAGAAAAACTGTTTTTGCTTTGTCATTATGGGATATTGTGTGTAGATTGAGGGGAAAAAACAATTTAATCCCTTTTAGAATAAGGCTGTAACGTACCAAAATGTGGAAAATGTCAACGGGTCTGAATACTTTCCGAATGCATTGGAGATACGCTATTTTTCAAGTTTTCATACATTCATGGAATGTTTTGAAATTACGTTGAGTTGGGTATTTGTGAAAATTCCGCAGTTATATGAATAGGGAACCTGCCATGTGTTTGGGCAATTAAGACACTCCGGTAAATAAAAACGTGTCAGTGTTGTCCAGGTCAGGACTCATACAGACTGGTGCGCCATAACCAATCACAGCTAGAGTAGGCCTATCATGCAAATAGGCCATGCCATACAGGCATGTGCCATTCACTTTGCAATTACTGCTGCACTGCAATGGACTGTTTACAGGCAGCAGAACAGCGTGACTTTGTTTAGAAAGCAGTAGCAAAAGTCACAAGAAGAAACCTGAATGTTTTTTTGCGAATATATAAAATACCATGGGAGTCTTACTTCTGGGAAATGTAGTCCAATTGATCAAACAACCAAAAAGGTAGGCTCTCTCTCCCTCAGTTGCCTATGCACAACAACAACGATGATGTTAGCCTCAGCCAGATGAGCAAAAATGTTGCACAGGGGATGGTAGATAAACCCCCCTAAAAACTTTTTCAGCCCGTAGTTGACGGTCAAAATTACACAGTGAAAACAATGGGGAGTAGTAGCATGTTCGGCCTCCTGCAGCCTGCCCCCAATCCCATAATAACCCACAATTAAGTGGGATTTACAGCTTGCCTGCCTGCTCACTTGATCGATGCCAAATACATTTTGATTGACAACTAAGAGAAATGCTTACAGTGGTTCAAGATTGATTAAATGGGTAGTTTAGGGAGTCACATTTCTTGGTAGCTAATCCCAATAACTGTAGCCACCAACGCTGAAAATAAAACGTTGGGGGAAAGGTCTGCCACCCACCCACTTGTCCAGGCGATAACATGACATCCTTCCAGCAGCTAGCTAGCTACAGTACAAGGCTCCGTGTCCGTTTAGGTTCTAGCTAGCTAAATGACTTAGCAAGCTAGCTATATTTTATTTTTATTTAACCTTTATTTAACTAGGCAAGTCAGTTAAGAACAAATTCGTATTTCACAATGACGGCCTATATGGCTTGATAACTAAGTAAGTAGGCCTGCATAAATAGATAAGCTAGGTTAAGACACGTAACGGGACTGCATAGCTAGCTAGATTGTTGTCCTGACCAGTATAAGGTTAATTGGTATTGTAGTTTGGTCAGGACGTGGCAGAGGGTATTCGTTTTATGTGGTTCGGGGTGGTGTGTTTTGTTGAAGGGGCATTTGGTTTAAGTATTCCGGGGTTTTTGGGCACTGTTTGGTTTTCAGGTATTCTATGATTTTGTCTAGTATGTCTGTTTCTATGTTTGGTTAATTGGGGTTGGGACTCTTAGTTGAAGGCAGGTGTTGTCTATCTGCCTTTGATTGAGAGTCCCATATATGAGGGTGTGTTTGTGTTTGTTATTTGTGGGTGATTGTTCTGTGTTGAGCTTTATGCTTTGCCAGACTGTTTGTTGTTCGTTCTAGTTCTTTGTTAATTTGGTGTTCATTTTGTATTTATTAAAAAACAAGATGAGCATACACATACCTGCTGCGTTTTGGTCCTCCATTTCCAACGACAAGCGTGACAGAATCACCCACCAACTATGGACCAAGCAGCAGAAGAAGGAGCAGAGGGACTTCGAGTTGGACTGGCGGGAGAAGTGGACCTGGGAGGAAGTACTGGACGGGGCCGGACCTTGGCACCAGGCTGGGGATTATCGCCGCCCGCAGTGGGAAATTGAGGCAGCCAAGGCAGAGAGGCGGAGGTACGAGGCCAAGTACACGCTGAGGGTGAAGCACGAGAGGCACCCCCAATAAATTATTTTGGGGGGGGCACACGGGTAGTTTGGCTAGGCATAGGAAGAGCCGGAAGCCAGCTACCCGTGGTTATATGGAGGAGCGTATGGGGTGGAGAGCGCCATGTTTCGCTGAGGAGCGCACTCTCACCCATACGCACGCACAGTCCGGTGCGCGTTGTTCCAGCCCCTCGCAGGTGCCGTGCTAGAGCGGGCATCCAGCCTGGTAGGAGGATGCCTGCGCAGCGCATCTGGTCGCCGGTACGCCTCCGAGGACCAGGCTACCCAACTCCCGCTCTACGCACGGCTACCATCAGGCCCCTGCACAGCCCAGTCTGCCCTGTACCAGCACCCCGCTCGTACAGGGCTACTAGTTCCATCCAGCCAAGACGGGTTGTGCAGGAGGTAAGATCAAGACCGACTGTGTGCCTCCATAGCCCTGGGTTTCCAGCTCCTGTCTCTCGTGCGGACCCGGAAGTGCGTCAACCCAGTCCGACTTGTCCTGTTCCCGCTCCCCGCACTAGCCTTCAAGTGCGTAAACCCAGCCACGCCAGTCAACAGTCGTCACCGGAGCTGCCCGCCAGTCAACAGTCGTCACCGGAGCTGCCCGCCAGTCAACAGTCGTCACCGGAGCTGCCCGCCAGTCAACAGTCGTCACCGGAGCTGCCCGCCAGTCAAGTCATCACCGGAGCTGCCCGCCAGTCAACAGTCGTCACCGGAGCTGCCCGCCAGTCAACAGTCGTCACCGGAGCTGCCCGCCAGTCAACAGTCGTCATCAGAGCTGCCCGCCAGTCAACAGTCGTCATCAGAGCTGCCCGCCAGTCAACAGTCGTCATCAGAGCTACCCGCCAGTCAACAGTCGTCATCAGAGCTACCCGCCAGTCAACAGTCGTCATCAGAGCTGCCCGCCAGTCAACAGTCGTCATCAGAGCTGCCCGCCAGTCAACAGTCGTCATCAGAGCTGCCCGCCAGTCAACAGTCGTCATCAGAGCTGCCCGCCAGTCAACAGTCGTCATCAGAGCTGCCCGCCAGTCAACAGTCGTCATCAGAGCTGCCCGCCAGTCAACAGTCGTCATCAGTGCTGCCCGCCAGTCAACAGTCGTCGGAGTTGCCCGCCAGTCAACAGTCGTCGGAGTTGCCCGCCAGTCAACAGTCGTCGGAGTTGCCCGCCAGTCAACAGTCGTCGGAGTTGCCCGCCAGTCAACAGTCGTCGGAGTTGCCCGCCAGTCAACAGTCGTCGGAGTTGCCCGCCAGTCAACAGTCGTCAGAGCTGCCCGCCAGTCAACAGTCGCCAGAGAGGCCAGACTGCGCTGAACTGCCGGAGTGGCCAGACTGCGCTGAACTGCCGGAGTGGCCAGACTGCCCTGAACTGCCGGAGTGGCCAGACTGCCCTGAACTGCCGGAGTGGCCAGACTGCCCTGAACTGCCGGAGTGGCCAGACTGCCCTGAACTGCCGGAGTGGCCAGACTGCCCTGAACTGCCGGAGTGGCCAGACTGCCCCGACTGTCCCGAGTTGCCAGACTGCCCCGACTGTCCCGAGTTGCCAGACTGCCCCGAGTTGCCAGACTGCCCCGACTGTCCCGAGTTGCCAGACTGCCCCGAGTTGCCAGACTGCCCCGACTGTCCCGAGTTGCCAGGCTGCCCCGACAGCCTGGAACGGCCTGAGCCGGAGCCACCTCCAGAGATAGGTGGGTTGGGGAGGGGGGGTGTAGCACAGTGCAGTCGTTGACGGCAGCCACCCTCCCTTTAGTAGGGGGGAATTTTTCTTTTTGGTGTTGCTTGGGGTTATTTTTGTTAAGGTGCTTCCGAGGTTAGGACCTTTAAGGGGGGGGGGGGGGGGTACTGTCATGTCCTGACCAGTATAAGGTTAATTGGTATTGTAGTTTGGTCAGGACGTGGCAGAGGGTATTCGTTTTATGTGGTTCGGGGTGGTGTGTTTTGTTGAAGGGGCATTTGGTTTAAGTATTCCGGGGTTTTTGGGCACTGTTTGGTTTTCAGGTATTCTATGATTTTTGTCTAGTATGTCTGTTTCTATGTTTGGTTAATTGGGGTTGGGACTCTCAGTTGAAGGCAGGTGTTGTCTATCTGCCTTTGATTGAGAGTCCCATATATGAGGGTGTGTTTGTGTTTGTTATTTGTGGGTGATTGTTCTGTGTTGAGCTTTATGCTTTGCCAGACTGTTTGTTGTTCGTTCGTTCTAGTTCTTTGTTATTTTGGTGTTCATTTTGTATTTATTAAAAAACAAGATGAGCATACACATACCTGCTGCGTTTTGGTCCTCCATTTCCAACGACAAGCGTGACAATTGTGTAGAGATTCCCAATTACTGCCCTTTCCGTACGTTTTGTCCTCAGATATTGGGTCAGTGAAACTGAAACAGTTCATCCCCTAAAAGGCTGGAGGCAGCAAACAATGTACTGTTCCCTCCTAGACTTTGTTTCTTTCATGATATGGTTAGATATGTTGTTTTTTAAAACTATTTTTCTATTTTATTCACTTAGATTATTCTTTTATTATTATTATGATTTCCCATTGTGGCTAATTCAATTGCTGTCATTCTGTTAATGATTTTTTTGTCATTCTGTTACCGATTTGGTAATAGAGTGATGCATTTGAATCACTTAATTCACAAACAAAATTGTTATCAGTAAAAACACTATAGCTAAATTGGTAGGTCTACCTCATGAAGGAAAGAAATTAAGGGTCAGACACTAGGGCTGGGCGATATGGCCAAAATATCATATCAGAGTATTTAAAAAATATATTTGGATGATATGATGGTATTTTATGTTTTTTAATAATAAAAGTTCTAAATTTGCTTTATGAGTAGTGCGTGACCCTAGGGTGGCAACACATACATTTGAAGTGATTTCAAATGGTTCTTTCTCCACTCTGTTTTAAACTGTTCAATTCAACCAAAATAATTTTCAGCATTCATACATTTCTGCATTTCCTGCACAACATTTGAGGTCATTTCCACACTGCCACATAGGGCTGTGCTAATGCTAATGATAGCTAGCTAGAATTTGTAGCAAGTCCTTGTTGATAATAGCCAGATGGCCACAACTAAATAAATAGCATAGCTATAAACATTATAATTAAATCACAATAGATTTTCTTTTTTAATGATGAAGCAGCTGCTTGTAAACTGAGTGAATTTAAGTAATTTCTTCATCTTGCTAGATAATTAATGCTTTACCAAGCTAGCTAAGTCACAGAGTTTCTAAACCCAGAAGCGTAACACTGCAAGACTTCTGGGAACAATTGCGAAACAGACCAGGCCAGGCCGGGATTTGGGAAGTCAATGAGAGACGTGAAAAATTCTTCCTTAGCTGTTAATTTCCTCGGAATCTAAAGGCAAAATCTAGAGTTGAGCCAATATCTTAAGTAGTTGAACATGTTATGACTCCAACCTCGTGAAAGTGATAAGCAGACACGTTTTCATTAGTCAAAAACTACATTCGATTTGATGGCCAGCACGTGCTCAGTTCGGCGCGAGACGACCGGTAGACCCAATGACATATTTCTGCTCACGAGCTTAGCTAGCCAACGTCACAATGACGTCACCAAGTGTGATCGGGATTTCTATTGGAGAAGCAGTTTCCGCCCATCTCCACATGTACGGTCTTTGAATAAGAGTTGTGTGCCTTGTGCTGCACTTACCAGCCCATCCGTTTCATAGGAAGTGTGTGTGACTGCCTTGCTCAGTTAACAAGCTAACGTTATGACAATATTTCTTAAACTAGGCAATGTTTCTTAAAACTTCCAGAAGGAAAATTATTTCTGCAAAATTAAATGTTGACATTAGTTGGCAGGGTCCTTTACTTCAACATTGTTTTGATGTATTTCTAATACAGTAAGACCTTTTCTAGTTTTTTTTTTTTTTTAAAAGACCCCTTTTCCATCTGTGTGACCAGAAATCAAAGCCTTTGCTTATTCCACATTTTTGGGATGGAAAATGTATCTTTCATTTGACACGCTCCTATAAACGTCACATGTTGGTGCTCATGTGTCCTTTAACGTGGAAATGACCTTAAGACATAAAACATGATTGCACGCTTGGTGTGATAGGAAACCTGTGTGTGCCCATTTCCTCCCCGTCTGCCTGGGCCAATGGGGAGGTGGTAAAGGGAACTCCCCAAAATGGCATCCCACACTAACGCCTTGTGACAAGGTGGTGCCCTTCCACTGTCCAGAGCCACTGCTGACACTAATGTAGCGCCACGATTATCTGAGAAGATGGGGAGTGATGGAGGGAGGGAGACAAATGGGGGGAGAGAGATGGAAAGAAAGCGCTAAGGTCAGAAGAGTGTCTGTTTAAGGCCTCCAGTCGTCTGTGGGCTCTTTTCCCTCCTCTCCCGGCAGCTTATCAGTCTGTGATTAAACCTTTCATCTTTAATTAGAATATGGTGGAAGTGGAACAGTTCTCGCTCGCTCTCCGTGCTGCAGGTATAGGGTTGTACCAGACAGTTAGAATAAAGACTGTACATAGGAGAAACTGGATTCCCACAGATGCCGGGTACAGGTAATACAAACTAAACATCAGTAAAGGTCATGTTCTAGAACGGTTCCCAAATTCAGAAAGCACATAGTACAGTCACCAGGGGAACGGTCCCAAATCTGGGAAATGAAGGCCTCATTCCAGTGTTTTCCCTATATTCATTTAGTAGCGGTGGGATGGTCAAATGTTTTCAGTGTAAACCTAAAAACAACTCAAACCAGATATAAAGTATGTAGAAACGATATTGGAGAAATGTCGTTTTTAAAATAAGATCATCTTTGAGAAGTAACAATCACCAAAATAAAAATATTAGACAGTCAGGGAGAATCACAAATTCAAAAAATGTCATGGCATGATTTTGTTATCATGTTTGAGTCATTCAGATGGCTTATGCTGTCCTCTTATGCTATGGCAAAATGTATAGAATTGCAGGAAATTAGCTATGAAACCGAATTGTTTTCTCTCAGCCCCATGACAAAATGTGTAGAATTGCAGGAAACTAACTATAAAACTGAAATGTTTACGCCCCATTGCAAATTGATGTGTAGAATTGCAGAAATTTGTTTTAAAACAGAAATATTTTGTCTCTGCGGTCAAGGGGAGGGCCTCTAAAATTTTGGTTGGAAACAGCGGAATTGGCCACACCCACTTCCGCGCCTCTCCAACCCCCCCCCACACTAAATTTGCCACCGCGGCTGAAAAAAATCCTAAGGGAAACACTGTATTTAACCCATTGCAGATAATAGGAGAGGAGAGAGCAACTATCCTCAACTCCTCAATTAGGTCCCTACCCTCTGCTGTTGACTCCCCCTCGTCCTACCCTCCTCTCCTGGCCCCCTTAGGTGGGCTTCCTGGAGGAAACCCAGGGGCTCCGTTGCGGAGAATCTCCAGTGAGAGTCGAACAACAACATGACAGACTCACACACAGGAAATAGATGGAGAGGACTGGAGAAATGAAGAAGAAAGAGGGGTAAAACAACACTACAGGGGTCTGTATCTTCAAACACACATACACACCTTTGCAAAGCAAAGTACCATCTTATAGAAAAATATGGACACATTGGCTACATGCAGAAAGATGCATTTATGCACATGCAGGTAGGTAGACACACACGTGTGAACACACAGACACAATCAAACACACAAAAGTGCTCCGGGTTAGCCTGCTAACTCTGTGTGGGTGGAAAGCATCAGAGTTCCTCTGGCTGGGAGCTCTTCCCATGATCTCGCACTCTACTGTGCTTCTGTGGGTCTCTATCCTCTCAGAAACAAAGTGCCCCAGATAAAACAGCTGACTCACTCAGTCGCTCACAAACACAGACAGAGGCTCCTGAGCCCCAATAAGATATACTGGAACTGTACCGATTTACGCTGAGATATACTTTAGGTTGCATTTGCTGTCAATCATTCACTGCTGTAGGCCAAAAAATGCTTCAGAAAAGAGGACGTTAGAGAACTCCCATTGGATGTCTACATCGCTGATCCTGCCCATTAAAGTTCAGAGCCCTCATCTTATTCGCCAGCATTACTCATAGCCACAGCTGAATGTTGCTTAGTAATCCCCTGTGGCAAATAGCCAGACAGCAGGGTTACTGACAGTTGCCATTGATTGCTGATCCCTTAGCACAGAACTGAGGACACATACCAGGAACACAGCCTGAAAGGCCAACTGTGCCTTACATCATTGGAACAGCTCACTAAATGTGCATTTCTCTCTGTCAGTCACTTTTTCCCCCTCGCTCACCATCTCATTCCTTCTTGTTACTCCTTTCGAATTCCCTCTTTCTTGTTATTTTTCCTTGTTTATTAAATCCTGCATTCTCTCTTGCTCCTTCCCTCTCTTGTTTCATCCATCCTTTTTCTCTTGCTCTCGTTTCTAATCGCCTTCATTCCCCTTTCTCCCTCTGCTCCAATTTTATCTTGTCTCGAGGAGCACTGCAGCAAACAGTGGCCCACATCCTGGGCCTTCATCTCCATGGTCACCATTCATCCAAACATCATGGCCCCCTTTTGTCACCCAGGACATGGCGGGCAATTCAAACTGCCCTCACAAAGGCTGTTAACCCCCATTCACACAAGAACTCACCCATACCTTTCACTGGCATGCTCCATTCGCAGTATTTGTAATGTGGGCATATACCATCTTTGCAATTCATGGAGGGATGGGGATTTGTGATCGATAAGAGACCTTGCATACCCTTTATTATTGATTGATGTCCTCTGAAATGTTTTACACACTTATGGGTGGACACAAAGATTTCTAGGAAACATTGGTTATATAGGCTTCTGGAGGACAGGACCAATTATCACTCAACCCCATAAAACCCTGAGGAGATATTGTCCTCTATGCTGCAATGGGATCCGTTTTTCCTCCCCCAACTCTGGCCTTGACCACTCAAAGACAGAGATCAAACTGACTGTGGACCAGCACAAGAACCTGGAGAACCTTTGTAACAAGCTATCATCATCCATGAATCGACAATGATGGAGGGGGAAAAAACGTGGAGAAAACAACCTCTCAACACAAGCACACTTTCTAATGGTGCAGATACAATCGTTCCTTAATGCCGTTCCCCTGCATTATACTCGGGTCTCAAACAAGGCAGTCATTCAGAAGCGAG
Organism: Salmo salar; assembly: GCF_965601325.2. Classification (NCBI taxonomy): domain Eukaryota; kingdom Metazoa; phylum Chordata; class Actinopteri; order Salmoniformes; family Salmonidae; genus Salmo; species Salmo salar. Next base: position 48,459,041 of record NC_138310.1, on the reverse strand, counting down.
CCACTGTAATCTGGCCAACAAATTCTAAAGCTGCTGCCTATAATTAGCTCCTTTCTCCATCAAACACAGGCTTCCACTTTCAATCAAACTTTTCAACATCACTTTTCCTAGTAAGACACAGGGCCGATTTAACAGCTCCCGCTCTGTGGCTGGCCGGCAGCAATGTGAAATCTGTGAATGAACAGGTGAAAATCTACTATTTCATTCAGTAGCAAAGTGGTTTGAAGAACTAGAGTCTGTGTCCTCATCATCACTTAATGAGATGTCGCACGGCTACTGTTGGATAGAGTTAAGGGTTTTACAATACATTAAGTGTGTGTATTGATTCTGCTGATAGTGTTCTGCCCACAATTCAGCTAATTAATGTTAGTCTATACCGAAGGCTGGACAATAGATGTTAGACCCCATTGATTGGTCATTGTTAGAACCAACAGGACTGGATGTGCATGGCTGTGAGGGCTAGTAGATGGGGAGATGAGGTTTCAGAACTAGTGGACCTCGTGATTTACAGCATTTATGGTATAGGCCTTAATGGTAATAACTCTCCTGAATCTATTACAGGTGTATTGTGAGGGTCAGGACCTGCTAATAAACAGGACGATGATGAGAGGTGGAGTGGTGCTCTTGTTCCTAGAGAAGTTGAAGACCTCTGATGCTCTTCTCCCCTGAAACATGTGAGGTCTCGCATAAAAAAAATCCCCCCCAAAAAAATCACTGTATCGACCCAAATCAGTATGTCCCGGACTTGGTGTCTATGACATGGCCTGGGCCCTCCGCTGTGTGGATGAGGCGGCAGACCAGGGACTCGCGGCACAACCTGCGGCCCAGGGAGGGGCAAGGGTGAGCGGGTACAGCAGAGCGGAGGGCCTGCTGCTCGAGCAAATGGCACAGCTATTAGTGAGGAATGAGGCTTCCTGGTGAGGTGTGACTGCGCTGCAAAGGGCCCAATCAGGCTGAGACCAGGAGGTCCTGACTGCTAATACATTACCTGGGAGCGGAGAGGCAGGCTAGCTGAGTGACAAACCAAAAGTGTGTTTGTGATCGGTTCAGTGGAAGAGCAACTAACAAAAAGAGTGTTGTTGAATTCACCGGAGTAATATAGCTTGTGACCCTTACTGAGAAGAGTTGATCGATAAATGGATAAAACGTAGAATGTAGGCGGCCTCCCGAGTGGCGCACAATTGGCCTAGTATCGTCCGGGTTAGGGGACGATTTGGCCAGTGGGGCTTTACATGACTCATCGTACTCCAGCGACTCCTTGTGGCGGGCCGGGTGCCTGTGGGCTGACCCCGGTCGCCAGTCGAGTAAGGACTCCCAATCCACGTTAAGCTGGCAGGTGTTAAGGAGCGCGGATAGGTTGGTCATGTTTCGAAGGACGCATGACTCCACCTTCGCCTTTCCCGGGCCCGTTGTGGAGTTGCAGCGATGAGACAAGATCAGAAATTGATGAGAAAAAGCAGGTAAAATACAATACAAAAAATAAATGTTTTATGATAAGGATTTTGTACAATTTAAATACTGGTAAAGTGTTTAGAGTAGTTACATATAGCCGCTCCATGCCATTGGTGGTAATTGCATGAGTCTGATACATGGGTTTGTGCAGTGTCCATTGAGAAAAGTATTTTCTATGAACTTGATTGAGATCAAGAAAATATTCAGTCATCCATTTTCCAATATTGCAGAAAATCATAGACCAACATACCAGAAAATGATTCTACATGTCCACCTTTACTCTATCTGGAACAGGTTTCTTGAATTTGCCTCAAGAGAAAGCAAAATCGACACATACATCTCTGGTATAACCAATGATCTGGTGTGGAGACTCTGCTACAGTGCCTTCAGAAAGTATTCATACACCTCAGCTTTTTCTCACCCATCTACACAAAACGCCCAATAATGAGAAAGTGAAAACATGTTTTTAAGAACTTTTAGCAAATGTATCGAAAATGAAATACACAAATATGTAATTCACATAAGTATTCCCTGAGTCAATACATGTCAGAATCACCGTTGGCAACGATTACGGCTGTGAGTCTTTTTGGGTCAGTCTTTAAGAGCCTTGCACACCGGGATTGTAAAATATTTACCCATTATTCTTTTTGTTTAAATCTTCAAGCTCTGTCAAATTGTTTGTTGATCACTGCTAGGCAACCATTTTCAAGTCTTGCCATAGATGTTCAAGTAGATTTAAGTCTAAACGGTTTCCCTCTAGGATTTTACCAGTGCTCAGCTCTATTCTGTTTATTTTTAATCCTAAAAAACTCCCTAGTCCTTGCCGATGACAAGCATACTCATAACATGACGCAGCCACCACTATGCTTGAAAATATGGCGAGTGGTACTCAGTAAGGGCTCCCGAGTGGCGCAGTGGCCTAAGACACTGCATCTCATTGCTAGAGGCATCACTACAGACCCTGGTTTGATTCCATGCTGTATCACAACTGGCCGTGATTGAGAGTCCCACAATTGGCCCAGTGTTGTCCGGGTTTGGCCGGGGTAGTCCATCATTGCAAAAAAGAATTTGTTCTTAACTGACTTGCCTAGTTACATTTTTTTTAAAGTGTTGTATTGGATTTGCCCCAAACATAACACTTTGTATTCAGGACAAAAAAGTGAATTGCTTTGCCACATTTTTAGTGCCTTGTTGCAAACTGGATGCACGTTTATTCTGTACAGGCTTATCACTATCAATTAGGTTAGTATTGTGGAGTAACTATAATATTGTTGATCCATCCTCAGTGTTCTCCTATCACAGCTACAGGTGAAGTCGGAAGTTTACATTCACCTTAGACAAGTAAATTTAAACTCAGTTTTTCACAATTCCTGAAATTTAATCCCAGTAAAAAGGCGCTGTTTTAGGTCAGTTAGGATCACCACTTTATTTTAAGAATGTGAAATGTCAGAATAATAGTAGAGAATGATTTATTTCAGCTTTTATTTCTTTCATTACATTCCCAGTGGGTCAAAAGTTTACATACACTCAATTAGTAGTTGGTACCATTGCCTTTAAATTGTTTAACTTGGGTCAAACATTTTGAGTAGCCTTCCACAAGCTTCCCACAATAAGTTGGGTGAATTTTTTCCCATTCCTCCTGACAGAGCTGGTGTAACTGAGTCAGGTTTGTAGGCCTCCTTGTTCGCACACGCTTTTTCAGTTCTGCCCACAAATTTTCTATAGGATTGAGGTCAGGGCTTTGTGATGGCCACTCCAATACCTTGACTTTGTTGTCCTTAAGCCATTTTGCCACAACTTTGGAAGTATGCTTGGGATCATTGTCCATTTGGAAGACCCATTTGCGACCAAGCTTTAACTTCCTGATGTCTTGAGATGTTGCACCAGTCCCTCTGCAACAAAGCACCCCCCACAACATGATGCTGCCACCCCCATGCTTCACGGTTGGGATGGTGTTCTTCGGCTTGCAAGCCTCCCTCTTTTTCCTCCAAACATAACAATGGTCATTATGGCCAAACAGTTCTATTTTTGTTTCATCAGACCAGAGGACATTTCTCCAAAAAGTACGATCTTTGTCCCTATGTACAGTTGCAAACCGTAGTCTGGCTTTTTTATGGCGGTTTTGGAGCAGTGGCTTCTTCCTTGCTGACCGGCCTTTCAGGTTATGCAGATATAGGACTCGTTTCACTGTGGATATACTTCTGTACCCGTTTCCTCCAGCATCTTCACAAGGTCCTTTTCTGTTCTTCTGGGATTGATTTGCACTTTTCGCACCAAAGTACGTTCATCTCTAGGAGACAGAACGCGTCTCCTTCCTGAGCGGTATGACGGCTGCGTGGTCCCATGGTGTTTATACTTGCATACTATTGTTTGTACAGATGAACGTGGTACCTTCAGGCATTTGGAAATTGTTCCCAAGGATGAACCAGACTTGTGGAGGTCTACAATTTTTTTCTGAGGTCTTGGCTGATTTATTTTTATTTTCCCATGATGTCAAGCAAAGAGGCACTGAGTTTGAAGGTAGGCCTTGAAATACATCCACAGGTACACATCCAATTGACTCAAATGATGTCAATTAGCCTATCAGAATCTTCTAAAGGCATGACATCATTTTCTGGAATTTTCCAAGCTGTTTAAAGGCACAGTCATCTTAGTGTATGTAAATTCCTGACCCACTGGAATTGTGATACAGTGAATTATAAGTGAAATAATCTGTCTGTAAACAATTGTTGGATAAATGACTTGTGTCATGCACAAAGTAGATGTCCTAACCGACTTGCCAAAACTATAGTTTGTTAACAAGAAATTTGTGGAGTGGTTGAAAAATGTAGTGTATGTAAACTTCCGACTTCAACTGTATTAAACTCTGTATCTGTTTTAAAGTCATCATTGGCATCATGGTGAAATCCCTGAGAGGTTGACTTCCTCTCCAGCAACTGAATTAGAAAGAACACCTGTATCTTTGTAGTGACTGGATGTATTGATACACCATCCAAAGTGCAATTAATAAGTTCACCATGCTCAAAGGGATATTTAATGTCTGCTTTTTTATTTTTACCCATCTACCAATAGGTGCCCTTCTTTGCGAGTCATTGGAAAACCTCCCTGGTCTTTTTGGTTGAATCTGTGTTTGAAATTCACTGCTCGACTGAAGGACCTTGCAGATAATTGTGTGGGGTACAGAGATGGGGTATTTTGTGTAAGCCAGTGACACATTTTTTAATCCAATATAAATTTAGGCTGTAACACAACAAAATGTGGAAAAGTCAAGGGGTGTGAATATTTCCTGAAGGCACTGTACTTCCTCTTTTGACCTTTGTGTAACTTTCTCCTCCTCAAATAAAACCTGAACACCCTCTCTGCTCCTCTCCACACAGAGCGAGGAATGAGAGCTCAATCCCTCCCTCCCTCCCTCCCTCCATCCATTTTTGTATTCAAAGAGACTGAGATTATTTTTGTAATTAAAAGCAATATAACATTTTTTAAACATAAAGCACAGAGCAGAGCAGGCCAAACCCTTCCTGCATTCCTTTCTTAGCAGGCGCTTCATATCACAGACCCTGGGTGGTAGGTCGTCTAGTTAGATCCTACTATCTGCAGAAGCAGGGCTGAGAGACAAGGGAGCCTACTATTTCATTAGTCAAACGGCCTGGAAGCACTAGGAAGGAGAGAGGCTATAGTGTAAGTGTAGGCCAAGGCTGTGTGTGTGGGGTGGGTCATGTTAGGAAAGTCCAGCCTTTGACACCCAAACCAACAACTCCATAATGGTATTGTCATACTTGCTGATTCATCTGAAGCAGCATAATAATGAGATGACTAATAGAGTACTCCAATAGACATAGAATAGCTGTATGAATAGGAATAGGTAGGCTGTAGAGGAGGCTGGTGGGAGGAGCTATAGGAGGACGGGGTCATTGTAATGGCTGGAATGGAATTATTGGAACAAAGTCAAACGTGGTTTCCATATGTTTGATCAATTCCATGTAATTAATTCCAGTCATTACAATGAGCCCTCCTCCTATAGCTCCTCCCACCAGCCTCCACTGATCAGCATATATATATTTTTTAAATAACTCCGCAATGGGCAAACTCACCAAACACGTCATGGTTTGATAAACTTTTGACTGCGTGACCTTAGCTGAGGAACGTGGACTCATTTCAACTCAATTATCCGTGGTCACAAAATTCCTCAAACGCGCAGGCCTGTATAATGTTACATAACCATCTGACTATTCATTAAAACGAAACGAATGAAATCCCCTAATAACAAACACGGCTGAAGAACTACAAAACAGTCAGACTTGACTCAGACCTCTAAAAGGCAAAGAGATTGGTTACAAAACGACAGAAAATCTCTAGGCCCCAATAGCCTACACTTCACCAAAACTCGTAAAACTAGAAGTGTGTCTAAATACAAGACCGTCTCGAACTTGATAACTGGCAGACAGAAATACAACAGTGACAATTTGACAGAGTGGAGAACAGGGACGGCAAGCAAACCGTGGCTGTTTGTCAACATGTCAGAGAACCTTTATAACGTAGAGGAAACCGTCACAAATCCACTGAACTCTACAACATTGAGTGATCTTGGATAGCGTATTCCACGATTCAACGTGCACTGTAACATAGGAGTGGCCACAATGCGGACTTGCAATCTCAGCAAAAGCGTTTCTCGTGTGAGTGCAAACACAAATTAATGCCTTTAAATTAAATGGCAGCGTCATCCTATTTGTGTAGCTACATTACTGGACGCAACATTCGCTTCTGTATGTCACTTAGATACACAATGGTGCAACTCGCGTCACTGAAACAATGATCGATATGGTGCGCAGTCTATATGAACATTCCATTTTGAAGTTCAAAATTCGTGTTCACTGAAAACAGAAACTCAAGAACTCGGGACATGCAACTTCGTAGGATTGGGAATTGTAGCCTAGATTAAAATTAAAATAAAAAAAGGTCATAACATTTCGATGTGTAAGGCTATAAAAACGTCCTCCCGAAACGGTTCAGTTTGTGTAGGAAACAAATGTCAAAACATGTTGACGGATTAAAAACATGCCTTGCACTCCAGCTGTCCCAACTAGTGGGCTACTATGTACCTATTTGCATTAATCTTTGAAACAAGACCGGCATAGAAATAAAATGTCGAAATATCTATAGGATAGTCTAGCCAATAACTTATTACGCAGTAACTAACGAATGCTATGCGTCCAGAGCTATCTTATGACATGGGGCCTTGACTGACCACTAGTCCAAAATTATCCTTGAATAGAGGGGAAATGACAGCAGATTGTTGGGCGATGTAATGTAGCCAACAAAAAGACAGGATTGTATTTGTTATACGTCAAAAAACATTTACACGTTCTCTGCCCATAACATAGGGCTATTACGCATGGCATGGGGACCTTATGTTTCCAAATTGATCCAGACATTTTAGTCCATGAATGCTCCCTTCTGTCCATTCACATGTAATTGTGAACAAATGAAAGAAAAACGATGGAACATAATTGGAACGTAATTGACACAGATAAATCACCCTTTGACAACCATCTATTGCAGAATGACATTCGTTTTATTTGGGCACATGAATTAAGAGGTGATTTTTGGTTTTGTGCAAGAGGGGAAAATCTCCCAGAAGAGCTTGGCCTGGCCTGACAAACCCCATTCCACACAGAAAGATTGCAGACCCGTTTGCTGCACATTTTTTTTTGTCTGAACGAGATTCACTTTTTATTACCCCCACTTCACTCCTACTACCCATTTAACCTTGGGGAATAACTGTTATACGGAACATTGTTTTCATTGCCACACCATCATAATCAGTTTAAGTAAATTGTTTTCATTTTAAACCCGTTTAGCCAAATAAAACATTGGCAAAATGAACTGGTACATACCATAGCATTCCTCCCTCTTCTCTCGTTCACTCCTTTCTCTCCAATGTCCTCCGTCGCAAGTCGCTAAAACAGCACTCCCAACGTCTCGAGAATATAATTAATAAAGAGAGGAAATTCTACTCCTCTAACAGTCACATAAATATTTCCCTTTTTGACACTTGGTATATTTCTTTCCCCTGAAATCAAGTCTCAATTTTCACAAGTAGCGTATTAAGTTTTCGGTACCATCTGCATGTTGAGTTCCTCCTCTTCCCTTTGCACACAACTAAATTATCTAAATTATCTCGAAAAATGCAGTCGAACTTCAGTTTCTTGTCCGCTGAATGTTCGCGTTAGGAAAGAGAGGGCGTTAGAACGGCTTGAGTCGTTGTGTTTGCCTCTTGGTTCACCACGTTGTTTTGACCAATTGTTATTTCCTTTGTTGTGTCCAATATACACGTCTGCCCATACGCGTACACAGAATATGCCGTGTTAGGTGATGCGCAGTACTCATTTAACAATAGCAACCCTATATGTTGTGTTTCCTATGAGTATCACTTCCCAGACTGTCCAAATGTATGACAGTGTCTAAGTGTATTTTTTACAGCTTCCCAATAATGGCGGCCCGGCCCTTCTCCGGAATACAGCCTCTCTCCTCCTCTGTCCTATTCGGAGAATAGAGAGAGAGAGCTGTAGCCTACCACAGCGTAGTCTCGCCCAGCGGCGCTTGGACACAATTACAACACACAGACATTCTGTTTCTAAATAACATAATTGCTTTTATTCTCCTAATAGTTAATGTTATTCATCATACTTCGTTTTATTTTATTTTGCTGTATTAATTATACACTTCAATTTAAAGGGGCAATCTGCAATAGTTTTTGTACCAGTTTTTGGACACAAATTAATGATGCTCCCATGAATTCTTGAAGAATATAGCTTCTAAATGTCTCACGAACTTAGTTTAACTGTCATACCCCATCAGAACGCAACATATAAGCTTGTTTTACTACAATGTTTGTAAACAAAGTAATTGTAAACAAACACTAACTCAAAACATGGTCAAATTACACTGAGCATACAAAACATTAAGAACACCTGCTCTTTCCTTGACATATCCAGGTGAAAGCTATGATCACTTATTGATGTCACTTGTTAAATCCACTTCAATCAGTGTAGATGAAGGGGAGGAGACAGGTTAAAGATGGATATTTACGCCTTGAGACGGTTGAGACTTGGGCCTTCGAACGGGTATGGTAGTAGGTGCCAGGCAAATTGTATTTGTTACATGCGCCAAATACAACAGACCTTACAGTGAAATGCTTACTTACAAGCCCTAACCAACAATGTAGTTTATATATTTTTTTGTTTTTTTAAATACCCCCAAAAAAATAAGAATAAGAAATAATAGCAAAAAATTATTGAAGAGCAGCAGTAAAATAACAATAGTAAGGCTAAATACAGGAGGTACAGGTACAGAGTCAATGTGCGGGGGCACCGGTGTCGAGGTAATTGAGGTAATATCTACATGTAGGTAAAGTCATTAAAGTGACTATGCATAGATAATAACAGAGAGTAGCAGCAGTGTAAAAGAGAGGGGGGGGGCAATGCAAATAGTCTAGGTATCCATTTGATTAGATGTTCAGGTGTCTTATGGCTTGGGGGTAGAAGCTGTTTAGAAGCCTCTTGGACCTAGACTTGGCACTCCGGTATCGCTTGCCATGCGGTAGCAGAGAGAATAGTCTATGACTAGGGTGGCTGGAGTCTTTGAACATTTTTAGGGCCTTCCTCTGACACCGCCTGGTATAGAAGTCCTGGATGGCAGGAAGCTTGGCCCGAGTGATATACTGGGCCGTATGCACTACCCTCTGTAGTGCCTTGCGGTCGGAGGCCGAGCAGTTACCAGTGATGCAACCAGTCAGGATGCTCTCGCTGGTGCAGCTGTAGAACCTTTTGAGGATCTGAGGACCCATGTCAAATCTTTTCAGTTTCCTGAGGGGGAATGGGTGTTGTCGTGCCCTTTTCATGACTGTCTTGGTGTGCTTGGACCTTGTTAGTTTGTTGGTGATGTGGACACCAAGGAACTTGAAGCTCTCAACCTGCTCCACTACAACCCCGTCGATGAGAATGGGAGCGTGCTCGGTCCTCCTTTTCCTGTAGTCCACAATCATCTCCTTTGTCTTGGTTACGTTGAGGGAGAGGTTGTTGTCCTGGCACCACACGGCGAGGTCTCTGACCTCCTCCCTATAGGCTGTCTCGTCATTGTCGGTTATCAGGCCTACCACTGTTGTGTCATCAGCAAACTTAATGATGGTGTTGGAGTCGTGCCTGGCTGTACAATCATCAGTGATCAGGGAGTACAGGAGGGGACTGAACACACACCCCTGAGGGGCTCCCATGTTGAGGTTCAGCGTGGCAGATGTGTTGTTACCTACCCTTACCACCTGGGGGCGGCCCGTCAGGAAGGCCAGGATCCAGTTGCAGAGGGAGGTGTTTAGTCCCAGGGTCCTTAGCTTAGTGATGAGCTTTGAGGGCACTATGGTGTTGAATGCTGAGCTGTTGTCAATGAATAGCATTCTCACATAGGTGTTGATGTAAGCCATGACCAGCCCCTTTCAAAGCATTTCATGGCTACAGATGTGAGTGCTACGGGTTGGTAGTCATTTAGGCATGTTACCTTATTGTTCTTATGCACAGGGACTATGATGGTTTGCTTGAAACATGTTGGTATTGCAGACTCAGAAAAGGAAAGGTTGAAAATGTCAGTGAAGACACTTGCCAGCTGGTCAGCGCATGCTCGGAGTACACGTCCTGGTATTCCGTCTGGCCCTGCGCCCTTGTGAATGTTGATATGTTTAAAGGTCTTACTCACATCGGCCACGGAGAGCGTGATCACACAGTCATCCGGAACAGCTGATGCTCTCATGCATGTTTCAGTGTTACTTGCCTCGTAGCGAGCATAGAAGTAATTTAGCTCGTCTGGTAGGCTTGTGTCACTGGGCAGCTCTTGGCTATGCTTCCCTTTGTAGTCTGTAATAGTTTGCAAGCCCTACCACATCCGACGAGCGTCGGAGATGGTGTTGTATGATTCGATCTTAATCCTGTATTGACGCTTTGCCTGTTTGATGGTTCGTCGGAGGGCATAGCGGGATTTCTTATAAACTTCCGGGTTAGAGTCCCGCTCCTTGAAAGGCACACCAGTTTGTGTCGAGATCTGCAACGCTTCTGGGTTTTTCACACTCAACAGTTTCCCATGTGTATCAAAAAGGGTCCCCCACCCAAAGGACATCAAGCCAACTTGACAAAACTGTGGGAAGCATTGGAGTCAACATGGGCCAGCATCCCTGTGGAATGCTTTTGACACCTTATAGAGTCCATGCCCTGATGAATTAAGGCTGTTCTGAGGGCAAAATTGGGGTGAAACTCAATATTAGGAACGTGTTCCAAATGTTTGGTATACTCAGTGTATGATTTTGATATCATGGATGGTCAGTCCTTGCATCCATAGCTCTGTCTATGAATTTTAGAGTGGTAACATTTCTCCAGCCTCATCCATCAGCTTTGGACCAAAACAGGGGTTGGGAAAACACTTTGTTATTGTTTCAACTGCTGATTGCCCCTTTAACTGCACATACCCTTAATTGGTAGAATAATACAAAAAATAGGTAAAGGCAATTTAGGACATGAAATTAGATGCAACGTGCAAGAACTGGAGAAAAACACTTCCAGCAAATTAGTATTTCTTTTTTTAAATTCATTGCATTTGAATCCATTTCCTGGAATTGACCCCAACTCTCGCAGGAGAACAGATGCATCCATGTCTGGCAATTATAGACATAAACCATTTTCACAATGTCATGTCAGTTATGCCTTCACCACACAAGTACACTCAGTTCTCTCTCCAAACTAGTAAATAGCATACTTGTATTGCATTTGATGTATTTTATATAAAATGCAACAAATGCCTAACTTACTGGCTTCACTGACTTCCGTGCACAAATAATTAATGTACGACACTCCCATATCTTCCTTTCCAATATTAACGAATCATATATCTCATCCAGCACACAGGGAGAATGGGAGAGAGAGTATTATTTTTTTAGCCATTCAGAAAATCAATAATCTCAAAGCTCATTCCCGGTCCTCTAGACTTACTCATGCCACATCACTCATATGGCTGTTTATTGAATTGTTGGAGATAACTTTTCACCTGAGAAGAATTCAGTAGTCCTGATTATAGTCCTGATTTAAGTGATATTGCCTTCTCCAAGAGGATATGACTTGACAATATAAAACCACAAACACATGAAAGTTAAAGATAGAGATTCCACAGAGAGAGAAATGATGTATTGCAAGCTAAATATGATTGTTGTTCTACAACTCAAACAGATATTTAGTGGCTTGGGGACTTTGTCACACATTGAATCTCTCTCTCTGTCTCGCTCTCTCACACACACACACACAACAGTGGAGGCTGCTAAGGGGAGGACGGCTCATAATAATGACTGGAACGGGGCAAATGGAATGGCATCCAACACATGGAAACTATGTGTTTGATGTATTTGATACCATTCCACTAATTACTCTCCAGCCATTACCACAAATTAAGATGCCACCAACCTGTGATACACACACACACACACACACACACACACACACACACACACACGCACACGCACACGCACACGCACACACACACACCGCAGTTTTGCGAGGCCCCCCGCAAGGTCTGAGAACACCCCCCCACACACACACCTTACAACATGTAGTCTGAATCAGGCTGTGACTAACTGATCCTTATGTATTCTTCGGGGTGGTTCACCCATACAAAGTAACATCCAATAGGGTTGGATAACTTTATTTATTTATTGGCAGAACATTTTATCATAATTACTTTGCTAAAAATTCTAAACAGTCCACATACTCTACCAGTTACTCTTGATCTGTGTATTAATGTTTTATGATAGGTGAACATCCTCCCTTTAAACACAAAGTTGAAAGTACAGCACTCCGAGTCAACAAGCTGCTTGTGGTCCAATCATATTAGCCAGTGAGTTCACAGCAATATTTACATGACCTCAGTCACACAGAGCAAGATTATCAGGGGTCAAAGTTTCAGTCATAATCTGTCCCTGTTTTACATTTTCTCCTCTACTACTGAACTACTACTGGCCACTCACTGCGACAAGCTGGCCCAACTATACCGATCTCTCTGACCAAGACCTTCCTGAACGTTGTTCGGTTTTTAACCAAAGTATGACATTTGGGAAATGCTCTGAGCTGTTTCATACTCTCCTATTCATTTAAAGCCACAACAGCATTGGAAAACAACACAGCAAAGCAGTCTAACGAGAGAAGAACTGCCCTGTTTTCTACTTGGTTTCCCCCCTTTTTCTCTCTCTATCCCACCTCAACTCTCTCTCTATGCAGCTGAAATATTTCTGGGTCCCAGGGGCATGCACATTCCTCCCACTCACAGTTGTGCAATCCCTGACAATCAACCGCCCTCCCCCCTTCGGCCTCCCTGGCCCAACGCACGGCACAGAGGAGCTGTCCAAACTGTCTGGACAATGTTCTGCAGTGGATCGACTACCCACCAGACCAGTTAACAAACTCATGGGCCCTGACTTTGCAGAAAACAGCCAAAGTGATGTAACACAAATGGCTGACCCTCCATTTTGTCACTTCTTGGTGTGGGGTTGGGAAGAAAAGGGTATCCCTGCCTTCGGTGTGAAAGTCACAGGCTCTGAAAGACAACATGTGTGTTGTTGTTTTTGCTGAGATTTAGTGTTGTGCCCCAATCTTCCTGTATAATAGCCAATGTTACACCCTGCAAATAGGCCTTGTGGTTGAAGGCATGATGTCGGAGAGTTTGTAATGTATGTTTCATTTGGACTATGGAAAATTTTTAAAGTAGCATGGTTTCTTCCCTCGGGTTTAATAGGGTCAACAGAAATCAATGATAATTGAATAGGTCAAAATTATATGAGACATATTGATTATATATCTGTCTCTTTTTTCCTTTTCATAGTCAAGCACAGTGGTAGCCTATAATATTTTATTTTTTATTAAGATATTTTTATTATCTTTATTGAACAAAGCAAGTCAGCTAAGAACAAATTCTTATTTACAATGACCACCAACACTATAACGCAATTTTCAATTTTATTTTAGATAATTGAATTCCTCCTAGCTTACGACAACTCACAAAAACCATATCACTTAGCTTGAAGTGATACTTTATCAACATACTTGAAGTGATGTCAACAAAATGTAATGTGCCATAAGTTACAATAATAAGTCAAAGTGCCTGTATGATTAATACTGCTTAATTTGCACTTTCCCTTTCTGACTTTTTTTATTGCTTGATTGGTCAAACCTAAACCAAATATTCATGTGACAGGACCACACGAATCCGCAGCTGACACAAGAAGGCAGAGAGGGGTGCATGCTGGTTCTAGTAGGGAAATACCATTTTCTTTACTTTTTATCAAACGATTTTACTGGTCTAATAAAACGACATTTCCCACAATGCCTTGCACCTTTCCTGTACATCCTGCTCGTGAAGATAGCGGGCAATCAGTCGTCAAAACAATCCTATCATTTTGAGAATTGATGTAAAATCAAATATATAATCACCAGGCTACGGGAATTGATATCGTTTAAAACAACCGACTCAAAGAAAAGACAATGGTATGTTTGCAATTGGGTACATTTTGTGGCCAATTGCTTTGCTCTAACGTTAGCTAGCTAGCTCGCTAATGTCGTTCGCCAGTCTCATGTGAAATGTATGAGACGCCTAGAAATCATAGCCAGCTAGATAACGTTATATATTCGAATTAAACAAACCTATCGATTTAAATGAATCAATTAGCTATATCCGGCCCCCGACTTTGTTTTACGATGCAACTGCCTGGCTTGCATTTATGTCAGCAGTAACGTTAGACGAGTTAGCCACCTAGCTAGTTAACGCTACCTACCTATCTAACATAACTAGCTAGCTATATATCTTTACCTGACAGGGCGTGGCTAGCCAGGCTAGCCAACGTTAGTTAGTAATCTAGGTGTTGTAAAGGAATGCACATCCGTCTGCACACTCTTAACCAACCAACCAGCCATGCTCAGAAATGCACTGTTGGGCTTTATAGTATGAGGTGAAACTGATGATGCATAGGAGTGCTGATAACGTCCAGTGAAGCCATAGTTAGATCTGAGAAGGCATATCCAAGACAAGGCTAGCGAGGGTTCAAGGTTTCAGAATGTAAAAATGGAAATGAGGTGTGTAGAACTCCTATGACTCTCTGACAAGAGAAACGGCGAAATCAAGTTCTATAACTACATTACATTAAGGCCTAGGCTAGCTTGGCTAACGTTTTATGCTGAGTAGAGAATATTGGGCTGTAACTAGCCACGTTACTATAGCAGGGATGTAACTAGTTACGTTACTATATCAGGGCTCTCTAACCCCGTTCCCGGAGAGTCACTCAACCCTAATCTAACACACCTGATTCTAATAATTAGCTTGTTGATAAACTGAACCAGGTTAGTTACAACTGGGGTTGGAGTGAAAACTTACAGGAGGGTAGTTCTCCAGGAACAGGGTTGGAGATCCCCTGTACTAGAGTGCAGAACACTTCTCACGCTTCATTTTCTCTCCTCCCCTGTCATACAGATCCGCTTCATCCTGATTCAGAACCGAGCAGGGAAGACCCGACTGGCCAAGTGGTACATGCAGTTTGATGACGACGAGAAACAGAAGCTGATTGAGGAGGTACATGCTGTGGTGACTGTCCGTGATGCCAAGCACACCAACTTTGTGGAGGTAAGGCAGAAGGATTTGCATGATGCCACGTCTGTGCATTGGTGTGTGCCCTAATGTAGGCTATTGGTTTCTGGAAATTGATTTCGTTGTCACTATCTGGCCATTCTAGAATGGCTGGAAGCAACCAGGGACTATAACTCAAGGTCTGGAGCTGCATTTGGCCAACAGTTTACTTGGCTTTACAGTGACGTAGGCCTAAATTGTAGTATACATTGTGACACTGAAGAGACGGTGGATAAAAGGCTATACTTTCTACTGATATGCTGTAGCACTAATTGGTTAACCAAGTTTAATTTAATATTTCATTGTAAATGGGGAAAAGTACTGCTTGCAAGTCAATTTCAATTCTACTGTAATTCTTAGATAAAATCAAAACCACATTGAGATGCTTGTCTGTCTCCAGTTCAGGAACTTCAAGATCATCTATAGGCGCTATGCAGGTCTGTACTTCTGTATCTGTGTGGATGTGACAGACAACAACCTGGCATACCTGGAGGGCATTCACAACTTTGTGGAGGTATATGACACTAACACGTAGACTCATTTATTATGATGCCATACAATGTGGGAGCTGTTTTAGGTCAATGACTCTTCGGCTGGTTATGTGAAGGAATGTGGGCTAATCAAATTTCCACCTTAATAGCTGAATGATTAGGCATATTTTATTAGTAAACTATCGTAACGATGTGCTCCTACAGCTCTTTGGAATACGGAGTACCACAGCATGAGTCATAATACCCAGGAAACGGAGCGGTCAGACAGAAATGGTTCCAATTGTTTTTCCACCATTCATTTCTCATAGGAGGTTTTAGAAACACTTAAAAAATACGGGCTGTGTTTCGTGCAGGCTTACCCTGGCGTGACATTTTGATAACTGTAAATCTCTCGGACAATGACTTATCAATATATTCAACTATAAAGAAAAAAAATGAAATGCTAATGTGGCTATCATAAAGAACTACAAATGCCATGACGATCTGGACGAGACTGCTGAATCGAGGCAAATCTCTGGATTAACTATCTAAATTTAGACATTGATTAAATTGGCAACATTTCTTTAAATGGACAATTCTGTTAACTGTCTGGTACAAGTTTTAAATTGACAATACCAGTTAGCAAAGGTGTCAGCTAGGGATGACATGCAGGGATTTGTAGTTTTGCATGATGTCTACTTTGATGCCAATTAGCATTTTTGACTCTGAGTAAATAGAGCTGAATATATTGAAAAGTCACCTTGTCCAAGAGAAATTTACTTCATCTAAATGTCACTCTGGGGTAAGCCTACACGAAACAACCCTTATTTTAAGTGTTCCTAAAATCCCCTATGGGGGAAAAATGGTGGGGAAATTATTGGAACCATTTCCCTGTTTGACCGCCAGGTCTTATAGGTATTATGACACCTCCACTGTGGGGCTCTATTTTCTATGCATTCTTACCCGGTGTAATACGCCCCCTATAGAGTATGTTGCCTCGCTGCAAAAGACCAAAACAAAGTGGGGGGGAATCTCTGGTGTTCTTTGTTCATATTCCCTGGGTGGCATTCCTCCCGGGTCGAGGGGAAACAGCAGAACAGCTCGCACTGTTCTCCCCGTCCGAGGGACAGGCGGAATGTGGCTGTGAAGGAAAACAGCTGAGATTTCCGACACTGTTCAAGAGCACCGTGTCCTGGAATGCTGGACTTCCTCAGGCCCTTAAATGACCAAGGCTTCATCTGAAATGATTCCCTATATAGGCTAGTGCACTACTTCAGACCAGAGCCTTGTACTATGGATTACACTGTATCCTAGCTATGTATTATTATTATTAAATGTAATTAGACTAAATTGTTAATGTAACAAAACCTGACCTCTTCCTTTTCCCCCTTTTTTAGGTGTTGAATGAGTATTTCCACAACGTATGTGAGTTGGACCTGGTGTTCAACTTCTACAAGGTAAGAGTAAAAGTGTTGATTTAATTTTAAAACCAAACACTCTGTGCTAAGAGGAAAGACAGAAAAGAGCGGAAGAAACCCAGGGGAGGTGAAGATACAATTTCAATGTATTTTCTTTCCTTGCAATGGGGGGGTGCCATGGCAACAAGGATGGGACGCATAATTACAACAGTCAATTAGGCTCATCCACACTAGTTTGGCGGCGATTGGTTTTCCTCTACAGGAAATGCTAAGCAATTAAGACTCTCCTGACTGCCCTTTAAGCAGTTATCGTGTCAATTATGTAAGGTATTTCTGAATATTCGCCCACTCGCTGAAACTTAAAGAAGCGCGGCCCACGGTGGAAGTTGCTGCGCTCTGCGATTTTCTTCTGAGTCAAAGAAAACAGAAAGCGACATGATGGCAAACATCAGCTCATCTCAACATCAACCCCCTCTCTATTAGATGTAGTGCCACAGCAGCAAGGCCTGCGCACAGCTAGAAAGACCTATTTACATAATGGGGTGAAGATGACTCTGAAGGATCTGTACAGTTCTCCAACGCTTCTGTTTTTAAAGCTGTGTGGGGGGGGTGCATACATGCAAGTGTGTACAGGGAGTTTGCGTGGTGCAGTAGGCTGACCTCTGACCTGTGTCCTAACCCGCTTCTACCTGTTCTGTCCCAGGTGTACACGGTGGTGGACGAGATGTTCCTGGCAGGGGAGATCAGAGAGACGAGCCAGACCAAGGTCCTCAAGCAGCTGCTAATGCTCCAGTCCCTCGAGTAGCCAACAGAGCAGCCATCTTGAACAGTCCATCACCTACCCCCATCAATGTCACTCTGGAATGGACCCCTCTCATTTGCCAGCCTCCATGGAGCAGGCTCCACCCCTTACAGAAACCAGGGGCTTATTCACGAAGCTGCAAAGTCACAGAAGGTTCAGATAGAAATGCATGGTGTTGAACAGACATTTTCTGTCATGCAGAATTGGGAATCTAGTCAGCTCTACACATTACATTTCTATTTGCAACAATAAGAGTTTTTCAACCTCCTGATTATGCCCCATAAAGACTATTTTGGTGATGGGTGGCAGATATATGGCCCATTTCATTTCTTAACCACCAGTTCAAGTAAAATCTGGATGAGTACATTTACAGCACAGCATACAGCTGTACGCACCACTGAAAATAAATGTTCTCTCTATTCCCTGTCTCAAGCTGGAGGCTGCACTTACGGCAGACTAGGGTTGCCAGTTAATCACCTGTGTATCCCACCTATACTAGTGGAGAGAGGATAACAAGGATGCACTGTTCTGGCAACCCCAGAGCGGCACTAAAGTAGCTAACAAGAAAACCCTTGTAAACTGCCTGTGATATCCCTGTCTACTTTGCACCCTACTTCTGCCTGGGAGAATCAGTTTGAGCTGCAGAGTGACTAAACCACCACTACGAATGCCCATTGAATCCATTGACCTCGGGTGGTGGTTCACAGTTCAATGGAGTGCACTTACTAAGAGTGCTGTTGAGAGGTCTGGTAATGGCAACCTGTAAAGGGTCGCATCTACTGTGATATTAAATAGGAGATTCTCTGGTCTTAACTTAATATCATGTCAGGTTGTATATCAGACAATGCGTCTCCACTCCACATATGGTGCTTGTTAGTCACACCCAGATGTGTTCAAATTTAAATACACACTACTACTTTAAGTTAAAGGAAACTCAACAGAAAAAAATTACTGATAAGGAATCTAGTTAATGGAAATATAGTCATATATTTTACGTAAAGCAGTACTGTGAAGTTTGTTTTGTATGGTGTACCAATATAGTGTGAAACCATTGTCGTCCATTCCAGGCCTTTCCCCAGCTTCTCCTGCCTGCCTCGTCACTGGGTGTTTAATACACAGATCCGAATTGGGGGAAATTCCATTAATATTCGCTGGTCACCTCATTGATACTACAAAAAATGGGTTTCTAACATCAACCAGAGGTACTTATCTAGGTCTGATGCCACCTTGTACCGCTTCTCATTGTAACCATGTCCAGTCTTGCACCTCCCAACATATCACTATTATGGTCTGTTAAATGTTTTTTGGGGCTATAGTGAGAGATGTACTGCTCCTCTCTGTCATGTGAGATTGATGGAAGATGTGAGTTTAGGTGTTAGTCTCCTGTTGGTAAACTATCCAGTCATTTTATTCCAGTCAGTGTATATACAAAAAAAATCTAAGTACTAAATAAAGTGTTACAAATATCTTGTGCTTTTTATACTGTAGATAATGTATATATATTTTTTTGTGATGAACATAAGTACATTGGAAACACATTCATGCTTGTAGTGATATCACCATCTAGTGGTATTAATCCAGCATAGCCTTCACGTTCTGGAATCTGCCCTCAGGTCATTCTAGCAGCCTCAGTGATCAATATATCCACTTCAGATACATTAACTCACTCTGCCTGTTACTCCACTGACCCACAAACAGAAATTCAGACAATTAGACACTCAAAGCTTTCACCATGAAGTCTTCCCTGATACACTAACCGTGGTCTGGCTTCCATGGCGGACAGGCAACCGGGTTGAACCAATGAACGTGTGTGCACATATTTAAAAAGACATGATCATCAAATTCACCACATTTAAAAAGCCGAGTTTATTTAGAATAGACCTTTAAAATGAACAAGCAACCCTTCCCTGCCAAAAATAACCCAATAGACAAATATGTACAGCAGAGATTATTCAGATGTACAGTAGTTCTTATAATGATTCCATCACATTGGTTACTAAGCAACAACTGAGTTTCTGCTCCGAGTTGAGAAATGACAGGAGACTGAAGATGATAATAGGCTGATGGCCATGGGATTAAGTTCTTACGATGCAGCCAATGGAATACTCAGCATGCATTATTGAGACCAGGGTTCAATGGTATTAGGGTCAAGCAGCATGGAGTGCAACACTACTGTTGTGAGACATGGCGGTCAGTCTGGTCTGCACACAAGCACGGGCTCCGGAAGTCACAGTAATCTCCCAAGTGTTACATCGTCCCAACAACGGCAGCAGACAAATGGGTCAACATGAAATTGCAGAGGGAATCATTTTACTACAACCCTGGAGAGCGTTAATAGAACAGCTGGCTGGTCAGTCAACACTTGGAGAGAAAGGACAAAACCTCAGTTGTTCTTCAGTAAGGAATGACTAACTCCAATTGCTCTTTTTAATTACAGCATATTTTTCAATTAATACAAATCTTACAATTCTATGGATACAGTATATAAACAATCTCAATAAAAAGTGCACTTGCAAAAGAGAAACAAAAATAACAAAAGCAGACTTTTTAAAACACAAAATGGGACCATTCTTTCTCAGGATGATGTCACAGTGGCATTTTGATAGCCATCTTTTCTACGCTGGTTCAGTGTAACGACCTGTTAGTGGAGTGCAAACAGTAGCATTGCTTAAGAATTAGGTAAGGCTACATGGGGCCTGAAATTCTAAATGGTTTCATAACCCGATTCTATACGACAGACAGAAAATGATAGGTGGATGAGGCAAGACTTCATGTGTAAGACATGTAAAAACAACAAGCGCAGTTGAATCTTAGACAGCAGCCTGGCCCTGTAACCTGAATATTTCCCACTAGTGACACTGAAAGCAGTCTAGCTTCCGGTGACCGGTCTTTACACGTGAACAGAGCAGCAGAGAAATGAAGAGGGCCAAGATGGGGGTACAATTCTCAGAGATGACCTCTCCAGGGGCGCGATAGAGCCGGAGAACGAGACAAGAGCGTAGCCTTTTACATGGCAAAGGCAAGCAGTAGATATGCAGCTGATAATGGGGAATAACAAGTGGTCATTGGGGTCCTTTGGAAAACCATAAGACTGAACTGAAACCTTAGTCACCCTTGTGCTTTGGACACGACCCGCAGGCCTTTCTGATTGCCTCATGGAGTGAATTGATTTCCCTTTGAGAGGTGCTAGTAATGACAGTTTAGAAACATGTGGACTGGGGGGGGGTTGAGGGGATAGTATACATCCACAATGTCAAGAAACATTCCTCTAAGGCCAGTACTCCACTTGATAAATTGCATGAATTGAAAACAAACCTTGGACAAGTTGTCCATTAGATTAGAATCAATACCATTTATACCCAAGGTCGAGTTACATGTGGTAACATTTAGACCGGTGGAATCAGTTACAAGTGTACATCTGAAGTCAGGAGAACAATCAAGGGGAATGGTATGACAATAACTGAGGAAGCATTCACAACTGACCCAATATCTGCTCATGCTTGGGTGTTGTGGGTAAATGGCTCTTTTCGGGGTTGCAGAGCAGTCAAGTTCGGGTTGGGGAGACTTAGGTTCGCAAGCAGGCTTGTTAAGAAGTACAGTGCAAACAAAGGTTCAAAATCAGCTCATAAAAACATAAGAACGGGGAGTGCTCCCGCTGTGATGGGTAAAACATAAGAACTTCAATCATCAAGCAACCTGATAGTGCAGTCTAACAGGCTGTGTATGAATGAGGAAGTTTGTTTTGCATTTCATCCTTCATGGACTTTGTTACAGGTGGTGTGGTGTGGTGTGGTGTGGTGTGTGTGTGTGTGTGTGTGTGTGTGTGTGTGTGTGTGTGTGTGTGTGTGTGTGTGTTGATAAAAACCACACAGTGAGGGTAAAAAACAGGAAATCTCCTACACATAACCCCTGACCCTGACATCATCACAGATATGGACTCTTCTTCTTATGATCCCAGCACAGTTCACACCACAGGGTTTCCCAGCCTAGGACCCAGGAGCCTGGGTAACCTCTCTTGGCAGGAAGTATAGTCTCTTACCAATGGTCATGAGTTGCAGGTCATCTCTATGGCGACTGGTCAAGGTATGCTGTACGTGTGTAAGTGGTTTCAGAAGGGATAAGGGGAAGAGTCCTGCACATCCCAAAACACCTAGAGCTGAGAGGGAGAGAAATGTTAATACATTCTGATCAATTATTCTCGAAA
Organism: Salmo salar; assembly: GCF_965601325.2. NCBI lineage: Eukaryota > Metazoa > Chordata > Actinopteri > Salmoniformes > Salmonidae > Salmo > Salmo salar. The sequence goes on along the minus strand of NC_138310.1, from coordinate 48,436,994 downwards.
GACACATTTCATCGAAGCATGGCAGTCTACTGACCTTTAGGGCACGTTCTGTGCGTGTAGGAGTGGGGCTGAAGAGTGAGGGTGGGGTCCGGCCCCTAGCAGTTACACTGCTGCTTGGTCTGTGCGGTGGAACCTCTGGGCTGTCTCAGCTGCCTCAGAGAAGAATCTCCATACTGGATACCTGAACCCATCCGTTCTGGGTCCAACTCACCTGACAGAGGCAAGGCACATTAGATTTTTTTTTAAACCTTTATTTAACCTGGCAAGTCAGTTAAGAACAAATTCTTATTTACAACGACGCCCTATAGGACTCCCAATCACGGCCGGATGTGATACAGCCTGGATGTGAACACACATACAGTGACTTCGGAAAGTATTCAGACCCATTGACTTTTTCCACATTTTGTTTATGTTACCACCTTATTCTAAAATGGATTATATAAGCGAAAACAGGTTGACATTTTTGCACGTAAATTAAAAAAATACTTTATTTACATAATAATTCAGACCCTCGAAATTGAGCTAAGGTGCATCCTGTTTCCATTGATCATCCTTGAGATGTTTCTACAACTTGATTGGAGTCCACATGTGGTAAATTCAATTGATTGGACATGATTTGGAAAGGCACACACCTGTCTAAACCAAGCCATGAGGTCGAAGGAGTTGTCCGTAGATCTCCAAGACAGGATTGTGTCGAAACACAGATCTGGGGAAGGCTACCAAAACATTGAAGTTCCCCAAGAACATAGTGGCCTCCATCATTCTTAAATGAAAGATGTTTGGAACCACCAAGACTAGAGCTGGCCGCCCGGCGAAAGTGAGCAATCGGGGGGAGAAGGACCTTGGTCAGGGAGGTGACCAAGAACCCGATGGTCACTCTGACATGGCTCCAGAGTTCCTCTGTGGAGACGGGAGAACCTTCCAGAAGGACAACCATCTCTGCAGGACTCCACCTATCAGGCCTTTATGGAGTGGCCAGACGGAAGCCACTCTTCAGTAAAAGGCACATAACAGCCCGCTTGGAGTTTGCCAAAAGGCACGTAAAAGACTCTCTGGTCTGATGAAACCAAGATTGAACTCTTGGCCTGAATTTCCCAGCGGAGGAAACCTGGCACCATCCCCCTACGGTGAAGCATGGTGCATCATGCTGTGGGGATGTTTTTCAGCGTCAGGGACTGGGAGACTAGTCAGGATCGAGGGAAAGATGAACGGAGAAAAGTACTGAGATCCTTGATGAAAACCTGCTCCAGACCTCAGACTGGGGCGAAGGTTCACCTTCCAACAGGACAATGTCCCTAAGCACACAGCCAAGACAACACAGAAGTGGCTTCGGGACAAGTCGTTAATGAGTGGCCCAGCCAGAGCATCTCTGGAGAGACCTAAACATGGCTGTGCAGTGACACTCCCCATCCAACCTGACAGAGCTTGAGAGGATCTGCAGAGAAGAATGGGAGAAACTCCCCAAATACAGGTGCGCCAAGCTTATAGCGCCATACCAAAGAAGACTCAAGGCTGTAATCGCTGCCAAAGGTGTTTCGGCAAAGTAGAGTAAAGGGTCTCACTTTTGTGAATGTGATATTTCAGTTAAAAATGGTTTTATTAAATTTGCAAAAAAATTTAATAAATGTTTTTGCTTTGTCATTATGGGGTATTGTGAGGGAAAAAAAGTTAATCCATTTTAGAGGGCTGTAATGTAACAAAATGTGGAAAAAGTCAAGGTCTGAATACATTCTGAATACACTATGTATAGGGGTAAGTAAGGTGACTAGGCAACAGGATATAAGATCAACAGAGTAGCAGCAGTTTGTTTGTGAGTGGGTGTGAGTGTGTAGAGTCAGTATAAATGTATGTGCATATTATGTGTTTGAGTGTGTACGGCCCTGCGAGTGTGCATAGAGAAAAATATAAAAAAGGCCAATAAAGATACAAGATTAACTCAGATGGTCTTAGCTTAGCTATTTATCAGTCTTATTGCTTGGGGATAGAAGCTGTTCAATAACCTGTTGGTGCCAGGCTTGATGCACCGGTACCGCTTGCTGTGCGGAAGCAGAGAGAATAGTGTATGGCTTGGGTGGTTGGGAGTCTAACGATTTTCAGGGCCTTCTTTCCACACCGCCTGATATAGAGGTCCTGGATGGCAGGGAGCTCGGCCCCAGTGATGTACTGGGTTGTCCACACCATCCTCTTTAGCGCCATGCGATCGAGGGCGGTGCTATTGCCATACCAGGCAGTGATGCAGCCAGTCAAGATGCTCTCAATGGTGCAGCTGTAGAACTTTTTGAGCATTGGAGGGCCCATGCTAAACCTTTTCAACCTCCTGAGGGGGGGGGGGGGGGAGGAAGAGGCGCTGCTGTGCCTTCTTCACGACTGTGTTTGGACCATTTTAAGTCTTTAGTGATTTGGACAGAGGAACTTGAAGCTCTCAACCTGCTCCACTGCAGCCCCGTCGATGTGGATGGGGGCGGTCTCGCCTCCTCGTTTCCTGTAGTCCACGATCAGGTGGTATTACTGACATTGAGGGAGAATTTGTTGCTCTAGCACCACACTGCCAGGTCACTGACATCCTCCCTGTAGGCTGACTCATTGTCGCCCGTAATCAGGCCTATCCCCGTAGTGTCTTCAGCAAACTTGATGGTGGTGTTGGAGTCATGTGTGGCCACGCAGTCGTGGGTGAACAGGCAGTACAGGAGGGGACTAAGCACACACCCCTGTGGGGCCCGTGTTGAGGGTCAGCGTGGCAGAGGTGATGTTGCCTACCATCACCACCTGGGGTCGGCCCATCAGAAAGTCCAGGATTCAGTTGTAAAGGGAGGTGTTCAGACCCGAGTCCTAAGTTCTGTGACGAGCTTGGAGGTGACAATAGTGTTGAAAGCTGATCTGTAGCCAATGAACATCATTCTCGCATTAGGTATTCCTCTTATCTAGGTGGGCGAGGGCAGTGTGGAGAGCAATTGAGGATGTATCATCTATGGATCTGTTGGGGCGGTATGCAAATTGGAGAGGGTCTAGGCCAGGGTGTCTGGGATGGTGGAGTTGATGTATGCCATAACCAGCCCCTCAAAGAACTTCATGATTACTGAAGTGAGTGCTACTAGGTGGGAGTCATTGTGGCATGAAGCCTTAGAGTTCTTAACAACAGGGATGATGGTGGTCAACTTAAAACATTACAGACTGGGACTCATCTTCATGCTGAAATACCTCAAATTTCAGCACGATAATGCTGAGGCCCCATGTTGCATGTATCTGTACACAATTCCTGGAAGCTGAAAATGTCCCAGTTCTTCCATGGCCTGCATACTCAACAGATATGTCACCCATTGAGCATGTTTGGGATGCTCTGGATCGACAGCGTGTTCCAGTTCCTGCCAATATCCAGCAACTTCGCACATACATTGAAGAGGATTGGGACATTCCACAGGCCAGAATCAACAGCCTGATCAACTCTATGAGAAGGAGGCAAATGGTGGTCACACCAGATACTGACTGCTTTTCTGATCCACACCCCTACTTTTTATTTTATTTTTTAAGGTATCTGTGACCAACAGATGCATATCTGTATTCCCAGTCAAGTGACATCCATAGATTAAGGCCTAATGAATTTATTTCAATTGACTGATGTTCCTTATATGAACTGTAGCTCAGTAGCAAAAATGAAATTGTTGCGTTTATATTTTTCTTCAGCGTACATTAAAACAAGAAAGACAAAGGCACACAGAGCACACACATATAGCTAGGTGTAAACAACATGTGACATCCCAAAACCACACACATTGAACTTGTTTGATAGTAAGATTGAAAAGCAAACGGATACACCTTCTTAGCACACACAAACCTCATAAGTAAACTGTTTGTTTACCTGACTCTATCTTGTTGAGGATGTTCCGGGCAGTTTTGAGGAAGGCCTCCTCCACATTCTCCCCTGTCAGAGCGCTGGTCTCCAGGAACATCAGCTCTGTAACAGTCAACACAGTCAGTCAACTTGATACTCTAATCCCTATGAAACTAATACAGGTTTAAAAACTAGCGGAAATTACAACTATCTGAGATTAGAGAGTTGACTAAAAAGGGGGGAAAGGAAAAAAGGGGAGCGATGGAGTGCGGAAAGGGTGAGAGACCGTTGTGAAATGAGAGCCAGGGAAACGGCCTGAGGAGAGGAGGGCGAGAGATGGACAAACAAGACAGTTACCGTTCTCCTGCGCGAAGCGGGACGCCTCGAGGAAGGTGACCTCTCGGTCCGCGTCCAGGTCCTTCTTATTCCCGCACAGGATGATGACGATGTTGGGGCTGGCCAGCGTCCGTGCGTCTGTCAGCCAGTTGGTCAGGGCGTTGTACGTCTCCCGGCTAGAGGAAAGACACAGGAGGGGAGAACTGATTCAAATCACGTCTCCTTAGGAAAGGCATGTTCAATAGGGAATGGGACGTTACTTTTGAAAAAGCAGAGTTGTGAACTGTGTGCTCATGACAGCATCAGATGTCAAATACAAGAAGTAGATGAGGGGGGGGAGATGATAGGTTGAGAATATTAGCAGTTTTTCAACTTACACTTTTCAATCTCTCTCGGTGGGCTAATGTTCTTTTTGCTCCAAATGAGAAGGGAAATATGAAACGTCATCCCTCCCTTTCCACTCCTCAAGGACAGATGGAGTCCGATACCACGTCACACATTAAATCATTTTGTTGTTGTTGTTGCGAAGTCCCCGATCCCCATGGTGACAGCATGCTGGTGTCCATGGCAACGTGAGAACAATGGGCAGAAGGGTGTAGACTAATGTCCCACAGCTGCAGCAAGGCGGCTTAACCATGACGTCAGCATGGTTAAGTCTTCTGCCTCGGTGTAGCCCTCTCACACCACACGCTTCCATCTCTCCCTCTCCCCATATTCTCTCCCTCCCTGCTCTCTTCTCTCTCGCTCGGTTGACACTCTGGCTAATACAGTTTTGCTTTCCGGGCTGCCTGCCGCCTGTCTGGAGATGCCACTTTATTACAGGCCCTGTCATTCTGCATCACGCACTTTATTAAAGCTCACCTGACAGTACACCATTCACTCTATCTTGATTATGAGACAGGCAGTGCCATTGCAACTCTGGGCTTATTAAATAAAAACTCTTGGCTTGGTGCTGCCATACAAATGTCTCCATCTCTGACTCGGAATGTCTTGTGCTCCTGACAGACTCTCCATAGGCCTGTTGAAATTCAACATCTCTAGTCGGTCTCTCCGTGCTCTATGCTAACTCCCATGCCTGTGTGTGTGTGTGCACAAGTGACCTGTAAAACCAGTGTGCTTTCGTCATGGGACGATCATTGGTTCACCTACCTTGTGATGTCATAGACGAGCAGCGCCCCTGCCGCTCCACGGTAGTAGCTACGAGTCACAGACCTGGGGGAGGGCAGACAGAAGGCACTGTTAACCAATCACAGAACCAGAATACAATCTGTCAACCAATGAGAGCACGGGTCAGCGGTAACGGCATTCAGGGTAACCAATGGGAGATCTTTACCTGAAGCGCTCCTGTCCGGCTGTGTCCCAGATCTGTAGTTTAACCGTCTTACCCCCGACGTTGACCACCCTGGACCCAAACTCGACCCCGATGGTGTGGTTGGAGTCCTGCTTGACTGCACAAGCAGAGACAAAAAAAAAAAGAGAAAAATTCGGGAAAGAAGCCACAATCATCACCGCACTGTTTGTTTATGTCTCATCTTTTATTAAAATGTCTGTTTTTACAGATGGCTGGTTTGTGAAAGACAACCTTGACTAAAGAGTAGGTGTGACTGCCTAGTTATTAGGCCTAAGTTGCCAAGACTTCACAGAAACATTTCCTGGTTAATTCCCAGAGCTGATCTATATTGTGCTGGTGCGTTGTGCTTGTTTAAAAGACCAGAACAGTTAGCTTCAGAAGCCTCTTCAGAAGTCTCATCAGCATACCAGAGGGTTAAGGAGGGCTCTCCCAGGTCCAGAGATTAACACAGTCAAAGCCCTTCTCTCATGCTACTGACAGGACTGGGAGATAAAGACCTCTATCTCATTTACACATCAGTGTGCGTGGACATCCTCTACATGAGCGCATGTGTGTGTGTCAGTGTGCGGAGATGCATGTAACGTTTCTATATTATTGTACATAAACGATGCATGTGGGTGTTGTTTATTTGCAGGACAAGGGGCGACCAGCATCGGCACTACTTACACTTGGTCTCAATGAATTGGTGCAGGAGGCAAGATTTCCCTGCCCCAGCACTACCAATGACCAGGAACTTAAACAGGAAGTCTGAAATGAGAGAGAGCGGGGACAGAAATCAATACAACGCCAGCGGCTCAAACTGTTGAACTTGAGACCAATCCTTAAGTCGTCCTGTGATCGTGAGCTGCTCACTGTCACCGAGTTGCCAACGGTCCCAAATTAGCTGGCTAATCGCTACCTGTGTGTGAGTGTGATGGCATGTTAACATTGATGCTAATTTGCAATGCAACTTGTTAAAAGGATGGAGGTAAAAGAGACTTCTAAAATGAACAATGAGAGGTTGTGTTGTCAACCACTGAGAGATGTAATCCCATAGGTCATCACTCCTCGCTATGAGAGAGATTGAGTTGTATCATCCGGTCGGTCTCCTCAGGCTTTGGAATTAATCTTGATTTCCCCCAATAAAAAGCCGAGCTTATCTGTATAGTGTGGCTTGTCTCGGAGTGGACGCTGAGTGACAGTGATAGCATCCAGGAGCCCTGCCCAAACAGTCTCCCAGCCTCTAACCTCATACCACCCTCACCAATCTGATCAAAGGGCTCGATGACTCAATGTTGCAGCGCAACCCCTGACTAGACAGACAGGCTCCTAGCTAGGTGAGCTCCATACAACTAGCCTGAGTGTTCCACTGACATTCAGATGTAGTGTTGCCCCTATATTCAAATTATGGCAACCACAACATTTTTTTTTTTAAATAATACTTTTAAAAACACTCTCCCTGTGACTGTCTATACAGTTGAAGTCGGAACTTTACATACACCTTAGCCAAATACATTTAAACTCAGTTTTTTATAATTCCTGACATTTAATCCTAGTAAAAATTCCCTGTTTTAGGTCAGTTAGGATCCCCACTTTATTTTAAGATTGTGAAATGTCAGAACAATAGTAGAGAATTAATTATTTCAGATTTTATTTATTTGGGTCAAACGTTTCTGGTAGCCTTCCACAAGCTTCCCACAATAAGTTGGGTGAATTTTGGCCCATTCCTCCTGACAGAGCTGGTGTAACTGAGTCAAGTTTGTAGGCCTCCATGCTCGCACACGCTTTTTCAGTTCTGCCCACAAATTTTCTATAGGATTGAGGTCAGGGCATTGTGATGGCCACTCCAATCCCTTAACTTTGTTGTCCTTAAGCCATTTTGCCACAACTTTGGAAGTATGCTTGGGGTTATTGTCCATTTGGAAGACCCATTCGCGACCAAGCTTTAACTTCCTGACTGATGTCTTGAGATGTTGCTTCAATATATCCACATCATTTTCCTCCTCATGATGCCATCTATTTTGTGAAGTGCACCAGTCCCTCCTGCGGCAAAGCAAAAATGATGCATGATGCTGCCACCACCATGCTTCACGATTGGGATGGTGTTCTTCGGCTTGCAAGCCTCCCCCTTTTTCCTCCAAACATAACGATGGTCATTATGACCAAACAGTTCTTTTTTTTGTTTCATCAGACCAGAAGACATTTCTCCAAAAAGTATGATCCTTGTCCCCATGTGCAGTTGCAAACCGTAGACTGGCTTATTTAACCTCTTGACGGTCGCCTAGGATAGGGGGCGCTACAGCGATTTTTGAAAAAGATTTGTGCCCATTTTAAACGGCCTCCTACTCAAACTCAGAAGCTGGATATGCATATAATTAATACTTGTGGATAGAAAACACCCTAAAGTTTCTAAAACTGTTTGAATGGTGTCTGTGAGTATAACAGAACTCATATGGCAGTCAAAACCCCGAGACCGATCGTAACAGGATGTGGAATTCTGAATTGTGGACTCAACTTTATCACTTTGCCTATAAATCACACCGTGAGCAATGGTTCATTGAGCACTTCCTATTGCTTCCACTAGATGTCCCCAGTCTTTACAAAGTGGTTTGAGTCTCCTACTGTGAAAACTGACAGAATGAGAGGCTGTGGAAAGTGGTCACATGAGGAGGGCCATCACCATTATGACGCCGGCGCCCCTGGCTACCCTCCCCTTTCGAAACGTTTAGAAAGACAATGCAATCATCCCCCTTGAATCTTATTGGAGCTCTTGTTGAAAAAGGCCCTAAAGATTTATGTTATACAACGTTTGACATGTTTGAACTAACCTAAAAAAAAAAAAAGCATTTTATTGAAAGAGGAATCCCGCGGCCGACGGAGCAGCCTTCAGAACGCGCTAACAAGAACAAGCTATTGGGACATAAAGGATTAACTTTTTCGAACGAAAATACATTTGTTGTGGACCTGGGATTCCTGGAAGTGCTTTCTGATGAAGATAATCAAAGGTAAGGGATTATTGACAATAGTATACAAGAGTAGATTTGATATGCGATTGTTCCAAGATGGCGCTGACCTGTAACGGTAGCCTATTTTTCTGAGTATCGCATCCCCTTTTATCGCAAAGTGTGATTACCCAGTAAAGTTATTTTTAAATCTGGCATTGCAGGTGCTTTCAAGAGATGCTAATCTATAAATCTTAGAATGACAATATTACATTTTAAAATGTTTTTGAATAGTAATTTAGTAAATTGTAGAGCTGTTTCACCGGACGCATTTGAGGGAAAATAGTCAACGTTACGCGCCGTTGTAAAATGCTGTTTTTAATATATAAATATGAACTTTATAGAACAAAAGAATGCATGTATTGTGTAACATGATGTCCTAGGAGTGTCATCTGATGAAGATTGTCAAAGGTTAGTGCTGCATTTAGCTGTTTTTTGGTAATTTGTGATGCATGTGGTTGGTCGGAAAATGGCTATGTGGCTACTTTTACGATATACTCCTCTAACATAATCTAATGTTTTGCTTTTGCTGTAAAGCCTTTTTGAAAATCGGACAACGTGGTTCGATTCAGGAGATGTGTATCTATAAAACGATATAACATAGTCCAATATTTGAAAAAAATATATATTACATTTTGTTATGCTAATGGAGATAGGATTTTTCACTGGATGTCCGTCCCATATGAGCCCTACCAGGGGTTAATGGCGGTTTTGAAGCAGTGGCTTCTTCCTTGCTGAGCGGCCTTTCAGGTTATGTCTATATAGGACTCATTTTACTGTGAATATAGATACTTTTGTATCGGTTTCCTCCAGCATCTTCACAAGGTCCTTTGCTTTTATTCTGGGATTGATTTGCACTTTTTGCACCAAAGTACATTAATCTGTAGGAGACAGAATGCGTCTTCTTCCTGAGCGGTATGATGGCTGCGTGGTCCCATGGTGTTTATACTTGCGTACTATTGTTTGTACAGATGAACGTGGTACCTCCCAAGGATGAACCAGACTTGTGGAGGTCATCAATTTTTTTTTCTGAAGTCTTGGCTGATTTCTTTGGATTTTCCTATGATGTCAAGCAAAGAGGCACTGAGTTTGAAGGTAGGTCTTGAAATACATTCACAGCTACACCTCCAATTGACTCAAATTATGTCAATTAGCCTATCAGAAGCTTCTAAAGCCATGACATCATTTTCTGGAATTTTCCAAGCTGTTTAAAGGCACAGTCAACATAGTGCATGTAAACTTTGACCCACTGGAATTGGGATACAGTGAATTATAGGTGAAATAATCTGTCTGTAAACAATTGTTGGAACAATTACTTGTGTCATGCACAAGGTAGATGTCCTGACTGACTTGCCAAAACTATAGTTTGTTAACAAGATATTTGTTGAGTGGTTTAAAAACCGAGTTTTAATGACTCCAACCTAAGTGTATGTAAACTTCCGACTTCAACCGTATATTTGTTTTATAAGATCATCTTTGAGAACTAACAACCACTGAAATAAAAACGAGACAACCTAAAATCTAAAATTCCTAAAAATGTCATGGCATGGGGGCGCCCATTGATTTTGTTATCATGTTTGAGTCACTCAGATAGCATTAGAACACAGCATAAACCATGGCAGAAATGTGTAGAACTGTAGAAAATGTGCTTTAAAAACAGCAAGTCAGGCAGTCTATTCACAAACAGTCTATGTATAGCCGACCGGCCGAGTACATCTGCACAACACAGATGGGTTACACTGGGCAGCTGCACAGATCTAGTGGTGTGTTGGACCGGGTCTGGTACTTGACCCATCCTACGCACATGACCGTCTGGCTGAGGCCCTGACGTGTGGGACAGAGAGCGGTCCAAAGACGGCCTTTGTGCCGTGACCACAGATAGGCCAGGGGCCATTTGCATGCGTAGGCCAGGGTTCCACCAAGCCATACAGGGAACAATGGGGAATTGAAGAGGGAGAGGCTGGCTGTGTGTGGAAAGGGGCAGCAGTAGTGTAGAGTGAAGGATGCACAAGTCTCTCTCTCACACACACACACACACACACACACACACACACACACACACGTGAGTCAAGCTGCAGGAGAAACACACAGGCCCCTCACTGAGTTTCAAGGCTAGTGGTTGCATTTACTAGGAGACTACAGTACCAGTCAAACGTTTAGACACACCTACCTATTCCAGGGTTTTTATTTTAATGTTGTAGAATAATAGTGAAGACATCAAAACTATGGAATAACACATATGGAATCATGTAGTAACCAACAACAAAAAAAGAAGTGTTAAACAAATCAAAATATATTTTATATTTGAGATTCTTCAAAGTAGCCACCCTTTGCCTTGATAACAGCTGTGCACACTCTTGGCATTCTCTCAACCAGCTTCATGAGGTAGTTACCTAGAATGCATTTCAATTAAAAGGTGTGCCTTGTTAAAAAGTACATTTGGTGAATTTCTTTCCTTCTTAATGTGTTTGAGCTAATCAGTTGTGTTGTGACAAGGTAGGGTTGGCATACAGAAGTTAGCCCTATTTGGTAAAAGACCAAGTCCATATTATGGCAAGAACAGCTCAAATAAGCAAAGAGAAAAGACAGTACATCATTACTTTAAGACGTGAAGGTCAGTCAATGCAGAACATTAAGAACTTTGTAATGTTTCTTGAAGTGCAGTCGCAAAAACCATCAAGCGCTATGATGAGGACCGCCACAGGAAAGGAAGACCCAGAGTTACCTCTGCTGCAGAGGATATGTTCATTAGAATATCTGCACCTCAGATTGCTGCAAAGAAACCACTACTAAAGGACACCAAAAAGAAGAAGAGACTTGCTTGAGCCAAGAAACACGAGCAATGGACATTAGACCCGTGGAAGTCGGTCCTTTGGTCTGATGAGTCCAAATTTGAGATTTTTGGTTCCAACCGCTGTGTCTTTGTGAGACACAGAGTCGGTGAACGGATGATCTCCGTATGTGTGGTTTCCACCGGGAAGGAGGTGTGATGGTGGTTTGCTGGTGACACCGTCTGTGATTTTGTAAGAATTTAAGGCATGGCTACCACAGCATTTTGCAGCATTACGCCATCCCATGTGATTTGTGCTCAGTGGGACTAGCATTTGTTTTTCAACAGGACAATGACCCAACACACCTCCAGGCTGTGTAAGGGCTATTTGATCATGGAGAGTGATGGAGTGCTGCATCAGATGACCTGGCCTCCACAAATCACCCAACCTCAACCCAATTGAGATGGTTTGGGATGAGTTGGACCGCAGAGTGAAGGAAAAGCTGCCAACAAGTGCTCAGCATATGTAGGAACTCCTTCAAGACTGTTGGAAAAGCATTCCAGGTGAAGCTGGTTGAGAGAATGCCAAGAGTGTGCAAAGCTGTCATCAAGGCAAAGGGTGGCTATTTGAAGAATCTCAAATATATTTTGATTTAACACTTTTTTGGTTACTACATGATTCCATATGTGTTATTTCATAGTTTTGATGTCTTCACTATTATTCTACAATGGAAAAAAAAAAAAAAAAAAAAAAAATAGTACAAATTAAGAAAAACCCTTGAATGAGTAGGTGTGTCCAAACTTTTGACTGGTACTGTATTTCAATTACATTTCCAACTCTGTCAATGCCCGACTCTTCACCTCAACTTTCTGACTGACTTGCAGATTGCATGCTGTTGACCGCTCTGCTGCTAGGAGGCTAATCAGCTAGGCTACAAAGCAGGCCAGTCAAATAGTCAATATTGTAACTCGAGTAAATGACTCGACTCCCACTGATGAAAGGAAAGAGCTGGGGCTGAGATAGCTCCTTTGTTCTTCTGTGACATTTAAACACATTAAGTTCTCCTGCAGCCAGCCATTCTCCAACCCATAAATCAACCACGGCCTATTTCTGCTAGCGTGTGTGGTTTACTCAAGCAACATAACCGTGAGGACACATTCATGGCAAGGTAGGTACCCACTAGAGGCCTTATCACACCTTTTTTTCTGTCTCTCAACAGAAACACTTATCAAAGACAACCTGTGTGTGAATGTGACCGATGGAAAAGCCTGTCTAGGCCTTACCCCGGAAGGGAATATTTGAGTCATATTGTATTTACACCATAATAAACACCACAAGTATTTTGCTGGGTATAAGCTATAGTAAACAGCAGGCGGGATTTGGTAGGAATAACAGCCTGACCAGTGACCACACACACACATCCACCTGTTCTTTACCTGCGCTGAATCAGACCCCTGTGTTACCTCTAGAGCCAAGCCATATAATATCTTACTGTGCTGGGCTTGTAGTGTACACACCAAATCAGCCAGTCCCCTAACCGAGAGACTGTGATGCGTTTTGTGTTTAGGTAAAGAATAAAGTACAGGAGGCCCAATCCTTCACTGAGAGCCAACATTAATTAGTGGACGCAGCTTCTGCTACAGTCTGCTTTGTGTAGTCACGTGTCTCCCCTGTGACACTGTTGTTCTGCCCTCCTTTCCTTTATCCCTTCTAGTACTTAGAAGGGGGAAAAAAAGGCCATGAGTAAAATCAATGAAGACTATTACAGCTGTGCTCTATATACCATTAGTGTAGAGCACTTCACCTCTAATGTTGACCTGCTGGTGTAGCATTTCAGAGAGAGAGCAAAAGAGAGACTATATAATTATCGAGTGAGGGAGACAGATGGAGAGACACTCCTGCTGCAACAGGAGAGGGTTGAGTATCCAAGGTGCGCTGTTACACAAACAAAAACCAATCCATTCGCCACAGCATAAGAAAATGAATAGGCCTGGCTATAGTAAAACACTTGGCTACCATTAGACAGCATGTCCAAAGCATGTTTACAAGGTTCAAATGTATATTTCAGCATAAAGATTCCAAGACAGAGGTGAAAGGAAGATAAAACTGAATTTTTTCAAATGGTGAGAATAACAAGCGCGGTTTAAGGCACTGCATCGCAGTGTCAGAGGCATCACTACAGATCCGGGTTCGATCCCGGGCTGCGTTGCGACCGGAGACCCACGAAGAGACGCACAATTGGCCCAGCGCCGTCCGGGTTAGGGGAGGATTTGGCCGGCTGAGATGTCCCATTGCACTCTAGCGATTCTTGTGGCGGCCGGGTGCATGCACGCTGATTTTGGTCGCCAGCTGTACGGTGTTTCCTCCTACAAATTGGTGCGGCTGGCATCCGGGTTAAGCGAGCAGGGTGTTATGAAGCAGTGCGGCTTAGCAGGGGTCGTGTTTCGGAGGACGCATGGCTCTCAACCTTCGCCTCTCCGGAGTCCGTACGGGAGTTGCAGCGATGGGTCACGACTAACTACCAATTGGATATCACAAACAAAACAAAGGGGTGTAGAAAGTTCCAAAAATTATAAAATATAATTAAAAAAAATTAAAGTAGAAAAACAAGATTGTTTGTTAGTAACACCAACATAAATGTCTTTGATTGGCCCCCATGGAATTGGACATGTAATGGACCAACAAACACCTAGCTTGTTTTGATTTTAAAATATGTAGGTTACATTGTCGTTTAAAACGTGACATGAGAAGAGTTAACATTCAGGATATTAGATTAATGTGGAATAGAATTAATAGAATCCCCATTCTAGCTGACAAGTCAAGCAAGCGTACATGCATGCACAAAAAACAAGATGTTTGTTTTGGGATTTCTACAGTTCTTAAAAACAGTCAGGCTTTTAAACCTCTTAAAAATGAGTATGTTTACATGCACATTAATCATTTGATATTAAACTGATTATGGCAGTAGGCAGATGATGCAATAGTCATGTAAACACCTTACTCTACTTATCTTAAAATCGGTGTACGGTCCAAATCGAAGTAAACATACAACGACTAAAACACCTGGTTTTCTAAGCAATCTTTCAAATTATTAGGACACATTAACACCTTAAATCAGCGTTCCAGCGGTGTATTTGATCTGAGCAAGTGCAAGCACCAGCCAAACGAGCCTTCCTCTTTAGCGCGAGTGAAGTGTGTTCAGAACAATTTAGCAGTAATTTAAAAGTAGCCTTAGAAGTAGTTTCCACATACAAACTGTACATGTTCGAACCGAGAATCAAATATGCTTCCCTCCCAAAAAATAGCCGATTTCAGATGTATCCATGTAAAACAGGATTATTATGGAAATCGTTCTTCTTGCAAAGCATGTAATAGTTTTAATCGAACTAGCTATTATATTAATCTGACTATCCACAATAATCGCATTATTGTGTGCATGTAACTCAAAGACATCTTTGTTAAAGTTCAGAGGAAGTCACATGCAAACAGTATTACAGTCTTGTTTGAAATGTTTATATGATTTCCAGATATGATCTCATATAGCAAGGTAGTTATGAAGGTGACGAGGATGCTGTTATCTGCACCTCGGGGCTGTGGTGTCATTGCAAATGCATCAGATCAAGGCTCTCCAACCCTGTTCCTGGAGAGCTACCCTCCAGTAGCTTTTCGCTTCAAAACGAACCGGATTAAGTTCAACCAGCTAATTATTAGAACCAAGTGCGCTAGATTAGAGTTGGAGTGAAACAGGGTTGGAGAGCCAAGTAGTTCGCAAAAATGCATCACTTGAGAAGTTAGCTAACCCCACCACTTCCAACTTTGAAATCCCAAGGACACATCACTAACTAGCTAAATCAAAAGGTCTGTTAAATTAAGCCAAAGGACTGCAAATACAGCTTCTAGCTATGACTACATTTACTGCCGTAAACTAGCCACCCAAATTAGCTATACCAATTTTTTGTTGGTAATATTTCAATATAAATGTTACTTAGACTAACTTTGGGACACAACTCCCTCTGGGAGTGAAACCAATACAAAATACTCGATGTTGTGTACCAAAACTACTTCTTGACAATTTTAGGAAGCACACCACGCTACTCTCTACCCACTCCTTCTGGCTACGAGACAGTGGTGACACGACACAGTGTTGATTTCAAGATACATAGTGGAAATTACGGTTCTGAATGCATTTGCAAACACAAACAAGCGTCCTGATCCCAGCAGGTACAAGTAGAAGTTACACACGTAGCTAGCTCCAAGACGGAAGAGAAAGCGAGACACTTCACTCAGTCTTTTTCTGGTTTAATGAACTAAGTAGACCAGCTCCAGCTGCTATTCTATGTGATACCCACCCCGTTAAGTAGACCGGAACTGATCATTTTTCTTCAACGGTAAGCGGCCTGAGTCAACTATCTTCATTTCTCCACCATCTTCGGCTAGCTAACAGGCTAACTAAACGTACCGTATGTTTCAGACATGTCGGCCCCCGCTTTAAAAACGATGGACTCTGATGGCTTTTCTTCGTTGATTTCTTCGTACCGTATGTAAATGATGTTGCGTTGTTTTCTAATGTAGCAATTACTCCTCTTTTTAGATTTCTGACTTCGCCACACCGTTTCCTTTCCTCCCTCCAACAACACAACTTATTCTTCGATGAGGTTTAAAAGCGGTTGGCATCCCAAAAAATGTTGCATTACCGCCACCTACTAGACTGGAGTATAACATTGCTTGAAACAATATATAAAATATGAACTGCCATCTAACACTACACTCACTATTTTTTTTAAATATACAAAATAAATAAATCAACACCATACTCCAATATTTAGTCCTACTTCAGGCCAACAGCCTGAAAGGATGGGACACCACCACTTAACACACCATGTAACTCTTCTGACGTCAAGTTTCACACACCCAAATACATCTCTGCAGCTGCCACCATAACCTCAATTTTATGCAACTTACATTCCATCCCTGCAGTACAGTTGATAACCATTGCTAAAATGCTAAATCTTACTGAAACATATATCACTTGTTGGTTTATCACTCTGTACTGGTACAGATCTATTACTCACACCACTTCTCTTAGGATACCTCCCCCTTGGTCCATCTTCCTCTGCTTTCTTCACTTTATTTTGGTGAGTAACGAAGGTATATTGAATCCAGTCTCTTAACAAATTGGTCAAGAATTTAATCTAAGGACAGCTATTATTATTAGGGATTCACTACACTGCAGCTGTTTCCAGGGCTGGCAACTTTTGAAGAAAGCCTTTCCCCTTCAGGAAAATTGCACTGTTTTAAAGCTAAATTCCTGCAATTATATGTATTTTGACATGGCTTAGGTCCATGACAAGGGTGAAGAAAAACACAGGTCAGGTGTATTCAGAATGCTTTGAACATTAAATGAACACTCATTTGACAACTTTGTAACTTTGAAATTTTGGGGGGATGTTAAATTGCAGTCGCAGATGCTCCGATTTGAACACTAGTTGGAGCAGTATACAGTTGAAAAAGTTAACGCACTATACAATGGATTTAGACAAATAAAATCAGTGCTTTTCAATGCATGAGATATAAGGTGTGGCGTGTGAGCGTGTGAGAAGAGGGTCAAATGCGTGTCTCGCAGCCAATGCGTGAGCGTTCGCAGCTCTGCGTTGCATGTAGATGCAACAGCTGGCCACGCGATGGCAGGCACAGATAAAGGTTTGTGCCTGAAGTCTATTGCGCTCGGTCTGAGAATTATTAGACCAAACATTGACAGGCCTGCGACAAGACATGAAATGACATTAAATATAATATGATATGACATGACATTAAACCTGCGTTAATACAACTGTTTAAGTTTATACTATTTTAGCATAGAATGTAAACATAATAAAAACTGCTCAGTGTTTTCTTTGGTGATATCTATCTGAGTAGCCATTCTCTAGTATTTCCATTATATGCCCAGTCTGCATAGTGTCCCATAGGTTTGTGGGTAAGTATGTTTAGATAGTGTCTTTTAGTCTTTCTGTTACCTTTATTTCACCAGGAAGTCTGGTTGTGTGTTAGGAGGGTGTTCGATGTGGGGACTTGCAGGGGCTGGCAAGCAAGTTGACTCCTCCTCTGTTTGAAAAAGTTCAACAATGCAGAGTCTTTTGAGGTTGGGATGAAGAATGCGTGCGTTCTCATTCATCACCTTGCCATACTGTCTAGAACACCCACACCCACACACACACACAACCACACACACACACAAACACAAACACACACACACACACACACACACACACACACACACACATTCAAAGCACAGTGTGGAGGGGAGGACCGCCCAAGGGCAACAGGTGATAAATGAGAGAGCCCTCCACCTCCACTGTCTCCCCTGGTTCCTCCCTGCCTTTGTTCTGCCCTGTCAGATCCCCCCCGGCCTCCCTAGCCCTGTTTAAAAGGCCTTTTCACTGACATTAAAGAGAGAAGGAAGCGCAAGGCACAATGTCGTGTGGGGGAACGGATGTTTTCCTAAGGTGGTCTCTACTCGACTACACACTGTCTGAGGTGTGGTTGGAGGGAAACAAAGGTACGGTATGTTTTTTTTTCTTCTGTGATCCACTAACATCTGGAGGTCTACTACACACCCTGTCTCTTATCTTCTCTCCCCCAGTCCCTGTTCTCCTATCTCAATGCTGTCTCCAGGGCCAGATTAAGAAATCATAGGCCCCTATAAGTTTCCTGGCCATTTCAAACGGAATGTTTTTAAACGTTCTGAGAATGGAAGTGAACATTTTGCATGTTCTGGGAACGTACATGTTTAGGTTGCAGGGAGGTTCGGAGAACGTTTTACTATGGTTCTCTGAAAGTTTTCCTGGGAGGTTTTATTAACGTTCTGTTTGTAACTCCAAGCGTAGGTAGGGCACATGGAAACTAATTTGCTTAGGCATTAATCATGCAAACACATTTATTTTTCACTGTGGTACGGCATCAGTGGACTAATTCTGTTCGTAATCCATGGAATTAGTCCCCTGCGCCACCAGGATGGAGCTAGCATGCCATGTTTTTTTTTACTCATACAAAACTGTTAATCTATTCAAACAGACCCCATTTAAAAGGAAACAAGCACTCATTAAGATCAGGTGTGGACAATTAATAGCTGCGGCCAATACACCTGAACACACTTAACAACATAGAGAATAGCGAGAGTTTTGTCGACGCTGAGAACGGAATGTATATGTTTTTCAATAACATTCTTAGAACGTTCTTTGAACATTACTAATGTTTTCTTGTGTTTTTTTATGGAACATTTTCTTAATGTTTTGAGAACATTACTTTAAATAGAATCATGAGGAAACCTGCAGATAACGTTATGTTGAAGTACTGAAATTCCCACAGAAGAACTTTGTTTCTTAACGTTCTCTGAACGTTCTGAGAACACAGTAGCGGTGCGTGGGTAAGATCACTGGGAAGCCTAGCCAAGCCAATAAAAAAGCCATATTACAACCTATGTTGTGATATATGAGTTGTTTGCTCTGTAACCCATTTGTTCATACACCACCGTGATATAAAATAAGGTAATGACAACAAAAAGACAACAGTCACACAGTGGCGGAATATGCTTAGTTTAATACCCTGAAAACAAACTTTAAGATACCAAAAACAATTTAGTCCAATCAATGTTGCTAAATATCATATGGCTGTCCATGGTACTGATTTCTGTGTGTGTGTGTGTGTGTGTGTGTGTGTGTGTGTGTGTGTGTGTGTGTGTGTGTGTGTGTGTGTGTGTGTGTGTGTGTGTGTGTGTGTGTGTGTGTGTGTGTGTGCGTGTGTGTGTGCACAAGTAAAAAAATAGAAGTATGCCAATGCCATCCTCCTCTCTTTCATGTTGGCAAAACGGTCTATGGCTCTGTTATACAGTACGCTTTTAGTTTTTGTTTTCATAGGCTACCTAGCTAAAATGCTTGCCAGCCAAACTTCCTCGAATGGGCAAAAATGAACCAGCTAAATTAGCTAGCTAGTTAATTTGAGCCTACTAAGCTACATCTAGTCTACATATTGAACTTCAATCGTCTCAGGCCAGTAGCACAGTATATTAATTTATGGTTAGATCAGAATCACTGTCATAATCATTGGCCTGTACAGAGAATTAGTCAAAACCACAAGTCCAAATCCCCATCTCCATCCATGACTTAGGAGAGGGCAAATTTAGCAAGCAAGCTACTGAAGGACATCAACACAAATAGACCAGAAACAGACACGTTTGTCTGACAAAGATGAGGTTTTGCTTAGGATGTGATTTGATTGGTGTGAAGCCAAATCCAAACTGGCCTCCTTTGGGGGGCGTTTTGCTGCACCAGGACAACCCACAGTTGAACTCAACGCTGATAATGAAATTATTTTATACACATACTGAGACTGAGGTGCACTGTTTCCCTTGCTCGGATGATTTCTCCGGTGAGATTCAGCCACTTGGGAATTGATGGAAAATTATGAAAACACAGGTCAAATATTTGGGGAAGCCTGGCTTCTCTTGGCATCCATGAATACACACCACTGTGAGAACCTGACTTTAAATAAAACCATGAGGAAACCTGTAGGAAGCATTATGCTGAAGTATTGAAATTCCCACAGAAGAACGTTGTTTCTTAATGTTCTCTGAACAATTTGAGAACATTACTTTAAATAGAACCATGAGGAAACCTGGTGGATATGTTATGCTGAAATATTGAAATTCCCATAGGAGAACGTTGTTTCTTAACGTTCTCTGAAATATTTGAGACCATGCCCATTGTCAAACCAGTTGGAGAACATTCATAGAACATTACCAAAAATTACATTAAATATAACCATGTTTTAACTTTTAGGAAACATTCTGTTAAAGTAATGAAATACAAAAAAAACCATTATTTTGTCAAGTTCTTTAAATGTGCTGAGAATGTTCCAAATCCAAGCAACCATCCTGCACCATTCCCAGAAAATTGTTGGAAGGCTGTATGCAAAATAACCATAGGACAACCACACTCTCATCAAGCTCTAAGAAACATGTGGTTCTCAGAACATTATGTGCTAGCTGGGAGGCCCCCTTCAGACTCAGACAGTCACACAAGATCTATGGTGTTAACAACAATGAGTCATTTTCCACTGTAGAACCACAGTGAATCAACCCAGGTGAGCATCACAGAATACTTGGCAGACATGGCTATAAACAACAAGGTATACATTTCATTAGTCATCCCAGGAACAAAGTGAAACACCTGCTATTTAAAGAGAGATAAAGTGGTTCTTGAATAAATAGCTGTGATGATATGTACTTTGTATATGTACATACATTGCAAGTACTGTTTATTGAAAGCATTGACAAAGCTCTGAGCTCTCTGGAGGCAGTGTGGAAAGGAACATAATGACTCAATTCAAACCTATTTTCTGTCAGAGTAGTGAGAGGAGACACTATGCCATGAGTGGTGAGAGAACAGAGCTGCTCTGAGTTGCTCTGAGGGGGTGTATTTACAGAGCCTTCTGCTTGTGTAACACTGTGGGTCTGTGTGGCGCATGCCATGGCATCTAGTAGCCTATCTACTCCGCTTAGCTTCATCCAACTCTGCTGCTGCCGAGTGTCTGTGCTCTCCTAGCCACACTGACTGACACAGACTCCTCAGGCTACGGAGGAGCATAGAAACATGAGGAGAGGAAAATTACACCATAACAAAGAGAGATACAGTATTAGGCTTTGAAGAAGAAATGCTGGAAAGTAAAGAGCATGCGAGCATGCTTGAAAGTCATTCCGTGGGTCACTGTAAATTGGAGAGTCACCTCTCTTTCCTATACACAGAGTTTATCACCACTTTATAAAGGTCTCCTTTATAAAATAGATTCTTTATCTCGTTAATCTCAATAAGACTTCCTGGTTAAATAAAGGTGGAATAAAAGATTAGAGGTGGTTTATGTTTGAAGTCAGTGGTAGGAAGCTCTGCACTGCCAGAGCTGCTCATGGGACCCTGCTGTAGCAACAAGATCGGAATTAGGATCAGAATAGGTAGGGTTCTGGTTATGCCCTCATACTGATACCCCCCCCCCCCCCCCCCCATCTGATTGGAGAAGCTGGTTTGAGAAACTTGCTTCTATTTTGAGAATCTGACTTTTGGAGTGAAGGTCATATTCTAAAAGTGGCATTTCGTTATAGTCACAACAGGAAGAAACTATGCGGGCTGTTGTTCCAAAATATAAGCAAGGCATCGGAACCTACCCGGAGACCTATTGTATTTCAGTAAGCAGGAAAAGGCATGATGTTTATTTTGCTACCGCTGACTGCCTGGCCTTTTATCTATTCCTTATATTTTTCTTTTGCATCCTTTCATATGTTTTGGGGGGGCTGTTAATGGTCAACTGAATAGCAGCTCTTAATAGATGATAATCCACTGAATATGTAGACTTGTGTTAAGTGAAAACACCACTACAAGACTATAACTATAACACTATAACACCACTACAAGAACAAAGGAACACATGAGGCATTGTAATTTACAGTGTAAACAGCGGGTGTTATTGCTGTCTCTCAGTCTCACCCGAAGTTCCTGCTTTCCCTTCTGGTTCAGTAAGCCCAGTGATCCTGGGCTTACTGATGGGTCCAAGAGGGCATTGAGGTGAGGGTTAAGGTGGCCTCATAGGCATCAAGGAAATTGGTGTACAGTGTAAACAGTGGTAAAGACAACACACAAACCAAATGACAAATTTGATAGGGTAAGTTTATTTTTATTTGTATTTATTTAACTTTTATTTAAGTAGGCAAGGCAGTTAAGAACAAATTCTTATTTACAATGACGGCCTACCCCGGCCAAACCCTAACCTGGACGATGCTGGGCCAATTGTGCGCCGCCCTATGGGACTCCCAACCACGGTCGGTTGTGATACAGCCCGGAAAGTGTAAGTGTACCTATTAAGTCCACGTACCCATTAAGCTCACTTCCATCTTTGGATTCAAATAAAAAATTATAAAACAAACATTTTCAGGTGTTGAGGCTACCCTCAGATAAACACATTTTTCAGATATTTTTAGTACCTTCTCAGATAAGTGTTCATACTTTATGTAAAATTAAGTGACTCGTGGATATATTAGCATTAGCATATTTGTCACAGTTGTCGAAAGGAGTAGACCAAAGCGCAGCGTGTGTGTCATTCCACATTTTATTTATACTGTGAAACTATGCAATACATAAATAAACTGAAAGACGAAAACAACAAACCGTGACGCAGAGGTGAAACATACACTACTCAAAATTAATCACCCACAAAACCCAGGTGGGAAAAACCCCTACTTAAGTATGATCTCCAATTAGAGACAACGAGGACCAGCTGCCTCTAATTGGAGATCAACCCAAACAAAACCCCAACATAGAAATACAAAACTAGAACCTAAACATAGAAATAGAAAACAGAGGGAAAAAAACTCTGTCACGCCCTGACCTACTCTACCAAGGAAAATAACATCTTTCTATGGTCAGGACGTGACAATATTTCATGGACATTAATTAATTACTATTTATTGGCAATTAAAAATATGGGTTTTTCATGCTAGCAGTCATGTCTGTATGTCAAAGTCACACTGTAGCAACATAACTTGGTGAACTACAACAAGATAATATACAGTATTTCAGGCATTCCCAGGTTACATCTTTGAATGCATTTTGTCTTATTTTCCTGTTAAATAAACCTGCATTGTTAAACATAGATGCCATTTTTGTAAATTTGACATTTATCCTAAGTGGGCTTAAATGAAAGGGGACAGTAACACAATAGCACCCCCTCTGCACAGAATGTAAATGGAAATAAATAAATATTGTTCAGGTTGTTGGTCCCGTGTGGCTCAGTTGGTGGAGCATGGTGTTTTGCAACGCCAGGGTTGTGGGTTCAATTCCCACAGGGGACCAGTATGGATTTTTTTTTTTAATGGAATGTATACATTCACTACTGTAAGTTGCTTTGGATAAGAGTGTCTGCTAAAATATGTAAATGTAATAATATTGTGGTCTGTAATGTATATTTATACCCCAAACCAAATATTTTATGAGTAGTCTTTTCTATTGTCTTTTTCACCATAAATCACTGTTGTTCCAATTAACCCCATGTAAAATGCCTTCAGAAAGTATTCACACCCCTTAACGTATTTCACATTTTATTGTGTTACAGCCTGAATTCAAAATGGATAAAATATTTTTTTCTCTCACCCATCTACAAACAATACCTCATAATGACAAAGGAAAATATGTTTTTAGAAATATATTGAATATGAAATACAGAAATACACTACATGGCCAAAAGTATTTAGATTCAGCTATATCAGCCACACCCGTTGCTGACAGGTGTATAATATCGAGCAAACAGCCATGCGATCTCCATAGACAAACATTGGCAGTAGAATGGCCCGTACTGAAAAGCTCAGTGACTTTCAACATGGGACCGTCATAGGATACCACCTTTCCAACAGATCAGTTCTTCAAATTTATGCCCTGCTTGAGCTGCCCCGGTCAACGGTAAGTGCTGTTATTGTGAAGTGGAAACTTCTAGGAGCAACAACGGCTCAGCCGCGAAGTGGTAGGTCACACACGCTTTCAGAATGGGACTGCCAAGTGCTGAAGCGCGTAGTGCATAAAAATCGTCTGTCCTCGGTTGCAACATTCAACACCGAGTTCCAAACTGCCTCTGGAAGCAACGTTCCTCAGGAGCTTCATGAAATGGGTTTCCATGGCCGAGCAGCCGCACACAAACCTAATATCACCATGTGCATTGCCAAGCGTCGGCTGGAGTGGTGTAAAGCTCGCAGACAGTGGACTCTGGAGCAGTGGAAACCCGTTCTTTGGAGTCTGGGTTTGGTGGATGCAGTAGAACGCATAGTGTCAACTGTAAGGTTTGGTGGAGGAGGAATCATGGTCTGGGGCTGATTTTCAGGGTTTAGGCTAGGCCCCTTAGTTCCGGTGAAGGGAAATCTTAACACTACAGCATACAATGAAATTCTAGATGATTCTGTGCTATTGGGTGACTCCTCATGCATTTTTGGGTGGGGGATTTGTCATATTGTTGTCCTTCATTGTGGCAGGTGATTGCATTTTTTTGTCCACCACCTGTAGCTTTATAATACACCAGTAGAGAGGGAGATTTGAAACTGTATTCAGACAGGCTTTAGGAAGACAAGTTGAACTAATTAACAAGAATGGCAGCACAGAAAATGTGAATCAGCGTTCAAATATTTCATTGAAAGTTGTGTGTGTTATGGTCTTTGTGCATGGCATCTTATCCACAAATGGACGGTGTGTGTATGTGTAGGTGTAACAGTGTAGGTTCCGTCCCGCTCTTCGCCCCAACCTGGGCTCGAACCAGGGACCCTTGCACACATCAACAACTGACACCCACGAAGCATCGTTACCCATCGCGCCACAAAAGCCGCAGCCCTTGCAACGCAAGGGGAACAACCACTTCAGGTCTCAGAGCGAGTGACGTCACTGATTGAAACGCTATTAGCGCGCACCACCGCTAACTAACTAGCCATTTCACATCGGTTACATAGGTTTGTGTTCTAAACAAGTAATAACACCTGATTAAACTAATCATGTCTTGATTGAAGAGTACGTTCAGTAACCATTGAGCCTAGTCCGGACTTTTCACATATGTTATCAAATATTTGTTATCAAAAAAATGCTGGAAGTAAAGTCATAAAAGTTCACATGAGATCTTAATCTTACATTTTATATCCACCAATCTCACAAGAAAGTAGGGCAGTATAGGTTAGTAATATCTCAACATAGATTTTGGTGGGCTTAATAGGTACGCTTAGGGGAATGAAATTAACTTGAACGAGAAAAGATAGAGAAACATAATCTGTCACAAAAAGTTGTTCTTTATCGCTAACCAACACATCAAGACATTTAAAGTGGAACTGCAAAGCCAAACGTGAGTTGGCTTGGGGGTGTGGTTTGATGAGGGTGTTTCTTGGGTGAGTCCTTGCCACCACCAAGACTAAACCATCTGTCAGAACCTTGCCTGCAGCTGTTTCCCCCTACTCAATCACAACAAAAAACTCCTGCAGGTTGACTTCAATAACTACAGGCAGATGCATGGTGAGATGCCGGAGGAAGCTTTGAATAGGTCAATAGCCTACAGAATAATGAGAAGAATGCAACTGCGCAATTTATGTAGATATTCTAAACTAAGTGTTTTGATAACTTTCAAATGTAGTAACAGGTCCATGTAGAATAATCAACCCTTTACATAATGCCATAGAAGCAGTGTTCTGCTAATACTGTATAACAATGTGCACCTTTCATCTTTCATTGTCTTTCCCAGCTGATACAGACACTGTGCCTATCGACATTTTGTCAGGTGGTAATGGGGCTACCTTGGCAAACATGTCAGAGTGGTCATATCTTCCTATGTGGTGTTCCGTATACAACAGTTCCATGATCCTGGTACAGAATACACAGGGGTTTTCTTTCCCCATATTGACTGATACCATTCAATTCAATAAGGAAAAAAGACAATACAAGTAAACGGTCGTGTCTAGAAAAATGTTTACGCCGAGTGCCAGGTCTCTCTCCATTCAGAGACATCAGTATCAAGCCCGTTTCTGTGAACATGTACACACAGTCACTGTTCTATTTACCAATGGCAGTTAGGATAGGTCATATCTGACACACACAGGTACTATGTTGAAGTTTGAACAGGTCAGATAAAACCTACCCAATTATGGTCTCCCTATCAAACGACTGAAGCTGCCGTCTGGCAAAAGCATCTCCAGTCCATCTGTAGAAATAGGCAGAGTTGAAGCAGAGTTCACCATTGACACATGGAATGTAAAGGGTGTTGCTATTACTGGACATTGGTGTTGTACTGTGTTTATTAGTAATCACCTTATTGTGGATGTGTTGAGTGCCAGGTCTCTCTGCATCTCATGAGAGATACATACACGCAGTCACTGTTCCATTACCAGTGGCAGTTCGGGATAGGTGATATTTGACACAAACATACCAGTGGGGGAAAAAAGTATTTGATCCCCTGCTGATTTTGTACATTTGCCCACTGACAAAGAAATGATCAGCCTATAATTTTAATGGTAGGTTTATTTGAAAAGTGAGAGACAGAATAACAACAAAAAAATCCAGAAGAATGCATTTCAAAAATGTTATAAATTGATTTGCATTTTAATGAGGGAAATAAGTATTTGACCCCCTCTCAATCAGAAAAATGTCTGGCTCCCAGGTGTCTTTTATACAGGCCCACAAGGTCCCCCTGCTCAAGAAAGCACATACACATGCCCGTCTGAAGTTTGCCAATGAACATCTGGATGATTCAGAAGACAACTGGGTGAAAGTGTTGTGGTCAGATGAGACCAAAATGGAGCTCTTTGGCATCAACTCAACTCGCCGTGTTTGGAGGAGGAATGCTGCCTATGACCCCAAGAACACAATCCCCACCGTCAAACATAGAGGTGGAAACATTATGCTTTGGGGGTGTTTTTCAGCTAAGGGGACAGGACAACTTCTTCGCATCAAAGGGACGATGGACGGGGCCATGTACCATCAAATCTTGGGTGAGAACCTCCTTCCCTCAGCCAGGGCATTGAAAATGGGTCGTGGATGGGTATTCCAGCATGACAATGACCCAAAACACATGGCCAACGCAACAAAGGAGTGGCTCAAGAAGAAGCACATTAAGGTCCTGGAGTGGCCAGTCTCCAGACCTTAATCCCATAGAAAATCTGTGGAGGGAGCTGAAGATTCGAGTTGCCAAACGTCAGCCTCGAAACCTTAATGACTTGGAGAAGATCTGCAAGGAGGAGTGGGACAAAATCCCTCCTGAGATGTGTGCAAACCTGGTGGCCAACTACAAGAAACGTCTGACCTCTGTTATTGCCAACAAGGGTTTTGCCACCAAGTACTAAGTCATGTTTTGCAGAGGGGTCAAATACTTATTTCCCTCATTAAAATGCAAATCATTTTATAACATTTTTGACATGCGTTTTTCTGGATTTTTTTGTTGTTATTCTGTCTCTCACTGTTCAAATAAACCTACCATTAAAATTATAGACTGATCATTTCTTTGTTAGTGGGCAAACATACAAAATCAGCAGGGGATCAAATACTTTTTTCCCTCACTGTATACTATGTTGAAGTTTGAACAAGTTTAACTAAACCTACCTAATTCTGTTCTCACCATCGACGACTGTTGGTGAGCAGGCAAGAGGTGAGGCTGGAGGTGAGGTGTTTGCCAGAGCCCCATTGACGGACATAGCAGCGTAGATCAGCTCCTGGCCCCTCATCAAAGACACTGGTTGGTCGCACACGCACACACACACAAACACACACACACACACACACACACACACACACACACACACACACACACACACACACACACACACACACACACACACAGAGCACTCATTACATTATCAAAAAATCGAATGAAATTGTATTTGTCACATGCGCTGAAAACAACAGGTGTAGGCCTTACCGTGAAATGCTTACTTCCAAGCCCTTAACCAGCAATGCAGTTCAAGAAATAGAGTTGAGAAAATATTTACTTAATAAGGACATTTATGCCTGGTGGTGTCAGAGGAAGGCCCTGAAAATTGTCAGACTCCAGCCACCTTAGTCATAGACTATTCTCTCTGCTACCGCACGGCAAGCGGTACCGGAGCGCCAAGTCTAGGTCCAAAAGGCTTCTTAACAGTTTCTACCCCCATGCCATAAGACTCCTGAACAGCTAATCAAAGGGCTTCCCAGACCCCTCTTTTACGCTGCTGCTGTTAAAGTCACTTTAACTCTACCTACATGTACATATTACCTCAATTACCTTGACTAATCGGTTCCCCCGCACATTGACTCTGTACCGGTACCCCCTGTATATAGCCTCGCTATTGTTATTTTACTGCTGCTGTTGAATTATTTGTTTGTTTTATTTAAAATATTTTACTTATCTATTTTTTACTTAACACTTATTTTTCTTAAAACTGTATTGTCGGTTAAGGGCTTGTAAGTAAGCATTTCACTGTAAGGTCTACACCTGTTGTATTCGGCGCATGTGACAAATAACATTTTATTTTATGTAGATGGGGTAAAGTAACTATGCATAGATAATAAACAGCAAGTATCAGCAGTGTAAAAGCAAAGGGGGTGGTGGCGTGTCAATGTAAATAGTCTGGGTGGCCATTTGATTCATTGTTCAGCAGTTTTATGGCTTGGGGGTAGAAGCTGTTAAGGAGCCTTTTGGACCTAGACTTGGCGCTCCGGTACCGCTTCCCGTGTCGGTAGCAGAGAGAATAGTCTATGTTGGGTGACTGGAGTCTTTGACCATTTTTTGGGCCTTTCTCTGACACCGCCTATTATACAGGTCCTGGATGGCAGTGATGTACTGGGCCGTACGCACAACCCTCTGTAGTGCCTTATCGTCAGATGCCAAGCAGTTGCCATACCAGGCAGTGATGCAACCAGTCAGGATGCTCTCGATGGTGCAGCTGTAGAACCTTTTGAGGATCTGGGGACCCATGCCAAATCTTTTCAGTCTCCTGAGGAATAGGTTTTGTCATGCCCGTTTTGTCGTGCCTTCTTCACGACTGTCTTGGTGTGTTTGGATCATGATAGTTTGTTGGTGATGTGGACACCCGTCGATGTGAATGGGGGTGTGTTCAGCCCTTCTGTTCCTGTATTCCACAATCAGCTCCTTTGTCTTGCTCACGTTGAGGGAGAGGTTGTTGGCCTGGCACCACACTGCCAGGTCTCTGACCTCCTCCCTATAGGCTGTCTCATCGTTGTCGGTGATCAGGCCTACCATTGTTGTGTCGTTAGCAAACTCAATGATGGTGTTGGAGTCGTGCTTGATCACGCAGTCGTGGGTGAACAGGGAGTACAGGAGGGGACTAACCACGCACCCCTGAGGGGCCCCCGTGTTCAGGATCAGCTTGGCACATGTGTTGTTGCCTACCCTTACCACCTGGGGGGCGGCCCGTCAGGAAGTCCAGGATCCAGTTGCAGAGGGAGGTTTTTAATACCAGAGTACTTAGCTTAGTGATGAGCTTTGTGGGCACTATGGTGTTGAACGCTGAGCTATAATCAATGAAAAGCAGTCTCAAATAGGTGTTTCTTTTGTTCAGGTGTGAAAGGGCAGTGTGGAGTGCGATTGAGATTGCGTCATCTGTGGATCTGTTGGGGCGGTATGTGAATTGGAGTGGGTCTAGGGTTTTCGGGATAATGGTGTTGATGAGAGCCATGACCAGCCTTTAAAAGCACTTCATGGCTACCGACGTGAGTGCTATGGGGCGGTAATCATTTAGGCAGGTTACCTTCGCTTTCTTGGGCACAAGGACTATGGTGGTCTGCTTGAAATATGTTGGTATTTTAGACTCAGACAGGGAGAGGTTGAAAATGTCAGTGAATACACTTTTCAGTTGGTCTGCGCATGCTCTGAGTACACATCCTGGTAATCCGTCTGGCCCTGCGGCCTTGTCAATGGTGGTTATGATTAGCCTGGTGGAACCAACGTGGTCGCTGCATTCACCTATGAAATTCACTTCGATCAGGCTGGTTCCACCAGGCTAGGTTATGCTCTGAACATTTTCTACGAAGTAGAAAATAAGCAACAAATAATGTCAGTTTACATAAATTGTTTTATAATTGGGTTATCAAATGTGTCGAAGTAATGAAGTGGTTTACCTTCTTTTATTTGTACAAATAATGAGCTTGTGAAAGCTGTTGCCGCTGACAGGTGAAGGCTGCTGGCCAGATACTTGTCAACATATGGCTGACTGTTCCATTCATAGGAATGCTCACAGTGAGGTCATATCTGCATGATGCTGATGAGGGCCCCTTTGCTGGTATTCTCTATGCTGCATGTTTGACTGCAAATTGGACATCTCTCGAACATCTGCAATAGGCAATCTCATGAGGTGATGTTGACTGGGAGAGCCTGTGACAGGGTGATATAGACAGCCAAAACTTTTGTTTACGCACTTCACAACCAAAATGACTCTACTAGTTGTATCTGCTTGGCTGGGGAATTAGCATACTATTTTATCACGCCGGGTACTTTTGAATACAACTTTCACATTTCACATAACATACATTACTGGTCGTTGTTGATGACGCTGTCTGTGTCATCAGAGCAGTAATTCGGGTCACTATCAGAGGCCTCATGATGGCATGTCCTTTTCATTTGAGTCGAGGGAGAGAGAAAACAGGGTCAACAGCTATCATCATGCCTCAATTATAAACATACATCGAGAAATAACATCATCTCGTTTGCAAGCTAATTCTATGCTTTACAGATGTAGACTGACTGGCTCCAGATTGGATTAGATTCAGGCCGGTAACACCCTTACACTATGCAACCAACTGTGACATGTTTTGCTATGGTCCTGGGATGGTTGAATTTGTTTCTGCAAGTTAGTACACTGTTGCAGTCAGACATGAGTTAGCTAGTACCCCCATAGCTGCAACCAAATTTGTGCCCTAGACAGGGGTTGCACCTCAGAGGCTAATGACGTAACTGTTTAAATTACACTAACTTAGAGTGGCATGGAAATACAACGATATTGTTAAGTCATTTTGCCATATTATGATGTTGTCAAATTTACTTTAGAGAGATGGCAATGTTGCCATTACTGTTACTAGCAAAGTTAGTCAAAAATAGCTAGCAATGCTAATGTTAGCTAGCTAAAATACAGTGGTCCCCTCAATCTTAGTTAGGGCCTTCTTTTAAGATGTTATCATGTTTCCAAGCCAAATCCAAGTTGTATTGTGGTAGGCTAACGTTAGCCAGCGAGATAGCTAGGTAGCTAGTTAGGTAATTAGGTAATGTGGGCTATCCTAGTGGTGATAGCGATAATGATGATATACATAACCAGAGACATAACCGGCAGTCTATGCTCAAGCTACTGGTAGACTCACTTGGGAGCCCTACTGGTAGTGGTCTAAGGCACTCACTCTCAGTGCAAGAGGCGTCACTACAGTCCCTGGTTCGAATCCAGGTTGTATCACATCTGGCCGTGATTGGGAGTCCCATAGGGCGGCGCACAATTTTCCCAGCGTCGTCCGGGTTTGGCCGTTGTAGGGCGTCATTGTAAATAAGAATTTGTTTTTAACTGACTTGCCTAGTTAAATAAAGGTTCAATAAAAAATAAAAACTCACCACTACTGAGGACCAACGAACTCCAACCACCTATTCTGCATGATAGGCTCCTTCAGCAGGACAGGCAAACCACAGTTCCTATTGACAGAAACTCAAACAGGAAGTACCCGTGCTAAGGTCTATTCAACGCTGGTCTGACCAATCAGAATCCGTGCTTCAAGATTGTTTTGATCACGCAGACTGGGATATGTTCCGGGTAGCCTCTGAGAATAACATTGATGTATACACAGACACGGTGACTGAGTTCATCAGGAAGTGTGTAGAGGATTTTGTTCCCACTGTCACTATTAATACTCAAACCAGAAACCGTAGATAGAGGATTCGCCCAAAACTGAAAGCGCGACCCACCGCATTTAACCATGGCAAGGTGACTGGAAATATGGTTGAATACAAACAGTGTACAGTCATGGCCAAAAGTTTTGACACAAATATTAATTTTCATAGTCTGCTGCCTCAGTTTGTATGATGGCAATTTGCATATACTCCAGAATGTTATGAAGCGTGATCAGATGTATTGCAATTAATTGCAGTCTCTCTTTGCCATGTAAATGAACTGAATCCCCCAAAAAACATTTCCACTGCATTTCAGCCCTGCCACAAAAGGACCAGCTGACATCATGTCAGTGATTCTCTCGTTAACACAGGTGTGAGTGTTGACGAGGACAAGGCTGGAGATCACTCTGTCATGCTGATTGAGTTCGAATAACAGACTGGAAGCTTCAAAAAGAGGGTGGTGCTTGGAATCATTGTTCTTCCTCTGTCAAACATGGTTACCTGCAAGGAAACACATGCCGTCATTATTGCTTTGCACAAAAAGGGCTTCACAGGCAAGGATATTGCTGCCAGTAAGATTGCACCTAAATCAACCATTTATCAGATCATCAAGAACTTCAAGGAGAGCGGTTCAATTGTTGTGAAGAAGGCTTCAGGGCACCCAAGAAAGTCCAGCAAGCGCCAGGACCATCTCCTAAAGTTGATTCAGCTGCGGGATCAGGGCACCACCAGTACAGAGCTTGCTCAGGAATGGCAGCAGGCAAGTGTGAGTGCATCTGCACGCACAGTGAGGCGAAGACTTTTGGAGGATGGCCTGGTGTCAAGAAGGGCAGCAAAGAAGCCCCTTCTCTCCAGGAAAAACATCAGGGACAGACTGATATTCTGCAAAAGGTACAGGGATTGGACTGCTGAGGACTGGCGTAAAGTAATTTTCTCTGATGAATCTCCTTTCCGATTGTTTGGGGCATCCGGAAAAAAGCTTGTCCGGAGAAGACAAGGTGAGCGCTACCATCAGTCCTGTGTCATGCCAACAGTAAAGCATCCTGAGACCATTCACGTGTGAGGTTGCTTCTCAGCCAAGGGAGTGGGCTCACTATTTTGCCTAAGAACACAGCCATGAATAAAGAATGGTATGGATTGATAATTGTTAAAGCACGACTTCCCCTAAAAAACAAGACATCCCTTTGAAAACGGCCAATGTGGCATCGATATGAGTCAAAAACATTTATTCTAGTGTCAAAATTGACTGCAGTGTAAATAGGATAATTTTGGTCATAAATTCAGTCTCGTCCATCATGCTGGAAAAGGCATTGTTCGTCACCAAACTGTTCCTGGATGGTTGGGAGAAGTTGCTCTCAGAGGATGTGTTGGTACCATTCCATTGACGTATTCAAGAAACGTGTAAATGCATACAATATGGCAGCTTAGGGACAGCAGGAGGTTCTGCAGTGGAACTCAGTAACCGCTGAGCGACACAGAGACATGATCCCATATGAATCTACTGAAACCTAAAATGGTAACAGCCTCGCCCCCTCTCACCACCGCCCAACGCCATGGTAACACTGTGAGTGGACGTCAGAGTGCTAAGCAGGGCCTGTATGCTTAAACGTGACACATGTTTATCACATCCTCTCTCTGGCCAGTTGGCTGGGTTACCCTGGGAACCTGGGGCTGTGGGGACGGAGGGAGGGATGCTGAGGTGAGGGGGTTAAGGGTATGGACAGGCCAGGCCATGTCTAGTGGAAAGAATCCATTGACCCCTTCAGTCCCAGATCGCTATCTGACCTTCGGTAGCCTCCTACTTGATCAGGGATGAGTTACAGCCTGGAAACTCACCGTTCTTCACCTCCACACTAACCCCCTCCTCCCTTCCTCCTTCCCTTTTTCCTATTTTCACACTGTCACACCACACCCTGGGGAAAGGAGAGGGAGTGGGGGGGGGGCAGACGTTTTTTGCTGTTGAAGTGTTTTGGTTACACCACCTTTACACTGATTACAATGTGTTTGTGTTCTTAAAGAAAGAGAACGATTTAGAGGTAAAAGGGACAGAGACATGGACTAATCTATGTTTCATGGACAGACGCAATATGCACACTAATGTGTACGCTTAGTATACGTGTGCTAAGTCTGTAAAAGAACATGCTGAGGTAGCTGACAAGTACTTTGTGGATATCTGGTCACGGGAGAGAGAAACATGAAGATAAAGAAAGAAGTAGGAAGGATGGAGAATGTTTGGGGACAGGAAAAGAAACAATGAGGGAAAAGTGATGACAGCCACATCCTGAAAGAAAACACAGTGTGGTTGGCAGACCCCCTACTCGTGTTGGTTGAGTTGTTTTATGTTCCGGTTGCTAGGTTTCCCCCCAATCTGCATGGCCTACTATAGCATTACGTAATAAGCTAACAGAGAACACAGTGGTATACAGTATGTAGCTGGAGACTACACAGAATGAGCATAGACACTTCTATTAGCCACCGCCGCAGTTAGCATCAATTGTCTCTGTGCTGTTTTTCTGACCTTAAAAACCTTTAAGAAGTAACAAACTGCAGGATAGTTGAAGCACATTATTTCTCAATTCATATTTCCACAAGATAGGGTTGACGTGATGCACCATTGCGTAAGTCATTGCACATTGCAAGCCAATCATATAGCAGGGATCAAGAATGATAAGCACCATAAAAAGCACTATGAAGAGAAAAACGTGCCTTCAATTAAAACCATGAATCATATTCTTGCCTCAGCCCTATGACACAATCGACATATGTGTAGGCCTATGCTGGATGTAACTCGTTGAGGCATCTTTGCATGATGTCATTCAAAATGTGTGGAATTCATGAACACTGTGGGTTTGCAAAGGAAAATATCTCAACTGGCAGGTCCCTGGGGCACTGAGTGAAAGGGTGGCCCAAGGGCCAAGGCACCCCAAATGTAACGCAGACTGTTTCGCGGTCTACTCAACTCTTGTCTGTTTCGTGTCCAGGCATTGCTTTATTTTTACTCCCTCCATCATAGCAAACTTTCAGAAATGCTCATATTTCTTATGGAATATTATGCAAGCATCAATGTCACTCAATCTTTCAGCACCTTCAGTTCTAGAATCTCCCTTCTCACCCTTACCTTCTCACTCATGCACCAAACTGCACGTACACGAAGTGGAAAAACAATCTCAACAATTGACATTTTCCACAAACTCTATAGCGTTAGTCTCTAAAGCTTTCTTATTCTCTCTCTCTCTCTCTCTCTCTCTCTCTCTCTCTCTCTCTCTCTCAGGGATTACCTCTGATCCTCTATTTGCCACACTAACACCTGCAGCTCAAGGGTTCACCTCTCACACTCTGAGAGAAGCACAGGGGAGTTTCAGGTGCCCCCCCTCAGGCACGGTATACACCTTACCCTCTGTCACCCACCCTCTATCTTCTCCGTCAGTTGTCAGTACGCCCGAGAAGTCCTCCTCTCCACACAGAAATCCTAATCCCGTAATTACCCGATTATAGCACCGTCTTATGTACTTGCATAACCATTTTAGACTTTATACTAGACAGTCAATCATCTACATTTGCATAACAGGAAGAAATAGAAGCGCGTGAGGTTAAACAAAGCCCTGATTTCAGCTATAGTTTGTTTCCAAGCTATAGTATTGTCTTCCCCATGAATGATGGAGTAATGTCCAAATCATCAATTTTTCAGACGGACAGTAGCAGTCCAGGAGGTAATCTAGGTCAGTGAAACAGACTCAGTCTGGGAAATTAAACGTAAGTCTAGAGATGGATGTGCACATTTACCTGCGTCTCTACGTCTCAGTCTAAAAGTATGCGCTTTAGCCTGTGTGTGCATGTCCTAGAGACTTAGCCTGCGGCAGTGTCAGAGAGAGAAAACAGTCGTCCCCTGAGGATGATGTCAGGGCCATGAGGGATGACTTCACTGACCACAGAGTCCATGTGTCCACATGTAGGCCATACTTCTGCACACTCACTCACCATGACGACACCCGCTCTGGGGAACTACCTATACCTCACCAGGGAGAGCTGTTCAGAACAGTGGACGGCGGTTGTTCAGTGTAACATTTGGATTAGCTAGACCAGATCATGTCCTGGTCTCATTGAAGAGGAAACGATGCATCACACGAGGCATGATACGGGACCAGACAACCACCCATCATTCTAGAACGTGGCATCATAGCTATCTAGTACAGGGGCTCTCCAACCCTGTTCCTGGAGAGCTACCCTCCTGTAGGTTTACACTCCAACTCTAACCTAGCGCACCTGATTCTAATAATTAGCTGGTTGATAGACTTAAGCAGGTTAGTTACAACTGGGGTTGAAGCGAATACCTACAGGAGGGTAGTTCTCCAGGAACAGGGTTGGAGAGCCCTGATCTAAAGAATGCTAACGAGAGCTTGTCAACTCGATGCAAAGACGTCCAACAAACGGATACCACTTTTCTCATAGCCATACAAAGCAGTTCTCACAGTGACATGAAGCTGTGGACTGATCCTGAAAGATAACTGCTGAAGGGATCACATTTTTCCTTATGCTGCTTTTACTGCTAATTCTGCTTTAGTGACCTTTCTATTCCAGCCACAGGTCACAGGCCAGTCTCAGGCGAGCTATGACACAGTCCCCCAGGTGCACCACCTCCACACCTGTGCTCCCCTCTGCCTGCTTGGACAAAGGGAAGTGTGTGGCCCATCCCCCTCTTCACTCCCTAAAAGCCTATCTAATTGTGTACTCATCCCACATCTCTTCAAAGGCTCTCTTCATACACTTTCCAACTTGCCACCATTCTACCCCGTCAAAATCTCGTTTCTTTCTTCCCTTTCTTCTGAGTACTGTGTTTGGGTGTATTTAAAAAAAAAACTGTTATTAGTAATAATAGCACCAACAGATGTGTCATGGTCTTTCCCCTGTTATTCTAGACACAAAGACGTGTGGGTGTTTCAGGTGTATGTGTGGCGTGTGAGTGTGTGTGTGTCTGTGTGTGTTTGTGTGTTTACGTGTGTGGTTGTTTTCCATGCATCCCTGCCTTGGTTTTCTCACCTTGTCTCTCATCAGCAAGCCTGGCTTTGTTGCCCAATTACTGTTTCTAATGTCTATCCCACCCATGCATGTGCATGCAGGGAGACACGCACACGCACACACACACACACACACGCACACACACACACACACACACACACACACACACACACACACACACACACACACACACACACACACACACACACACACACACACACACACACACACACACACACAGGTAGGGGAGCATGTTGAAACTTGGTGGCAGGGAGTGAATGAGGCGTTATTTGAATGGGACCTTGTCTGTCTATGTTTGGGGGAGAGCCTTGGTCCCAGATGTGACTCTTTATCTCCACACACAGAGACGGTCTGGTCTGCTCTGTCCCTCACGTGTTTGTCTCCATAGAAATAGAATCACTACAGTAGCTATGCGGTTGCCTAGTCAACATGGCAATTCTACTCCTTCTACATCTTTATGTGTGTCCGTGGGAATTTTGTTGTTGATAACTCTTGTGAATGTTTTGTTGTTTAAAAGGGCCTTTGTCTGTGTCCCTCTCAGTGGGAGTGAGACTGTCTGTCTGTTTGCCGACTCTCTGTTCCCTCCCCTTCGTTTAGCTTCCTCCTCTCTCACTGCCCCTCTCTGAGCCTCAGGTCCCCTCAGCAAACAAGGCACAATCATGTCGTCTAGGTTCAATTAAAAGTTAAAACCTCTTCCAGCCCCTCCGTCTCCCACTCCATCACTACTATCCTTACTCGAACAACAATTAGGGATTGTTTGAAGGGCCAGAGTGGCGCTGACTGACACATTGCCTTAAATCCCACACCAAACAGTAGACCCTGAGAGCCTTGGACTAGATTAGCACAGGACACCACTCTGAGAGGCTGTCCTCCAGGGGGTGGGAGAGGAGGTGAAAGGACACAGTAGGACAGAAGGATTAGGTATTGTGGAGGTGACCGGTTTAGAAACCGGGTAGAGGTGAGGGGGAGTCATTTTAATCCGAAGTCAGAAAGTGCCATTTGTTTTATATTTCTGTTACAATGACAACAGCACGCACACACACACACACACACACACACACACACACACACACACACACACACACACACACACACACACACACACACACACACACACACACACACACACACACACACACACACACACACCATACATTGTGTCTATCATTTCTTGACCCTGTAGACAATAGCGCTGTTAAAGTGGTGTACCGCCCCCATACTGAGGGAGATAGATCCTCCAGTCGTCCCCAGAGCCTGGTACACAATAGGATCCTGGGGGCCACATCTGTGGCCATTTAGACTGGCCAATCTGGTAATCATGTTCCTGTGTCCAGAGGACCAGGAAGTCAATGGGAATGTAATCCTCCCTTCAACCAACTAGGATCTAGCATGCCCCTACAGGGTGGCCGAGGAGGATGTTAGAATCACATTTTTAGATGTTGGAAAATCCAACTCAGCTGGAAAACGTCTGAGTTCTGAGGTGAAATCTCAGTTGAGAGCAAATTCAGCTCTTTGAGTAAGAGATTACAGAGGAAATGAAAGGTTTTCACACACACACATACAGTACATGGCCAGATATGATTGGGTCCTGACTGCGTGTGTGTGTGTGTGTGTGTGTGCGTGCGTGCGCGCGCGCGCGTGTATGTGTGTGGTAGGAGGGGGCTTATTTTGGGTTGGTTTGCCTGTAGCTGTGCTGAATAAGCCTTCCTCATTCATGAAAATGAGCAGAGACTGTCAGGAGGCCAGGGCAGGCAGCCCCAACGACCTGCCTTCCCCTCTACAGCTCCACCACGGGCACACGCACACACACACAAACACACACATACACACACACACATACACGCTGTCAGGACCCAATCATATCTGGCCATGTACTGTATGTGTGTGTGTGAAAACCTTTCATTTCCTCTGTAATCTCTTAATCAAAGAGCTCACCTGGGGTCTACAATGACACATGCTTTACTTTTCCATGATGTCACAATCCCCCCTCTTACACTAGAAGCCTTTCCAACCTCCCGCCTCGTTAGAAGCTCAATAGCCTCTGAATCCGGCTACTTTACTGTAAATGATGTGTCTGACTGAGAGAGAGAGAGAGAACACGAGGTAACATATTGGTGGTAATTCAACCCGAGTGCTATGGAAACATAACAAACACTGAGAGAAATGTGACTGAGAGCTGTCACGTGGTCCAGATAAGATCTCTTCAACATGGTTGCTGTTGTTTAGGGTTTTGGAGATAATCCGGTTTCTCTGTGTTGGCCTCTACATTCTGGAGAATCAAACAGTGAGATTCAGGAAATCCTTTACTTGGCCTAGGGTGACTGAGTGTGTCCCAAATGGCACCCTATTCCCCAGGACTCTGGTCAAAAGTAGTGTCCTTCATGGGGAATAGGGTCCCATTTGGGACACAGGCTCTGTTTCTAAGATTCACCTCATGTAAACTTGGCAGTGTAATCCATAGTTTATTATCACATAGGCAATCCACAGAACAATTCAGTGCTAAAATAACTCATCACTAGAATTCCCAGCTAGCACATTTGGTTCCTTGGAAGTTGTGGGGACATATGTTTTGGGTTTCCCATTATTTCTTTGTTTTTTTTAATATAACTAGGCAAGTCAAATTCTTATTTACAATGACGGCCTACCCCGGTCAAACCTGGACAACACTGGGCCAACTGAGCGCCGCCCTCCGGGACTCCCAATCACGTCTGGATGTGATGCAGCCTGGATTCGATCCAGGGACGCCTCTTGCACTGAGATGCAGTGCCTTAGACCACCGCGCCACTCAGGAGCCCGTTCTGGGAACGAAGACATAAGTTTCCTGACCGGTAAAATGTTACGTTTTTAAATGTTCTGAGAATGTAAGTGAACATTTTGCCTGTTCTGTAAACATTAATTCTAGGTTGCAGGGAGGTTCTGGGAACGTTTTACTCTGGTTCCCTGAAAGGGTTCCTGGGAGGTTTTATTAACATTCTGAGAATGGGAATTATAGGTTAGTTGAAGGTTATTATATAATGTTCTGAGAACATGTTTGAATAACACTTTTAATAACACTGCTGGCTTAGGTTAACTGTTTTGAACTCTAAGCACAGATATTACCACTGGAAATGTATTTGCTTAGGCATTAATCATGCAAACACATACTTTTTTTTTATTGTGGCAAGTCTTCAGTGAGATTCAAACCTTACATTTTTTGTTCTGTATCCATGGAATTAGTCCACTGCGCCACAAGGATGGAGCTAGCATGCCATGGGGGGGTCATACCATGAATTATTCAGCAATTTGATTTTGAATTTTAGGACCACTTTAGGTATCAAAAATATATGCAGTTCACAATTCTCTAGCAAATAGGGAGAATACTTGATGAAACTTAACGGAAACAGTGCATTGTTTTTAATTATTTTGTTTTAAGCTATCCCCAAACCGTTGCCCTAACCTTAACCACTCGTAGTTTATACCTAAACTTAACCCTTTGAGTTGTTTCTGAAAGTCACCCAGTAAAATACTACTTGAGTAAAAGTCAAAAAGTATTTGTTTTAAAATATACTTAAGTATCAAAAGTAAATGTAATTGCTAAAATATACTTAAGTATCAAAAGTAAAAGTATAAATAATTTCAAATTCCTTATATTAGGCAAACCAAAAGGCACATTTTTTTTTTTTTTTTTTTAAATTTACAGATAGCCATGGACACACTCCAACACTCAGACATAATTTACAAACAAATAATTTGTGTTTAGTGAGTCCGCCAGATCAGAAGCTGCAGGCATGACCAGGGATGTTCTCTTGGTAAGTGTGTGAATTGAACCGTTTTCCTGTCAAAATGTAATGAGTACTTTTGGGTGTCAGGGAAAATCTATGGAGTAAAAAGTACATTATTTTCTTTAGGAATGTATTACCTTTTAAGGTATGACCCAGGTGCAGACAGTGTTGAAGAAACAAACATTTATTCCTCAAACAGAGGCATGCAAATGACAGGTCAAGGCAGGCAGAGGTCAATAATCCATAGAGGTTGTAAGGTACAGGACAGCAGGTGGGCTCAGGGTCAGGTCAGGCAGAGGTCGGTAATCCAGAGTAGTGGGGCAAAGGTACAGGACAAAAGGCAGGCTCAGGGTCAGGTCAGGCAGAGGTCGGTAATCCAGAGTAGTGGGGCAAAGGTACAGGACAAAAGGCAGGCTCAGGGTCAGGGCAGGCAGAATGGTCAGACCGGGAAACTAGAAAACAGGAGCAAGGAACAGGTAGGCGCAGGGAAACAAAACGCTGGTAGGTCCTACGAACAAAATGAACTGGCAACAGACAAACAGAGAACACAGGTATAAATACACAGGGGATAATGGGGAAAATGGGTGACACCTGGAGGGTGGTGGAGCCAAGCACAAAAACAGGTGAAACAGATCAGGGCGTGACAGGAATGTAGAGAAGTAAAAGTAAAAGTTGGCAATAATATAAATAGTACAGAAAAAAACAACCTATGTAGTACTTTAAAGTATTTTTACCTCAGTACTTTAAACCACTGGCAACTATCCTGCAGAAACTGTATCCAAGATGGCGTAGTAGTCGGACGTGTGTTTTGTCTTGTCCCGTCTTGTCCCGTCTCGTCCCATGTAAATATCGTTTTCTTCCTCGTTTTTTTTCGTATAGATTTTGTATATATTTTAATCTCACTTTCCATCTACGGACTGAATATACTCTCCTGCAACCCGCCTCACCCAATGGGGTACGGATCTGCTATCTTTATACTTGAGAACCGGAACCCCCATCAGAAGCTAGACAGCAAACTAGCTACTAGCTAGTAGTCAGTTAGCCACTGCTAGCGGTCATCACCGTTAACTCAGACACCAGCCAGCCTCAGCTCGGTAAATATCTGCCAGTCTGCACAGCGCAATATTAACCCAGAGCATATCGGATGGCTTTTTCTCTACCACATCTCCGGATTCCTACCGCAAGCTCTGAACAAGCTAGCTAGCTAGCTGCAATCTGAGTAACTACTCCTGGCTAACTTCTCTGTCCCGAAGCAAGCATCAGTTAGCCTTGAGCTAGCCTCGAGCTAGGCCCATCTCCCGGATAGCCGAGAAGGTCCAGCAGCTAATTCTTGGGCTACATTACCTCTTTTGCCAGTTGGCCTGGACCCTTTACTGCCGACATGGAGCCCCGCCGATCCATCACGACTGATCTGCCGATGTAATCGTTCGAGGTGGTTTCAACAGGCTCTTCCGTTGCGACGTCGCCAAAGGCCCATCTGCTATCCCCGATCCGCTAGCTGTCTGAATCGCCGTGTCTCCAGCTCGCCTAGTGTAGTAGCGACTACTGAATAGGCTCCCTGACTCACCTACTGCTACTCATTGTACCCTATGATCACTCGGCTATATTATGCCTCTCCCTAATGTCAATATGCCTTTTCTATTGCTGTTTTGATTAGTGATTATTGTCTTTAGATAGCCCTTTTGTCCCACCCCCCACACATGCGGTGACCTCACCTGGCTTAACTGGTGCCTCTAGAGACAAAACCTCTCTCTCATCGTCACTCAATGCCTAGGTATACCTCCACTGTACTCACATCCTACCATACCCTTGTCTGTACATTATGCCTTGAATCTATTCTTCCACGCCCAGAAATCTGCTCCTTTTACTCTCTGTTCCGAATGCACTACACGACCAGTTCTTATAGCGTTTAGCCGTACCCTTAGCCTACTCCTCCTCTGTTCCTCTGGTGATGTAGAGGTTAACCCAGGACCTGCATCCCCAGCACCACTCCCATTTCCCAGGCGCTCTCATTTGTTGACTTCTGTAACCGTAAAAGCCTTGGTTTTATGCATGTTAACATCAGAAACCTCCTCCCTAAGTTTGTTTTATTCACTGCTTTAGCACACTCCGCCAACCCTGATGTCCTAGCCGTCTCTGAATCCTGATTGCCCCCATCTATCTTCAGAGTTCGTACTGTTAGGTGACCTAAACTGGGATATGCTTAACACCCCGGCCATCCTTCAATCTAAGCTAGACGCCCTCAATCACACACAAATTATCAAGGAACCTACCAGGTACAACCCTAATTCGCAACCATGGGCACCCTCTTAGATATCATCCTGACCAACTTGCCCTCTAAATACACCTCTGCTGTCTTCAATCAGGATCTCAGTGATCACTGCCTCATTGCCTGCATCCGTAATGGGTCCGCGGTCAAACGACCACACCTCATCACTGACAAACGCTCCCTAAAACACTTCAGCAAGCAGGCCTTTCTAATCAACGGGTATCCTGGAAGGATATTGACCTCATCCCGTCAGTAGAGGATGCCTGGTTGCTCTTTAAAAGTGCTTTCCTCACCATCATAAATAAGCATACCCCATTCAAAAAATTTCAAACTAAGAACAGATATAGCCCTTGGTTCACCCCTGACTTGACTGCCCTTGACCAGCACAAAAACATCCTGTGGCGTTCTGCATTAGCATTGAATAGTCCCCGCCATATGCAACTTTTCAGGGAAGTCAGGAACCAATATACACAGTCAGTTAGGAAAGAAAAGTCTAGCTTTTCCAAACAGAAATTTGCATCCTGTAGCAGTATTCCAAAAACTTTTGGGACGCTGTAAAATCCATGGAGAGTAAGAGCACCTCCTCCGAGCTGCCCACTGTGCTGAGGCTAGGAAACACTGTCACCACTGATAAATCTACGATAATCGATCATTTCAATAAACATTTTTATACGGTTGACCATGCTTTCCACCTGGCTACCCCTTCCCAGCCAACAGCTCTGTACCCCCTGCAGCAACTTGCCCAAGCCCCCCCCTTCTTCTCCTTCACCTAAATCCAGACAGCTGATATTCTGAAAGAGCTGCAAAATCTGGATCCCTACAAATCAGCTGGGCTAGACAATCTGGACCCTCTCTTTCTAAAATGATCTGCCAAAATTGTTGCAACCCTTATTGCTAGCCTGTTCAACCTCTTTCGTATCGTCTGAGATCCCCAAAGATTGAAAAGCTGCAGCGGTCACCCCCCTCTTCAAAGGGGGAGACACTCTAGACCCAAACTGTTATAGACCTAT
Source organism: Salmo salar (assembly GCF_965601325.2). NCBI lineage: Eukaryota > Metazoa > Chordata > Actinopteri > Salmoniformes > Salmonidae > Salmo > Salmo salar. Next base: position 48,393,234 of record NC_138310.1, on the reverse strand, counting down.
ATCTATCCTGCCCTGCCTTCGAATATCTTCGAAACCAAATTAACAAACAGATCATCAACCATTTCAAATCCCACCGTACCTTCTCCGCTATGCAATCTGGTTTCCGAGCTGGTCATGGGTGCACCTCAGCCAAGCTCAAGGTCCTAAACGATATCATAACCGCCATCGATAAAAGACAGTACTGTGCAGCCGTCTTCATCGACCTGGCCAAGGCTTTCGACTCTGTCAATCACCGCATTCTTATCTGCAGACTCAATAGCCTTGGTTTCTCAAATGACTGCCTCGCCTGGTTCACCAACTACTTCTCAGATGTCGCTCTTGCTGCTGGTGATTCTCCGATCCACCCCAGTATCTCTACTTGCACATCATCAGCTGCACATCTATCACTCCAGTGTTAATGCTTAATTGTAATGGCCTATTTATTGCCTTACCTTCTTACTCTTCTACATTTGCACACACTGTTCATAGATTATTTCAAGTGTGTTATTGACTGTATGTTTGTTTATGTGTAACTCTGTGTTGTTGTTTTTGTCGCACTGCTTTGCTTTATCTTGGCCAGGTCGCAGTTGTAAATGAGAACTTGTTCTCAACTGGCCTACCTGGTTAAATAAAGGTGAAAGAAAAATATAAGAAATAAAAAAGAACCATATGGTTCTGTGCTTGCTGGGTGCTGTGTGATAGCATTGAGCAGCTAATATTAGGCCTATAAGGCCCCATTTCTTTACAGTGCCTTGCAAAAGTATTCATCCCCTTGGCGTTTTTACTATTTTGTTGCATTACAACCTGTCATTTAAATTGATTTTTATTTGGATTTCATGTAATGGACATACACAAAAAAGTCCAAATTGGTGAAGTGAAATTAAAAAAATAACTTCACCCCCTTTGCTATGAAGCCCCTAAATAAGATCTGATGCAACCAATTACCTTCAGAAGTCACATAATTAGTCAAATAAAGCCCATCTTTGTGCAATCTAAGTGTCACATGATCTATCACATGATCTTAGTATGTATACACCTGTTCTGAAAGGCCCCAGGTCTGCAACACCACTAAGCAAGGGGTACCACCAAGCAAGTGGCACCATGAGGACCAAGGAGCTCTCCAAACAGGTCAGGGACAAAGTTGTGGAGAAGTAGAGATGAGGGTTGGGTTATAAAAAAATATCCCAAACTTTGAACATCCCACGGAGAACAACTAAATCCATTATTAAAATATTTAAAGAATATGGCACCACAACAAACCTGCCAAGAGAAGACTACCCACCAAAATTCACGGACCAGGCAAGGAGGGCATTAATCAGAGAGGCAACAAAGAGACCAAAGATAACCCTGAAGGAGCTGCAAAGCTCCACAGTTTAGATTGCAGTATCTGTCCATAGGACCACTTTAAGCCGTACACTCCACAGAGCTGGCCAGAAAAAAAGCCATTGCTTAAAGAGAAAAATAAGCAAACACATTTGGTGTTTGGCAAAAGGCATGTGGAAGACTCCCCAGACATATGGAAGAAGGTACTCTGGTCAGATAAGGTTAAAATTGAGCTTTTTGGCCATCAAGGAAAACGCTATGTCTGGCGCAAATCCAACAGCTCTCATCACCCTGAGAACACCATCCCCACAGTGAAGCATGGTGGTGGCGGCATCATGCTGTGAGTATGTTTTTCATCGACAGGGACTGGGAAACTGTTCAGAATTGAAGGAATGATGGATGACGCTAAATACAGGGAAATTCTTAAGGGAAACCTGTTTCATTCTTCCAGAGATTTGAGACTGGGACGGAGGTTCACCTTCCAGCAGGACAATGACCCTAAGCATACTGCTAAAGCAATACTCGAGTGGTTTAAGGGAAAACATTTAAATGTCTTGGAATAGCCTAGTCAAAGCCCAGACCTCAATCCAATTGAGAATCTGTGGTATGACTTAAATATTGCTGTACACCAGCAGAACCCATCCAACTTGAAGGAGCTGGAGCAGTTTTGCCTTGAAGAATTAGCAAAAATCCCAGTGGCTAGATGTGCCAAGCTTATAGAGACATACCCCAAGAGACTTGCAGATGTAATTGCTGCAAAAGGTGGCTCTACAAAGTATTGACTTTGGGGGGGTGAATAGTTATGCACGCTCATGTTTTCAGTTTTTTTGTCATATTTCCTGTTTGTTTCACAATAAAACATATTTTGCATCTTCAAAGTGGTAGGCATGTTGTGTAAAATCAAATGATACAACCCCCCCCAAAAAAATCTATTTTAATTCCAGGTTGTAAGGCAACAAAATAAGAAAAATGCTAAGGGGGTGAAAACTTTAGCAAGCCACTGTATGTGTGACTGCAGAACTCAGTGCCCAACTTCTGACTCTATGATCATCTACAGTATGTATAATTACATTTGCCATTCTTCTCAATATACAGTATAAAAACTTAAGAACATTAAGAACACTACATATGTGCTACAGTTAGCTTAGTGTGTAGAGCGTTGAGCCTGTAACCGAAAGATTGCTAGTTTGAATCCCCGAACTGACAAGGTGAAAAATCTGCCCCTGCACAAGGCACTTAACCCTAATTGCTCCAGGGTCCCTGTCAATAATGGCTGATCGGTCGCCGTGACCCCACTCTCAGCGGGGATATGCAAAAAAACACATTTCCATCTCCTACTCGTACCGGTTACTCACTTGTACATGCAGGGAAACAGGACAAATATAAGCACCACCTATTTCATATATGCCGTTGTCAGTAATCAGACTATTTGCTTTGGAATGAGAGGATCCCACAAAGTTTTCCATCGGTACATTTTCCATTTATGCCTCTCAGGTCTAAAACAAAAGTACACAAACCACATTCCATCTCGTGTTTCCAATGGAAAACTGACGTATAGAGTAATACACATAACACTGACATAGTTATTATTTGTTTGCGAATGGAAGAGGTGAAGAGCCATACATTAGAGGCCGTTCTGTCTGAACCAGGTCATCAATCTAGTGTCTGATTATGCATCCCACTACATGTTGAGTCCCGTACACTCTGTCATAAGTCTGTGTGCTAAGGATGAGAGTGTACTGTACTAAACGCTCCTCAATGTATGTGTGCCATCTGTGCATCGATGCATGAATCTGTGTTGCTACCATGTTGTTGTCATGTTGTGCTGCTACCATGCTGTGTTTTCATGTGTTGCTGCCATGCTATGTTGTCGTCTTTGGTCTCTCTTCATGTAGTGTTGTGGTGTCTCTCTTGTCGTGATGTGTGTTGTGTCCTATAATTCTTATTCTTATTTTTATTTATTTTATCCCAGCCGTCATCCCTGTAGGAGGCCTTTTGCCTTCTGGTAGGCCGTCATTGTAGATAAGAATTTTATCTTTAACTGACTTGCCTAGTTAAATAAAGGTTAAATCAAATAAAAATCCTTTGACATCAGGCCTAAGAAGACTGGGCCTTCAAAGTGGCTTGTGTTATGCAATAAAAAAAAAGGTAAAAGGTGTGTTTATGTGCGTGCGTGCGTCTGTCTGTCTGTCTGTCTGTCTGTCTGTCTGTCTGTCTGTCTGTCTGTCTGTCTGTCTGTCTGTCTGTCTGTCTGTCTGTCTGTCTGTCTGTGTGTGTGTGTGTGTGTGTAAATAGGTGGGCATGTAATAGGTAAGCACCTGTCAGTCCTTACATACAGACACAGACACACAGACACACACACAGACACACAGGCACATTCACACAGACATACACTATCACTCTCTCTCTCTCTCTCTCTCTCTCTCTCTCTCTCTCTCTCTCTCTCTCTCTCTCTCTCTCTCTCTCTCTCACACACAAACACACACATACATACACGTGTGCTCATATCATCCTGTGGCGACGCCGTTGAGCCCCCAGCCTAAGACAGTCTGCTCTGACTCGGCCCTACCCAAACAAACGCACATTTGGAGAAGAAATTGGTCCAATAAATCACAACTGTAACAGACACCAGCCGCCCCGCCCGTGTTCCACTGACCCTGAGAGCCCAATTAAACAAACTCTGGAGGTTCAGGGAGTAAACCGGGCTGCCTGCACCTCTTCCTCACAGCACCGCAGCACGTTTCCCACACACCACTGGGGCTGACCCCTGACCCTTAAAGAGGACCACCCATCACTGGCACTGGAGCAGGGAAGAGGAGATTAGAGAAGGGTACTAGGAGGGGGGAAAGAGCCTCAGGGTGGATGGGTGGAGGGTTATTGGGGTAGGGGTGAAAATGGCTTTAAACCTTCAAACTAGTGAGTGGGGGGTTCACTAAGTACTTCATTAAGGACTACAGGAAGGGCAGGCAGATCCTAAATAGTGACATCTGTCCCAGTTCCCTTCTCTCGCTCTCTCTTCTTCTTTCTTTCTTCCTTTCCATATTTCCACCACTTTCTCTTTCTATATATCTCTCCTACTTCCCCCCTACCTCTCTCAGAGCAGAGATCAGGGGTTAATGCGGATTTTGAAGATGATGGAAGAAAGTCAATTCATGGAAGTTCATCAGAGTAAGGTCATTTGGGAAAGGTTGTTGTGGGTGTATTGGACATCCTCTCCCGGATGTCTCATATCACTACTGCACAAATCATTCTGGATCTGTTTATACTTTTATAATTTGATGAAACATCCAAAGAAAGTGGCCTTATTTTTGTCTGACTGCAGGTCATGATGACCATGTGGTTGGGCAGGGAGGTGGCCACAGTTTAAAGCTTTCCGGAGCGGTGTTTGAAATCCAAGCATGTGTAATGTGTGATGGAAGGAGAGAATTGTAGTTTTGTATTTATTATGGATCCCCATTAGCTGCTGCCAAAGCAGCAGCTACTCTTCCTGGGGTCCAGCTAAATTAAGGAAGTTATACAATTTTAAAACATTACAATACGTTCACAGATTTCATAACACACTGTGTGTCCTCAGGCCCCTACTCCACCACTACCACATATCTCTGTGTGTGTGTGTGTGTGTGTGTGTGTGTGTGTGTGTGTGTGTGTGTGTGTGTGTGTGTGTGTGTGTGTGTGTGTGTGTGTGTGTGTGTGTGTGTGTGTGTGTGTGTGTGTGTGTGTGTGTGTGTGTGTGTGTGTGTGTGTGTGTGAATGTGTCTGTGCCAATGTTTGTGTTGCTTCAAAGTCCCCGCCGTTCCATAAGGTGTTTTTTTAATCTGTTTTTTAAATCTAATTTTACTGCTTGCGTCAGTTACTTGATGTGGAATAGAGTTCCATGTAGTCATGGCTCTATGTAGTACTGTGTGCCTCCCATAATCTGTTCTGGACTTAGGGACTATGAAGAGACCTCTTGTGGCATGTCTTGTGGGGTATGCATGGGTGTCCAAGCTGTGTGCCAGTAGTTCAGACAGACAGCTTGGTACATTCAACATTTCAATAGCTCTCATAAATAAAAGTAGTGATGAAGTCAATCTCTCCTCCACTTTCAGTCAGGAGAGATTGACATGCATATTATTAATATTAGCTCTCTGTGTACATCCAAGGGTCAGCCGTGCTGCCCTGTTCTGAGCCAATTGCAATTTTCCTAAGTCCTTTTTTGTGGCATCTAACCACACGACTGAACAGTAGTCAATGTGCGACAAAACTAGGGCCTGTAGGACCTGCCTTGTTGATAGTGTTGTTAAGAAGGTAGAGTAACGCTTTATTATCGACAGACTTCTCCCCATCTTAGCTACTACTGCATCAATATGTTTTGACCATGACAGTTTACAATCCAGGGTTACTCCAAGCAGTTTAGTCAACTCAACTTGCTCAATTTCCACATTATTTATTACAAGATTTAGTTGAGGTTTAGGGTTTAGTGAGTGTTTTGTTCCACATACGATGCTTTTAGTTTTAGAAATATTTAGGGCTAACTTATTCCTTGCCACCCACTCTGAAACTAACTGCAGCTCTTTGTTAAGTGTTGCAGTCATTTCAGTCGCTGTAGTAGCTGACGTGTACGGTGTTGAGTTATCCTCATACGTAGAAACTCTGGCTTTACTCAAAGTCAGTGGCATGTCGTTAGTAAAAATTGAAAAAAGCAAGATGGATTGAGAGAGATAGAGAGAGAGAGAGCGATAAAGAGAGAGAGAACACACAAAGGGCTGAGATGGACAGGCTGGAATGTGCCGGCAGGTAGCGGAGGGGCCCAGGAAGCAAGGAGACATGGGAAAACATGGAGCGGGAACAATAGCAGCGATGTGTGTGTCTGGGAGAGGGGAGAGGGCCCAGGGGACAGATCGGCTTACCTACTACCGTTTACCTGCTCAGTACAACACTTACACTGGGAACAGGCCTCAAAGGGAGACGCATCAATGCCTGGCATTCATATCAGCACAGGAATGTGTGTGTGTATGCGTGGTTGAGTCTGCGTCTGTCTCTATTGAAGTGTGCGCTTGCGTGTGTGCGTGAGTGCGTGTGTGTGAGTGCGTGTGTGCGTGTGTGTGCGTGTGTGTGTGTGTGTGTGTGTGTGTGTGTGTGTGTGTGTGTGTGTGTGTGTGTGTGTGTGTGTGTGTGTGTGTGTGTTTGGCATAGAGGGGCCCGCTGATTAATTGATGTAGGGAAGAGAGGGAGAGGAAATCTTTCAGGCTTGAGTCAATTATAGCGTAAAACAAACCCCTGTGGTCTTTCTACGAGCTTGTGGTATAAACACAGAAATCTAATTTCCTCAGTGTAATAACTTCTTTCAACTGGGCCTTTCGATATGCTCTTTAATTACACTTAAGTGGCAGATTGAATTCATGTTGAAATGTTGACCCGGATACAGAGAGAATACAACCCTGCTTCATTCACCATGGGAACGCAATTTCACACTAACTATTCTACTACCTCCCAGTTTCACCCATACCACAGAGTTGAGGTCACTTCAGTTCTAGTTGTGTGTAGGGAATAAACGGTGACTAGGGGAAATAATAATAAGCATGGATTAAGGGAATAATACAATCTCTCTGAATTGACCGACATTGTGTGGAAGTGTCTCGAATAAGAAGCGTAAAGAGAAGCAGAGGAGATCTCACTCCCCCAGCTCAACCCTCTGTCTCTCCTGATATACAGACAGGGTCGCTGTGAGCTCAACCCTCTGTCTCTCCTGATATACAGACAGGGTCGCTGTGAGCTCAACCCTCTGTCTCTCCTGATATACAGACAGGGTCGCTGTGAGTGTATGAGGAGGTCCAATATCTCTTTCCAAAACAGAGAGGCCCACAGACAGCAGGGGTGAGAGGGATGTGTGTGTGTGTGTGTGTGTGTGTGTGTGTGTGTGTGTGTGTGTGTGTGTGTGTGTGTGTGTGTGTGTGTGTGTGTGTGTGTGTGTGTGTGTGTGTGTGTGTGTGTGTGTGTGTGTTTGTGTGCGTGCGTGCGTGTGTGTGTGTAAAGAACACCCTTCTTCTTACAATCTGTGTCTAACGTGGCAGATGTCGGAGTGTAATATGAGAGGAACTCTGTTTTTCTCGCAGGGCTGCAGAGACATGGGTCACAGTGGCAACAACAAGTCACATAGTGGAGCAGTGGGACTGGACTGTGTGTATGTGTGTGCGTTTGCACGTTCTGTGTTCATGTATGACACTTAATAGGCGATTGGACAGACATCTGATTGAGACTTGCCCATTTCTCATGGGATTCTCATTCCAATTCTTTAAATAAGAACCAGCCCAGCCAATGTTGTTGAATTCCTGGTGTTCTTCAATAAGCTTTATGTTACAGATTTTATAAAACAATACACTTTCAAAGATATGGGTAAATACTGTATCACATTTTGACAAATCAGATGACATCAACCATTTAGTTATCACACATTGATAAAAATGATGATGATGATGAAAACAAAGTTGAAAACAAAGGCTGTCATCCTCCATTTTATTCATACTACTCAAACGTTATTTAGAGAAACGGAAGTGAGATTGTGATCACAGGTTTCAGAAGAAAGCACATGCTAGACCAAAAAAAACACAACAGGAACCGGAACATCCCTCATTTACCCTCCCCTGTGTATTCTGGCTGAGCACAAACTCTAGATCACACGTGAGCAACATACTGGCTTGACCACACAAACACGAGAACACACCTGTGTCTCTTGCAAGAGGGGAGAAAAGAGAAATGTTTAGGTTCACAACAGACCACTGATAGACTGACTGTAGAGCAAAAGATGACTTGTTATCAGGGAGGGATTTACCTTTGTTGTCTGTGATAGTTTATAGTCCTTGCCACATGCGACTCGAGTCTGAGTTATCGAACATCCATGCAACTTTGAGTCTCTACTGTCCTTTTACGTCCCTAATGGACTTGCGGAGCTCGTGTCTGCTTGCTTTGTACGCGCCGCGCGCCACCGAGTCATCGGGTTCGTTCTGCTGACATTGAATGTTGCAGTACGGGCTCTCAGCATGGTACTGATATCTCCGTTTATCCAGGGTTTTTGGTTGGGGTATGTCCGGATTGTAATTGTGGGTACTGTACAACATCATCAACACGTTTCCTAAGCCTGTGACTGATGACGTACATTCCTCCATGTTCATGGATGAGTCCTGGGTGGATGAATCTTTGAGCATTCAACGTCAGCAAAACAAATTGATAGTTGACTTCAGGAAACACATAAACGGGAACGCAGCAGAGAGAGTCTCGAGATTTAAGTTCCTCGGCGTCCACATCACCAGGGACTTGTCATCATCATCATGGACCAACAACACCACCACTCTTGTCAAGAGGCTGCAACAGCGTCTCTACTTCCCAAGGCGGCTGAAGAAATTCGGCATGCCGCCCTGGATCCTCTCCAAATACTACCACTGCGTCATGACCAGTCACATCATGGCCTTGTATGGGAAATTTCTCCATCCACAACCGCAAGGCCCTCCAGTGGGTGGTGAAGGCGTCCCAGTACACGACTGGGACCGTGCTTCCACTCATCCAGAACATCTACTCGAAACGCTGCCTGAGGAAGGCAAGCAGCATCATAAAGGGCCCCACACACCCTCCAGCCACGAACTGTTCTCTCCCCTACTGTCGGACACTTGAACTGGACTGACCACCTGCTCTGATTCTCCGCACCCTAGTACACATGCACTCAATCATGCACACGCACACACACACACACACACACACACACACACACACACACACACACACACACACACACACACACACACACACACACACACACACACACACACACACACACACACACACACACACACACACACACACACACACACACACACACACACACACACACACACACACACACACACACACACACACACACACACACACACACACACACACACACACCCCCCGTGTGGCTCAGTTGGTAGAGCATGGTGTTTACAACGCCAGGGTTGTGGGTTCGATTCCCATGGGGGAGTAGTACGAAAAAAATATCTAATGTATGAAATGTATGCATTCACTACTGTAAGTCGCTCTGGATAAGAGCGTCTGCTAAATGACTAAAATGTAAAATGTAAATGCTACACACACATCACAACCGCTGCTACCAGACTCCTATTGTATATACTTGCCCCCATCCCCTCTTAAGCAATACACATATAAATGTTGCATTATACATTTTGCCTTCCTGTATTATACTTATGCTAATATGTTTATTGTATTCTACTGCCATTTACTCTGTTTGTATTCTTATATTTTATTATTTCTCATTGTTGTTTGCATTGTCTGGAAGGAACCTGCAAGTAAGCATTTCATTGGACGATGTATACCATGCGTATGCCATACGTACGACTAATAAAACTTGAAACTTCTCTGCTTTGACCAATCCATAGAATGTTCAGCACCAAGCCACCCTCTCAGAGACAGAGGGCTCCACCCTACTGATAGACGGGGTGAAATACCCAGGAGCTTTCCCTACCCTGCAAGTAGAAGAGGCTTATCTAGCTTATATAAACTATACTCCTGAGCAGGAGCCCCTTCTCCCCTCACTGTACCAAAGTCCAAGGGCAGAGACACCATAACAGCCCATAAAGACTTGCAGTCAATAGCTGATGTAAAGGTCTGCTGGGGCAAGTATGCTGGTATGTTTTTCAAAACAACAACCAGAGAGGCATCAGCTGCCCTCTCTGCAATCGAATCTGTCCTGATACTACCAATCTCTCCCTTTCTGCAGTGTCTGTCTTAAAAGAGCCATGACGTCAAAGCTTCAAACTGTTTCTGGGGCAGGGGAATATATTTCACATGGGCGTATGTGACAGGGCATTCTTTATTGTCGGGAGATTTACGATAATGTCCTCCCCCTCCCCATAAGGTGAGCGTCCTGCCTTGAGCTGTCCTGGGAGTCCATCAGCGGGTCACCCTGTGTCCCGTTATTATGTCATCCCTGAGCCATCCGTCCAAAGCCCCCAGTGCCTGTCAACAACCAGTCATTTTTTAGAATGTAAGTCATTTAGCAGAAGCTCTTATCCAGAGTGACTTACAGGAGCAATTAGGGTTAAGTGCCTTGCTCAAGGGTACATCAACAGATTTTTCACCTGGTCAGCTCTGGGATTTGAACCAGCAACCTTTCAGTTACTGGCCCAACGCTCTTAACTGCTAGGCTACCTGACGCACATAAAAGAGAGTCCGTGCTGCCTCCTCTCCGTTTCCACACAGACAAACACCCAGCCAGCCTAGTTAAAACTGTTACAATTTTTTATTTTTGACAGATAGTGCTTCCAACACTGCATTACTGAATATCTCCTATGTACAGCAGTCATTTTGGTTTGTTAAAACCAAGCCTGAGGTTTATGAAACATTCCCCACTTCCTCAACAGCAGACCCCCCCCCCCACCTCCCCATAGACGTCCACACAAAGACCTCACTACACAGAGACCTACCTACACAGAGACCTACCTACGCAGAAACCTCCCTACGCAGAGACCTACCTACACAGAGACCTACCTACACAGAAACCTCCCTACACAGAGACCTACCTACACAGAGACCTACCTACACAGACCTCCCTACACAGAGACCTACCTACACAGAGACCTCCCTACACAGAGACCTACCTACACAGAGACCTACCTACACAGAGACCTACCTACACAGAGACCTACCTACACAGAGACCTCCCTACACTGAGGCCTCCCTACACAGAGACCTACCTACACAGAGACCTACCTACACAGAAACCTCCCTACACTGAGACCTCCCTACACAGAGACCTCCCTACACAGAGACCTACCTACACAGAGACCTACCTACACAGAGACCCACCTACACAAAGACCTCACTACACAGAGACCTACCTACACAGAGACCTACCTACACAGAGACCTCCCTACACAGAAATCTCCCTACACTGAGACCTCCCTACACAGAGACCTACCTACACTGACCAGTAGAGAGCCAGGATGGGTTAAGTGGCCATTTGGGCTCCATCCAAGCAGATGGCTGAGTGATGACACTGTCTACATGGCGTTGCATGCAGGCCTCCTTCTACAAACAGGCTCCTGAAAAAGTCCTGCCTTTGTGTTGGAGACACACTAACAGAGTTCACCTGAGAACTCGACCTGAAAGGCATGCATATCCCACTTTCCACCTCCCCTGGGGGGTTATTTCCACCCAGAACCAGACAGTGTAATGCATACAAATGTGTTTGAGACAGAGGGAGAAAGAGAGTGAGGGTTTGTGTTTCAAATTAGGATACACTGTGTCTGTCGCTATCTCTAGGGGTGTCTAGTTTGTTTATCTTTCTATATTTATAAACGATATGAGTGTGTATTTCTACTCTCGGGACTGTCTGTGTGTGTGTGTGTGTGTGTGAGGGGCAGCTTTGAAGGCTCTCATTATACCTGTTAGGGCATGATGTGTTCTGAACGTTGAATGCATGTAGTGTGCTATATACCAGAGCCATCTATTTAATAAATGAAGCAAATGCAGGGGTTTTGCTATAAACGATATGTGTTTGTATGGGTAGTGAAGTCGACATGTGAATGGGATCATTTAATTTAATATTTTTATGACGATGTGTTTTTCCGTTTTTTGGTGGGGGTTTGTGGGGTTGGGGGGAGTGCAGTGGGTGGATGCATCGGGCATCGGTACGGACAGTGCACTTAAGAGGCAAACTGAGTGGGGCAGTGAGAAGGGAGAGGTCAGTGGAAGGGAGCGGGCAGTAGGTTGACGAATGGCACACAGTGTGCTTCTGTTTCTGAAAGAGCCCCATTGATGCTAGGAATCGTGGATGCAGATGAACAAGGGGCCTTGCTCCAGCCGACATGTCGCAGCATGGAGACACATTGTACATCCAACCCCATCCCTCGCCCCGCCTCATCCCCTCCACTCTGTAGCTAGTTACATAGCCCACCCCAAGACACCACCCATCCGAACAACCTCACCCGCCTATTCATACCAGCCTACAGACACACAGACAAACAACAGAGAGACGGATACACACAAGCAGAAAAACAAGTCCACAAACATCACGCACGTGCATGCACACAAAGAAACACATGGGCACGCATGCAAAACACACACGCAGACACCCACACCACACACAGCAGACCTGCCCTCTGGTCACTGGAGCATTGGTCACGTCACTTGACTTCGTCACTCCACACACACTGAGTGAAGGTGTTTCAAACTAGAATCTGTATTTGGTGAAACAGCGCCACCGTTGGCCCCAGAGCCTTTTTGTTTTGTTGGCGACACGGAGGAGAGGAGCGTCTGACAGTGCATACTCTGCTGCTCTAGGGGGAAAAACTGTGTTCGTTGTTTGAAGTAACTTTGTTTTAGTAATATCCCAAACAGTCGTGTCAGTTTCACCAAATATGGATTCTAGCTTAAATATACACTGAGTGTACAAAACATTAGGAACCCCTTCCTAATATTGAGTTGCAACCCCTTTTGCCCTCAGAACAGCCTCAATTCGTTGGGGCATGGACTCTACAAGGTGTCGAAAGCGTTCCACAGGGATGCTGGCCCGTGTTGGCTCCAATGCTTCCTATAGTTGTGTTAAGTTGACTGGATGTCCTTTGGGTGGTGGACCATTATTGATGCACACGGGAAACTGTTGAGCGTGAAAAACCCAGCAGTGTTGCAGTTCTTGAAATGCTCAAACCGGTGCCCCTGACACCTACTACCAAACTCTGTTCAAAGGCACTTCAATCTTTGGGCTTGCCCATTCACCCTCTGAATGGCACACATATACAATCCATGTCTCAATGGTCTCAAAGCTTAAAAATCCTTCTTTAACCGGTCTCCTCTTCATCTCCACACTGATGGAAGTGGATTTAACAAGTGACATCAATAAGGGACCATAGCTTTCACTTGGATTCACCTGGTCAGTCATGTCATGGAAGGAGCATGTTTTGTACACTCAGTTTAAATCCATCTGGGTGTGTCTGTGGACGAGTCCGTATACCCATACTTGTGTTCTAAATAGTTGGCATTTTAGGTATGCGAAATTTCGAAAAATCTAGTATCTAGTTAAAAATTGCCTTCCCAGAGCCACATGTGTTTGACAACAGCTGATAATCAGCTGATAATGAGACAAGGGGACCCGCTGTACCCAAATGAACCAACGGCGGGAATCATCGCAATTGCGCATGAGATGACTCATTCTCAGGATGGGTGAGCCTAGTATGATGATATTTGTTGCTTACTGAAGGAGTTTTTACTAAACAGTACATCCGAAATAGTATGCAGTACGATTAGCACACAGTATTGCTGACTTTCCATCCCAAAACACGCAGCTCAATCACACTGTCAATCAAAAATCAACACATACAGCACCAAAACAGAAAAGGGTTGACATGGTAGCCAATATAAAACCGGTTTTACCGTACTGACAAGTCGAGGGTGTGTGTTTTATTGGAGTCAGTGTACTGTATACACTGTGTGTGTATGTGTGTGTGTGTGCGTGCGCGTGTGTGTGTATTGTCAGATCAGCTGTTTTGGGAATGGAGACCGCACTGCTAGTTAAAAGGAGGCAGGCTATCTATAGGTCCTGAGTGATGTTAGAACCAGCTGGTGAATATAGTCACTGAGTAAACACTGTCAATGCTGCCTGGACGGATGGAGAGAACCAGAGTATTCTCAAATGAAAGGGAAAGATAGAGGGACGAGAGTGTAAAATAGTGAAACGGTAGAGATTCCCCATAACCAGCAGGATAACTGCTGTGGATTTACAGGTCAGTGAGGACACTGGATCATTGTTTTCCCAGGAGAGAGAGAGAGAGCAAGACAGAGAGAGAAAGACAGAGAGAGATGGATGTTGTGTACTATGGGGAACCTCCGGTGCTGAGCCGTGTTTTGTGCTGGGCTGAAACACAAGGAAAGGATCATGGATGTCTCTAGACAGCTGGTCGTCTCATCACAGGGCAAAGGGGACCAATTTCTCTCTCAGCTGCTCTTCTTCCCTTTCATGTTTATGAAGCCAGACATGAACCTCCAACTTCATGCCATATGAACCCAATGTACCTCAGAGTCCGGCGAACAAATAGAATAGAATCAATCAATCAAATGTATTTATGAAGCCCTTTTCACCTCAGCAGATTTCACAAACTGCTATACAGAAACCGAGGATAAAAACCCCAAACAGCAAGCAACGCAGATGGAAAAGCATGAATGAGTTATAGGTATCGTAGTAAAGGACACAGACTGTTGCTCCAAGATGTCTAATCGTTGTCTCAGACCATCAGAGTATTATCTAGTGAGCATGTAAACAGAGTCTGTGTCAGTGTATCAGATTTACGTCAGAGGGGTCACCATGAACCCGCTCACACCCACGAACAAGTGCACACACTGGCCCCTACACACACGTACGCACCTATGCACGCACGCACGCACGCACACTGTCTCAGACGTCCACAGCTTGGTTTAACAGAGAGCCCAGTTGTTCCCCCAGTTCCTCCCTCCCCTCCTCAGACGAGACGACGCAGGTCTACATTTCAAAGGCCAAGGTCACGGTGGCCTGCGTGCGTACACCAGGAAGTCAGATGCTAATGAGAGTAATTAGGGGGCTGGGGAGTGGAAGCCTTCAATCTCTCTCCCGACTCTGTCCATCTCGCTCTCTCTCTCTCTCTCTCTCTCTCTCTCTCTCCCTCTCTCTCTCGCTCTCGCCCTCTCTTTCTCTTTCTCTTTCTCTATATATGCCCAATTGTACCCTCTTCCCTCTTCCTATGTAACCTCTTTATGAGCTTTTCTATAAACTTTATTAGTAACTCCTCTAAAGATTCTCCAATGATATAACAATCCAAATAATTGATTTTGGTCATGTTTGAATGAAACATAATGGAATAAATCCTTCTCCTCTCCTTTCTCTGTTCCAACTTTCCCTGTTAATTCTCACAGGTTGTTCCAAGATGTGTGTTTTGTCTTGTCCCGCCGTGTCTCGTGTAAATATAGTTTTCCTTTGTTTTTTCCCGTATATATTTTGTATATATTTTAATCTCACTTTCCATCTACGGACTGAATATACTCTCCTGCAACCCGCCTCACCCAATGGGGTACGGATCTGCTGTCTAGCTTCTGATGGAACTCCCATCAGAAGCTAGACAGCAAACTAGCTACTAGCTGGTAGTCAGTTAGCCACTGCTAGCGGTCTTCACCGTTAACTCGGACGCCAGCCTCAGCTCGGTCAACACCTGCCAGTCTGCACAGCGCATTATCAACCCAGAGCATATCGGACTGCTTTTTCTCTACCACATCTCCGGATTCCTACCGCAAGCTCTGAACCTTTACACCAGATCATCGCAGCTAGCTAGCTGCAATCCAAGTGGCTATTCCTGGCTAACGTCTCTGTCCCGAAGCAAGCACCAGTTAGCCTTGAGCTAGATTCGAGCTAGGCCCATCTCCCGACTAGCCGAGAAGGGCCACCAGCTAATTCTTAGGCTACAATACCTCTTTTTCCAATTGGCCTGGACCCTTTACTGCCAACACGTTGCGTTGCGACGTCACCGAAATCCCATCTGCTAGCCCCGGCCGCTAGCTGTCTGAATCGTTGTGTCTCCAGCTCGCCTAGCGTAGTAGCGACTACTGAATCGGCTCCCTGACTCACCTATTGCTACTCATTGGACCCTATGATGACTCGGCTACACATGCCTCTCCCTAAAGTCAATATGTCTTGTCTATTGCTGTTTTGGTTAGTGATTATTGTCTTATTGTAACGATCGTCTAAAGGAGTAGACCAAGGTGCAGCGTGGTATGTGTTCATCTTGATATTTATTTGAACTCTGAACACTTGAACAAAATAATAAACAATGGAACACGACCGTCACGTCTTGCAGGCTTTAAAAAGCAGTACAAAAATAAGATCCCACAACTCAAGGAGGGAAAAGGGCTGCCTAAGTATGGTTCCCAATCAGAGACAACGATAGGCAGCTGCCTCTGATTGGAAACCATACCTGGCCAAAACATAGAAATATAAACCATAGAATGCCCACCCCACACCCTGACCTAACAACATAGAGAAATAAACCGTCTCTCTCAGGTCAGGGCGTGACACTTATTTCACTGTAGTGCCCCTAGCCCTGCCAATACGCCTTAGATAGCCCTTTTGTCCCACCCCCCACACATGTGGTGACCTCACTTGGCTTAACTGGTGCCTTTAGAGACAAAACCTCTCTCATCGCCACTCAATAACTAGGTATACCTCCACTAGGTATACCTAGGTATACCTCCTACCATACCCTTGTCTGTACATTATGCCTTGAATCTATTCTTCCACGCCCAGAAATCTGCTTCTTTTACTCTCTGTTCTGAATGCACTAGACGACCAGTTCTTATAGCCTTTAGCCGTACCCTTATCCTACTTCTCCTCTTTTCCTCTGGTGATGTAGAGGTTAACCCAGGCCCTGCAGCCGCCAGCACCACTCCCATTCCCCAGTCGCTCTCATTTGTTGACTTCTGTAACCGTAAAAGCCTTGGTTTCATGCATGTTAACATCAGAAGCCTCCTCCCTAAGTTTGTTTTATTCACTGCTTTAGCACACTCCGCCAACCCTGATGTCCTAGCCGTGTCTGAATCCTGGCTTAGGAAGGCCACGAAAACCCCTGAAATTTTCATCCCCAACTTCAAAATTATCCGACAAGATAGATCTGCCAAAGGGGTCGGCATTGCAATCAACTGCAGAGATAGCCAGAGTTCTGTCATACTATCCAGGTCTGTGCCCAAACCATTCAAGCTTCTACTTTTAAAAATCCACCTTTCCAGAAACAAGTCTCTCACCGTTGCTGCTTCTATAGACCCCCCTCAGCCCACAGCTGTGCCCTGGACACCATATGTGAATTGATTGCCCCATCTATCTTCAGAGTTCGTACTGTTAGGTGACCTAAACTGGGTTATGCTTAACACCCCAGCCGTCCTACAATCTAAGCTAGACTCCCTCAATCTCACACAAATTATCAAGGAACCTACCAGGTACAACCCTAAATCCGTAACCATGGGCACTCTCTTAGATATCATCCTGACCAACTTGCCCTCTAAATACACCTCTGCTGTCTTCAACCAAGATCTCAGCGATCACTGCCTCATTGCCTGCGTCCGCGGTCAAATGACCACCCCTCATCACTGTCAAACGCTCCCTAAAACGCTTCAGCGAGCAGGCCTTTCTAATCGACCTGGCCCAGGTATCCTGGAAGGATATTGACCTCATCCCGCCAGTAGAGGATGACTGGTTGCTCTATAAAACTGCTTTC
The DNA here is from genome assembly GCF_965601325.2 of Salmo salar. Classification (NCBI taxonomy): domain Eukaryota; kingdom Metazoa; phylum Chordata; class Actinopteri; order Salmoniformes; family Salmonidae; genus Salmo; species Salmo salar. The sequence goes on along the minus strand of NC_138310.1, from coordinate 48,375,673 downwards.
CTCACAATCTTAAATAAGCATACCCCATTCAAAAAAATGTGAACTAAGAACAGATATAGCCCTTGGTTCACCCCAGACTTGACTGCCCTTGACCAGCACAAAAACATCCTGTGGCATTCTGCATTAGCATCGAATAGCCCCCACGATATGCAACTTTTCAGGGAAGTCAGGAACCAATATACACAGTCAGTTAGGAAAGCAAAGGCTAGCTTTTTCAAACAGAAATTAGCATCCTGTAGCACTAATTCCCAAAACTTTTGGGACACTAAAGTCCATGGAGAATAAGAGCACCTCCTCCAACCTGCCCACTGCACTGAGGCTAGGAAACATTGTCACCACCGATAAATCTACGATAATCGATAATTTCAATAAGCATTTCTCTACGGTTGGCCATGCTTTCCACCTGGCTACCACTACCCAGCCAACAGCTCTGTACCCCCTGCAGCAATTTACCCAAGTCCACACGCCCCCCGCTTCTCCTTCACCCAAATCCAGACAGCTGATGTTCTGAAAGAGAGGCAAAATCTGGATTCCTATAAATCAGCTGGGCTAGACAATCTGGACCCTGTCCTTCTAATATTATCCGCCAAAATTGTTGCAACCCCCATTACTAGCCTGTTCAACCTCTCTTTCGTATCATCTGAGATCCCCAAAGATTGGAAAGCTGCCACGGTCATCCCCTTCTTCAAAGGAGGAGACACTTAGACCCAAACTGTTATAGACCTATCTCCATCCTGCCCTGTCTTTCTAAAATCTTCGAAGCCAAGTTAACAAACAGATCACAGACCATTTAGAATCCCACCGTACCTTCTCCACTATGCAATCTGGTTTCCGAGCTGGTCATGGGTGCACCTCAGCCACACTCAAGGTCCTAAACAATATCATAACCGCCATCGATAAAAGACAGTACTCTGCAGCCGTCTTCATCGACCTGGCCAAGGCTTTCGACTCTGTCAATCACCGTATTCTTATCGGCAGACTCAATAGCCTTGGCTTCTCAAATGACTGCCTCGCCTAGTTCACCAACTACTTCTCAGATAGAGTTCAGTTTGTCAAATTGGAGGGCCTGTTGTCCGGACCTCTGGCAGTCTCTATGGGTGTGCCACAGGGTTCAATTCTCGGGCCGACTCTTTTCTCTGTATATATCAATGATGTTGCTCTTGCTGCTGGTGATTCTCTGATCCACCTCTATGCAGATGACACCATTCTGCATGCATCTGGCCCTTCTTTGGACACTGTGTTAACAAACCTCCAAACGAGCTTCAACGCCATACAACACTCCTTCTGTGTCCTCCAACTGCTTTTAAATGCTAGTAAAACTAAATGCATGCTCTTCAACCGATTGCTGCCCGCACCCGCCCGCCCGACTAGCATCACTACTCTGGACGGTTCTGACTTAGAATATGTGGACAACTACAAATACCTAGTTGTCTGGTTAGACTGTAAACTCTCCTTCCAGCCTCACATTAAGCATCTCCAATCCAAAATTCAATCTAGAATCGGCTTTCTATTTCGCAACAAAGCCTCCTTCACTCATGCTGCCAAACATACCCTCGTAAAACTGACTATCCTACCGATCCTTGACTTCGGCGATGTCATTTACAAAATAGCCTCCAACACTCTACTCAGCAAACTGGATGTAGTCTATCACAGTGCCATCCGTTTAGTCACCAAAGCCCCATATACTACCCACCACTGCGACATGTATGCTCTCGTTGGCTGGCCCTCGCTACATATTCGTCGCCAAACCGACTGGCTCCAGGTCATCTATAAGTCTTTGCTAGGTAAAGCCCCGCCTTATCACACTGGTCACCATAGCAACACCCACCCGTAGCATGCACTCCAGCAGGTATATTTCACTGGTCATCCCAAAGCCAACACTTCCTTTGGCTGCCTTTCCTTCCAGTTCTCTGCTGCCAATGACTGGAACAAATTGCAAGAATCACTGAAGCTGGAGACTTATATCTCCCTCACTACTTTTAAGCATCAGCTGTTAGAGCAGCTTACCGATCAATGTACCTGTACACAGCCAATGTGTAAATAGCACACCCAACTACCTCACCCCCATATTGTTCTTTATCTTCTTGCTCTTTTGCACCCCAGTATCAACATCATCATCTACACATCTATCACTCCAGTGTAAATGCTAAATTGGGATTATTTCGCCTCTATGGCCCATTTATTGCCTTACCTCCCTAATTCTTCTACATTTGCAAACACTGTACATAGATTTTTCTATTGTGTTATTGACTGTACGTTTGTTTATGTGTAACTCTGTGTTGTTGTCTTTGTCGCACTGCTTTGCTTTATCTTTGCCAGGTCGCAGTTTCAAATGAGAAATTGTCCTCAACTGGCCTACCTGGTTAAATAAAGGTGAAATAAAATAAAAATAAATAAAAATAAAACCCTCATTGCTTCCATCTTACTCCCCCTTACGTAAAAACCACATGAATTTCATGTCATCTCATGTAATTTGTTCCAAAATCACATGTGATCTTAAGTGAAGTTAATGTTATCACGTGACAACGTGTAATGCGTCGTGATAACATGAAACTACATGTGATTTTCATATGGGAAATCATGTTTTTTTTTTAAGGGCCCTCACAGTCTTCTACTCCATCTCTCCCCTGCCTATCTCTATCTTTCCCAGCTCCTCGTTATATCACTCAATCCTTCGCTAACTCCCTCTCTGTCTCTCTGTGTCTCACTCCCTTTATCGCCCTGCCTCTCTGTCTCATCCTACCCTGAGCCCTGTTCTGACCTGATTCGGGGTAACCATGCCCTTGGTCTACGGCTCACTGGCCAATCTTTACTGCTTTACGGAAAACCATGCCCATGGTAATCCTCGTAGGGGGATCAACATTCAACAAAGGCTCACCAAGAGAGGCCCAATCCAACACACTAAAACACTTACTGATTTAAATTGAGTGAAAAGTCTGTCATATCCTCACATGGTCTCTCCTATCATTGCTATGCAGACGACACACAATTAATCTTCTCCTTTCCCCCTTCTGATAACCAGGCGGCGAATCGCATCTCTGCATGTCTGTCAGACATATCAGTGTGGATGACGGATCACCAGCTCAAGCTGAACCTCGGCAAGACGGAGCTGCTCTTCCTCCCGGGGAAGGACTGCCCGTTCCATGATCTCGCCATCACGGTTGACAACTCCCTTGTGTCCTCCTCCCAGAGTGCTAAGAACCTTGGCGTGATCCTGGACAACACCCTGTCGTTCTCCACTAACATCAAGGCGGTGACCCGATCCTGTAGGTTCATGCTCTACAACATTCGCAGAGTACGACCCTGCCTCACACAGGAAGCGGCGCAGGTCCTAATCCAGGCACTTGTCATCTCCCGTCTGGATTACTGCAACTCGCTGTTGGCTGGGCTCCCTGCCTGTGCCATTAAACCCCTACAACTCATCCAGAACGCCGCAGCCCGTCTGGTGTTCAACCTTCCCAAGTTCTCTCACGTCACCCCGCTCCTCCGCTCTCTCCACTGGCTTCCAGTTGAAGCTCGCATCCGCTACAAGACCATGGTGATTGCCTACGGAGCTGTGAAGGGAACGGCACCTCCATACCTTCAGGCTCTGATCAGGCCCTACACCCAAACAAGGGCACTGCGTTCATCCACCACTGGCCTGCTGGCCCCCCTACCTCTGAGGAAGCACAGTTCCCGCTCAGCCCAGTCAAAACTGTTCTCTGCTCTGGCACCCCAATGGTGGAACAAGCTCCCTCACGACGCCAGGACAGCGGAGTCAATCACCACCTTCCGGAGACACCTGAAACCCCACCTCTTTAAGGAATACCTAGGATAGGATAAAGTAATCCTTCTAACCCCACCCCCCCCCCTTAAAAGATTTAGATGCACTATTGTAAAGTGGTTGTTCCACTGGATATCATAAGGTGAATGCACCATTTTGTAAGTCACTCTGGATAAGAGCGTCTGCTAAATGACTTAAATGTAAATGTAAATGTAAAAGGTGGACCTGCTTGCTCTACTTCTTCGTGTGACTTATGGTCGTAAAAGGAACTGACACACATAGACATCATCCAAACCTCACAAACAACAACTCCACAGGCCCTGGTGCTTTATCAGTCCCACAATGGGAGCAAATGAAAAAAAATAACAAACAGGCAAAAGGAAAGACACCGGACAAAAACACCTCAATCAAAGGCATCAAAACCTTTTTTTCTACAATAGAGAGAGAAAGAAAGAGAGAGGGGGAACCTGCTTTTCAATGGGCCATTCTGGGAAAGCATCGGACAAACAAGAGAGGGACGAAAATCAAACGGATGATATGGATTTACATTGGCCAGTGGAATGACAAAGGGAGTTTGGGGGGGGGGGGGGGGGGGACGGGGGGTGGTGGAACTGGAGCGGAGGATGAGGAGAAGACATGGAAAAGAATTGACAGGGAGTGAATGAATAAGTGAAAAGAAAAGGGAGAGAATGGGCTGACGGAAACGCTAGACAATAGTTTATTAATGTGTAAGGGACAAGACAAATGTCAGTGTCTAAACTACTTTAAGATTTAACTCAAACATTCAGTTGAAGTTTGGAAGTGATTATTCACTCATCCTCATCTAAAATGAATTTAAGGGGGGCATTTTCTTGGAAACCTGTGGAGTTGATGATTGCAACACAGAGTTGTCAAATCTCCTTGTCTGTTTCTCAAAGAAAGACCAAACCTCCCTTACAAGAGGCTGTTCAGCATAGACTGTACTGTACTGTTCTCAGCATTCTGACAATAACCTACTAACCCCTATAGATTCTAACCAAGAGAATGCAACAAGTAGATTATTAGCAGACTGCAGGGACAAAGTGCAACTCTAAAAAGGACACACTGGGAGCTTTTACATCTGTTTAGATTAAACAGGGTTCTTAGTACAGGGGCAACTCAGATACACAGGGCTAATAGGCCAAGAGTTCACCGAAACTAAAGTCATGAGCACCTCATCACCTTACAGGATTGAGAGTTTGCAACATTCTCATGGTAGAGCTCAACAACAACTGCCTTTCTGAAAACATAAACAACTTTCTGAAAACAGCCTGAGACCGAACCCTCTCTCTCTCTGACTTGTCATGTTGTCCAGGTACAGACGCCAGGCCTGGACAGTGTCTGGGGTCCAACAGAGCCTCCAGAGAGGGCACATCCTGTCCAAGGGGGGACCAGGGGGAGCATCCCTAACCCCGGGAGGTGGGAGGGGTCAGGTCAGGGGTCAGGGCTACTCTCAGGTTTCAAAGCTGGCTGGGGTCTGGGGGGTCAGAGGTGAGGAGAGGGGGGCTCAGATTTGGGGGAGGGGGGTCCCCCTCTCAGGGCTCAGCTCTAGTTAAGGCTGCTGTGTCTTTGTGGAGCGAGGCAAGGCGGCAGACACACTAATGGCTTCCGCAATTAAACACTAAAAGTGGAAGCGATTAGCTCGTCCGCTTAAAGAGGCAATGAGCGTCTTGTCGACGGCCGCATGGACCCAATTACCTTGTCTGTCTCCGAGGGTTTGTTACCCAGCATGCAGTGCATGCAGCGGGGCTTAACTCAGTGATTGAAGTTGGTCACCCAGAAATCAATCACTCAGGACCAGGGCACCTCTCCTATTGACCCCAGTATATAAACACAGTCACTGTGTGAGCCCACTGAACGGGAAGAAAGGACTACTACATATGGGACGTGTTTCAAAGGGGGCTAAAGAGTAAAGACACTATTAGCTGAGAGAGAGAGAGAGAGAGAGAGAGAGAGAGAGAGAGAGAGAGCGAGAGAGAGAGAGAGAGAGAAGGGGCATTGTTTGGGAGAGAATGAGAATTATATTTGTTGGAAGATTAGTAGGTAAAATACTTTAAAGAACAGATCACTCTGAGGGGGGTGAACGGAGGATGAATGAGAGAAAAGAGAGAAAGAGAAGGCAGAGAGAAAGAAAATGAGAAACTGAATGCATATATTTAGATGTGGGCTCCAGAGTGGCGCAGCGGTCTAAGGCACTGCATCTCAGTGCTAGAGGTGTCACTACAGACACCCTGGTTCAAATCCAGGCTGTATCACAACTGGCTGTGATTGGGAGTCCCATAGGGCGGTGCACAATTGGCCCAGCGTCGTCTGGGTTTGGCCGGTGTAGGCCGTCATTGTAAATAAGAATTTGTTCTTAACTGACTTGCCATGTTAAATAAATGTGGTATGAAGGGCCAGACAGAGAGTGAGTGAGAGAAAGAAAGAGATACAGAGGTGGAGAGAGTGAGGAGGGTAGGGAACGAGTGAAATGAGCAAAGTCAGTAAAAGAAAAAGGGAGGAGAAAGAGTTGGTGCAAAAAGAAGGATAGACAGAAGCTGCAGAAAGAAGAGTAGAGAATCCTTGTGAAAGGCTACAAGTTCAACCCTGCTGTTGTTAGTCTGGTCAGCGGGACTGTAAAGCTACTCCATTGCGCTTTGAGAAGTGAAGAGCTTCTGCGGGTGTTATCTTGGAGACAGATGAAGCCTCTTTTTGCTCAACATGGTGTGAGCGAGGAGTCGTACTGCAAAGAGAAGAGAGGGGCACACTTATGTAACCCTCCCCATTACTGCCAACAGCTGGGTCTGGGCTTGCTGTAAACCTCCATGGGTCCACAGGCCAGACTTCATGTGTATGTTACTAATAACATCAGAAACTGGACTGAGAACAGACATGGTCCTGGTCTTGATCCTGGTAAAGACACGTTTTGGGAAACTCTTATAGAGGTAACTGAATCAGAGGCAAAGGAAAGTGGTTGGGAGAATGAAGTAGTACAGGCGTCAAAATCCACCTCTCAACAAACGTCGGTCCACCCGTTGATTATAATTTGTATTTGAAAACATACAGGGAATGAGCAAGCGATCTGAACAGGGACTGTTTTTGAGCATCTATCACTGACACCGACAACTATTGAAAATGTTTCCACAGTAAACACACATGTACAGCAGACCATTAGATGGAACACAAACAACTGCGTAGAGGTTTACGAGAAATACTTGTATGTCTGTTTGCACTAAGACTGATTCCGGTCTATTCGGTCACTGAGCAAGCAAAACCTAATGAGTCATAGGAGTGACTAATGACCTTCTAACAGTGATGTTATCACTGACCAACAACTCTAATTACTGATTTCATCAATCTGTGTTTTCTTTGTGAATGAAACTGCACTTCTGGCACAAACAGCTATTAGATCATCTCTTTTCGGAAGCATGAGACAGATTAGCTGAGCAGTTGCTACATGTTTGGCTTGCTTTCTTCCAAACACACAGCCAGGGCAACGGAGGATAGGATCAATACTGAGGCCTGGGAGGGAAGGAGGGAGGGTCGATAGGTCGGTAGGTAGGGTTGCTCACACAGACACACACACACGCACACACGCACGCACGCACGCACGCACGCACGCACACACACACACACACACACACACACACACACACACACACACACACACAGAACTTATCTGTCCCATGTGAGAGATCAAAGAGCAAGACCATCAAACAAAGAAGGGGGAACGTCAACAAATCAAACTACTGTAGAGATACAGGTAGAGAAGGAGGGAGAGGGAGAGGGAAAAACTGAGCGAGAGGGAGAGAGAGTGGAGAGAGCAAGAGAGAGAGAAAATGTTTTGAGAGAGAAACTATCGTATAGCTAAAATGAGGCGAGGTCACCACACCAACCCACTCAACGCACACAAAACAAAAACTACGTACCTCCCAAAAGGTCAATTAGACAACCACATCCAAGTGGGCTGCTGCCGTCAGCCAATCATACATTCCGATTGTGACTTCAGAGGTACAGTTGGATTCAGACCAGGAAATATGATCTATGCTGATGAGCAAAATGCTCCAAAGAGTTCCTCTTGGAAATCCCAACCTTATTGAATTAGGCCCCAGAGCCTCTACTCTCGGGCTCCGGTTTCACCAGCCATTTCGTTTACCAGAAATGAGGCGAGAGAGAGAGAACCTTTCATGCCCCAGATACAATTTGGCACCATGGGCCGAAACTAACTACAGTTCAGGCAACTTGAGAAGCGGCTCAAACTGTTCTCGTCAGGAAGCACATACAGTGTAGACTCGTATGGAAATGTGAAACACACAATAGCATTGTATCTAAACTTTCATGTTTGTTACTCATCTTTGAGGGCCAGTTTCGAAACATCGGAAGAGTTCTCACTTCCAGGTGATAAGCAGACAATCATTAACTTAGATCCACAATGCAGGGAAGTTTCTACTGTCCATAACAGCCAAGATAAGGCTGCGAGATATTGTTCTACTTCCGTCAGATGGTCTATTTTAGACAGCACAGCATGAATTGCCTTTTAAGCTGGGTGCGTTGTAGCTTACACACTGGGATAAAGGCCACATGTGACCAGCACTCACATGATAGCATACTGTTTGTGTGCAAATGTGCTCAAATTCAAAGAACCACTGGAATAACAACAAAAGGTCCACACTGAGTTTACATACAAACACATACAGACATGCATGTATGCTTGCATACGCACACACAAACGCATACACACAATAATGCACACAAACTGTGACACATAGTACGCAGACCAGCGACCAGCTGGTCCAGAGTCAGAGATAGCTATTTTTATGGCCTATCAACCAGAGGCTGTTCAAAGGCTGAGCCACTGACCTCGGACCTGGGAAAGTGAGATGAGTTCAATTAGCTCTCTCTAACTAGACAGAGAGGGATGTCTAGAAAAGGTCATCAAACAATCAACGAGCCCAGAGCTGACCTGACCAGAAGCCCATGTTGCTTCATGTCGGCTTTATGGCAGTGTCCATGGTCTATGGGACTTTATCTTGTCTTCATGGCAGTGTCCACGGTCTATGGGACTTTATGTTGTCTTTATTACAGTGTCCACGGTCTATGGGACTTTATGTTGTCTTTACTACAGTGTCCACGGTCTATGGGACTTTATGTTGTCTTTATTACAGTGTCCATGGTCTATGGGACTTTATCTTGTCTTTATGGCAGTGTCCATGGTCTATGGGACTTTATGTTGTCTTTATGGCAGTGTCGGTGAGAAGTGCTGAAGACATGGTGGACGTAAAGACTGCTTAACTCTCTATGAGAGAAACCAAGCAGTCTGGGCCCATCATCCTCACCTCACACTCACTATGTCAAGGCGTGGTCATGTGGCCATTCAACTTTGTGAGAACCCCCGTCATAAGCCTTTCTAACAAGAGAGGAGCAATCGTCGCAAGACCCAAGGCCTTAAACATACTTTGAAATCCTGTGGCCAAGGCTTCTCATTAGGCCCAGACACATTGCATCTCATTACAAGTGCTTGGGTAATGCTAATCACAAAGACAACACCTTTAGCAAGAGGACCACATGGGGCGAGACTGCCTGAGATTGCCCAGGCCCCTGAGTCCCGACGTACATGACAAAGTCCCTGTTCAACTCTAATCCTGTTCCCATAGGCTCATGCCTAATGATTCTGGTCATAATCATGTAAGGAGGGCAAGAGAAATACTTCACCAACTTTAAGCCATCCAAACGTATTATGGAACAACTCTTTCATGTGGAGTCAAAGTTCATCTGTTACCTAAATGTTTCCCAGAACGTCACATAAGCAGTAGAGAGAAGGTTGAAGGTTCCTTTTCTGAACCTAACCGTGCTGCAAAGCTGCTGTAGATTTGAACTGGGCAGGCTTTCCACTTCATGTGATTTCTCAAAGAACACAGGCTACTGTACCACAAGGTCACATATGCTGAGTGACTTACTGTACTTATCTTTCTTCTAGGCCACAGTCGGCTTATTAAACTATTTGAGTGTAGGCCCTTAGTCCAGAAGATACAGTTGAAGTCAGAAGTTTACATACACTTAGGTTGGAGTCATTGAAACTCGTTTTTCAACCACTCCACATATTTATTGTTAACAAACTATAGTTTTGGCAAGTCGGTTAGGACATCTACTTTGTGCATGACACAAGTAATTTTTCCAACAATTATTTACAGATTATTTCACTTATAATTCACTTTATCACAATTCCAGTGGGTCAGACGTTTACGTACACTAAGTTGACTGTGCCTTTAAACAGCTTGGAAAATTGCAGAACATTATGTCTTGGCTTCAGAAGCTTCTGATTGGCTAATTGACATCATTTGAGTCAATTGGAGGTGTACCTGTGGATGTATTTCAAGGCCTACCTCCAAACTCAGTGCCTCTTTGCTTGACATTATGGGAAAATCAAAAGAAATCAGCCAAGACCTCAGATAAAAAATTGTAGATCTCCACAAGTCTGGTTCATCCTTGGGAGCAATTTCCAAATGCCTGAAGGTACCACGTTCATCTGTACAAACAATAGTACGCAAGTATAAACACCACGGAATCACGCAGCTGTCATGCTACTCAGGAAGGAGACGCGTTCTGTCTCCTAGAGATGAACGTACTTTGGTGCGAAAAGTGCAAATCAATCCCAGAACAACAGCAAAGGACTTTGTGATGATGCTGGAGGAAACGGGTACAAAAGTATCTATATCCACAGTAAAACGAGTCCTATATCGATATAACCTGAAAGGCCGCTCAGCAAGGAAGAAGCCACTGCTCCAAAACCGCCATAAAAAAGCCAGACTACAGTTTGCAACTGCACCTGGGGACAAAGATCGTACTTTTTGGGGAAATGTCCTCTGGTCTGATGAAACAAAAATAGAACTGTTTGGCCATAATGACCATCGTTATGTTTGGAGGAAATAGGGGGAGGCTTGCAAGCCAAAGAACACCATCCCAATCGTGAAGCACGGGGGTGGCAGCATCATGTTGTGGGGGTGCTTTGCTGCAGGAGGGTCTGGTGCACTTCACAAAATAGATGGCATCATGAGGCAGGACAATTATGTGGATATATTGAAGCAACATCTCAAGACATCAGTCAGGCAGTTAATGCTTGGTCGCAAATGGGTCTTCCAAATGGACAATGACCCCAAGCATACTTCTAAAGTTATGGCAAAATGGCTTAAGGACAACAAAGTCAAGGTATTGGATTGGCCATCACAAAGCCGTGACCTCAATCCCGTAGAACATTTGTGGGCAGAACTGAAAAAGCCTGTGCGAACAAGGAGGCCTACAAACCTGACTCAGTTACACCAGCTTTGTCGGGGGGAATGAGCCAAAATTCACTCAACTTATTGTGGGAAGCTTGTGGAAGGCTAGCTGAAACGTTTGGATCCAAGTTAAACAATTTAAAGGCAATGCTACCAAATACTCATTGAGTGTATGTAAACTTCTGAACCACTGGGAATGTGATGAAAGAAATAAAATCTGAAATAAATCATTCTCTCTATTATTATTCTGACATTTAACATTCTTAAAATAAAGTGTTGATCCTAACTGACCTAAGACAGGGAATTTTTACTAGGATTAAATGTCAAGAATTGTGAAAAACTGAGTTTAAATGTATTTGGCTAAGGTGTATGTAAATTGGAGTGGGTCTAGGGTGTCAGGTAGGGTGGAGGTGATATGATTCTTGACTAGTCTTTCAAAGCACATAACGAAAGTGAGTGCTACGGGGCGATAGCCGTTTAGCTCAGTTACCTTAGCTTTATTGGGAACAAGAACAATAACAAGACTTGAAAATGGTTGTCTAGCAATGATCAACAACCAATTTGACAGAGCTTGAAGAATTTTGAAAAGAATAATGGGCTAATGTTGCACAATCCAGGTGTGGAAAGCTCTGAGACTTACCCAGAAAGACTCACAGTTGTAATCGCTGTCAAATGTGCTTCTACAAAGTATTCACTCAGTGGTGTGAATACTTACAGTGCATTCGGAAAGTATTCAGACCCAATACATTTTTCCACATTTTCTTACAGCCTTATTCTCAAATTCATTCAATTGTTTCCCCCATCATCAATCTACACACAATAGCCAATAACGACAAAGAGAAAACAGGTTTAGACATTTTTCCTAATTTATTTAAAATTAAAAACTGTAAAATCACATTTACATAAGTATTCAGACCCTTTACTTAGTACTTTGTTGAAGCACCTTTGGCAGCCTCAAGTCTTCTTGGGTATGATGCTACAAGCTTGGCACACCTGTATTTCTCCCGTTCTTCTCTGCAGATCCACTCAAGCTCTGTTAGGTTGGATGGGGAGCGTCGCTGCACAGCTATTTTCAGGTCTCTCCAATGTTCGATTGGGTTAAAGTCCGGGCTCTGGCTGGGCCACTCAAGGACATTCAGAGACTTGTCCCGAAGCCACTCCTGCGTTGTCTTGGCTGTGTGCTTAGGATCGTTGTCCTGTTGGAAGGTGAACCTTCACCCTAGTCTGAGGTCCTGAGCAGGTTTTCATCAAGGATCGCTCTGTACCTTTCTCCATTCATCTTTCCCACGATCTCCCTGCCGCTGAAAAACATCCCCTTAGCATTATGCTGCCACCACCATGATTCACCATAGGGATGGTGCCAGGTTTCCTCCAGACGTTACGCTTGGTATTCAGGCCAAATAATCTTGTTTCTCATGGTCTGAGAGTCCTTTAGGTGCCTTTTGGCAAACTCCAAGTGGGCTGTCATGTGTCTTTTACTGAGGAGTGGCTTCCGTCTGGCCACTCTACCATAAAGACCTGATTGGTGGAGTGCTGCAGAGATGGTTGTCCTTCTTGAAGGTTTTCCCATCTCCACAGAGGAACTGGAGCTCTGTCAGAGTGAACATCAGGTTCTTGGTCACCTCCCTGACCAAGGCCCTTCTCACCAAATTGCACAGTTTGGCCGGGCGGTCTTGGTGGTTCCAAAATTATGGAGGCCACTGTGTTCTTGGGGACCTTCAATTCTGCAGAATTTTTTTGGTACCCTTCCCCAGAACAGTGCCATGACAAAATCCTGTCTCGGAGCTCTACGGACAGTTCCTTCGACCTCATGGCTTGGTCTTTGCTCTGACATTCACTGTCAACTGTGGGACCTTTTACAGACAGTTGTGTGCCTTTCCAAATCATGTCCAATCAATTTACTACAGGTGGACTCCAATCAAGTTGTAGAAAGTTGCAGAAACATAAATAAACTTCAGTTAGTGCTAAACACGGCTGCTAGAATCTTAACTAGAACCAAAAAATGTGATCATATTACTCCAGTGCTTGCCTCTCTACACTGGCTTCCTGTTAAGGCAAGGGCTGATTTCAAGGTTTTACTGCTAACCTACAAAGCATTACATGGGCTTGCTCCTACCTATCTTTCCAATTTGGTCCTGCCGTACATACCTACACGTACGCTACGGTCACAAGACGCGGGCCTCCTTACTGTCCCTAGAATTTCTAAGCAAACAGCTGGAGGCAGGGCTTTCTCCTATAGAGCTCAATTTTTATGGAATGGTCTGCCTACCCATGTGAGAGACGCAGACTCGGTCTCAACCTTTAAGTCTTTATTGAAGACTCACCTCTTCAGTAGGTCCTATGATTGAGTGTAGTCTGGCCCAGGAGTGTGAAGGTGAACGGAAAGGCACTGGAGCAACAAACCGCCCTTGCTGTCTCTGCCTGGCCGGTTCCCCTCTCTCCACTGGGATTCTTTGCCTCTAACCCTATTACAGGGGCTGAGTTACTGGCTTACTGGTGCTCTTCCATGCCGTCCCTAGGAGGGGTGCGTCACTTGAGTGGGTTGAGTCACTGACGTGATCCTCCTGTCCGGGTTGGCACCCCTCTTGGGTGGTGCCGTAGCAGAGATCTTTGTGGGCTATACTCGGCCTTGTCTCAGGATGGTAAGTTGGTGGTTGAAGATATCCCTCTAGTGGTGTGGGGGCTGTGCTTTGGCAAAGGGGGTGGGATTATATCCTGCCTGTTTGACCCTGTCCGGGGGTATTGTCGGACGGGGCCACATTGTCTCCCGACCTCTCCTGTCTCAGCCTCCAGTATTTATGCTGCAGTAGTTTATGTGTCAGGGGGCTAGGGTCAGTCTGTTATATGTGGAGTATTTCTCCTGTCTTATCCGGTGTCCTGTGTGAATTTAAGTATGCTCTCTCTAATTCTCTCTCTCTTTCTCACTTTCTCTCTCTTTCTTTCTCACTTTCTTTCTTTCTCTTTCTCAGAGGACCTGAGCCCTATGACCATGCCTCAGGACTACCTGGTCTGATGACTCCTTGCTGTCCCCAGTCCACCTGGCTGTGCTGCTGCTCCAGTTTCAACTGTTCTGCCTGCGGCTATGGAACCCTGACCTGATCACCGGACGTGCTACCTGTCCCAGACCTGCTGTTTTCAACTCTCTAGAGACAGCAGGAGTGGTAGAGATACTCTGAATGATCAGCTATGAAAAGCCAACTGACATTTACTCCTGAGGTGCTGACCTGTTGCACCCTCGACAACCACTGTGATTATTATTATTTGACACTGCTGGTCATCTATGAACATTTCAACATCTTGTGTTCTGTTATAATCTCCACCCGACACAGCCAGAAGAAGACTGGCCACCCCTCATAGCCTGGTTCCACTCTAGGTTTCTTCCTAGGTTCTGGCCTTTCTAGGGAGTTTTTCCTAGCCACCGTGCTTCTACACCTGCATTGCTTGCTGTTTGGGGTTTTAGGCTGGGTTTCTGTACAGCATTTTGTGACATCAGCTGATGTAAGAAGGGCTTTATAAATACATTTGATTGATTGATTGATCTCAAGGATGATCAATGCAAACAGGATGCACCTGAGCTCATTTTGAGTCTCATAGCAAAGGTTCTGAATACTTATGTAAATAAGATATTCCTGTTATTTATTTTTAATACATTTGCAAAAATATCTAAAAACCAGTTTTCGTTTTGTCATTTTGGGGTATTGTATGTAGATTGAGGATTTACTTTTTTTTATACATTTTATATTAAGGCTGTAACATAACAAAATCTGGAAAAAAGGAAGGGGTCTGAATACTTTCCGAATGCACAGCATTTTTTTGCATAAATTACTAAAAACATGTTTTCACTGTCATTCTGGGGTATTGTGTGTAGATGGGCGAGAATTTTTTTTTTTTTATCAATTTGGAGTTCAGGCTGTAACACAACAAAATGTGGAATAATTCAAGGGGTATGAATACTTTAAGGCACTGTATATATTGCCTGTTATGATGCCCGACTTCTAGATACTCCAGTTGGCATCGAACATGATTTCACCTTTCACAATACTTCAGAGATCTTATAAACCGGACAGTTGCACACCATCAGTCAACAACAGTAAAATCTGAAAATGGAAAGGGTGTTTCATCTTGCACTGTAAATCTTCTTTGTTTTCATTGCGACCGACACTTGGATTCAAGATTCCTATCTGAGAAGGCCTTTTTTAAATTTAAATTTTACCTTTAACTACAAAAGTCAGTTAAGAACAAATTCTTATTTACAAAGATGACTTACCTCAGCCAAACCCTAACCCAGGACGATGCTGGGCCAATTGTGTGCCGCCCTATGGGACTCCCAATCACGTCCGATTGTGATACAGACTGGAATAGATCCAGGGTCTGTAGTGACGCCTCTAGCACTGAGATGCAGTGCCTTAGACCGTTGCTCCACTCGGGAGCCCAAGCCTAGTTATATATCAGAAAGGTAGATTTTACAGCTAAGTGTAAGTACTGCCTCGTCTCTACCATACTGCTTATCACCATTACCAAAGGCTGGACACAATGCAATGGCTCCTTCTGAGAGAGACAAAAACAACAGCTTGGTGTCAAACTACCAGTGTCCCAGGAAACATTGTAACCATTATAATTAAACCACTGGCCCAATGCCTACCTCCGTTTCACCCACACGGTCACCAGAATCTGCATGCACACCCAACTGCCGTCCAAACGCAACAACTCTCGATATCATTACAGCATCAAAACAGACTATAACCAGATGTAATTGTCAACCCATTATCTCCCCTGGAGGAAGACTTTCTCTTCTTGCCATTCTCCTCCATTTATAATAGACAGCACCAAAGA
This sequence comes from Salmo salar, assembly GCF_965601325.2. Lineage (NCBI taxonomy): Eukaryota > Metazoa > Chordata > Actinopteri > Salmoniformes > Salmonidae > Salmo > Salmo salar. The sequence goes on along the minus strand of NC_138310.1, from coordinate 48,359,806 downwards.
CACTGATGACTACCAACAGTTTTTATAGGATCTATTGATGGATCGTCATCGATAATATTAGAGCTCTTTTTTTTTTGTTCAGGAGAACCAGAGAGGTATTCCTTTAAAACAACACGGTTGTCAATGATCGTCCACCCCAACTCAGCACATTCTCGAACCAGAGGGTGTGATGGGGGGGGGGGGGGGGGGGACGACTTACACAATGCTCCCTCAACATATACATTTACATAGTGTTCTTACCTTTGACCTCACACGGAGTGTCACCAGTATTCATTTTAGACTCAATGGGAGATAGGATTCATTCAATCCCTCACATACTCCACCACGGGGTGAAAGATCACATTTCTCTCATTAAAAACGCTAACAAAACGCTGATACACGGCATGTTTGTTAAGATTTCACATTTATTTCAATCTCTGTTGATTTATAAACAGTCCTTGACAGTATCAGACAAGTGAAACACATCTGTACCATTGGAGGGTGTTTTCAGGACAGCTTGTGACAGCTACAGAACAAAATGTACACAAAATTACCCTGATAGATATCACATTATAAAAACGTTGTTATACAAAATATACATGCCATTTCTCATACATTTGTTTGTAGGGTTGATCAGTGGCTGTGCATTTTATGGCTGATGCCCCAAATAAAAGGGATTCATAGAGAGCATACAGACAGGCTTCTAAAAAATAAGAAGCAAATACAATCGGTTTCTTTGGCAATTCACCCCGTCATCATAAGGTTGCTGGAGAGGAGAATGAGTACCACTGAACTCAATATTTGGGCTTACAGTTCTGTAATTACAAAAATATAGTGACCAACAGTGGGGTGAAAACCTTGCGACTCTCATGGAAGTGTGAACATCTAGTTTTAAATGACAGAGGGGCATCAGACCCTGTACAGTCTAAAGGACATTGGATGGCACCATTGGCATGACTCCAACAAAGTATTTGGGTTAAGTGTAATTTACAGTGGCACCACTCAATGACCATGTGTTCCTCAATCTAATCTCCTCACCCCGACAGAGTGAGACAACGCTCTCAGTAGCTCTTACACTCCCATCAGATGAGTTGAGTGGCTATTGGATGGAAACCGCCGAGCTCATGACGATCAAAGTTCTCCAGTTCAAGTAGGTTGAGTGGAGATCAATGGGGGGGGGGGGGGGGGGGGTGTATTGTTGAAAGCTCTCCAAAAGGTCTGACCATTAACATGTATTGATGAGGAGCTCTTCTCTGTCTGGGGAGCCCAGTCCCTCACTGTGTGGTCTGCTGACAGTGGCAGCAGCTGTATCAACAGACACTTAAACGTAGCGCTAAAGCAGACAGGCCAACATACACAACCTGGGCTAGGGACCTGGGCGAGGGCCCTCAGTCGGTCATGTGATTAAACACACACACACCAGGCGTAACCCTCCACCCCCTGACTTAATGACCACCACCAGAGGACCATGGGGACAGGTCATGCTGCTGACAGTGACGATTAGGGCCGGATGGAATCGGTGGAAAAGTCTCTTATCAATATCTCTAAAGTCTGTAAATGTAATCGATTGTAGATATGAATGCATTGTAGTGGTATTTGGTTTGAGTTTACTTCCATGTTAGTCCCTCAGTTTATTTTAGTCTAGCTCTGCCAATGAGATCTGCTGGCTGTTTGATTACAGAGTGGTGGATAACATAAAAGAAATGAACATGTATAAGGTATAAGGACAGGAGGAATACATACAGCATGCCGCACATTAGGATATAGTATTTTTTATTTTTTTAAGTACCGTATTTGGCCAATTCATGTGAGGGAGTATAAAAGTACTTGAAGATCGCAGTCTTTTCCCCTCCCCAGCCATTAGTTTATATAGAAGTCATTATTGCTCAGAGTTCAACTCGCTCTTTGCTCCATTATACTGACAATCATGCTGATGGGTTTACTCCTTGATCTTCTCTGATAGCACTCTGCTCAGACGTTAGAGTTCAGACTAGCTCAAGCAGACAGGGAGTGGTTGGAGCCCAGTCCTGTCAGTCTCTATGCAATCAACCAATCAGTGTCTCTCACCCCCAGTCCCCAGTCCATCCCCTCACTCTACTAAGCCGTGGGTCCTTGGTCATTCCTTTTGACTAGGGTTGCAAAATTCCCTTAACTTTTAATAAATTCCCTGGTTTTCCAGAAATCCTAGTTGGAAGACTCCCGATTTCCTGCTTATTCCCTTCTGATTTCGGGAATCATCCAACTGGGATTTCGGGAAAACCAGGGAATTTATTGAAAGTTCCTGGTGTTTTGCAACCCTAATTTTGACCAAAGTGTGGTCATGTGAGCGGAGCTAAGACAGAAGTCCTTCATTCAATCCATATGAACAACATAGGCTTGTCTGAACACGTTTCCAGTCTCAGTTTCATAGTCAATATCCTCTCCTCTTTGCTCTCTACTGAATACAGAAGTACTTCTTCCACCACGACTTGGACAGTGTCTTCATCTTATCAGCTGTGCTGCGCACCTTCCTCTCCCGCCGCGCCCTCCTATCGGCGTGCTTCATCCCCACGGCGATGGCTGCGTCAAACACCTCCTTCAGGTTCTTCTGGGTGAGCGCCGAGCACTCCACGTACGCCACAGCGTCCACTTTGTCCGCCAGGATACGGGCGTCCACCTCGGCCACGGGCCTCTCCCTCCGGCGGGCCAGCTCGATCAGCACCTTGACGTCCTCGCGCAGGTCACACTGGGTTCCCACCAGCAGCATGGGCACGAGCGGGCAGCGCCGGCGGATCTCTGGGACCCACTTCTCCCAGACGTTCTGGAAGGAGGCAGGGCTGACCACGCTGAAGCAGAGGAGGAGGGCGTCGGTGCGCGAGTAGCAGAAGTGACGAAGCTTATCGAATTCATCCTGAGGAGAGAGGAGGGAGAGAGACACAAGGGACATGGGGGGGTTAGTGAGAGGCTGACATTCAGCAGTAACACAGGGCCAGGGCCATTATATGTGAACCCAAACCAATGGTGAACTGAGTATCTTGAAAAAAGTTGACTTGGCATAAACATTGACAAACAAGTGTAGAAGGGGGAAAAAAAGCGCATGGGATAAGTTGTTTAGGCTACTATATTTCCCCAAAAAATGTATGTTTATAGAAGACTGAAGAAGACCGATGGAGTGGGAGAGTGTATAGACCAGCAGTGACTTCTAAAATACTCACAAAAAAAAAACTGCTGGATACTGAAATTAATTATCTTTAGGTTTTGCAGATCCAAGCACGGACGATGTTATATAGAATCCATCAAGGTATTACAAACATTTTCCAAAGCACCTAATCCCTAGTTAGTTGAGATTTACCAACTCTGTTGTCTGATGTATTTCACTTCAAGGTTCACACATAAACAAACCAGTTTCAAACCAACACATTTCAGTAATCGCTTTATAGGTCAATGCAAACCAAGCAGGTAGAATGTCAGTTGAAAATAAATGGTGGTGATAATCTCTCCATAACAAACTATGTGAGAAAAGTCTGTTTATGTTGAGCAGTAAAGCCCAACCTCTTATATCACACTGATTTCCCAAATTAACATTGAGGAGCCACAGAACATTGGATAACAAGGGCCTCCCACATCCTTGAGTACACACATTAAGGCTGGCAGAAACTTGACAAACCCCTCTCTCTTTATCCACTTTCAGAAGCCTGACATGGAAAGGTACTTTTTTTATATTCAGGAGCCTCTGAGTGGAAGTCTTTTTACACACTTTTCCTTTCCAAATCATACTTTCGCCTTAAGTGTTTGCAAACTGAGGTGATGGCGCAGAGATATTGGCTAACATACAAAACGCATCAATCTTTCTGAGCAGGGAGTGACTGTTTAATTAACAGGGTAATTCTTATGAATCCAGATTTAAAATGTCTGTAGCAAATTGAGTTACAAAACCATGATGCATCTGCAAGAATCAACAATCATTCTGAGGACTACGATGTTTAGTTTTGGGGAAAGTGTCTTATTTGAAATACATTAGACATTTTCGCCTGAATTTTGTACATTACCGAACTGCATCCAGATTAAATTCGGGTAATTTTATTTATAACATTATTTAGAAAAACATTATTTGAATAAAACACCAAATATGTTGCTGTAGTTTGTCGATAAATCATAAAAATGGTATACAAGTTGAAGTTTACAACAACAAAAACTTTACCCCACTTGGCCTTCTCATTAAAGAAATGGCTAAAGAGCTCAAATTTATATTTTTATAATAATTGTATAATTTCTTTAGACATTTTTTTTCATCAGTGTTGTGTTTAACGCAAGTATCTTCATTAGGGGAGCAATGTTAAAAAATATCAGAAATATTGATTTATTTATGACTTGTTGGGACTTTTTTGTGAAAACGTGCGTAAAATGCATATTATCTGATCAAAAAACATAATAATTATGAAATAGATAAGTACAGATCCTAATCTCAGTGATTCAAGAGGACATTTCGTAAAAAATGACAGTTTTTTTTTTTTTACCGTTTCGCGAGAATGACCAAACAGCCACGTTGCTATTGTTTATCTCAGGCTTTCTCAAGGTGTGGTATCTGTTCTCCTGTTATGAAAGTACATATATGTACAGTAGATGTTTGTTGACTTTATCTGCTTGTTTTTCCCCCCAGGTCTCTGACTGTGAGAGTGGGGGATTTAGAAGTTGTGTACAAAGTGGGCAGATCCGTGCAGCCCTAAGACAACAGTGTGGAGTACATTACAGTGCATGTACACTGTGAAGTGTTTGGGCCTTGTGTTCGTTCCAATGGTTGTGAACTCTACACTCAACCAAACACAGTCAAGTCTTCTTAGGCATTGATGAAGACATGACATGAAAACTATGAAATAACACATATGGAATCATGTTAAACAAATCATCAGACCAAAGGCCTTCATGTCTTAAAGTAACAGACTATCATTTCTCTTTGCTTATTTGAGCTGTTCTTGCCATAATATGGACTTGGTCTTTTACCAAATAGGGCCATCTTCTGAATATCACCCCTACCTTGTCACAACACAACTGATTGGCTCAAACACATCAAAGGAAATAAATTCCACACCTGTTAATTGAAATGCATTCCAGGTGACTACCTCATGAAGCTGGTTGAGAGAATGCCAAGAGTGTGCAATGCTGTCATCAAGGCAAAGGGTGGCTACTTTGAAGAATATATTTTGATTTGTTTAACACTTTTTGGTGACTACATGATTCCATGTGTTATTTCATAGTTTTGATGTCTTATTCTACAATGTAGAAAATAGTACAAATAAAGAAAAACCCTGGAATGAGTAGGTGTGTCCAAACATATTATATGAAATTCAAAATGTATATATCTTATGTTGTTCTTGTCTACTACGGTTTGGGACTTTGTCATGTATCTGTACATTTTACGTGGACCCCAGAAAGAGTAGCTGCTGCATGTGCAGTAGAAAATGGGGATCCCAATAAACTAAACTAAACTAAACTATGCTCTCTGGGTTGTAGCTATAGAATGAGATTACCACACCACCCACGCCCAGAGAGAAAACACCAGGGCTTTCACAACCTGTTCCCTTTCTAGAACAATCTAACCATGTTAAAAAGGCTTGGCATGACGCTCAGAGCTCAGGGGCACAACTCTCAGTTACACCAACCGTGCCTGCCTATGCCTGCACAACTACAGAGAGAGGGGTGAGGGGAAGAGAGGGAGAGAGCAGAACAAGATTAAAAAAACATGCATTAACAGCTACCTGCTGAGATTGCGTCGTCTCCCTCCCTCTTAGCGGTTGCCACACAAAGTGGCTTCACCCCAGATCTGTTCTGTTATAATGAGTTCACAGCCTTCTATCGCCTCTCACCATTCCCAAATCCCTCCTCTCAACCCCCATCCCCAAAAGTTATGCCAATGAATTTGCCTGGTTGCAGCAGAGACCAGGAATTCATCTCTCTCTAGGGGGGTGTTAGAGAGACATTCCCAGGAGACACCAGCGGGCCCCACAGCTGCCACAGAGTTGTGGGAAAGCCTGGGAAATAAGATGGTGCCCCAGAATTCTGCCCTGAGCAATACCCACCAGCAAAGACGGCATGCAAGAGTGGTGGACCAAAGCCAACACTGACTCTGACACTAAAATCATGTGACATGTATGAGAACCAAGCAGAAGAAGGAGAACGGCCATTGGGGAAGTTCAGTGGGGCTCAGCATCCTTTCTCCTCTGGGCATACATGCATGTGACAGAATGGTGGACGCAGCGATGCAGCACCAACTGGCGAAGCATACTCTGTGGAAGCACTGCATGTAGTATGTGGAGGGTTGCTCTGCTGCATGTCGATATGAGGCTGTTGTTCTCACCTGTCCAGCAGTGTCACAAAGCTGTAGTCTCACAGGGTGTCCATCCACCTGCACCACCGCTGTAGAGGAGAGAGAGAGAGAGCTAAATCACCTGCTGTCAGCAGAGCTATTGTCCCATCTGCCTCCCCATTACTCTACCAGACACTTTAAACAAACATGCACACACAGAGAGGGAGAGAGAGAGACCTCTGACAAGCCAGTTTGACATACTTCATACCTACTGGACACAGTGGACAGAAACCTCACCCATCCCCCTAACTCAGAGTCGGGGCCTTAACTCGACCGCCCACTCGCCCAGTTAAAGTAAAGGCAATAACTACTCTCTCATATCATATTCTGTGTTCTTTCAAGCTTTGAAAGCCCTGCCAAGCCGTCTACAGAGGAAAACAAAGCCGATTTGTTTGTTTAGTGACTCTACCAATTACTCTCTCCAGATTGGAAGAGTGCTATGAGTCATGCCACTAGCAGTTTCATTATAGGCCATGTTTCAAAAGAGCCCAATGTGGTGAAGCTTATGGAAGCGTTTACAATGCGCCTGGAGTATACGGTCACGCCCCCTGATCAAAGAGCTGCAGGGACTACTCCTCATTAAACCCAGCGCCCATTGTGCAATCATTCCCAAATCCCTGACATATGATCTGCCTTGAATTCTACTTGGGCCCAAAACTCTCTGCCCCCCCCCCCCCTTTCCTCTACACCAAGTGTCACCTGTGAAATTGCATAACTGCCCAGAAATCAGCTTTCAAAAGAGGGCTCTGATTCCAGGGACAGATACATGACATCATCAAATGGGGCTCCAACGGCACAATCCCTCTCTGTCACTGGGGTAAAAAAGACAATCTCAGCTCAGAGCCATTGCAACAGATGTGCCCGTTACATTACAGTAGAGACGTGGCTTTTAGGTCAAGGCTGACAACAATGGCCAGAGTTGTGCAATCCAAAACCATGCCTGCACATGTTCAACAAGCATGTTCTGTTCAGTTTAGGCCTACAACTTCAATTTCTGAGGGCAGCGAGGAAGGGATGAATATTAATGATATTAGCGTGTGTTTAAGCCTATCAAAATATGCAATATTCTCTCATTCAAAACCTTCCATGGCAGTTGGGAAAAGTCTAGTAAGGTGTTCAGAATAATAGAATGGTTATAATAGATGTATATTGCTGATGAACGGATAAGTAAGGGCAGCTGTGTTAAATTATAATTTTGGATGGGCATAAAGAGGGCGTCACATTTTCCTAATCAAGCCTCATCATGTCATGCAAGTTTAGATTAATTCAGACATTGTGTTTTGGTGGTAGTTTCCTGAGATCAAAGTTGATAGGGAAAACTTCAAAAGGAAGGATAGGCCTCTCCTGTGATAATGACACGATAACGTCAGTGTGTGCCGCGGTTTTCATCACTTGCCAACGGAGGTTAGTTTCAACTAGTATACTGTTGAAGTTTTCCACTGGTCTTGTACATTAGACAAAACTTCGCTGGTGGCAGCATTTTGGAAAATGGAACTCTGCCAACTGGAAAATACAACAAGCCAGGACGTATAAAATTACCAGGGCGTATAGTTTGCGTGCAATAATACAATGACCTGCTACATTGTAAAGGTGAAACGGGCTCGCTCTCCCTTGCAGTCACCCATTCTGCGGAACGAATCACCGAACTTTACTTCTGTCATTTTGCTGCCCTGGAGGCTAACAGCAGCGACTGTCTATGGTCAATTAAGGCTTTATTGCAATGTGCAATATAAGGGTGTTGACCCATAGTCAAAATCAAAACGTAGCAATGTGCAACAGAAAACATGTTTTATTTTATCTGGCTGGGAAGTTGCAGATTTCATGTCTATAGGAGGAAAATGTATCATTATTTCTGTCCAAGAATAGTACCAAAAAACAATAGTTTGAACTGACTCACCTGAAAAGTCATCAAACGCAGTGGGGACGTATTTCGTTGGATAGCCATTTGTTGTGTAGCTGACAACCAGGCTGGTCTTCCCAACCGCTCCATCGCCGAGTAATACGCACTTCAACACCCGCTCCTGAGCCTCGCCTGGCCGGGTAGTTTGGTGTTTGTGCGGCGGCACTGGAGGAGCCATGGTCTTGTTATAATCCATTGGAACTGGAGGTGACATTCAGCACTTGTTACAAACACCTTTTCCTTACTCCAGTAGGAGCAAATAAAGAGAGCACCATGAGAATGTCTTCTGTAGCATATAATATATTTGTCAAGTAGACAGGTTGGTCTATAGCATTTATTTTTTATAATTCAAAGGAGTAGTCTTGTGATCGCCAAAGAACTAATAATAACTATGTGTAAAAAGTTGAAAACAGTCACTTCTCCCGGGTTTGAATACTCCAATCCGTTACTCTAATCTGTTAGACATTGGAGGAGGATGGTCTGCTTTATAAATTCAAGCGTGATTTGACTATTCCCTCCCCTCTCCTCCACCATTGCGTTTTGAAAGGAGCGAGTTGATGGACACGCCTTCTGTCAGTGTAAAAATTTGCACATGCATGTACCTGGAGGTTTGTGTACTGCACTGGTCTCCAATTTTATTCAACCGGGGGGCCTGGACATAGTTAACAATAGTTTGTACACTGCAAATTGACCGCAAGAATCCACACAAATATAGTATTTGACAAAAACAGATTTGACGAAAACACAATTATTTCAAATCTTGATTACAATGGGATATGATCACATATGCCTATCTATTTATGCGTGGGAATACTTGGAAACAGATATTGTAAATTAAAATAACTTTGAGCTGATTTCCTGGTGATTTTACAGTCTTATGTCCAACAACAAAAATTCTAAAAATTAAAATGTTTTTTTTTTTTTGTGGGGAGGAAGGGAAAAACTTGAAAGGCAACTTTTGGAGGACTTTGACACTCATTTCCCCTTTGGAAATTTACCTACTAACTATTTAAAATGAAGGCCAGTAACACAAAACATAATTATACAAAAAATGAGTCCCAACCCTTCAACTGTTCACATTAATTGGTTTTGTCAAGCAGCTGGTTTGAAAGTGAATTGTGGCACACCTATAACAGATTTAGGCTGATGCAATATTATTTTGACGTCCTACAGTGAGAACAGATTAAACAAAAAGACAGAGCCAATATGCCTACAAACCGTTAACGCCTAGTTTGAGGTAAGGGCATGTTGAGACTTGTCAAGGTAAACCAGTTTAAATGACCCAATTTCCTACTGTCACGTGCCGACCTTTTAGTAATGCACAAACTGAAACGCCAGTGAGGGTCATGGTTGAGTTTGCTCTCGGCCCATACATTATGGAGCCTACTGCACTATATTTGAGGCCTGAGCAGGCAGTACTGCATTTCCAGTCAATTCCGTCATTTCTGGTTATTTTTACCATCACCAATTCTAAAGATATCTCAGCCTCGCGGATATTTGCATATTAAGTTCTGCAGAGTCACAGTCGATCAAGTGTAAATGTCGTATTCAAAATCAAAATGGAGTGACACCTTCACTATTAATCTGTGACACGGTATTACTGTTGCAGTACATGGATTGGCTTTTGTCGCCTCCCTGTGGTAAAAAGCTAGTCATCAAATGGCAACGATAACGCTCCCTCTTTTTCTTTTAGTTTAGCTTAAAAACGTTTATATTAAAAACTCGGAGTCTTATCGCTTTCTTTCTTTCTTTCTTTCTTTCTTTCTTTCTTTCTTTCTTTCTTTCTTTCTTTCTTTCTTTCTTTCTTTCTTTCTTTCTTTCTTTCTTTCTTTCTTTCACACACACACACACACACACACACACACACACACACAATGTGGTGGGAAACACGTAAACGAATCAAACACTAGACTCGTCAAAATGTTGATTTATTTGTCAAGACTTTGTGTTTAATATCTTATTGCAAGATTAAACGTTTGGGTACCCATTTGATTTTCGATAATACAAAATAATTAATGTCGGTCTATGTATAATACAAGTAATGACATTTAATTTGAGGTTTGTTAAGACTTGCTCTCCTGTCCTTGCCTCTTCTAAGGGATTAGTTAATAAAGTCTTCCTGTGAACCATAATCCATCTCACCTCTCATCCTCCAATTCACCATCTACCAAGTGTTCAGGTCTATGGGCCATCAGGCATCCCTAGGACTGTGTAGTGAGATCAGTGCAACATACTATAGAAGGTTAGGGCGATGTCAATTGTAGGTGAACAGCCACATCTAAATCATGTCCTGGGATAAAGTTAATTCTAACTCTTAACATACAAGTCCAACTTTATGGCACACAGAGTCAGAACATACAATAATTATAAGGCAGAAGAAAATTTACCCATAAAAAAACTTGACAGGTTTAGTGCACGACTAAAGCACACTGCCAAGCTGTGGTGAGGACCTTAAAGTAATAGATGTAAAGAGTTGGGCATTTCAGTGGCAGCATATTCTGAAATATTTTACATTATTGTGAAATGACTCGAAAAAAGTATTGGTTTTAGTCCAACATGAATGGCTTGTTACAGAAGGTGTCTAGAAGCAGTTATCTAGCTAGTAATTCATTCCCTAATGACTCAAACTGAATTGTTCTGCTGCTCTATGTTCGCTACATACTTCAGTCTGAGACTGCCATCGTTTATGTCGTTTGTGGTGACGTCAAAACAAGGGGTGTTGTACAAAACAAAGTCATCAGCGATTGGATCGTTTCGAACCCCAGTATCAAAGTCAATGACACATTTTCCAAACGCCGCTTTACCCACGTGTGTTCTGGCTCTGGCCCAACCCATCGGTTTCTGGGACCAATCAGAATGGTTAGAATGTGTTTACGTTCTAAAAATTGTCGGGGAGGTACTCATTACGGAGAAGGAACTAAGATCCGTGGTAGTGGCGTAGTGTTTGGCCCGGAGCAAGGAGTTTGGGTAGCCAAGCAAAGTCATTCAGTTCACGCACTAATGCAACTGTTCTTAGAAGGGCACCTATTGATTCATTGCTCCCAAACACCCTGTAAGGCTAGACGTAATCTCGGAAACCCAGAACTAATATCTCACGTAAATTGTGCTAGATGCTCAATTAGGTTCTTGGGGGAGATATAAAGTCAGCAAAAAAAGAAAAGGCCTCTCACTGTCAACTGCGATTATTTTCAGCAAACTTAATGTGTAAATATTTGTATGAATATAACAAGATTCAACAACTGAGACATAAACTGAACAAGTTCCACAGACATGTGACTAACAGAAATGGAATGTGTCTCTGAAAAAAGGGAGAATCAAAATCAAAAGTAACAGTCAGTATCTGGTGTGGCCACCAGCTGCATTAAGTGCTGCAGTGCATCTCCTCCTCATGGACTGCACCAGATTTGCCAGTTCTTGCTGTGAGATGTTACCCCACTCTTCCACCAAGGCACCTGCAAGTTCCCAGACATTTCCGGGGGGAATGGCCCTAGCCCTCACCCTCCGATCCAACAGGTCCCAGACGTGCTCAATGGGATTGAGATCCGGGCTCTTCACTGGCCATGGCAGAACACTGACATTCCTGTCTTGCAGGAAATCATGCACAGAACGAGCAGTATGGCTGGTGGCATTGTCATGCTGGAGGGTCATGTCAGGATGAGCCTGCAGGAAGGGTACCACATGAGGGAGGAGGATGTCTTCCCTGTAACGCATAGCGTTGAGATTGCCTGCAATGGCAACAAGCTCAGTCCGATGCTGCTGTGATACACCGTCCCAGACCATGACGGACCCTCCACCTCCAAATCGATCCCGCTCCAGAGTACAGGCCTCGGTGTAAAGCTCATTCCTTCGACGATAAACGCGAATCCGACCATCACCCCTGATGAGACAAAACCACGAGCACTTTTTGCCAGTCCTGTCTGGTCCGGCGACGGTGGGTTTGTGCCCATAGGCGACATTGTTGCCGGTGATGTCTTGTGAGGACCTGCCTTACAACAGGCCTACAAGCCCTCAGTCCAGCCTCTCTCAGCCTATTGCGGACAGTCTGAGCACTGATGGAGGGATTGTGCGTTCCTGGTGTAACTCGGGCAGTTGTTGCCATCCTGTACCTGTACCGCAGGTGTGATGTTCGGATGTACCGGTCCTGTGCAGGTGTTGTTACACCTGTTACACCAGTGGTCTGCCACTGCGAGGATGATCAGCTCTGTCCTGTCTCCCTGTAGCGCTGTCTTAGGCGTCTCACAGTACGGACATTGCAATTTATTGCCCTGGCCACATCTGCAGTCCTCATGCCTCCTTGCAGCATGCCTAAGGCACGTTCACGCAGATGAGCAGGGACCCTGGGCATCTTTCTTTTGGTGTTTTTCAGAGTCAGTAGAAAGGCCTCTTTAGTGTCCTAAGTTTTCATAACTGTGACGTTAATTGCCTACCGTCTGTAAGCTGTTAGTGTCTTAACGACCGTTCCACAGGTGCATGTTCATTTATTGTTTATGGTTCATTGAACAAGCATGGGAAACAGTGTTTAAACCCTTTACAATGATGATCTGTGAAGTTATTTGGATTTTTACGAATGATCTTTGAAAGACAGGGTTCTGAAAAAGGGACGTTTCTTTTTTTGCTGAGTTTCATAGAAAATATACTGAGACTAGCGAAGTCTCCACACCCCTAAACGGAAACTCTCAGCTCAAGCATGGGCCAAATGTCCCCTCCCCTTCCAAAATTTGAAAGATACAAAGACCTGTGAAATCTTGATTTGTCCAAATTATCAGTGATGAAAAAATCTCCACACAAAGTTCCTCGTTAGTCGTTGCATCCCACAGTCTGTTGACAGACTCTATGATACCATCCTATGTTGCGTGCATCTGTCCACGAGATGTTAGGCCAGAGGTACCCTCTGTGTGGGTGATGGAGGTTCAATGTTTGGGTAATACTACCCCCTTCGTAGGTCTTCAGATTATCCACCTACCCTTTTATTTTTTAAACTCCTTTGCATAAATACTTCTGATGCATGACCAGAAGAACATGTGTGCGCCTCTGCGATGAAGGAGATTCATATAATTGTTTCAATACTCCATCATCAGAGATCTGGTATAACCTTCAATACTCAGTAATGTATTACCCAAATTCATTTTACCTCAATCTTTGTGTACATTTTCTATCATTCATTCATTCAGAAAAGGCATTTAGAGGCCTGGTTCTGACTGTGCTGTTGCATACTACAGTTGAAGGTGGGGTTCATTTTAGAAACCTGACTGGTTGTATAGACTGGTGAAATGAGAATGGAAGACGTTCAACGTCGTTGAATACAAATCTCAGACGTGGGGATGATTATGTGGGCAAAAAGAAACACAACATTTGAAATGAAAAGAACAAATTGTGGTTTTAATAGCTCTCAGGTAACAGGTTCAGATCAGCAAGCTGCATATCAACTCACACATACTGTGTACACACACACACTTACACACTCGTCATGAGCACAAAAGTGCCATCATTCCCTCACACACACATACACACTCTACCACACACACATCCTGATTCCAAGTGTTAGGCTGCCATTAATAATGATGAACTCTAGTTAGGTGAACTCTAACCTCTGACCCGGGACTGACCCTGTCCTAGCTCCTGGTGAACTCCAGTCCCGCTGGACTCTATTCTGAAGTTTTTACTTCCCTCTGTTCAGATATACAGCTGTCAATAAGGAACACACAGGTCTCCTAGTGTTCGAGGTTCCAATCAGTCTTATTACTTTACTGGACTGCCACTGTCTGTATCATTCAAGCCACAATCACCCATGTAGGTCATTTAACGCTGTACCAACAATCACGAGCTGTATCTTAAACCTTCCTTCGAAACAGCAACAACTCCCGTCCAGATATCACTCCCGTTCCCTCATCCTCACCCACTAGCAACCTACCCTATCCCACCATACAGTATACAGTATCATGATGTCCCAACCCCATGACTCCGTACACAACCCCCCCCCCCCCCCCCCAATCTCAGAAGCTCCACCTTCTGGAGCTCTGAGAACAGAATGCTGAGTAAGACATCTGAGTGACAGCCTGTAACTCCTCCTCTTCTCTGCTCCTCATCCTCCTCTCCTGTCCGCCATGACTCTTCATTGTGTTTTGGGCTTGGCACCGCCAGGGGTTGTGTCAGGGGTGGGGCCACCCCCTTGGGCAATTCTGTGGAGACTGTATTATAGAGAGGGGTCAATATCACATGATCTCATTTACATTGGTCATTTGATAAAAGGTTATAGGCTTTTTCCATACCATCTCTCCAATACTACCAGCCATTACAAATTGAGTAAATGTCACAGTGATTCAGAAATCAGTTCAGGGTCTGCAGAGCTGCAATGGAAAACTACAGGAAGGAAAGAGGAATGTTGCATGCCACCGTTGTGCCGAAAGATGGCGCCATACTCACATGTCCTTGACGTTGTCAACGTTTGCCTGAATTCCTGCAAAGAAGCCATCCACTTTTGCCTGGAACATCAAAAGAGGTATTGGTGAGAAACACATTTCATTTGAACAATTGACAGAAGTACCTTCTTTCATTGAATAAATCAGGAGAGCAGTTGTCAACAGCGTGAGTGAGATTTTACCTGGTGCTGCCTGTAGAACAGCGGTAGAGAGAATAGAGCGATCACACCTGGAGAAGAAGACAGAAAGGGAGGAGATGGCATGTGTTAAGCTTTCTGATTGAGTAAATAGCTTCTTCAGACTAACAACATGGCATGCCTTTTCATTCAAATCAAAAGGCTGTTGATAAAACAATATAAGCACCGTCTTCAACTGAAATACTCAAAGTACAATATTCGACAATGTCAGCATGCATCAACCAATGGTATCAGTCTCTACAGGACAAATGGCCATCATGATTATTGAATGGCAATTCAATAAAGTTATTCGAATAGTGATTCTAACTGTGTCTGTGATTCTCACCCATGATGAGCACAGTAAGGCCATTACACAGGTCTCCCAGGAAGGTCAACAGGTAAATCAGAGCCAGGAGCTGAAAAGAACGGGAGGAAACACAGTGAGCTCCACATACACAATGCACAATGTAAATGTACTCTCGGCAATAAGCATTGCAAATTCCATCAAAATATAAATATATTTAGCAAACGATTTTATCCATAGCAACTTACAGTCATGCATGCATACATTTGAAGTACAGGTGGCCCCGGGAATGGAACCCACTACCCTGACGATTCAAGCGCCATGCTCTACCAACTGAGTGGTACAGGACTGCCAAAGACTTAGAATGCATAAGCTTGTGGCAAATGTGTTGCAAAGAGTATTTGAAATAATCCCACAGCAACCCCCCCCCCCCCCCCCCCGCACCCCCCCCCCAAAACCTTTCGTGATCTAACAGTCACACTTGAATTTTCCCCCCTCCTTACTAGCTCTGACTTTCCTGATAGCTACCTAATTGAGGAAACATTTACTTACTAGGACTGTGAAATGTGGTTGTCCCATCTAGCTATCTTAAAATGAATGCACTAACTGTAAGTCTCTCTGGATAGGCGCGTCTGCTAAATGACTCAAATGTAAAATGTCAATGAATGCACGCATCATATGTCAAAATTGCACATGGTCCCTGACAAATGAATGAGTACATATTTCCCAGGTCATCCACCATAACCCTTGTGGAGTTGGTGTAATATAGCTCAGTGGGTTGGGCCCTTACCCCCATCCTGAAACGGGACACCCCCCTCTCAGAGAAGACGAAACTCCTCTCGTACCCCCCTGTAACTGGGTTAACAGCCACCTGTGTCCCATGTCACATACCGGCCAGGTCAGGGTTCTTACCAAGGGGCTCTTCGGCTTCTGGGGCTCAGGCTTAAGGCTACGTGGTACAGTCACTCTGGCTCTCACTAACTCTGATAAGTCACACTAAGTACTCCTGCTGTAAATTTACATTTAACCCTAAAGCATTATGGTGCGAGCCACATGACTGTTGTTGATTTAATGTGCCAATGTTTTCCTTCTACTGTCCCGGTAAACTGGAGAGAAAATGAACGAAGTCTAAAAGGAAGGTTTCTAGCAGAAACGTTTTATCATTTGATAACGAATTGAGATTCAGATTAGAATTGAACTTTATTGAATTATTGGTCGAAGTTTGCCGTACATATTGTATGACCATGACAAGGGAACATGCTTCATCAATATGTCAGGACTGACCTAGAGTGTAACTGAAATACACACAGAGAAATGTCATACATGTTCTGTATGAAACACATACATAGGATGGGGAGAGGGAAAGGACGAGAACCTTTGGCAAACTGTTAAAAGTAACCTTTGCTTGAGTACTATGTTGTTTTAGCCTCCATAAAAAAGGACACCATTGCAATGCTTTAAGAGCTCTCAGGTATACTGGCAAGGGGACGATACAGTTGTACTGCTTTCTTATTGTTACCCTTACGATGTGACGCATCGTCCCCGATACCAATTCAATAAAATCCCAACGTTCTACAAACTTGCAATTGTGTTTGCTGCCAGTTTGCTTGCATCACACTCCGATGCGAACAAAAACAAGGGAACGCTTAAAGCAGCGGGACTATATGTACATGATTATCACAATCATATGAACCACAGTGAGTTGTGGGTATGACAGCAGCGGTCTTTGATAGTGGTCTTGTTAGGAAACACAGTCATCATTTGTCATTTGACGACGGTGGGCATGACAACGTCGTCATCTCCAGTGAACGGGGAGGCAGGCTGATGCCAGTACAGAGCAGAGGAAGAGAAAAATATGGATAGAGAAAGAGGAGGGAGGGATGTCTGCTCTAAGGAAAGAGAGTCGAGCCCAGACAGCTAGATGTAGTAGTTGAAGTAAATCCACAATGACAAGATGGCCTCCTGTAAACAGGGTCATGGACGGGGTTCAAGAGACAAGGAGGAGAAGGGAAGGAGATGAAAAGAGAGAGAGAGAGAGAGGCAGAGAGAGAAAGGGCATGTTTTGAGGGACAAAAGGTCTATGCCATTCTGAAGAGCTTCCTTGTGTAAAAAGTTATTTGAACCTTAATAAGGATCGGCCCCTTTTCTTCAATTTTCGCCTAAAATGACATACCCAAATCTAACTGCCTATAGCGCAGGCCCTGAAGCAAGGATATGCATATTATTGGTACCATTTGAAAGGAAACACTTTGAAGTTTGTGGAAATGTGAAAGGAATGTAGGAGAATATAACAAAATAGATCTGGTAAAATATCTGGTACAATCATCTTAGAAATGCAAGAGAAAGGCCATAATGTATTATTCCAGCCCAGGTGCAATTTAGATTTTGGCCACTAGATGGGAACAGTGTATGTGCAAAGGTTTAGACTTATCAAATGAACCATTGCATTTCTGTTATTGTTACTTACAACCTCATGCTAACCGCATCAGCCCGCGTTAGCTCAACTGTCCCAGAGGGGACCCACCAACCATGAAGAAGTTTTAAGTGAATGAATGAGACTTGAGAGGAGCTCTTGAAGGAGAGCATATTAAAAAAAGGTACTGCCAGATTCTGGCCCTTTCTAGACGAAGATCGACGAGATCCAACACCTAGGCAGTCTCACCTTGAGAGAGTCGAAGAGGCTTCCAACCAGGAAGAGATTCTTGAGTGAGTTAGCAGCAGAGACGACTGCAACGATGGTCTTCTGCATGTATTGGTCAGCCAGCTCCCCACTGAAACTAATGTCCAGATCCAGATACGCCCTAAGGACAGAAAGAGAGCGGGGTAGAAAAGGAGAGTGATAGAGGGGGAGTGATGGAGAAAGAGAGGGAGATAGAGTTCAGGACCAGTGGGAAGGAGGAAAGAGGCAGTGTTGGTTAGAAAATGAGCGATTGTCGCCACGAGGGTCCTGACGCAGAACACAGTTTGTCGTCTTACGCCTCAATGATTTCCATCAGCACAGATATTCAAATAGAAATGTCCTTTCAGATCATGATGGATGACGTCTATCAACTAGTTTGTCAAACAGCAGTGGTTAACCTATAAAAAAAAAAACATTAAAAACACACTGCCGTTTTTTTAAAGACAAGCCCACTGGACTGTGATCCCAGGCATGATTTATTTTGGGAGGTGAGGGAATCCAGCCAATTAAGAACCTATTCCTGAATGCCACTCCCACAATGTTATTAGAGAAGAGAGGAGATAAACAAGAGTGGAAGGGAGTGGGGGATGAGAGGAAATAGGAGAGGAAAGGCGAGAAGAAATAGGAAAAGAAGAGGGGAAGACGAGCGGAAGAAGACAATAATAAAGGAGAAAAGAGGAAATGTTTTTAAAAGAGCAGAGGAGAGGACTGACAGAGAGAATGGAGAGGAGAGAACATGATTGCATTGAGAGAGGAGAACCCCCTCCAGGTGTAATAGGAACACTTCCCCATCCCCATTCTATCCCATCTCATGCCAGGTGGCCAGCCACTCACTTGAAGGGGGGCACTCCGTCTCCCATGTTGAGCACGTGCAGGATTTTATAGTAGAGGCTGACTGAGACGGTGAAGCACAGGGCGCCCAGGGAGATGGTGGAGATGATTGTGATGATGCTGAGCTGGAACAAGGACAGCAAACCCACCACCAGCCCTGTGAATACCATGCCTGTACGCTCTGTGTCCTTCCAGTAGATCAGGTCCATCACTGAGGAGAGGAGGAGGAGAGAGCAGAGGAGCCAGAGAAGGATAGACGGTAAGAGGGATGGAGAGGGGAATTGACAAGAGGGAGAAAAGGTGGGAAAAGAAGAAAGTTAGATGCATTGTCTACATGTTCACTTCAAGTATAAACCAATGAGAAACAGAGTGGAAGCCAACATGGTCTTCATTGAAGCAGGATGGGGGAGGGGACAAGCCCATGCATCTGACACTTCCTCAGATTTTTTTAGTTGGTTGCCAACGGCAGCAGGGACAGTCAGAGCTGCAAGAGTCTCTCCTCCTCACTGTTCCTGCCTATGTGCCTTTTACAAAAACCCCACAGCATCACCAGCCAGTCAGTCCCTGTTTGTCTTTGACTCTTCAGTGCTCAGTGGGCCAGAAGGCCTTTCAGCTGTGCGGAGGCAGCGCAGAGGGACAGTGATCACCAGGCAGAGAGAAAACATAGAGCAGGGGGAGATGTCAAGCCTAGCCTGGGCTTAATATAGCCTGCGCACTCTATAGATGAAAGGAGAGAGAAGAGGAAAGAAAAGAGGAGAGGAGGGAGCAGGAACCCTGAATTTAAATGTTGCCTCGGAGAGCACCTGCTGACAATCTTCAAGCCCGCTTCCACCCCTTTTCTGCACCCTGTCCGTCTCCCTCGATCAGTCACCCAGCAACTGGAGCCACTGCGACTGGGCCCTCTCAGAGCCAAAATGGAGGCTCCCCTGGCCTGATCCCTCCATGGAATAAGTAGCAGTAGCGGCCAACCAACAGAGTAATTACAGCCAACACACTGATAGCACAGTGTAATGAAGCTGAACTCGGAGGTGGTAAACTGTAGTGACAAAGACATGTGGTCCTTACTCCATGGCTATCAGTATATGAGTGAGCCTGGGAATTCAAATAGAGTGCACTGATATACCTGACCAGCATTAATACCCTCAAAGCCTCCGGTACACACACACACACACACACACACACACACACACACACACACACACACACACACACACACACACACACACACACACACACACACACACACACACACACACACACACACACACACACACACACACACACACACACACACACACACACACACACACACACACACACACACACACACACACACACACACACACACACACACACACACACACACACACACACACACACACACACACACACACACACACACACACACACACACACACACACACAGTCCCGTGTGGCTCAGTTGGTAGAGCATGGTGTTTACAACGCCAGGGTTGTGGGTTCGATTCCCATGGGGGAGTAGTACGAAAAAAATATCTAATGTATGAAATGTATGCATTCACTACTGTAAGTCGCTCTGGATAAGAGTGTCTGCTAAATGACTAAAATGTCAAATGTAAATGCTACACACACATCACAACCGCTGCTACCAGACTCCTGTTGTATATACTTGCCCCCATCCCCTCTTAAGCAATACACATATAAATGTTGCATTATACATTTTGCCTTCCAGTATTATACTTATGCTAATATGTTTATTGTATTCTACTGCCATTTACTCTGTTTGTATTCTTATATTTTATTATTTCTCATTGTTGTTTGCATTGTCTGGAAGGAACCTGCAAGTAAGCATTTCATTGGACGATGTATACCATGCGTATGCCATACGTACGACTAATAAAACTTGAAACTTCTCTGCTTTGACCAATCCATAGAATGTTCAGCACCAAGCCACCCTCTCAGAGACAGAGGGCTCCACCCTACTGATAGACGGGGTGAAATACCCAGGAGCTTTCCCTACCCTGCAAGTAGAAGAGGCTTATCTAGCTTATATAAACTATACTCCTGAGCAGGAGCCCCTTCTCCCCTCACTGTACCAAAGTCCAAGGGCAGAGACACCATAACAGCCCATAAAGACTTGCAGTCAATAGCAGATGTAAAGGTCTGCTGGGGCAAGTATGCTGGTATGTTTTTCAAAACAACAACCAGAGAGGCATCAGCTGCCCTCTCTGCAATCGAATCTGTCCTGATACTACCAATCTCTCCCTTTCTGCAGTGTCTGTCTTAAAAGAGCCATGACGTCAAAGCTTCAAACTGTTTCTGGGGCAGGGGAATATATTTCACATGGGCGTATGTGACAGGGCATTCTTTATTGTCGGGAGATTTACGATAATGTCCTCCCCCTCCCCATAAGGTGAGCGTCCTGCCTTGAGCTGTCCTGGGAGTCCATCAGCGGGTCACCCTGTGTCCCGTTATTATGTCATCCCTGAGCCATCCGTCCAAAGCCCCCAGTGCCTGTCAACAACCAGTCATTTTTTAGAATGTAAGTCATTTAGCAGAAGCTCTTATCCAGAGTGACTTACAGGAGCAATTAGGGTTAAGTGCCTTGCTCAAGGGTACATCAACAGATTTTTCACCTGGTCAGCTCTGGGATTTGAACCAGCAACCTTTCAGTTACTGGCCCAACGCTCTTAACTGCTAGGCTACCTGACGCACATAAAAGAGAGTCCGTGCTGCCTCCTCTCCGTTTCCACACAGACAAACACCCAGCCAGCCTAGTTAAAACTGTTACAATTTTTTATTTTTGACAGATAGTGCTTCCAACACTGCATTACTGAATATCTCCTATGTACAGCAGTCATTTTGGTTTGTTAAAACCAAGCCTGAGGTTTATGAAACATTCCCCACTTCCTCAACAGCAGACCCCCCCCCCCCACCTCCCCATAGACGTCCACACAAAGACCTCACTACACAGAGACCTACCTACACAGAGACCTACCTACGCAGAAACCTCCCTACGCAGAGACCTACCTACACAGAGACCTCCCTACACAGAGACCTCCCTACACAGAGACCTACCTACACAGAGACCTACCTACACAGAGACCTACCTACACAGAGACCTACCTACACAGAGACCTCCCTACACAGAGACCTACCTGCCCATTGTCCCAACAGGTGGAACTACAGTACAGTAGCATACAGCTCTCTGATGTGTTGGCACTTTGCAACATTGACCAGCACACGGTAACACTGTTAAATGCACAGACTAAGGGCACTAAGAAATGGAAGACATACCACAGCAAGTTATACTAACGCCGGGGCAAAACAAACCCCTCATGTGACAGTCCAATAGATTGACTCTATACTAAGCCACGACTATATTGGTTAATGTTAATATAGTGATATAATGAACTCTCTGAGAATAGTACAGACAATATGAAGTGGGAAGGGGGGAGTCAC
Organism: Salmo salar; assembly: GCF_965601325.2. Classification (NCBI taxonomy): domain Eukaryota; kingdom Metazoa; phylum Chordata; class Actinopteri; order Salmoniformes; family Salmonidae; genus Salmo; species Salmo salar. The sequence goes on along the minus strand of NC_138310.1, from coordinate 48,337,733 downwards.
ACACACGCACACACACACACACACACACACACACACACACACACACACACACACACACACACACACACACACACACACACACACACACACACACACACACACACACACACACACAGACCAAATTGAAAGCTGTATTTGCCATAATCTTAGAGAAACTTCTCTATCTATGCCAAGTTCAGCATACTCTTACACCATGAGGAAATACAATGCAGCACTGCTCAGACTGAACTAACTGACTGACTGACTGACTGACTCAATCATTACTACAACATAATAAAATCACCAGTCAACCAATTCACAGCCTGACCTATTTACCACCACAACCAAAACCACCACCCAGCCATTTTAACACTACAGGGCAGGCAGGAAGTCCCAGAGTAGCCCTGTGAAACACCTTGGCTCTGCCAACCCTACTGCCAACCCTGCTGCCCAAAGAGGTAACCCTGTCAGATGGGGCACAGACCAGCTCATCACACTACTAGCCTCTTACATACACACAAATAATCACATATATGGTCCCAACATGCTGTAACAAGCTATAACACAACTCTGGATGGTCACCACTAAGGCCAGGATGAGCAGGTTTTTAAAGGAGCAAAGAGTTAAATTTTTTTGCCATGGAAAAAATATTGCGATACTGGTATCGTCAAAACCCTAGTCGCCACCATCTAAAAACACTCTTAACCCGCCTGAAACAATCCCATCAATAAGCAGGCAGACACACACACCTCTGCAAAGTTGGAACGGTCTTAAACACTCCTGGTCGGTGAGTGGTAAAAATCTCCCCAAAGACCCTCGGCTGTAGCTGGTCTCCTGACGTTCAGACTCCTCTCCAAAGCCACGGTCACTAAATGCACGGCTCTACACTGGATAGACGGGGTCAGTCCCTACATGTGGAAACGCCCCGACGGCTGAGGACGACAGGTACTGTAACTCTAACTGTGCCCTGATCTTGCCGATGTCTGAAACGAGACACTGCTTTGCCCATTGAATAGGTCACCTGCCTCCCCGCCTAGTCAATTCACTGATAGATCTCAGTGTGCCGACTGACACCGTCTCATAATATCTCCCTCTTGTCTCTCTGAGCCCAGGGTCTTACCGTTAATGTTGGCCATTTTGGTTGCTGCTCAGGCGATCCCCCCTTCTCTCTGTTTGTCTCTCTCTCAGTCCCCCTGCTCTCTCCCTGCCACGCTGAGCTGTTTTTGGCCTCCCCTGCCCCGTCAGCAGTACAGAGACTTTTCAGTCCAAAATAATCAGCCCAATAGGGCCCGCCCTTTTCAAGACTCATGTAGACTACAACGTAGATAGACAGATAGATACAGAGATAAGATAGATGCCAAATATATTCACTTATTCACACATGTAGTACATGCATATACTGTATATTGACCCGAGACAGAGACAAACCTTGAGACACACGCGTTAGTATACACATACAGTATCTCACAAAAGTGAGTACACCCCTCACATTTTTGTAAATATTTGAGTTTATCTTTTCATGTGACAACACTGAAGAAATGAGACTTTGCTACAATGTAAAGTAGTGAGTGTACAGCTTGTATAACAGTGTAAATTTGCTGTCCCTCAAAATAACTCAACACACAGCCATTAATGTCTAAACCGCTGGCAACAAAAGTGAGTACACCCCTAAGTGAAAATGTCAAAATTGGGCCCAATTAGCCATTTTCCCTCCCAGGTGTCATGTGACTCGTTAGTGTTACAAGGTCTCAGGTGTGAATGGGGAGCAGGTGTGTTAAATTTGGTGTCATCGCTCTCACACTCCCTCATACTGACTGGTCACTGGAAGTTCAACATGGCACCTCATGGCAAAGAACTCTCTGAGGATCTGAAAGAAAGAATTGTTGCTCTACATAAAGATGGCCTGGGCTATAAGAAGATTGCCAAGACCCTGACACTGAGCTGCAGCACGGTGGCCAAGACCATACAGCGGTTTAACAGGACAGGTTCCACTCAGAACAGGCCTCGCCATGGTCGACCAAAGAAGTTGTGTGCACGTGCTCAGCGTCATATCCAGAGGTTGTCTTTGGGAAATAGACGTATGAGTGCTGCCAGCATTGCTGCAGAGGTTGAAGGGTTGGGGGGTCAGCCTGTCAGTGCTCAGACCATACGCCGCACACTGCATCAAATTGGTCTGCATGGCTGTCGTCCCAGAAGGAAGCCTCTTCTAAAGATGATGCACAAGAAAGCCCGCAAACAGTTTGCTGAAGACAAACAGACTAAGGACATTGATTACTGGAACCATGTCCTGTGGTCTGATGAGACCATGATAAACTTATTTGGTTCAGATGGTGTCAAGCGTGTGTGGCGGCAACCAGGTGAGGAGTACAAAGACAAGTGTGTCTTGCCTACAGTCAAGCATGGTGGTGCGAGTGTCATGGTCTGGGGCTGCATGAGTGCTGCCGGCACTGGGGAGCTACAGTTCATTGAGGGAACCATGAATGCCAACATGTACTGTGACATACTGAAGCAGAGCATGATCCCCTCCCTTCGGAGACTGGGCCGCAGGGCAGTATTCCAACATGATAACGACCCCAAACACACCTCCAAGACGACCACTGCCTTGCTAAAGAAGCTGAGGGTAAAGGTGATGGACTGGCCAAGCATGTCTCCAGACCTAAACCCTATTGAGCATCTGTGGGGCATCCTCAAACGGAAGGTGGAGGAGTGCAAGTTCTCTAACATCCACCAGCTCCGTGATGTCGTCATGGAGGAGTGGAAGAGGACTCCAGTGGCAACCTGTGAAGCTCTGGTGAACTCCATGCCCAAGAGGGTTAAGGCAGTGCTGGAAAATGATGGTGGCCACACAAAATATTGACACACCCAATTTGGATATTTTCACTTAGGGGTGTACTCACTTTTGTTGCCAGCGGTTTAGACATTAATGGCTGTGTGTTGAGTTATTTTGAGGGACAGCAAATTTACACTGTTAAACAAGCTGTACACTCACTACTTTACATTGTAGCAAAGTGTTATTTCTTCAGTGTTGTCACATGAAAAGATATACTCAAATATTTACAAAAATGTGAGGGGTGTACTCACTTTTGTGAGCTACTGTAGATAGCCATAGTGGATAGCAAAGAGACAAAACCACAGACAACGATGACACACACACCCATTCAGAGAAACAACACACATGGACATGGACACAGACAGAGAATTACATAACACACTTATGTAAGCAGAGTCAGAACCAACAACAGCTAACAAAGGAGCAGGTATAGAAGTAAAAACACATTATTGTGAGATGAAGACAGTACCGTCCTACCAGTAGGTACAAACTCTTAGAAAAAAGAGTTCTTCAGCTGTCCCCATATGAGAACCCTTTTTGGTTTCAGGTAGAACCCTCTGTGGAAATGGTTCTACGTGGAACCCAAACGGGTTCTACATGGAACCAAAAAGGCTTCTTCAAAGGGAACTCCTATTATGACAGCCAAATAACCCTTTTAGGTTCTAGATGGCATGTTTTCTCAAATAACCTCATATATATATTCAGATATGCATAGCGGTAGTCTAACCTGTAACCAGCTAGTCTAACCTCACAATAAACATGGGGAGTCAAATGTGTTCTGACATATTCAGCCCCATTCTGATACAGAAACCAGATGGTTCGCTTTACATGATATCTAGAAACCCTTAAAGCCTGTCAACAGCTTGACCAGCCATTAATCACCCAGGGTCAGTGTGAGGGGGGTGGACAGTACAGTACACCCAGCCCAACCAGCCACCGGGCCAGCCACCCCCCAGTCCACCCACTATAATAAGATTGGAGGATATGGCGGAGGTCCATATTGAATGGCATCCCCCTTGAAGAGTCATCCATATCGACCATGGAGGCCAGAGAAGATAGATTTAATGTCTCACACTTGGTCTCTCTCTCTCTCTCCCCCCCTCTTTCCTTCACTGCCCTGTCTCACATTCTCTTTATCATGTGTACAGTGATCCAAGGGATACGGAAAGATTAGGGTGTTAGCGTGTAGGTCCGAGCAGACACATACAGACAGAGCAGGAATGATTTTTGGTGGAATTAGCCCATTACCCCTTGGAATCCCAAGGGAATTTTGCCATGGGGACACAATGGGACACACAGGGCTCACAGCGAAATATATTCCAGGGTCTATGTTACTCAGGCACTGAGAGGGAAATGTGTATCTACTTTATTTTCATTATCGTTTGAAAAGGATTGATTGAGGAAGGCTTTGTGCTCTCAGCAACATATCAAGGACAGAAATGAGAGGGAGGTAACAGGGTAGGGGTAATTGTCTTCCGACAGATGGCGTCATTCTAACACGACCGCATTGCCGTGAACTATCAGTACAGACGCGCTATCGGACGTAAGATAATGTAGTAGAAGTCAAATAGAATGAGTCGGGCAAGGGGATGGTAGATGCAAAGGTAGATCCAAGATAGGAAAGTCACGTAAACATAGACAAGATGTGCTACAAACGTTACCTGCTATGTGGGTGCATATCGTAGGGCCTGATAGGTTGAGCGCTGAAAACCACTGTTCGCTAACCAGCTCTTCCTGAGTGTTTCGACCAATGGAGGTGGAGGAAGTGGATGACACGTCATCGGTGAGGCTGCCTCTTGGTCGCACAGCCGTGAGCAGTGGGACGGTGGTTTCCGTGGTTACGAGGGACTCAGCCTCAGGGGGCGGTGACGCTGCTGAGAAACAGGACACAAGGTAATTGTGACGATGTCATCGCCCTGCATCAAGTTAGTCTACAGGCAGGTCGCATTAGATCAACTGGAAATGTCATTCATCTGATGACGTCATTATTTACCTGACTTCATCTGTGGTCACACACACACACGCACGCACGCACGCATTATTAGCTCAACTCAGTTGTGTTGTGCGTAAGCCTGTCACAGTTATGTACTATCAAATGGGACACACTTCCCATTTTAAAACATGGAGGTTACACCCATTTACCCTGGAGCAATATGCTCACCCACAGTGTGATTTCAGGGTCTAGAAAGCATGAAAAGATGCAGTATCTCCTGCTTTTGTAAATGTAGCTCCATGCAGGTATATCTACCCTGATCCCATCTACCCACTCATCTAGATAGCCCCACCCCATCCCCACTGCCCCATAGTGGGCTCACCCTGGTGGCTGTCAGAGGGAATGTAGTGCTGGTGCTCCAGGGGCTCCAGGGGCTCCGTCTCCTCTCTCTGGGTCTCTGTGTCCCTCTCTTGAGGATCAATCTCAGTATCTAGGAGAGAGGCCTGGACTGTCACAGTCTGTCTGTGGACGTCCCTCTCCCTTTCCTCCCTCTCCCTCTCCTCCTCATCCTCATCCTCTAGGGTGAGGAAGGTGTGGGGGTCCCACTCCACGTCGGGGGAGTCCAGGGGGAGGAGCGATTCCACGGTGTCTGTGCGGATCAGGGAGGTGCGGCCTCCCCTGGCCCCGCCCCTCCGCCGGCTCCCTGATGATGAGTCACGATGATGTCGTGAGGCTCCGCCTGCCTCTGCCTCGGCTATGGCGATGTAGGAGAAGGTGGGCTCGAAGGAGTTCTGTCTCGGGGTCCCCCAAATGGAGGGGGATGAAGCTCCACCGTCATCATCCTCTGGACCCCCGTCTTCTTCGTCAGACCACTCCCTGGCCGTCTGCAGGTCGTACAGCTCAGACTCCTCATTCCCACCTGGAGAGAACAGGCACAGGAAAAGCCTTAAAGTAAAACCTATATTGATTTAAGAATTTTTTTATTTTTATATTTGTTATTCTGTCCTGTGTCAATGTTATATGTTGAAAATTGTGTAGGCTTTCATTACAGAAAAGCTATAGAGTTAGCTATAAACTACAGTGAAAACTTTAATCCAAGGAGAAAGCTATAGAAGTACACAATATTATTCCATAAACATATCACATGTTCTGTGACGTTAATGTCTACAGAGAAGCCGTTTGACGTTGCTCTCTCATCTACATATCCTCTGATGTTTTTGAGCGCTGAGTTGAACGCCCAATAAAGCACAACATGCTTTGTCTGAATGAAAGGGCAACATCCAAAAGGTGCAAAACACTTTTGATGGGAGTAAACTTTCCAGATCTCATTATTCCGAAAGGCTACAAAAGCATTCAAGCAAACAAATGGGCACAATCAACTTCAGGTTACACCTGGAGACTTTGTAGACATGTCATAATATAATTTTTTTTCCTATTATGATTCTCACATACAAAGTCCAATCATTCACGTAGTCCATTTCTAAACCTGTACCGTATGTATGCATTGTGTGATGTTACCTTCAGTGCAGGGAGGTGTTGAATCAGGTGTGGAGGAGACAGAACCATATTCCTCTGGAAGAAAAAGAACAAGATTAATCAGAGACATGTCTATCACCATTGGCTAGGGAACTATCATAACCACAGTTGTGAAATGTACATTACAAAACAGACAATTTGTATCTCAAAAAAACAACTGATTAAGGACTGCCATTTGGCCATTCTATGTGAAACTGGAGACACTTCTATACCGTCTATGTCTACAACTCCTGTCTTCCTTCTATTTCTATGTCTGCAACTTTTAACCAAGGCCTATTTGCATGTAAGGCTAGAGAGCAGACACTATCGAGATACGTTTTCCTCTCAATATAAAGCATTGTATCCCATTCAAATGCATTACATTGTGCACAAAAGCATTACCACACATAGCCTATTCTCAGACAGATTACGTACTTCCAATCATGTAAATGCGTTTCTATAGTATCTCAATACATTGAGATGAGATTGAGAGAAGAAATAAAACGGTTGCGTTTGTATTTTTTAGGAGAATCCATGGCTCGAATCCAGGTATTTGAGTAGCCTTTTTCTAAGCCATTACCCAGTCTTTAAAAGCAATTTCATTGGTGTTTGTATACGCTATGCTAACAGCTAACTATGTTCCCTCTCCTACAGTACAGACCAGCCCTGGCAGAGCAGGCAGGGGTGAGGCCTTAACTACATTAGCTAGCCTGCCGCCTCAGATCATCCAATAAATCAAGCAGCTGGTAACTGTGAAAGAAGCTCTGGCTAAAATGAAAACACCTGCATACACACACACACACACACACACACACACACACACACACACACACACACACACACACACACACACACACACACACACACACACACACACACACACATCTGCAATAGGTCTCTACAAAGGAAAAGAAAAAGGTGCGTCTGCTACAGCACTGCATCAATCCATCCGTTCAACCATGTGTTTATCAAGGGAGGGAGCGAGAGAAAGAGAGGGGAGATCGATGGCCACGCATATGGCTATTACAGATGCTGTACAGATATATAGGGATGCGAAAGACAGACAGACAGACAGACAGACAGACAGACAGACAGACAGACAGACAGACAGACAGACAGACAGACAGACAGACAGACAGACAGACAGACAGACAGACAGACAGACAGACAGACAGACAGACAGACAGACAGACAGACAGACAGACAGACAGACAGACAGAAGCCGACACACTCACTGCAGTGGGAGAATCCTAGAACCTGGCCCATGCTCCATCTAGGCACTGTTGGGCCCATCCAGTCTGGAAGCCCCCCTCTCTTCCTCTGGATCTCTCGCTCTCTCTCTCTCTCTCTCTCTCTCTCTCTCTCTCTCTCGCTGCTCTCTCCCTCTTCCACCTCCCTCCCTCCCTCCCTTCCTTGTTCCACCGATGCAGCACTGCTGTTTCTCTCTCTGGCTCTCCCTCCATGCACCCTCCCCTTCCTTCTCTGACGCACAGGCCCCTCCCTACCTCCTTCTCCTGCTCTCTCTTTTTTCCCCTCCCTCTCCTGCTCTCACATCACTATGACGGCAGGGGAGCAGCACAGGCAGGGCAGAGCCAGAGAAAGAGTTTGTGTGTGTGTGTGTGTGTGTGTGTGTGTGTGTGTGTGTGTGTGTGTGTGTTTCCCTCCTTCCATTCATGACTAATCATTAGTGTGTCCATCCAGCCAAGTGGAGTATATCTGTCTGCATTTTACGGGGCTTTGTATTTTGTATTTATTAGGGATCCCCGATAGCTGCTGCCAACGCAGCAGCTACTCTTCCTGGGGTCCAAGATGATTGGTAGTGGTAGTGATAGTGGGCATGGCCTTGTTGCATACACATGACAAAGGGGAACATAGAGCTCATTACAAATATATGTCTTTTTGCACCCCCCCCCCCCCCCCCCCACACACAGACAGACAGTATGTCTTACTGGGTGTTTTGAATAACCACCATGTGTGAAACTGCTAGCTAAAGCAGAAGGGTGCATTTGTAGATTGCCTGGCAGCAGTAAGCAGCCGTAGCAGCAGCAGCACATACTGTAACCCAGCTCGTTGTAGCCCTGGTGTGCTGCCTGAAGCTACTTCTGCAAATGAGTAGTCACATGATGTGTCAGCTAAATCATCCTGACTGTTCAGACTTGGACAACATATAAGGGGGAAATTACATGCAATATAGAAATTTTCTCCATTCAAAAAACACACATTTAATGAAGCTATAAAGTGCACTTTCTGGCAGGTGCAATACACTGAGTGTACAACACATAGCAGCACCTTCCTAATATTGAGTTGTACCCTCTTTTGCCCTCAGTACAGACTCAATTCGTCAGGGTATGGACTACAAGGTGTTGAAAGCGTTCCACAGGGATGCTGGCCTATGTTGACTCCAAAGCTGCCCACAGTTGTGTCAAGTTGGCTGGATGTCCTTTAGGTGGTGGACCATTCTTGAAACACAAGGGGAACTGTTGAGTGTGAAAAACCCAGCAGTATTGCATATCTTGATACACTCAAACCTGTGCGCCTGGCACCTACTACCATACCCCATTCAAAAGCACTTGAATATTTTGTCTTGCCCATTCACCCTTTGAATGGCACATATACACAATCCATGTCTCAATTGTCTCAAGGCTTAAAAATCTTTCTTTAACCTGTCTCCTACCCTTCATCTACAAAGGAAAACCAAGCCTTGAGCTGCCCAGTGACGCGAGCCTACCAGAAGGGCTAAATGCCTTTAATGCTCACTACGAGGCAAGCAACACTGAAACATGCATGAGAGCACCAGCTGTTCCGGACGACTGTGTGATCACGCTCTCCGTAGCCGATGTGAGCAAGACCTTTTAACAGGTCAACATTCACAAGGCTGCAGGGCCAGGCGGATTACCAGGACATGTACTCAGAGCATACGCGGACCAACTAGCAAGTGTCTTCACTGACATTTTCAACCTCTCCCTGACCGAGTCTGTAATACCTACATGTTTCAAGCAGACAACCATAGTCCCTGTGCCCAAGAAAGTGAAGGTAACCTGCCTAAATGGAGAGCCATGAAGTGCTTTGAAAGGCTGGTTATGGCTCACATCAACACCATCATCCCGGAAACCCTAGACCGACTCCAATTCCCATACCGTCTCACACAAGACACAACCTCAATCGCATTCCACACTGCCCTTTCCCACCTGGACAAAATGAACACCTATGTGAGAATGCTATTCATTGACTACAGCTCAGCGTTCAACACCAAAGTGCCCACTAAGGTCATCACTAAGCTAAGGACCCTGGGACTAAACACCTCCCTCTGCAACTGGATCCTGGACTTCCTGATGGGCCACCCCCAGGTGGTAAGGGTAGGCAACAACACATCTGCCATGCTGATCCTCAACACGGGGGCCCCTCAGGGGTGCGTGCTTAGTCCCCTCTTGTACTCCCTGTTCACCCACGACTGCGTGGCCATGCACAACTCCAACACCATCATTAAGTTTTCTGACGACACAACGGTGGAAGGCCTGATCACCGACAACGATGAGACAGCCTATAGGGAGGAGGTCAAAGACCTGGCAGTGTGGCAAAAGAGCAAGACAAAAGAGATGATCGTGGACTGCAGGAAAAGGAGGGCCGAACATGACCCCATTCACATCGATGGGGCTGTAGTGGAGCGGGTCGAGAGTTTCAAGTTCCTTGGTGTCCACATCACCAACAAATGATCATACCAAACACACCAAGAACGTTGTGAAGAGGGCACGATAATGCCTTTCCCCCTCAGGAGAAAAGATTTGGCATGGGTCCCCAGATCCTCAAAAGGTTCTACAGCTGCACCATCGAGAGCATCCTGACTGGTGTCATCACTGCCTGGTATGGCAACTGCTTGGCATCCAACCGTAAGGCGCTACAGAGGGTAGTGCGTACGGCCCAGTACATCACTGGGGCAAAGCTTCCTGCCATCCAGGACCTATATACTACATGGTGTCAGAGCAAGGCCAAAGAAATGGTCAAAGACTAAAGTCACCCAAGTCATAGACTGTTCTCTCTGCTACCGCACGGCAAGCAGTACCAGAGCGCCAATTCTGGGTCCAAAAGGCTCCTTAACAGATTCTACCCCCAAGCCATAAGACTGCTGAACAATTAATCAAATGGCCACCCGGACTATTTGCATTTCCTCTGTAACTTTCTCACTCATCATTATTCACAATAAATTCACGATTATCCGCATTAATGTAGAAGTGATCAGAAACATCTTCTATTCTTATTTACAATAAGTGACTCCAAAATGACACAATACATTATTCACCACTCAGTTTCTATTGGGCAAAACATAATCCGTGTCATGTGTGCTCCCTCTCCGGCCTCTAGGTCACCAGGCTGCTCGTTACGGCGCACACCTGTCACCACCATTACACGCATAACGACACTCACCTGGACTCCATCACCTCCTTGATTACCTTCCCTTTACATGTCACTCCCTTTGGTTCCTTCTCCAGTCGTCATTGTTGCAGTTTCATGTCGGTGCGCTGTTTGTGTTTCTTGTTTTGTTCATTTATTTATTAAATGTATTCACTCCCTAAACTTGCTTCCCGACTCTCAGCGTACATCGTTACAATCCGAAACACAACCAAAACAAACTGTAAATACACCCAACAAGCTTGATGTAGTCACGTGCTAAGAATATGGGACCAAATACTAACGTTTTGACTACTTTAATATACAAGTGAATTTGTATAGGGAAAAAAATGACATCTTCAAATGGGGGGAATAGATACATAAATTGCATTCATTTCTAAATGCTAAAACACATGAGAAATACCCTCAAATAAAAGGTGACATTCTGTACTGTCACCTCATCTGAAACATTTGATCTCCAATCCAAAACGTGGGAGTATAGAGCCAAATTTACACATTTCAGCTTCACTGTCCAAATAAATACGCAGGCGAGTGCACGTGTAGGTTACTTACTCATTCACTTCTGTATCTGACCACCATATAGCGGGTCCCATCCCCAACCTGAACACACAACCTGACCTAGAACGGGCTTTATAGATAGCGTGATCAGCTCCCAACCTCACGTATACACAACTTTAAACCCAGTAATCTACTAGACCACGCCAGAATGACTGCATCTAAAATAGGTCAGAAGCTGCAAATGCACACCAGGTAATTATCTTAAGAGAAACAGCAGAGGTGGAAGAGGAATGCCTACACTTGTACTGTAGCTAGGGGCCCAGATCACACCTGTTGAGTGAGGATTTCCCTCATGCTTCAGTTATATCACTAATGAGGTGAACTGACTTGTGTTAAACTGGTTGACCTGTTAAACTGGTTTAATCATGACACACCTGGATAATAATCTGGGTCCTCCGTATCAGATGAGTCACTGATGGGCTAATCCATTCTAGTATGTGTGTGTGTGTTGTGTGTGAGCGTGTGTGTGGCATCGTGTTAAAGAGAAGGAGAGAAAAAGAGAAAGAAAGAGAGTGGTGGACTATATTCAGTGAATAATTGCTAACAGTTCTGAAAATAAACTACAGGGATCCAGTTACAGAGAGTTGGAGAGCTCATTCTATCTGTCCACCGTGCTGCAACAAAACGCTGACAGGCTCATAATCCATACTGTACATTCGTTCATGCAAGTGCTAATCTAAGATCCCTCGCAATTTGGAGATTAACTAGTAGCATTGAGAGAGAGAGAGAGAGAGAGAGAGAGAGGAGCAGTGATCATGCTGAGGGATAAGTCAATAGAAATAGATTTAGGCCAATAGCATCACAGGGCAAACACTGGCCAGGGACAGGAGAGAAAGAGTGGTAGAAAGACCTAGAAGGAGTTAGAGTGGACACCATACAGACACATACACATTGAGACAAACGCTAGGAATCCAGATACTACGGCAACTAGATACAGATACTACGGTTTACAAAGACAAGGATGGCCACCACGATTTCTGCCAGTATCTTGTGAAGCCCACCTAAACACAACTCTACAGTCCAGAGTTGACACATTGTCCACCTGCTCAGCGTGTCCAGCTAAACCCACTGCCCTGGACCTGCTGCGGGGGACACAGACTGGGAGAAGGAGGAGAGAGGGGAAGAAGAGGACCAGTGCCAGGTCAGGAAATAGACTCGAGCGGCACCTCCGAGGAGCCATGAGGACAGCCAGGCGGGCCAGCACCGTGGAGGTGCCCTCCTTCCTACGCCAGCTAGCCAAGGAGACAGAGAAGATGGTCACCTTCTTCTTTAAGGGGGGACAGAGAGATGGCCAGGAGGGGAGCGAAGAGGACTTCAGTGATGAGGATAATGGGCCGAGCGTCTACCTGGACCGGCCCATCCTGGATAAACACACAGCCGAGGGGAGGTCTCAGTGGGGAGTGAACTATGCAACGGCCAGCATGCAGGGCTGGAGGGCGCAGATGGAGGACGCCCACACCTGCATGCCGGAGATGGGAGGGGAGCTGGCGGAGTGGGGCTACTATGCAGTGTTTGATGGACACGCTGGCAACATGGTGGCACAGTACTGCTCCCACAACCTGCTGCAACACATCCTCGCTACAGGTACCAAATTGGGCCGCGCACTTTGACTAACTGATTTATAATCATTGTTGGCAGCCTCATTTATTTTCACTTGAAGGGAATATGTGCAAGCATTTATTTGGGCAAGTAGGGAAGCATTTTACAACACCTATTTCCAGTGTGTGTTCCACAGACAGATATTGTTTGATAAATCAATAAACAACTTTGTCTTAGGCATGGGTGTCTTCAATTGGAGCAATGACAAGGTGCCGTTGTGCAGTAGGCTATGTGTATGGTGTATGAGGGAGAGTGTAATCTTCATCTTGAATAGCAAAGACATTATCTCTCTTGGTTTTACTTATTATTCCTAAACATAAACATGGTAGCACAACATGGCTGACAGCTGTTGTTGTTGAAAACCTCTTGATCCTTGTTCTTGGCCGAAGTATGAGATACTTAATCTGCCACTTGAGCCTACAGTGTCTGCTACTTAACTCAAGACAAACGTTTAATCCTAACCTACATGGCATTAATTCAAAATAATGCCACGGGCAAGACAGAGACAGTCACCTCAGAGGACTACAACACGATCTGAGCTCTGAGATTTGGGCTCTGGCAGGGCACAGTGGGCATTTGTCCCCTAGAACCAAGCTGGTAAGGCTGGGGGTCAAAGAATTGTATTGTAACTATGTGTAGTTATCCTGTAGTTGGCCACACTGTAGTTAACTTCTGCATGTCGATTTTAGGCAGCGAGACCTACCGTAAATTCCGGACTATAAGCCGCAACTTTTTTCCCAGTCTTTGAACCTCGCGGCTTAAACAATGACGCGGCTAATATATGGATTTTTCCCGCTTTCAAATTTAAAAAAAACAAAAACACATTCTGTGACGTACTCAGTTTTTTGGCGGCATGAAGCTTTCATTAGACCAATGAAATTGCCGAACGGGTTACGGTCAAACAACTTTTTTGTTTACTGTTTAGATTAAATGAAGCGCTCTCAAACTTCACATCATTCTGATTACGGTAGTCATTTTGTCACCCTCATCATGGCAAAGACACGGAAAAATGCATATGATGCAGCTTTCAAGTTGAAGGCGATTGATCTGGCTGTTGGAAAAGGAAATAGAGCTGCTGCACGGGAGCTTGGTCTTAATGAGTCGATGATAAGACGTTGGAAACAGCAGCGTGAGGAATTGACTCAGTGCAAAAAGACAACTAAAGCTTACTGCTAATTTTTTATTTTTTGTTACAAGCCGTGTTTCGTTAAAGCCTATTTATTTTTGTTACAAGCCGTGTTTCGTTAAAGCCTGTGTAAAGTTAATTTCTTTCAATGTACCGGTAGGCACCTGCGGCTTATAGACATGTGCGGCTTATTTATGTTCAAAATAATTACTTTTTTTTAATTCAGTGGGTGCGGCTTATATTCAGGTGCGCTTAATAGTCCGGAAATTACGGTAATATGAATTAGAATCAAATTATGTTTATTTGTCACGTATAGGCCAGGTCGTTAACTCGTATTGATCTCTCCTCCAGGGCGCGTAAAGGCACAGGAGGACCCTGACGACGTGAAGGAGGGGATCGTCGAAGCCTTCCTGGCCATTGACAGCCACATGCACACGCTGACGCGCCAGGAATGCTGGGAGCGCAGCGGCTCCACGGCGGCCGCCGTCATGCTCTCGCCGCAGTACGTCTACTTCGTCAACTGTGGCGACTCGCGGACGCTCCTCTGCCGTGACGGCCAGGTCATCTTCTACACGGAGGACCACAAGCCCTTCAACCCCAGGGAGAAGGAGCGGATACAGAACGCAGGTGGCTCGGTGACCCAGCATAGGGTGAACGGCTCCCTGGCCGTGTCCAGGTCCCTGGGAGACTTTGACTTTAAGGAGGTGGACTGGAGGTCCCAGACTGAGCAGCTGGTCTCCCCAGAGCCAGAGGTGTACGAGCTGGAGAGGTCCCCGCAAGACGAGTTCCTCATAGTGGCTTGTGACGGAGTGTGGGACGCCATCGGCAATGAGGAGCTGTGTGCGTTCGTCCACAGTCGCCTGCAGGTGTGCGATGACCTGAGGGAGATCTGCAACCAGGTCATTGACCTCTGCCTCTATAAGGTCAGTGTATAAATGGTCAGATCACACTACATGCAGAGTCACACTGATCCTAAACCTCTGCCTTCTCTATATGGGTACATATGCAGGACCAGAGTATAAACTTCAAAAGGGGTACACTCATACTCAATAATTGCCAAAGTGAGTAAATTGCAACAATGACCATAACTGGACATTGTATGGAAAGTCAGAAGGTGCCGGGGGTGAGAGGGTTAAGAGGACTTTGGCAGTATCTTCAGGCAATGATATCATCCCCAGGTCTTGGCTGTCCTCTCCCTTCCTGGAGTCCTGGAGACAAATACCATTCCAATCCTCAGTTTAGATCAGTCAGAGGATTTAACAGCAGGACACAGCCAGGTTGGTACAGCAAGATGACTTACACTGCACTGTAGGGAGTCTCCTCGATAGGCAATGGCCTAAATATTGTCTTTAATTCAAGATTATTATTTTTATTTTATTTTATCATGGAGTCATACTGAGACAAAGGTCTATTTTACAGATGAGCCCTGAATTACAGAAATTACAGAAAATGTACACATCAAAATATAAATACAAAATGCAAGCAGAAAGAAAAAAGAAAAACAACACATTGATCAGTAATAAGGTCCTCAATCAGCTTTCTGAATTGCCCTAGAGGTACCAATACATCCAATTTAAGAACATTTTCAAGATTTTTCCACAAATGAGGTGCAAGAAAAGTAAAAGCTGATTTTGGGGACCAGTACGGAGAAAAATGTATGAAATGTATGCATTCACTACTGTAAGTCGCTCTGGATAAGAGCGTCTGCTAAATGATTAAAATGTAAATGTACCTAACTCAGTAGAGACCAAAGGAATTCCCAGAGTTAGCCATCCCTGAGAGCGGGGGTGGTAACTCGTGTACCTAAAGTTTAGTAATGATGTCCGGTACAGTGGGACCTTTTGTAAAAGGGCTTTATAAATGAAAACATAGCAATGTATCAACCTACGTGACATCACAGAGGGCCAACCAACTTCCTGTTAGAGAATGCGGTGATGAGTGCTAAAATTGTCGGCCGTAATAAAGCACGGTGCGTCATGATAAACTGCATCTAACGGCTTTAATGAAGTGGCAGCTGCGTTCATATAGATGATGTCGCAATACTCTAGGACCTAAAGGAACTTCGACTGAATATTCTGCTTTCTACTATTTAGCAAGAGGCAGGACCTATTTCTGTCGAAGAAGACCACTTTTACTCTCAGCGTCTTAACTAACTCATCAATATGCTTTTTAAAAGACATCCTTTCATCTATCCAGATGCCCAGATATTTCTAAGGGACACGATCAATATGGACACCATCTAAAGTACATATTCTTAAATCATCACAGTTATTTTTATGCGCTCTACACCCTTTAAAAAAAGGGGGTCCAAAAATGTTATTCGGCTATCCCATAGGAGAACCCTTTTTGGTTCCAGGTAGAACCCTTTTTGGTTCCAGGTAGAGCCCTCTGTGTAAAAGGTTCTACATGGAACTAAAAAGGGTTCTACCTGGAACCAAAAAGGGGTTTTCAAAGAGTTATCCTATGGGGACAGCCGAAGTACCCTTTGAGGTTCTAGATGTGCACCTTTTTTCTAAGAGTGTAGAGAACAATATATACTTTGTTTTACCTGCACTCGATACTAATTTCAGGTCAATAACGTTGTTCTGTAATACAATGAAGGCAGACTGTAGTTCAGAGTGAGCCTGGTCAACCGTGGGGACAATAGCATACACAACACTATCATCGGTATACAGTGCAGGTAACACTTTTTCTGTTACAGACAAGTTGATTTTGTTAACGTAAACAGTAAAAAGTACACAACCCAGAATTGACTCCTACAAGGCACCTTTCGTAATATCCAGAAAACCTGATTGAACACCATGAGTAGATACATATTGAGTTCTATCTATCATTTCATTTTTAAACCAGTTACATGCAGCCTGGTCTAGGCCAATTGAGGAAAGCCTCCGAATTAGCTGTGAGTGATCAATAGTATCGAGAGCATTTGACAGGTCAATGAATAGGGCAGCACAATGTTGCCTTTTATCCACATAGTTAACCACATCATTTATAACTAGGGTTGCAGCAGAGATAGTTCTATGACCTGGTCTAAAACCTGACTGATGTACATTTAGAATACATTTCATAGATAAGAACGATCTTAGCTGAGAATTAATCAAGGATTCTAATATTTTAGCTAGGCAAGAAAGTTTAGAAATAGGGCTCTAATGATTTAGGTCACAAGGGTCACCACCTTTGTGAAGGGGAGTTCATGATGGCACTAATCACTGGACAGGGTGTGTGGTGAAGGGCCTTCATCGTTACATACCAAATGTACCAAGCATTATGTAAGCAGTTATCTTATTCAGGTCTGCTTAGGCTGGTTAGGACTTACAATGGTACATCTTAACACTGGCACGACCTGTACCTGTCCTCTAAATAGCAGGATTATGAGAGGGAGGGAGAGAGGGACAGAGGTGAGGGAAACACAGTGAAGGATTATGGGTGAGTGTGTGTGTGTTAGACTGTCAGGGTCTCAGGGCCACACCAGCTGGGAGCTAGGCCTATTAACCTGGCCAAGAAGAGGCTCACTTTATCAATGGCAACAGAACAGGCTTACCTCTTTGGAGTCTGTACTTCAGCTAGACGGGTTATGTTGTAACACACAGTGAACCTAGCTTCTCAGCTCTGTGACATGACATCACAATAACCAATTAGTCCCCATAGAGATCCTATTACATTACTAGAGGGGCTATGTCATGTACCCTCACAATTCCAGAATGGGGTGAAATGGCAGCCATCTTGATCAGGGAGAAATCCAAAACCAGTCTAATTGGAATGAATGGCAGTAGAGACATGGGTGATGCATTTCCTGCTTTTATTTATGCAGGAATGTAAATGTAAGGCATGTGATGTTTCATAAATTGTGTAATAGAATTATAGTCAACCTAAAATATTGTCATATAATTATAAATACCGTTTATACAGGTTTATACAGATGTATGAATAGCCTCTAAAATATATGTAAACAGACATATATGTCCAGATTTAGTTTTTGGGGAAAGCTGTGAGTGCTGTTATATGATACAATATCAGTACTTGATGCATTTACAACTTGTGTAAGACCTATCATCAACTGATTTCAGCTGTGGATTGACTGCATTGTTTGAATGGAATATTGGCATATTAATTAATGGAATCACTCCTCTAAAACTGGCTGGCTAGCTAGCTAACACACATACAGTGCAGATTAGATATTGTGTAAAACAATGAACGTGAAGAATTTATCACAGCACTGGCAAACATTGGCTGAACTTTGGAACCATCATTATATTTTAGCCATTTAGTATCCATAGCGACTTATGTCCATTCTGGTATTCTAATTCTTAATTCCACGTCCCACTGTTCCATTGTGACCCTTTTCCAAAATTCTCATCTCTGCTCTCTGTCAGTACACAATTATGACATCACAATTTCCCTCCACCTGCAATGCCATGTAAAAATCTTCCCAGCTGAGAAGATTTTTACATAACACAGTGCACTTTGAGACGTCATAGTCCTGTTCTCCATTGTGATGTCACAATGACACTTATTTTATCCTCTGTTTACATTACCATTAAGCATGCGAAGAATATTCCTCACCATCATATTATTATTCCTCAAGTAAACAATCAATAGTGGCAGCATTATGACAGCTCCCCCCCCCCCCCCCATGACATTTCATTTAGCTTTTCAATGTTTGGGGTAACAAATGACATTACTGAAATGAATCATACGCCAACAATGTTTCCTATTCATATAAAATATTGGTTTATGCTTCTCTTACAAGAGCTCGTAGAATTGTGCCTATATCAATCTGCCTCTTTGTCGCCCCCTACAGGGTAGTTTGGACAACATGAGCATCATCATCGTGACCTTCCCTGGTGCACCCCAGGTGTCACAAGAGGCCCTACAAAAAGAGGCCAAGCTAGAGACAATCCTCGAGGCCAAAGTGGAAGGTAGGAATTTCGATGGGCTTGAGTTGCGATTAAGCTTACTATGCGACTCTAAACCATCTTGGCTTGGTCTCACTCACAGCAGGCTTTCATATTAATATGGCATCACACCACATCAAAATGAAACTTGATTACAATAACAAGAACTCTGAGACAATAGCAGCTTAATTCTCCCCTCTGACAACAGGGACCGAGTATTACGTAACTCTCTCCCTTTCTCTCCGTCTGTGTGTGTAGAGATTGTCAACTTGCTAAAGTCGCGGGACAAGGACCCAGACCTGCTGTATGTGATGAAGTTTCTGGTCTCTGAGGACATACCTGGCCTGCCACCAGGGGGAGGAGTCACCAGCAAGTAAGTCACTCGATCACATGACTCACCAGTCAGAGATCAAAAAGTGACAAGAGGCCTAGATGTGTGTGAACAAATGAGTAATTGTTTATATTAAATGTTCATAATTTGTCATAACTTGTTCTCTTTTTCCTTTGCAGAAGAGACTGTGTCATCTCTGCATATCGGAAGTTTGTAACACCCTTCAGAGCTCTGGAACCAATGGTAGGAGATGACCAAACATAGAGCAAGCGTGCCCTCTGTCTCACTAAACACATAAGCGCAAACTGGACTACAAAGTAACTAAGTTACCTTTTCCCCTGACACGTAATTGACGTGTCGCATTCCAGGACATTGGAGGATCTGAAGACTCCAACTAGTCGTATCCATGGAAATGTATTCTTCAGCCTCGCGTATCCATGGCGACCATTTAGAATTGGGGCCTCCGCTTTTCAGCGGAGGAATCAGCCAATAGCTAAATAAAGAACTATGGTGGGAGGGGGTGTGACCTGGGCCTGCCCTTAGCCAATCATCTCTTCTCTGTTCCTCATTTACACTGTCTATCAACAAGTCTACTGTACCATCAGAAAATATCAAATAGTTAGCATTATTCCAGTAAGGGAAGAATTACATATTCCAAAACTATTCTTTAAAATACATGATAATTAGATATAATATTTATTAACTTTCTTACTTTACACATTACAGTGCCTGGGTAGTTCATTTTCTTCTAGACTAGAAGCTTATGAATAAGGCTGATCATGTTATTTCATTTAAAATCAAACTGATATGTTTAAGCAGTGTGCAACTCCATACTGCCGCATCAAATTAAATTGAAAAAACAACCCTTGCAGACCAGTGAAGGCTCCGATATGCATGTGTCCTGTGATGGCATGGCCTACACTAGATCATCTGCATAATCCTGTGAGGGAGCATGGGTGACATGAATAGATGTGTGTCATGACGATGATGGACACAACATCATATGTCCAGTGTGTGTGAATGTGTGTGAATGTGTGTGCGTGAGTGAGTGAGTGAGTGAGTGAGTGAGTGAGTGAGTGAGTGAGTGAGTGGATAATATGGGCTGTGGGATTATTAGCACACACACTGTAACCTTTTGCAGTTTAGAGCACAGATGCTCACAGTTAGACACGATTTAGACCACTGTGACAGGTAAAGTAGTATAGCTACAGGTAAATTGTTCTTCTGTTTTTGAAAATAAGTGGTTCTGCTGTTAGCATATTTTCTTTTCAATACATGTCATTGCGCTGCCTTACAAAGCTCTCTGTTGTTGTACGGTTACTTTACTCCTCCTTCGGATCATACCAAATGGATGAACGTAGTAGCTGTATTCCATGACAGAGGTCAGACGTCAAAGAGAGCTAGACTCGGGATCAAACACTGCTGCAGCATGTCTGTTTGAATTCTATGAAATCAGGAGGAAGTGGGATCCAAGAGGATTCGACAGCGCAACACATTACCATGAGAACTTTCACAAATGTATGTCAGTGATTTGATGACTGTATGGGCATTGCATTTAAGCCCTTAACTGACCCAAGGGGCAATAAATGAATGAAATGAAATGACATTCTGTGATTTTTGATAGAGCGGAGTGTTTGATAGACACAGCACTACAGGGTTAGACTAAGGACCATGGGAGAAGAATACAAGACAGTTCCAAAATGAACCATTGGTATCGTTCCAGAACTGTCTTTTGGCCAGTTTTATGCATCTAAACCAGGGGCTTCAAATGCGGGTTTTTCCTTTCAATTAAGACCTAGACAACCAGGTGAGGGGAGTTCTTTACTAATCAGTGACCTTAATTCATCAATCAAGTACAACGGAGGAGCAAAAACCTGCAGACACTCAGCCCTCCGTGGAACGAGTTTGACGCGTGATCTAAAGGAAGTAGGGAGCCCTGGCTCTAATGAAGCCCTACCAAGGCCTCAGACCCGTTGAGCACGGGTTCTCCGGAATGTGTTGTCAGGGTGTGTCAAGACTCAACACCTCCACCCTAATTGCGCCGGCCAAGATTTCATTTGACAGACACAGTGTCCCTCTCACCTCCATACCCCTTAAACTTTAAGAGGACAAAAAAACAACACAACCAACTGGATAGAACTGGTCTGCAGAAAGCACATGCAGCAGAAGAGGATAAACTGAAAGAACAGTAGGAAGACAAGCGCTCGCCAGTTATCAGGTGTGTTATGACGCTTTTAGAGATCATTGCATTAGATTTGACAGATATTAGGGGAGACCGATGCTGATTGTCACTTTTTACTCTGGTGTGATTCTCAGCACCAATATCTTGCAAGACTCTTTTCAACAGTAATATAAATACCAAGGTATTGTGTTAATGGGAACCATTTAAAACATTTTTTTATCCTCATCTTATTCCAACATGGAGTTATTAGCCATCAAACACTCACAGGGTTGGTTGGATGTCAGTCTGGTGTTGGTTGCCACAATGTTTTCTATCAGTTTATTCCTTTTGTAACAAGAAATGATGCGATGTAATTAAATAGCCAAGATTTTCTATAAATCGATCAATATTATAGATCACATAATTCAGCATTTTATGCCTTGAACATGACATTTAGCAAATTATTCACAAACATGTGGGTGTGACATGTGAGAGAGCCAAGAGTAGGTAATTTGATGTATTAATGTTTAATATATATATATAATGTGACATTTGATGTAGGGAAATTGCGTTTTGTTTGTCAGGTGGTCAGAATATTGCTTTGTCCAGGAAAATAGACTTGGTATTTTGTCTTATTTCATCTGATCAATATTTGTTAAATTAAACGTTGGTAAATTTAGCTAATGGATGGAGTTAGAATTCAAATGAATTGACAAGGTAAATTGGCTAATTGGTTGTTTTTAAAACGCATGGTTGGAATTTTTCAAGATGACGTGCAAGTGTGTGCACTCACCCGCCACGTTAAGAGACGACAGGGTCACTGTCAGGACATACCTGTCCTCTATCCCGACAATCCGAACGCTGACAGCCTTCGCATGTCCCGTAGGCGAGTTCCCTGGGTGTACTTCTGTTAAAATAACTTGCTATATTTTATCGAAAGGGGCACAAAAATAGAACGTGTAGCGTGTTTTACGCAAGCTTTAAAAACAATCCGTTTTGTAGATGGCGCACGTGCGTAAACCCTCGATTTAAAGTCATCAAATGTTTGAAAGTGTAATGAATTGTAGCCTAGTTGTAGGCCTGTCAACTATTAATTGATAGTTTCCTTGTATGTAAATAATATTGGATTATGGCATTTTTCAAAATATTTGTAATTGAAACTGCAGTAGCCGAATTGGAATGCCATTGGACATGGATGGTGGCTATGGCAGCACGGCAGTGGGCTCTGGGATGTCGGGCAGTCTGGGTGGCTCTGAGACGGTCCCACTGCTGATCACAGACCCCGAACCAGAGACGCCGAAATGGCAGCCCATGTCCAAGGAACAGCTGGAGTTCGAAGCGGGGGGGGCAGGGTGGAGGAAAATACGCTCCCTCCTGATGTTGGTCTTCTGGTTGGGTTGGCTGGCCTTGCTGGGCGCCTCTATCGCCATCATAGTGCAGAGCCCTCGGCCGGTCGCACCGACGCTACTGTGGTGGCAGAGGGCGCTGTTTTACCGCGTACAGCCCATACTGCTCATGGACGCCCAGAACGAGGTGCCAGGTGGTATCGACGGTGAGTTAAAGGAAGAGGGCGGTCAGTGGCCCTAAACACCCAAGAATACAATAGCTGCACTATATAGACTACTCTGTCTACACAATGTAAAGTGTGCATGCGCTGGGAAAGTAGCGCTTTTAGTACAAACACTTTATTTAATGTTTTTTTAAACACAAAACGCACTAAAAATTACAATGCAGTCTTAAACATTTTTAAAAGGCATTGTGTCCACATTGATATACACTGATTAATCCTACTGATATACACTATTTATACAAAAGTATGTGGATACAAATTAGTGGATTTGGTTACTTCAGCCACACCCGTTACTGACAGGTGTATAAAATGGAGCACACAACCATGCAATCCCCATAGACAAAAATTGGCAGTAGAATGGCTTTACTGAAGAACTCAGTGACCTTTAACATGGCACTGTCCATAGGATGTTAGTTTGTCACATTTCTGGCCTGCTAGAGCTTCCCCGGTCAACTGTAAGTGCAGTTATTGTGAAGCAGAAATGTCCAGGAGCTTCAACTGCTCAGCCACGAAGTGGTAGGTCACACAAGCTCACAGAACGGGACTGCCGAGTGCTGAAGCGCGTAGTGCATAAAATATTTCTGTCCTCGGTTGCAACACTACCTACAGAGTTCCAAACAGCCTCTGTTTTTTCACGGTTTGGGCTAGGCCCCTTAATTCCCGTGATGGGAAATCTTAACCCTACAGCATACAGTGACAATCTAGACGATTCTGTGCTTCCAACTTTGTTGCAACCGTTTGGGGTAGGCCCTTTCCTGTTTCAGCATGACAATGCCCTTGTGCACGAAGCGAGGTCCATACAGAAATGGTTTGTTGAGATCGGTGTGGAAGAACTTGACTGGCCTGCACAGAGGCCTGACCTCAACCCCATCGAGCACCTTTGGGATTAATTGGAACACCGTCTGTGAGCCAGGCCTAATCGCCCCAACATTAGTGCCCAACCTCACTAATGCTCTTGTGACTGAATGGAAGTCCCCACAGCAATGTTCCAACATCTAGTGGAAAGCTTTCCCAGAAGTGGTGGCTGTTATAGCAGCAAAGGGGGGACCAACTCCATGTTAATGCCCATGATTTTGGAATGAGATGAGCAAGTGTCCACATACTTTTGTTTGGGGTGCTGCAAAAAATTATAATTTGCAGACCTGCTGGAAAAACCTGTTTGTCCGCACTACAGACAGTTATATCGTCTGCTAATACAAGACTACAGGCTCAGTACACTACTTTTGTGAAAAATATTTATACTTTTTTTCCCGGGGGTGCTACAGCACCCTCAGCACCCCTACTTCTCACGGCTGCTCTGTAAATTCTCCTAACCTGCTACAAAAAAGTCACTTCTTGTCATAGCTGAATCGAAGCGTCATATCTGTAAAGCTAGTTTCTGAGTTGTTTTGTGGTATTCTTCTGGTTGTTCAGTGGTGTGTGAGCAGCTACCGTACCTGAAGTCCCTGGGTGTGAAGGCTCTGATCCTGGAGGGGCTGTTTCACCAGGACGCGTCCCCACTGGACCTCAGAAAGATTGATGAGCGAGTGGGTACAGTGCCTCAGATCCAACAACTGCTCATGGAGAGCCACAACGCAGGTATGTACCCAAGAAATCATTGCCCTTACCAGGGGCACAACTTTCACTGGAAATGGGGGACATGGGCCCCCCCCCCCCCCCACATTCTGAAATTGCGTTTTTTGTTATCATTGGAATGTGATACAAAAACAGTTATGCCCCCCCACACACACACGCACACACACTTCTAAAACAAAAAATTGAGCCCCTGGCCCTTACAAGTTGACTAATGCCAGACCTAAACTGAGGCCAGCTAGCCTGTATCCTCACAAGGACATTTCCAGAGCTCTTGAAAGATGCACTTAACTTATTGTATGTTCTGATCCACTATTCACATGGTCTCCCTCCTTTAGGCATCAAAGTAGTGTTTGACTTCTGTGATCTGGACCTGTTCGGACCTAAAGACTCGGTCGGCAACGACTCTGCTGTTCCCTCTGACCTCACTGGCTCAATACAGGTAGGATAGGTCTTGCATGACACCATGAGTAGAATGGCTAGATCTTGGTTTCAATTGTTAGACTTTTTAATAGTTTTAATAATTGTTCTGTTTCTCCAGTATGCACTCCGATTTTGGTTGGAACAGGGTGTGGCAGGATTTGGGATCTGTGACACAGATGCTGCGTATTCAGAAAAGGTCAGACTGTTGAGCAATGCTCAAAATTGGTTGCCATCCAATCAAAGCCAGACCAATTGGTTTCAAGTTCATTCGTTATAAGCACAGATGTTTAACTGAATGTTATCCATTCATGCCGTCTGTTCGTTTTAGACCCTGACCGAGTGGAGAGTTCTGGTCAAGGAGTTCAACACATCAGATGATGAGAGGTGCTGTGGCACTGCGAACACTTCTAACATACAGTACAGACCAAATGATACACAACTTGGTTGATTATATGTGAGGAATCTGTTTAGGATTGAGGAATATCTAGTTCATGTTTTATTGCAAAGTAGTTGCGGTTGACGTTGGAATGAAACCTGTGTCATCTGTGCAGGATTGTAGTGGTGAAACAAACAGGAGAGTCTCTACCTGCCCTGAATACCTCTAGCACGTCAGTCAACAGCTCATTGGTGGAGCTGGTTATGATGTCACTTCTGCCGCTTGAGCATCACCCTCTGTCCGGACAGGAAGTGGCCATTGCTGTGGAGAGACACCTGTCGACATCCCACGGCGAACTTTGGCCCAGTTGGACGGTAATGACCCAACATTCTTTCTGTTCATTCTATCACAAAGTATAGGCTAGTGAGGATGGTGTCCAACTCCTTATTTATTGGCAAAATTGCATCAATAGTGTGTGTGTGTGTGTGTGAGATACCAGGTGGGCGGTGAAGCATCACCGATGTTGCACAGAATACTCCTGGTTCTGATGATGACACTACCTGGATCACCTGTTGTCAAATACGGAGAAGAAATAGTTAATTCACCGGTAAGAGACTTGAGTCCTGGGGATGCAATACAGACTACCTGCATCTGATGTGCTCATGCTTTATTTAGTACAGTGGAACACCATTGAATCGTTTTCTTTCTGTGGTGAAGAATGTGTCTGCAGACATGAGCTGGGAATGTGAGGCAGACAAGACCAATGGACTGAACGACTCTGTTGGGGGGAGTAGTGTAAGTAAAATAATATCAAATTTGTTAGTCTTCATATACCCACTGTATTACCATATCTGAGCTCAGTGGTTCTAGGAAAGATGCAAGTGGTTTAAGGATGTTTACCACAGAAAGTCTCTCAGAATGACAGGCCTATTTTTCCTTTGATCTGTTTCTCCGTTTACGACACCTCTGTTCTTCCCTTCTTTCCTTCAGGAACAGAGGAAGCTCAAACACTCTGCCTTGGCTCTGTTCAGCTCCCTCAGTGGCTCTCGCCTCAGAGAAGAATCTCTCCTTTATGGGAGCTTCACCTTTCTCCCCTTCAACACCACCTCCCTCCCCTCCAACTCCACCCTGGACCCCCCGTTGGCCCCGGTGCTAGCCTTCCTACGCTCTTGGGGCTGTGTCCACTTCCTGGTGCTGCTCAACCTTGGGCCTGAGGCCCAAGCTCTGGACCCAGCATGGGCTCCCAGCCTTCCCACTTCTGGGGTGTTTGTGACCAGCACAGGGATGGACCGCCTGGGTGGCACCTCCCTGGAAACACTGAGGCTCCAGCCAGAGGAGGCCATAGTCATCAAACTGTTTGAGTCTGGCAGCTACTCCTCCTAGGGCCTGGGGTCTGGGGCATTAGGCAGCGTGAGAGGGGCTAGGACTGGATGCCGGGGAGGATAACTAGGCAGAAATAGTAACTATTTAGCCATCTATTCCTTTTTTTCTTTTCTTTTGAGGCTGTATCAAAATGTCAAAATGTTCTTAAAATAATAAATCATTGTTTATCATTTGTTCTGATGACATGGTCAACTTCAGAGGGTGCCAAATATTTTGACTACAATGCAAACACTGGGCGAAGAATTTAAAGGCTATGGCTGAGATTAGTCAGCCCTAGTTGATATTTTTTCCACCAATTTGTATTTTGACCAATAACAGATCTTTTGCAGAGCTGATCTGATTAGTCAAAAGACCAATTAGTGACAAAAGATCAGAATTGGGCTGCCTGTGTATGAACATGGGCAGTTTACTGTAAATTATCATGAGTGACAAACACTTGACTCAACAGTTGATTTCAACATCTTTCAGTTGAGAAACAACATTGTATGCTGTATCCTGAGGTATGCAGCAGGGTAATGTGGTGAAACACAGTAAATCACTGAATCAACCACAATGAGTGGTGGGAAGGTCTCACATGTTTCTGGTTCAAAGTACATTACTGCTTTGAGTGATTTATATAATGGTGCCAAAAAGCAAAGCAGTTTGAAACAAAACCTGACACATGCACTACTCATCCCTTCCAATTCTTGTTGTGGACAGAAAGCTAGAAATAAATAATTGCAGGCCAACCGAACAGCATCAGCAGCCAGGGTTCAGGGTGACACATGCAACGTCTGGGCCAGCAGTATGTATGCTGATGGGGAGGGGGCCAGGACAGAGATTGGGAAACCGTGGTCAAGGGAATGACACTCCTCCAGTGTGTCACCTCAGAATATATGCCGCGTTCAAAACAACTGGGAATTGGGAGCAGGGGACGACGATGAGACTATCTCCGACTAGGATAAATTATTTTGAACTGTCATCCAACTCGGAATTCCAAGTCGGAAACATCTTTCTGACCTGAAGATCACTGACATGATTTGACCTCGTTTTTCCCCCCCCCCCGAGTTCCCAGTTGTCTTGAAAGAACCAATACAAAACTAGTTTTTGCGTGGATTCCGGGACGCGATTAGTTTTAAACAGCTTGGACCGCTATTTCTTGTCCCGGAATCCCGTTTAACACAGGTTGAACTCTACTTGACAGAGACGCTAAACTGCTAGCCATCAAGCTAACGAAATTGGTACCAGATGAGTTTTGCAATGGAGCGCTCTTTGGGAGAAATAAATGAACGCTTCCATCGCTGTAGGAGCTGTATTTATTAAGTATTGTTTATAGGCTTGAGGTGGCTTCCTTGATCACGGAGGTAGGCAGCCTACGTAAAAAACGGGAAACGTAACTCATGCAAGCAGTAAAATGAGATTTAAAAAACACAAAACACCTTATGGAAGGGGACTGTGAAGCAACACAAACATAGGCACATGCATACACACACGATGGCATACGCACTACATACACGTATACATGGGTTTTGTACTGTAGATATGTGGTAGTTGTGGAGTAGTGGCCTGAGGGCAAACGGTGTGTTGTGAAATCTGTGAATGTATTGTAATGTCTCTAAACTTGTATAAACTGCCTTAATTTCGCTGGACCCCATGAAGAGTAGCTGCTGCCTTGAAGTCTTTCATTGTGTTTGGTGTGAGTTGACCAGCCACTGGGGGATGCTATTGCACAAGTCAGGGCACTGCCATACTATTTCCACTTTGTGTTGTGTGGCCCCAAGGGTATAACGTGTTAATGGTACGTTTATGATTTTCAAACAAGCCAAACCCATTCATCTAATATCAGTATCTAAACAATCATGAATTAGTTGAACTGGTAGGAGTGCTTTCAAGAAACAGCCTTTAGGCTGCGTTTAGACAGTGTAGTTATTGACAAAAGAGCTGATCTGATTGGTCAAAAGACCAATTAGTGGAAGATCCACATTAGGATGCCTGTTGTAAATGCAGCCTTATACAGTCACATGACCAAGAACTACCTGCGGTAAACCCAACTATTCTTACCTTTAACCCAAACTGCTGGCACTCATAATCTCTGACCATTACTCCTCAATTTGTTCATTCTCACTCCTTTAATTCCTCAGATAGTAATATTCAAGGTTGCCATTAATATCTGCCTCTTTCTGTGTACAATTAATATTTGCCAATCACCAACCAGGTCTACAGACATAGTAAAATCCCAAAACCATATTATACCAGTTAACCCACAAGCCCTCCAATTCCTCAGAACTGTATATTGAGATATACACTGAGTATACAAAACATTTAGAACACCTGCTCTTTCCACGACATAGACTGACCAGGTGAAAGCTATGATCCCGTATTGATGTCACTTGTCAAATCCACTTCAATCAGTGTAGATGAAGGGGAGACAGGTTATATAAAGATTTTTAAGCCTTGAGACAATTGAGAAATGGATTGTGTATGTGTGACATTCAGAGGGTGAATGGGCAACCCAAAGGACATCCAGCCAATTTGACACAACTGTGGGATTCATTGTTATTATTAGAAAAATAGCAGATTTTTTTTTTCAAAAGACCAATAAGTGGGAAAAATAATCAGAATTTGGCTGCCTGTGTAAACGCAGCCAATGTGTCTGGCATTTCCCACCAGTTCTTACATATCACATACCTACATAAACCCAAGGGGTCATTCTGGCTATGTTTAGACAGGCAGCCCAATTCTGGTCTTTTTTCACTAACTGGTCTTTTGACCAATCAGATCAGCTCTGAAAAAGATCTAATGTGAAAAGATCTTATGTGATTGGTCAAAATACTATTTGGTGGAATAAAATATGAGACTGTTTATGTAAAGCTCAGCCGTTGTGACCTCAATTTCTCAGGAAGGATCGGTTTTACATAATGGCACGTCTGTTCTCTCTCTCTCTCTCTCTCTCTCTCTCTCTCTCATGTTTCAAATCAGGCGAGCATGTGATATGGAATCCAATTCGTCACACTGTGCGTCGTCGTCCATGCGCTCCCAGAGGAGGTCATTGTTTTACACAGGGCATGTTATTTTGATTGTACTTTCTGCCTGTTGGGAAAGCTACATTTGTATAAAAAAAATTGCATTATGTTTTTCTATTGAATTAGCTATGGACAAGTGAGGCTGGCCTGGCTGAATCATGCCAGCATTGTATGGAGGAACACAATCTGCGTACCATCACACATCAGAAGCATGGGTCTCAGGGCCAGCCCTAGACGTTCTGTCGCCCTAGGCGAGACAAAAATCTGCCGATTTTTAACACATCTGGTTAGTAGGCTATATAATCAGTTCAATGTAAATATAACAACCTAATATTTCCAATCTGATTACATTGATAAAATCCCCAATGTCTCTATTAAATTCGTTTTTATATTTCTTTGTGTGTGGATTGGGGGAAAACAGCTTGCAATCAAGATAATGTTGAGCTGAGAAAGTCTCAAAAGAAAGGTGGATAATGGAAATAGAAGCTTTAGGGAGTAATGGACAGAGAAATAGGCATTCTTGCCATATTTCTCAATGTCAAGCCAGAGTGTCTTGTTTGCAATGCTGTTTGCAAATAATTGCATCTTAAACATCCTTATGAATCTAAGCATGGCACTTTCAAAAGTTACCTTTCCACCCAGACAGAGGCTCTACCGACACAGAAAAATGTAAGCTTCAAATGCTGGCTACTCGTCCGTTGTATAACCCAACAACAAAAGTGCTTCCCTAAAAGCTGCCTGGGTTTAAACAAAAATCTATTTTCAGAAAGCGAAAAGGTAAATTAATAGGAACAGAATAGCAAAGTACTTTTTTTTAATCTCCTGGAATATTATAGGCTGCAGTTTAACAGATTGTCATAGAGGGGAATCAATATATCCCAATATGCATCGGAAGTCATGTCTTTCGCAGGCATTAGAGCTTGTTTCTATCATAAAACATCACAAGTTAACTATTGTTATAAAACTGTCACACCCTGATCTGTTTCACCTGTCTTTGTGCTTGTCTCCACCCCCTCCAGGTGTCGCCCATCTTCCTCATTATCCCCAGTGTATTTATACCTGTGTTCCCTGTTTGTCTGTTGCCAGTTCGTCTTGTCTTGTAAGGTCTTACCAGCGTGGTTTCACGGCTCCCTGCTTTATCAAGCTCTGTTGCCTAGTTTCTCCGGGTTCTGGCCATTCTGCCTGCCCTGACCCCGAGCCTGCCTGCCTGCCTGCCTGCCTGCCTGCCTGCCTGCCTGCCTGCCGTTCTGTACCTGCCTGACTCTGACCCGTTTACGAACTGCTGCCTGTCCTGACCCCGAGCCTGCCTGCTGTTCTGTACCTTTTTGACTCTGCCCTGGATTATGGACCTCTGCCTGCCTTTGACCTGTCTTTTGCCTGCCCCCTGTTTGGGTTAATAAACATCAGTGACTCTAGCTGTCTGCATCTGGGTCTCATCCTGAGTTCTGATAAGAACACTTGATATAATCTGGATACGTTTTATGTATTTATTTCAAAATATAAAGCAAACAATAGATATCATTTTTTGCCCTTTTCTTTAACAAAGGGTATGTGATACCCTCAAATTCAAATCCTGGTTTTAGTCAAACACACCAAGCCCTTCCCAGACAGGGAGTTATTTAATCAGTGCATGCGACAGTATTGGAGTATTTGGCTATACCGACAGCATAATTGTGTCTGTCAAACAGGTAGGCTTACCACTTATTTTTTGTAAGATGAAGAAATAGGCTCCAAATCTATATGTAATTCTATGTTTATGCTCATAAAAAATTTTGTGCACGCGTGCAAATATACAGTTGAAGTCGGAAGTTTAAATACACTTAGGTTGGAGTCATTAAAACTCGGTTTCAAAACCACTCGACAAATTTCTTGTTAACAAACTATAGTTTGGCAAGTCGGTTAGGACATCTACTTTGTGCATGACACAAGTCATTTTTCCAGCAATTGTTTACAGACAGATTATTTCACTTATATTTCACTGTATCACAATTCCAGTGGGTCAGAAGTTTACATACACTAAGTTGACTGTGCCTTTAAACAGCTTGGAAAATTGCAGAAAATAATGTAATGGCTTTAGAAGCTTCTGATTGGCTAATCGACATCATTTGAGTCAGTTGGAGGTGTACCTGTGGATGTATTTCAAGGCCTACCTTCAAACTCAGTGCCTCTTTGCTTGACATCATGGGAAAATCAAAAGAAATCAGCCAAGACCTCAGATAAAAAAAATTGTAGACCTCCACAAGTCTGGTTCATCCTTGGGAGCAATTTCCAAATGCCTGAAGGTACCATGTTCATCTGTACAAACAATAGTACGCAAGTATAAACACCATGGGACCACGCAGCCATCATACCGCTCAGGAAGGAGACGCGTTCTGTCTCCTAAAGATGAACGTACTTTGGTGCGAAAAGTGCAAATCAATCCCAGAACAACAGCAAAGGACCTTGTGAAGATGCTGGAGGAAACAGGTACAAAAGTATCTATATCCACAGTAAAACGAGTCCTATATCGACATAACCTGAAAGGCCGCTAAGCAAGGAAGAAGCTGCTGCTCCAAAACCGCCATGAAAAAGCCAGACTATGGTTTGCAACTGCACCTGGGGACAAAGGTTGTATGTTTTGGAGAAATGTCCTCTGGTCTGATGAAACAAAAATTGAACTGTTTGGCCATAATGACCATCGTTATGTTTGAAGGAAAAAGGGGGAGGCTTGCAAGCTGAAGAACACCATCCCAACCGTGAAACACGGGGGTGGCAGCATCACGTTGTGGGGGTGCTTTGCTGCAGGAGGGACTGGTGCACTTCACAAAATGAATGGCATCATGAGGAGGAAAATTATGTGGACATATTGAAGCAACATCTCAAGACATCAGTCAGGAAGTTAAAGCTTGGTCGTGAATGTGTCTTCCAAATGGACAATGACCCCAAGCATACTTCCAAAGTTGTGGCAAAATGGCTTAAGGACAACAAAGTCAAGGTATTGGAGTGGCCATCACAAAGCCCTGACCTCAATCCTATAGAACATTTGTGAAAAAAGTGAGTTCGAGCAAGGAGGCCTACAAACCTGACTCAGAGCTGGTGTAACTGTCAGGAGGAATGGGCCAAAATTCACCCAACTTATTGTGGGAAGCTTGTGGAAGGCTAGCCGAAACGTTTGACCCAAGTTAAACAATTTAAAGGCAATGCTACCAAATACTAATTGAGTGTATGTAAACTTCTGACCCATTCGGAATGTGATGAAAGAAATAAAAGCTGAAATAAATCGTTCTCTATACTATTATTCTGACATTTCACACTCTTAAAATAAAGTGGTGATCCTAACTGACCTAAGACAGGGAATTTTTACTAGGATTAAATGTCAGGAATTGTGGAAAACTGAGTTTAAATGTATTTGGCTAAGGTGTATGTAAACTTCCAACTTAGACTGTAGGAGGTCCCTAGGGAATTTTACTTTAACCCCTGCATCGGAGAGTTACGATGTTGCTATCACTATGCAGCCAATTGCTTATAGTAGGAAACCAAGTTTCTTATTAATAACATCTCACCTGTTATCACACATGGCACAACCCCATAATTGTTACAATTACAATACAAATAACACTTTTATAACATCTTTAACATGTATTTTAATATTCCTGTAGAACTGTAAAAATAGTAAGATCATTTGAGCTTTTGAAACAAGTGCTTTCATAAATGCATGGTGGGCCTCGTTTCACTGGAGCAGTATAAAATAAGGTTTATGTCAATGTCGCAGCCTTAACAAATTTTGTTTATTTACATATCGTATTTAATTGTCCAACATCAGTTTCAGCATTTATTTATTTAGTTTAGTGTCCTCTTTCCTCTGCTGTGGTGCTGCATTGCAGTCTGCGATGTTTTCTCTCGGTAGCTGTCCATTGTCCTGAAATCAAATCATCTGAGTTTGCTTGGACACCAACCTGATCTCCAGCTCCTTCCACCTCTGGAAACTATCTAGGTGGTCATGCGACTTCTCATGCGAGCTGAGGAGGTGGCACAGATTCTTTCAGTCCCTGGTTCCATCCCTGACCAGAGCAGATTTGCAGAAAAAACAGAAGGCTGCATCGTTTTGCTTGGAATAGACAAGCCATGTTCTCTCCACTCTCTCCCCTTTCGCCATCCTCCTATTGTAGTGGGCCACAGAAAACTTTTGTTGCCCCTCATCTCTTGGGAAATTCCCCTCCTTATCCTGATGTGGCCCAGCCTGCACTAACATTTCCCGTAAAGATTCATTCATATATTTTGGGGGTGGATTTCTCAGTTACAGGAAGTTACTTCTCTTTGGGCTTGGCAAGATAGCACATTTGACAATATGTCTTTCTTATGCACAAACACAAACACAGAGACATGGTATGCACGCAACAACAAGACATGCACACATGTCACGACTTCCGCCGAAGTCGGTCCCTCTCCTTGTTCGGGCGGCGTTCGGCGGTCGACGTCACCGGCCTTCTAGCCATCGCCGATCCACTTTTCATTTTCCATTTGTTTTGTCTTTGTCTTACACACCTGGTTTCAATCCCCCAATTACTTGTTCATTATTTAACCCTCTGTTCCCCCATGTTTGTTTGTGAATAATTGTTTATTGTATTGCGGTCCGTATTGTGTGGCCTTGTATTTTCGACCTGTATTGTGATATATTTTGAGTAAAATGGCTTTCTTTACTCTTATCTGCTGTCTTGCACCTGACTCATCTCACCAGCTACACACAGACGCTTTACAACACGTGTGTGCACACTCAAACTTAATATTTCCATTACTTATAACCTAAACCTGATTCTTATCTTCCAAATAACAAACCCAGGAAAATAAATGTAATAGAGGAAAGAAAATATATACAACGTCATAGCATGGTTTCCCCCAAATTAAGCAACCTGATAGCCTTTCTTCAGGACAGCCTCAACAGCAGAATAGATTTCACCACAGAAATGGGAAAGACCACATTTACTTCATTTTGATCAAATTTATTTTTGGAAGTCTTTGAACAAAAACATATTATTGTCCATAATAGTCCAACTGCATTTCCCAGACAGACTGAAGAAAAAACACACAGTCCCTTGTTGTCACATCCTGACCAGTAAAAGGGGTTGTTTGTTATTGTAGTGTGGTCAGGGCGTGGCAGGGGGTGTTTGTTTAGTGTGTTTCGGGGTTTTGGTTTATGTTCTATGTTTTCTATTTCTATGTGGGTTTTCTAGTTTTTCTATATCTATGTTAGTTTTGGGAACGACCTCCAATTAGAGGCAGCTGGTTGTTGTTGCTTCTAATTGGAGGCCATATTTAAATGGATTTATTTTCTCTTATGTTTGTGGGTGGTTGTTTCCTTGTATAGTCTGAGCACCTTACAGGACTGGTTTTCGTCGTTTGTTTTGTGTAAGTGTATTTTTGGTTTTTCCTTCTAATAAAAAGATGTTCACTATACCTGCTGCAGTTTGGTCCGCTCCCTACAACGACGTTTGTGACACTTGTAGCTTTACATTCTCTCCAACTGGAAAGTCTGTCATTGGAAGATTCCACAATGCTGGATACTTTGAGTATCTACAGTATGAGATTTATCTCTGTGTCCCCAATAACGATCTACTTTTAATTGCAGAAGAGGCAATGGGACCACATCAGAGCACATTTTCCGTTTTAACCATCACACTCTTCAAGGTTGAAATATAACTCGTTCTTTATCCATTCTCACAAAATAATGTATTACCTAGTTGTAACATCCAGAAATGCATGATATTAAATATGTTAAACCATGATATAAAACCATGATTAAACCTCTAGATTATACCATGATTCTCTTTATATTAAACCTTACACTTTCTGACATTAGCTAATAAATTGAGCTGAGGGAAGTGCCCAGTAAACCAGGGACTTAAATTACATTTAACGCTGAGTCAGACTTGCTTGGTCACCTCATCTACAGTACATGTTGTGTACACATCATAAAAATAGATGTGTCATCGACAAGGAAGTATTTGCTTGAACAAGTAATTGGGGGCTGTTCTAATATACTGTGAATATGTCACAGCTAATAGTATCCTATTGCTTTATCATACAGTTTCATAATACTCTTTCACTAAATCGATATTCATATGCTATGAATATGTGGTCACACTTTATTTGGATAGTCAGAATGTTCCATCTGTAGATGCTGTAGATGGTCATACTATCAACAAACTATCTGTTGATAAGCATCTGCTTGCTAAGGTAAGGGTTAGGTTTAGAATAAGGGTTAGGGTAAGGGGTTAAGGTTGGGTAAGGGTCAGGATAAGGGTTAAGGTTAGGGTTAAGGGTTAGTAGATAGTTAGTTGAAATGCTACTGAGTCTGTAGAGCATCTACAGATGGACTATCCAAATAAAGTGTTAACAAATATGTTTATCAGGTAATATAACACTTCATAAAAGCCCACTTCCAGATAAGTGTTACGAAAGACTGCTTGTCAAGCATGGACCCAGATCCAGACCAGTTGATTTACTGTTTTCATTTCAATTCATAAATGGAAATCACAGAGAGTTAAAGTAAATCCAGACCACTGACGATAAACTGTAAAACAAACCAATTTCCAGTCATCTCCATGAAGGATCTTAAACTCATAATAGTAATGGCCATTCCTCATGACATGTCTGTCTGTCTGTCTGTCTGTCTGTCTGTCTGTCTGTCTGTCTGTCTGTCTGTCTGTCTGTCTGTCTGTCTGTGATAGGAGGTGGTCAACCTTTCAAAAATCAATCTCATCATGTGCCACATAATCCATTTTGACTGAGGGCCTGTTTTGATTCTGACACAGCCTAGGCAGGGAAACAATGTTTACCAGACAGGGGGATCTATCTTAAACTCAACCACAACACAGACGGAACAAATGCAGGGGCCAGAAAACAGACACAGCCACTGCTTATGCCTGAGCCAAGACAAAGCAATTGGCTTGATGTTCATGACTTTATGATGAACAGTGATACCTTTAGAGCTACTTGTTAGATTTATCATCTAACTCAACTCAGACGTACTGAACGGTCAGGTAGTGTGGCAAACAAAGAGGTATTGGGACAATAAGTTCATTTGTTTGAGAGTTGTGCCCTGAAACCACTGTAATATCCATTAGAAAGTCAATTAATCAATTCTGACTGAACAATTTTATAGATGGACATCACACACGTAAAGGGACCTGGGCTGATGTCACTGAAACAATACGTAAATCCAATTACAGCTCTTTAGAGGAATCTGTGGTCGAAGCAGCTCCAGTCAGTCAGGTATGTTTGAGGGTATAAACAACTCTGGGATCATCTGAAGCAGTTTGAGTCACATTCCCACATTTTTTCTAATATTCCTGTTTAGCCTCAATTGTCAATCTCAATTTCGACTGTTAAGGACTGATGACTGATGACTGCCTTTATAAACAATACCAGTCCAATGCTCTCTCCTTGGCCAGATGTGAGATAGAGACTTCTTGCCATGCAGCTGTGTCTGCATCATACCATTAGAATGCACACTCCTGTTGTGGTTAATGGCTGAATGGCTCACCAACATTTGTCTTTGTGTGTGTGTGTGTGTGTGTGTGTGTGTGTGTGTGTGTGTGTGTGTGTGTGTGTGTGTGTGTGTGTGTGTGTGT
This sequence comes from Salmo salar, assembly GCF_965601325.2. Classification (NCBI taxonomy): domain Eukaryota; kingdom Metazoa; phylum Chordata; class Actinopteri; order Salmoniformes; family Salmonidae; genus Salmo; species Salmo salar. Next base: position 48,300,463 of record NC_138310.1, on the reverse strand, counting down.
GTGTGTGTGTGTGTGTGTGTGTGTGTGTGTGTGTGTGTGTGTGTACTCGCAAATGTGCATGCCTGTGTGTGTGGTTGTGTGGGCTTGCATGCATAAGAGAGTGCACAACATCACCAGATGTCTCAGACCTGCTGTATTTATTGCTACTGCGAACCTCGACTAGCTTTTACTTGTACTCTCTGAAGAACATGACAAACCAGTCTTAATACACTAGAACAGATCACAGGTGAGATGTCACCGTCTGTGAGTGAGCAAAGCAGAGCACTGAGCAGACTTCAAAGAAACAGCAGCATTCTTCTGGAGTTTGGTTTTTCCCAGGCTAACTCCCGGCCAGGAACACCACCGCTGTGCGGCCAAACCGGAGATGCACACAGAGTGCTTTGGTGTTTACGCTATTACCGTCAGTACTGACGTCCCAGGCCAGGGCTCTTGTTAAATAATTTCAGAGAGATATATAACGTCAGTAATGTAAAAATATGGCTGTCAAAGGCTTCAATTCCGCAGTTTATTTTCAATTGTCCACTTCACGTTTGTCACAAACTTCGTCGTCTGACGATAAGGAGAAATCACTGTCAGACCAATACGCAGCGGGTTGTGTGTTCCACATCATTTTATTAAGTTTGATGCACACGGAAAAACAATAAACTAGAACGACAGGAGACAGTTTCACAGGCTATAACTATACATAGCAGTGCAAAATAAAACAACCCACAAAACCCAGGTGACAAACACACTCCTAATATATGACTCCCAATCAGGAACAACGATAACCAGCTGTCCCTGATCGGGAGCCACACAGACCAACATAGAAACAGAAATACCAGAAAAACACATACAACACAGTACTTCTGCCACGTCCTGACCAAAAATACTAAACAACTACTCCCTCTGCTGGTCAGGACGTGACAACGTTTCTATTTCTGTTTCTCCTCTGGTCTCTGGTGAAGTATCCAAACAGGCACTGAACCCATTACAGACCAGGGCAGCTGTAACAGTGGACCTTTATGAAATTCAAGACAAAAGTGACTTCATAGTGGTTTGTCGCCATGATGCATTTATTAAATTCAAATAATACTTCACAAGGTCACATTATGTTGGCTGGAGGTTGTTATCATGCCATCGGACCACTTACCTAACCTGTTTGTTCTTCAACCAATGAAGCATAACAGCAATAACCAAAGACATCAATAGATACCAATCAATAATGTACAGTATGTTCTTCGAACATGTTCCTCACCGATAGTAAACCCTATGATCCTGGGGCAACAGGCATAGGTTTAACATGCACTACCACTACCATTATCCTCTGCTTACTCATAAGCTACTGTACATAATAAAACGGGTGCGTCTAATCCTGAATGCTGAATGGTTAAAACCACATTCCAGCCGGTGTCTATTCCACAAGTTACCACCGGCTAAATCTATGACGTTAAAATGCCTATTTACTCTGTTCCATCTGACTGCGCAATCCACTGTCTCATCAGCCCAGCCAAGCAATTTATAATCTTGATCTCCACTATAAAAAATCTAGACATTGTCTCACATTTCTTTTAGACTAACATTTAGTTTTCAACAGAGGACATTTGCATAAACCTTGCTGTCTGTCACTCAGACAGACATTTGAAACATTGTTGCAATATTCAAAATCTTTCTCCAGCTGTCTCATAGCAATGAACGTGTCGGGAGTCGGGACGAGACAGGCAGGCAGGCAGCTTTCCTCAGCCAGTCGAAATCATGAACCATCTGTCATAATTTTTACGGATACATACAAAGAAATGTAAATTGAAAAAAGTTCAAACGGAACAAAGTGTAGCTAGTTTGCAGTCTTTGCATCTTCAGTTCAAAGTGATTGTGTTTAGCTGTGTTGTTAGCTAGCTCCTCTGAACAACGGTGTCCTGACGAGGGAGCACATTTTCTATGCCAGGCAAAATCGCGCCTCATTAGCTCATTGTTATGGATGCGTCCAAATAAATGCCACTAGAAAACAGCTTAAACAAATGCAAATGCAGCTACTGTTGTTATTCTGGCTGCACTGTTTGACGTGACTGTAAGTTAACCGTAGTTGGCTAGCTAGCAAGCAAGGGATAAGAACATTCCCAGCCAGTATGCCAATGGAACATTTAGAATCTAGGGTAGCAACCCTAGATTTGTGTCGGGGCTATATCTTGAGGAAGGATGAAATACTGTAGTATGAATACATTTATCAAAATAATTTTTTTAATGAAAATATGTCAACCGTTATTTCAATATGTTGTATAAAAGTTAGAACCCGTTGTATAAAAGTTATAATGCCCTCAAAGCCAGTGTTTGGAGGATATATTGGCACGGTTTGCCGGTTTGCTAATATTGGCACGGTTTGCTAACAACACCCGTGCCCATATCTCTTCCAAACACTGGCTTCTCGAGCATTATCACTTAATTAAAGACCCAGGACTCCAACGAACACAGAGGCTCTGCAATGAATCAACATATAGCCCCAACTGTCTGCAACCATCTATCTCAATTTGGGGCTATGTAAATAATGTCAGAGTTATGACATTGGTGTGGTAGTTGGTATATTTATGCTAGTCTCCCTGGTTCTGCATGCCTATTCTCTCCATGGCCCATGCCCTTCTCTATGGCTTTGTCTGGGTGGTGTTTATTTAAAAGATCCCACTGTGTTTTGTTTTATGGGCAGTAGACCTGTAAACACTCCTCTCAGTGATAATCTTTGAGGGCTTTTTCCCCTCTCATGGTGCCAGGGAGCATGGGGGAATGATAGAGAGATGGGATGGACAGATCAGGGGAAAGGGGTAGAGGCCTTAGCTTTTCTTTATTGCATGCCCTGCTCATATGTTTGATAAGAGAACATGGCCGACATGAGGAAAATGCTCCACATCAAACATTTTGATACAGTCTTGTTGCTACATCAAAGGTACTGCGTGTGTTCGGGTATTTCAAAGTGGAGGCCCTTATTGTAACATTTCACAGTATCTTTTTGGGCCAGTAGTTCAAGCGAAATGCTGTGTCACACAACTAAGAAGCAGGGCCAGCCCATTCAAATGACAAACGGTTAGCTGCATGATGGGACATAGGTTATAGAAACAAACTCTTACCACAACCCAACAACCATTGGGTGAAAAACTGGTCTACCATTCAATGCATTACAGTCCAGAAAATGACTGCTTAAAAGGTGAAAGGTAAACAGAATGCTGCAGAGGCAAAACAGAGCTACCCAAATGTTATTACTAATTTGGCAGCTATGACGGGTTATGTTTGACAGCAGCGTTCCGCAATGGAAAAGGACACACTATGGAGAATGGCAGCAGGTGCTCTCAGTGTGAAGCTGCAGCTGATTTTTAGATTTTTCCAAATAATTCCAACACACTCTGTGGGCATATAAATCTTTTATAATGAGAGCCTGTAACAGGCCTCGATAGGCAAGTAGGCCACCAGGCAGACCGATCATTCCTGGAGACTGTGTGTATCCTACTGTTGGCAACATCATGTAATAGATGTTGTTCAATATGAGCTCTGTGGGACAAACTAGTGCCTCGGGGTGCAGATGAGAGAGATAGGATGAAGCAGAGTAATGTTTTGATCAAGCAGGTGGAGGAGGTACAGTTCAGTTCTCCCTTCTGTGATAAGAACTTCACACGCACACGCACACGCACTCGGAAGTACAGTCTTTCAAATAGATTCAGTATGTCAGTAAAGTTAACTTTCATTGCATTATTCAGTAACCACATTTTGAAATAAATATAAACAAATAACTCAAATGCTCATAATATTTTATTGATGATGTATTCCACTAAATGAAAGAAGACAGAATTTCAATTTTGACCAATGCCAGCTGAGAGTATTTACTTTTCCATCTGTGTTGCATTCTGACATCTTCTTCAGTTTGATGTCTGGGATGTACGCCATGTGATTTTCTTTGCCATGTGCCTTGTTCAACAGCTTTTCTCTTTCCTTCTCCCTCTGTTTCTTTTCGTTATAGTTCCTTGACACCTCGTCCAGGTGGGCTTTCACCCTCTCCTTATTCTTCCTCACTTCTTCCTTACTCTCTGCTTTTCTAGCTCTGAGCAGCTCTTTCACGTTGTTCTTCTCCAACATCTCTCTTTCTTTCCTCTCCTTTTTTTTCTTGCTTTGCCCTGATTCTCTGGGCAGTTTTAGTTTAATTAATGTTAATCAGTGATCTGAGATATTATTATTAGTCATTCTCTAGCATGCAGTCAACTTAATCTATTGAATCTGATAGTATAACCATAAGGAGGTGACTTGTGACTGCCCTGAAGTGTGACTGGTTAAATGGAGTACTGTACCTGTGGCTGCTCTTGCTCTCCGAACCTCAGGGCAGTCTGCATCTGGTACAGCTTTATGTATGCCTCCTTCATCCTCTCCACCATATCTTTCTTCGCTATTGCACATCTGTCTTTCTCCCTTTGCATTTTCTCAATTTCACTATTCGTTCTCTCCCACTCCCCTGTAAGCGTCAACCTGTCCTTTTCCATCTCCCATCCCTTCTTCTCTTGTCCATGCAGGCAAAGAATCCTCATCTTTTCTCTTTCCAGAGCCTCTATCGCTCTCTCCTTTTCTCTCAACTCAATCATCCTCTCTGCTGCCTGTGTGCTCCTTCTATTAATCTCCTCCTTCTCCTTCATCCATCTTTCCCCCTGTTGATCCCAGATTCTTTGTAGGCCAGCCTTGGCCTTGGCCCATCTCCCCCTGTCCTCCTTCCAGCCTACTAAGGTCTGTTTCCTCTCCAGGTCTGCTTTGGCCAAATCTGTCTTCAAACCATTTCTTATGAGGTTCCATCCATTCCTCTCTCTCACCCTCTCCTTCACCACCCTTTCATTCTCAGCTAACAGTCTCTTCTTGTTCTCCACTCTCAACTTCCATAACTTGGCCAAGGACATCTTCACCTTTGATACCTTGCCCATCAACGTTTGTGTGTTGACTGTTGCACTTTCTCTGTGTTTGTCCAACACCTCTCACTGCCTTTCATTCTCTGCTAACAGCCTCGTGTTCTCCACGGTCAACTTCCCTATCCTGGCCAAGTGCAGTATGTTCTGCATCGTCACCTTTGTCATCTTGACTTCTAGATTTTCTTTGTCTGCCTCTAAGCTTTCTCTCTGTTTCTTCAACATCTCTCTCTCCCTTTCATTCTCAGCTAACAGCTTAGTACTCTCCACTGCCACCTCTCCTCTTTTGGCCAAGTTCAGTATGTTCTGCACCTTCAGCTTTGCCATCTTGAGCTCCATCTTCTTTCTGTCTGACACTACACTTTCTCTCTGTTTCTCAAACAACTCTCTCTCTAGCTTCCATTGGTAGTGGTGTACCTCAATAGGAGCCTCAGTCCCCCTTATCTGCCTCAGCAACTCTTCAATTAGCCTTTCTCTTGCTTGCTCTGGTTCCATCCTCACCTAGTTGACTTTCTCCAACACCTCTCTCTCCAGCTTTCATCGGTTGTGGTCTACCTTGTTACAAGTCTCAATCTCCTTTCTCATTGTCAGCAGCCCCTCCATTTTTCTTTGTCTTTCGTTCTCTTATTCCTCCCTCATCGTGTTGCCTTTCTCCATCTCCTCACTTTCAGTGAATTATTTCTACAGTGTACTAACCCATTTCTGCATTGATATATGGAGAAACATGTATTAGTTATTTTTTATTTGTTCATATTATTTTCTTAAAACTGTCTGACCATGCCAGATTTCAAACTTCAGTTACCTTCAGGGTAATTGGTATAACCTAGTAAATGCTAGAGAGTAGGCCTAGTTTTACTGATTTACTTGAATTCTGTATTCTGGCTTAAAATCTCAAAATTCAAAAGATTTTAGAACGATATTTTTTAAAAATCCTAGAGACGTTATACATAGCCGTACACAATTCTAGCCCAGGTTAATGAGGTATACAATTTATAAACCATTCATTTTCCTGAAAATAAATTCGGTTTATTTCAAATAGATTCAAAATAAATATTACTTTGTAAGTAATTACATGTTTTTTTTATTTTTGTTTAATTATAGAAAATAGGTGGTCCTTGTTTTTCATCAATAGGTGGCCTCTTAATGTTTTATTGGTTACGTAATGGTTAGAGAAAAATAAAGAATAAAAAGATTTTGCCATATCCAAATAATGAAACATTTCAAAACCTACTGAAATGACCTCGAAAAACGGACGGTCGTGTATAATTTCTAATAAGTCATCTGACCTAAAATAGTATTTTTAACCGTCTCGGAGACTGCGAGGGAGAATGAACGTGAGTGCGTAGAAGAGAGAAGGGGAGCGCGGGCTACGCGTGGACGCGAAGGAGAGAGCGGAAAGTGGCACGCGCTCTACCTCGTTTATCAGTAGATATCAGACAGATGCGTGCGACAGTCGGAGAGTTTGAGTTTCAGAGGAACGATATAAAACGTTAGCCTTTGCACTGTCGCTAACGGGGTCTGTAGGACATACCGGGCAAAAGATAAGGAATGGCAGTTGATATTTATCGCCAATTGAGAGCCGTCTGGTAAGACTTGATAGCTTGTTTCGTTCTTATTTGTTACTGTAATTTATTACTCATAAATGCGAATATCATTTGAACTGCCCTTACGTAGATTTTCTGGATTCTATAGGCATAGATATACATTTTGCCCAATGGAGCCCTAAATAGTTGCATATTTTCTTTAAAAATAGGACTTGTAGAACCGTTTTTAGACCCTGGAGACTTTCGAAACTTAGCATAAGAGCAACAAGATAAACGGACACAATTTGGGCGAAATCCACTGAATCAACACTGATTCAGCAATGCCATCCCATTGGTCACAGACGTCAGTTCAATGTTTAGTTGTGATTTACATTTGGTTGAGTTATCACTAACGTGAATTCAACAAAACATGCCACCATGTCATTGGATTTAGGCAAAAAAAGGGTGACTTCAAGAGCTTGAGGGGGCATCACAACCACCACCACAACAAACCCTTACAGCCTGACACACACACAACCAACACAAACACACACTGAACCTCCAGCCATGCTGTCGAACGAGAGCTGTGAGAACAGCACCCATATCCACATGGACGGGAACCCGGTGGTGAGCACAGTGATGTTCATCCTGGGGGTGATGGGGAACTTCATCGCCCTGGCCATCCTGGGGGTCCACCAGAAGGAGCGGCGCACCAAGTCCTCTGTCTTCTGCATCCTGGTGACGGGGCTGGCCCTCACTGACTTGCTGGGAACCTGCTTCCTCAGCCCCCTGGTGTTTGTGTGCTATGCCCGCCAGCGATCCCTGCTGGGGCTCACTGGGGACCAGGGACTCTGTGGCCTCTTCGCCTTTGCCATGACCTTCTTCGGCCTGGCCTCCATGCTCATCCTCTGTGCCATGGCCGTGGAGCGCTGCCTGGCCATCAGCCACCCCTATTTTTACTCCAAGTGCGTCCGACGCAGCTTCGCCAAGGTGGCCCTACTGCTTATCTACATCTTCACCTGCGCCTTCTGTGTTTTGCCATTCTTCGGCTTTGGCCGCCACAAGCAGTACTGCCCGGGCACGTGGTGCTTCATCAAGATGGAGGCAGCAGGCGAGGGGGTGGACAACGAGAGGAAGGTTCTGGCGTTCTCACTGTCCTACGCCTCACTCATGGCGCTGCTGATCGTGGCGGTGTTTGTGTGCAACGGCTCGGTGATTGTCAGCCTGTGCCGGATGCACCGCAGCCAGATGACACGGCGTGGTTCGGTGGTGAACGGAGGGAGGAAGAGGAAGATGAGTCTGGGCTGGTTCGGACAGGGGGAGGAGGAGATGGACCACCTGATGCTGCTGGCCTCCATGACGGTCATCTTCGTTGTCTGCTCCTTGCCGCTCACTGTGAGTTGACCTCTGACCTCTCTCTCTCTCTCTTTGACCCATATCCCTGTGTGTGCATGTTTATGTGTGAGTACGCGTGGCCCCTGTCTATGACTGACACATCATCTGTGACTCAAACTCTGACTTTCACTGTATGCACTCACTTTTCCTGTGACTGACGTCTTTCTCTGACTAAGTCTTGAATCTTTAACTATTTGTGTCTCTTCAATTGTCTTATCCTCTCTGTATGTGATTCTGTCTGATACCTAGTCGTGACCCTAGTGTACACTGTCATACTGTGGGTATTAGCCATTCAAAACCACTTCTCTCAACTCCTGATATCACTCCATGCACACATCATGCTAGCATTCTGTGTAAACAATGGCATGCTGTGCCGTCTCGCTCACTGTTAGATCGCTTTGGTGTTTTGATATTGAAGTGAAATGAGAACCGCCCTGTTTTTAAGAGAGTATCAGATCTGGGGGAAACCTTTGTTCCCAGGAGGAAATTGTTTTAAAGAAAACAAGCAGGCCAGTCTCCGCTCCTCTACTCCCATGAGGCTGTTCATTATAACATATCCACTCCCCAGAGAGGTTTATCCCTTGGTTGCACAACCAGACAGTCATTATTTGGATAGTAAATAAAACTGAACCTTGATGTTTTTCCCCTCTAATTGAGAGGTGTGTGCTAAATCTGTCAGCCCTGGAGGACTGGATCTGGCCCCTCCCTCCCTTTCCAGAGGAACTATGGCTCGGGTCCCTGCTTGGGCTATCCCTACCTGTGGGTGTTCACTGGGTTTGACACTGAGCTTTTGGAGGCAGCTTCCTGTCCCTGACTCTGGCCCTTCTGGCTGTTACCACACACACACACACACACACACACACACACACACACACACACACACACACACACACACACACACGGACACGGACACGGACATTTGTAGAACTACAGATAAAGTGTTTTGGTATCAACCCTCAATCTATGTTTTGCTGAAAGTCACTGTTTTGAGTGTAAAGATATAAGCCTGCTATCCTTGGTTACACACTAAATAAGCTTGTCAGTTTCCTTTGATTTAAGTTCAATCATTGATTTGTGCAACTAAGGACATTCCAGTTACCAAAGTAGTTAAAGAGTAACTACAAGGAATGAGGGTAATTGACTAATGTCAACTGTTCCCATTTTCTTTAAGTCATTCAATACCAACCATCTCCCTGAGGTCTCTCTGCTACCTGTGGGTGATACTCCATGATAAGACAGGAAGTTGACAGAGTTCCTGTCTCTCTCCTGACAGATGTGTGTGTGTGTGTGTGTGTGTGTGTGTGTGTGTGTGTGTGTGTGTGTGTGTGTGTGTGTGTGTGTGTGTGTGTGTGTGTACAGTGAGCGCCGTAATTCATTGGACAGTGACAATGTTTTTGTTCTGTACTCTAGCACTTTGAGTTTGAAAGGATACAATGAGGGTGAAGTGCAGACTGTCAGCTTTAATTTGAGGGTATTTTCATACATATCGGATGAACCGTTTAGAAATGACAGCACCTTTTGTACATGTTCCCCCCATTTTAAGGTACTACAAGTATTTGTTGAATTGGCTTCACAGCGGCAGTCATCTGACCTCACAACGGCAGTCAAGCACCCAAGCTAACTGCCTAATATTAGCTAGCGACTTCCAGACAAAAATGAGAGAACACCTCTCTGACCATTTTACTCACCCTAGCAGAGCTGGTTAGGCTATTTTCATGTTATCCAGAGCGTTGGTGACTAACTGTGTTGCTGGCAACAATTTAATTACTTTTTTCCCAGTTTACTGATACCGGCCATATTAAACGGGTGTTGGGCGTTCGTAAATTCATTAGTTATTCTGCGCTCTGGCACACTCAGACAAGAGTGCTCTGAAATCGGATGGCCAGACTGAATTTACGAACGCACCGGAAATGGTTACTTACATAGTGGAGTCTTTTTTGTTAAGACATGTAGCTAGGTAAATGATGAACCATAATCCCAACTCATGACGTTACTACCCAGCATGAATCTGCAGGTAGCTAACCAACCAGGTTTAATGTTAGCTAGCTAACATTAGGCTATAAATAGCCAAGCAAATGGCTCTGAGATACGAATAATAAGATCATACAGGTAACGTTAGCTAGCGAGCCAGCCAGCTAACGTTAGCTAACAGTACACTTTAACCTGTTAGGGCTAGGGGGCAGTATTGACACGGCTGGATAAAAAACGTACCCGATTTAATCTGGTTACCACTCCTGCCCAGTAACTAGAATATGCATATAATTATTGGCTTTGGATAGAAAACACTCCAAAGTTTCTAAAACTGTTTGAATGGTGTCTGTGAGTATAACAGAACTCAAATGGCAGGTCAAAACCTGAGAAGATTCTGTACAGGAAGTACCCTGTCTGACCATTTCTTGGCCTTCTTTGCCATCTCTATCCATTACAGAGGATCTCTGCTGTTACGTGACACTTCCTATGGCTCCCATGGGCTCTCAGAAGGCGGCAAAAAGCTGAATCGTGGCTTTGCAGGCTCTGGTTGAAAAAAAGTAGTGCGTTTGGGTAGTGGCTGGTTACAGTACTGTGAGACTCAGGCGCGTGCCCGCGTCGACCGAATGCTTTGTTTTCTTTCCTCTGTTTACCTAAACGCAGATTCCCGGTCGGAATATTAAAAATGGATTTTAAACAGCGGTTGACATGCTTCGAAGTACGGTAATGGAATATTTAGAATTTTTTTGTCACGAATTGCGCCATGCTCGTGACCCTTATTTACACTTCGGATAGTGTCTTGAACGCACGAACAAAACGCCGCTATTTGGATATAACGATGGATTATTTTGGACCAAACCAACATTTGTTATTGAAGTAGCAGTCCTGGGAGTGCATTCTGACGAAGACAACAAAGGTAATCAAACTTTTGTAATAGTAAATCGGAGTTTGGTCAGGGCTAAACTTGGTCGGTGTCTAAATGGCTAGCCGTGATGGCTGGGCTATCTACTGAGAATATTGCAAAATGTGCTTTCCCCGAAAAGCTGACACCTCGATTGCACAAAGGAGTTATGTATCTATAATTCTTAAAATAATTATGTTTTTTGTGAACATTTATCGTGAGTAATTTAGTAAATTCACCGGAGGTTTGCGGGGGGTATGCTAGTTCTGAACGTCACATGCTAATGTAAAAAGCTGTTTTTTGATATAAATATGAACTTGATTGAACAAAACATGCATGTATTGTATAACATAATGTCCTAGGTGTGTCATCTGATGAAGATCATCAAAGGTTAGTGCTGCATTTAGCTGTCTTCTGGGTTTTTGTGACATTATATGCTAGCTTGAAAAATGGGTGTCTGATTATTTCTGGCTGGGTACTCTGCTGACATAATCTGTTTTGCTTTCGTTGTAAAGCCTTTTTGAAATCGGACAGTGTGGTTAGATTAACGAGAGTCTTGTCTTTAAAATGCTGTAAAATAGTCATATGTTTGAGAAATTGAAGTAATAGCATTTCTAAGGTATTTGAAAATCGCGCCACGGGATTACACTGGCTGTTGCGTAGCCCAGAGAGGTTAAGCAGTTCAACTAAGCAAAATATATATATATATTTTTAAAGCTGCGTTAGACATGATTACCTACAAATATTAACCAGCTCAAATGGACAGAAGCGTGCTATATGGAACTCATCTCTCGGCATATCCAGCCCATTCATTATCTCAGGCAATCATGGCTAGCGGGAAGGTTGCTGACTTTTTCTGTGCATAAACCAACTAGGCTCGTATTTTAACCATTTTATTTGTGTTTACAGATGGAATTCACGTTTGTTATTAAGGCATATGAAAGTTCACATGTTCCAGAAAGCATTTCTGCCAAATAACGCATTTTGATAAAAAGAAGATGGAAGTTCAAATGAACTTCAAGTAGATGAAGTAATGACCCGCGATATACAGTTGAAGTCAGAAATTACATACACCTTAGCCAAATACATTTAAACTCAGTTTTTCACAATTCCGGAAATTTAATCCTAGTAAAAATTCCCTGTGTTAGGTCAGTTAGGATCATTTATATTTTAAGAATGTGAAATGTTAGAATAATAGTAGAGAGAATGATTTATTTCAGCTTTTATTTCTTTCATCACATTCCCATTGGGTCAGAAGTTTACATACACTCAATTAGTATTTGGTAGTATTGCCTTAAACAATTTAAACTTGGGTCAAATGTTTCGGGTAGCCTTCCACAAGCTTCCCATGATAAGTTGGGTGAATTTTGGCCCATTCCTCCTGACAGAACTGGTGTAACTGAGTCAGGTTTGTAGGTATCCTTGCTCGCACACGCTGCTCCCCACAACTTTTCTATAGGATTGAGGTCAGGGCTTTGTGATGGCCACTCCAATACCTTGACTTTGTTGTCCACAATTTTGGAAGTATGCTTGGGGTCATTGTCCATTTGGAAGACCCATTTGCGACCCAAGCTTTAACTTCCTGACTGATGTCTTGAGATGTTGCTTCAATATATCCACATCATTTTCCTCCTCATGATGCCATCTATTTTGTGAAGTGCACCAGTCCCTCCTGCAGCAAAGCACCCCCACAACATGATGCTGCCATCCCCGTGCTTCACGATTGGGATGGTGTTCTTCGGCTTGCAAGCCTCCCCCTTTTTCCTCCAAACATAACGATGGTCATTATGGCCAAACAGTTCTATATTTGTTTCATCTGACCAGAGGACATTTCTCCAAAAAGTACCATCTTTGTCCCCATGTGCAGTTGCAAACCGTAGTCTGGCTTTTTTATGGTGGTTTTGGGGCAGTGGCTTCTTCCTTGCTGAGCGTCCTTTAAGGTTATGTCGATATAGGACTCGTTTTACTGTGGATATAGATACTTTTGTACCTGTTTCCTCCAGCAACTTCACAAGGTCCTTTGCTGTTGTTCTGGGATTGATTTGCACTTTTCGCACCATAGTACGTTCATCTCTAGGAGACAGAACGCGTCTCCTTCCTGAGCGGTATGACGGCTGCGTGGTCCCGTGGTGTTTATACTTGCGTACTATTGTTTGTACAGATGAACGTGGTACCTTCAGGCGTTTGGAAATCTCGTTTAGGGCTCCCAAAAGGCTAGAGCCGGCCCTGCCTGAGGGAAATTTAAGCCAGGATACATCCTGAGTGTCATGTCAAGGCCGTTAATCTGGTGAATAATTGAATAGCTTGTTATTAAGGAATCACCCAACTGACTCACACAACACCTCAGACATGCCACACTGCCGGTGTCTGTGTGCGTGTGTGGGGGAGGGTGTATGTATGTGTGTTTGTGTGTGCCTGCGCATGCGTGCATCTGTATGTGACTATGAATGGATGAGGTAATGGAGGAGTGTGTATCGGATGAGATGAGTATAGCACAGTGCATGTTAAGGCCTATAGTTAGGATGTGGGTTTAGAGTATAAGACTGCCTGCCTTTCTGGAGCTGAAAAACTGTTGGAACATGACGGAAACCTGAGCAAGAGGAGATGCAGGATGGCGGAAAGAAACTAGTTTTGGAACAATAGTTCCCTCTGTAATATGGTATTAATATGTTAAGAGTGTATTTATTATGGATCTCCATTAGCTGCTGCCAATGCAGCTGCTACTCTTCCTGGGGTCCAGCAAAATTAAGGAAGTTATACAATTTTAAAAACATTACAATACATTCAGATTTCACAACACACTGTGTGCCCTCAGGCCCTTACTCCACCAATACCACATATCTACAATAGAAAATCCATGTGTGTATGTTATTGTGTGTGTGTATACATGTGTCTGTGTCTATTTTAGTGTTGCTTCACTGTCCCCGCTGTTCCATAAGGTGTATTATGGAACAGCGGGTGTATTTTTTTTTTTTTGAATATTTTTTTTTTGACTCTAATTTTACTGCTTGCATCAGTTATTTGATGTGGAATAGAGTTCCATTTAGTCATGGCTCTATGTAGTAGTGTGTGCCTCCCATAGTCTATTCTGGACTTCGGTACTGTGAAGAGACCTCTTGTGGCATGTCTTGTGGGGTATGCATGGGTGTCTGAGCTGTGCGCCGTTGTTCAAACAGACAGCTTGGTGCGTTCAACATGTCAATACCTCTCATAAATACAAGTAGTGATAAAGTCAATCTCTCCTCCACTTTGAGCCAGGAGAGATTGACATGCATATTATTGTTAGCTCTCTGTGTACATCGAAGGGCCAGCCGTGCTGCCCCGTTCTGAGCCAATTGCAATTTTCCTAAGTCCCTTTTTGTGGCACCTGACCACACGACTGAGCAGTAGTCCAGGTGTGACAAAACTAGGGCCTGTAGGACCTGCCTTGTTAAGAAGGTAGAGTAACGCTTTATTATGGACAGACTTCTCCCCATCTTAGCTGCTGTTGTATCAATATGTTTTGACCATGACAGGGTTACTCCAAGCAGTTTAGTCAACTCAACTTGATCAATTTCCACAAAATGTATTACAATATTTAGTTGAGGTTTAGGTAGTGATGCACCGATATGACATTTTTGGCCGATGTCCGATATTTTCCTTGCCAAAAATAAATGTTAACGATAACCGATATTCAACATTTTTGCAGGCTTTTAAGCATTCTAGTACAGTTAAATAGTTAACACACACACCGACGCAGCCGTCTAAGGCACTGCATCTCACTGCAAGAGGCGTCACTACAGTCCCTGGTTCGAATCCAGGCTGTATCTCATCCGGCCGTGATTGGGAGTCCCATAGTGCAGCGCACAATTGGCCCAGCATCGTCCAGGCCGTCATTGTAAATAAGAATTTGTTCTTAACTGACTTGCCTAGTTAAAGGTTTCACACACCACACTGACCAAAAAGTTATATTGTTGGAGTTACGTATGTCCCCATTACCAGTAAAACATAATCAAAACCTATTTCTTTCACTTACTTGCTGTGCTCTTTCGTTGTTCAGTCATTTCATTCTCAACCAGGATTTCTATGGAATGCCGTTTGGGTCTTTGCGTGTCAAAAAATATACATGTCAAATAACACATCTGTTTCAGTAGCTAGCTAACTATATAGCTAGGTGTCATCTAAAATAGCCCTAATTTATAAGACAGTTATTATTTGGTTAATGGTGGTCGGACCCATCTATGTGAAGCCAGCCACAATAAGGATTAGCCACAATAGTGGACTTTGCGGTTAGCCTTCAAAATAAAAGAATGGCATAATTTATACTATTTGTATTCATTTGCATTACTGTCAATGACATACTGTTATTTTGAAGGCAAGCCGGAAATTCCACTATTGTGCCTAATCCTTATTGTGGCTAGCTTCACAACCCATAACCCGGTGCGGTTGAGCCTCACTAGCCAGATGAAGCTAGCTGGCTGCTTATAAAACATTAGGGCAACAGGGTTAAGTTGCTGACTGGCTATTTATTTTCATGAACTGAAGTTCAATTTCAATAGGCGAACAAGTGGCAACCTAGCTAGTACTTACTCACAAGGATTCCTAAATCATTGCTAAGAATAATGAAAATGACTGCAGGTTCTACTGGTCATTTGTTTTCAGGCTGGTTGGATTGGTGCTAGCTAGGTACCAAGCTAAAGCTAGCTGCCCCAGAAGTTGCGGTCGAACAAATGATGTTTTATTCCCAACTCGGTATTGTAAACACGTAGTTCGTGGCCGGTGTTTGCTGACTTTTTTTGTACAGATTTGACAGTGCTACTGTATCTTTTTTGACACGCAAAGACCCAAACGGCATTCCATAGTATGTATGTTGTGAAGCTAATAGCAGTGACGTTATTACTTTGTAACTCTGGTAGGGCAACATCTGAAAAATAGCGCACTTGGTTGTGTGTACTGGTGCTCAACCAGTCGGCGAAAGCCAACATCACCCGTGACAGAGAGCGGTTGATTGTCAAGGGCAATGAATACCATTATCTTGGCTTTAATGGATTTCGCCTTTGAGTTGTCTCACTGAAATTTTGTTACTGTTTTAAATGACTGGTCAACTTGTTGACAGCTCGATCCACACAGCAGACATTGTGGGCTAGGTTAGGAATGCTGTGTTGCACGTATAGCGCAAAATTTTACGTGCCGTCATTACGTCATGTACCTACGTTATATAGGTATGCACGTCAGCTTTGACATCGGTTTTGCACATCGTGGCGTTAAACTAGACATCGGCCGATACCGACGTTGGCATTTGAAGCTAATATTGCCCGATTCCGATATGTTCACCGAATTTTTTTTAATTTTTTTAAATCTTTAAAAAAAAAAATTATGGAGTTTTTTTTTTTTTTATCGTGCATCCCTGGGTTTAGTGAATGATTTGTCCCAAATACAATGCTTTTAGTTTTAGAAATATTAAAGACTAACTTATTCCTTGCCACCCACTCTGAAACTAACTGCAACTCTTTGTTAAGTGTTGCAGTCATTTCAGTCGCTGTAGTAGCTGACATGTATAGTTTTGAGTCGTCCACATACATAGACACATTGGTTTTACTCAAAGCCAGTGGTATGTCTTTAGTCAAGATTGAAAAAAGTAAGGGGCCTAGACAGCTGCCCTGGGGAATTCCTGATTCTACCTGGATTATGTTGTAGAGGCTTCCATTAAAGAACACCCTGTGTGTTCTGTTAGACAGGTAACTCTTTATCCACAATATAGCAGGGGGTGTAAAGCCGTAACACATACGTTTTTACACCAGCAGACTATGATCGATAATGTCAAAAGCCACACTGAACAGCCCCCACAATCTTTTTATCATCAATTTCTCTCAGCCAATTGTGTAAGTCTGTGCTTGTTGAATGTCCTTCCTTATATGTGTGCTAAAAGACTGTTTGCTAAGGATTGGTAACAGGCTGATTGGTTGGCTATTTGAGCCAGTAAAAGGGGGCTTTACTATTCTTAGGTAGGGGAATTACTTTTGCTTCCCTCCAGACCTGGGGGAACACACTTTCTAGTAGGCTTAAATGGAAAATATGGCAAATAGGAGTGGCAATGAGAGTCTAGTTTATGTAATGCTCTTACCACTTCTGTCAATACTGAGCACACACACGCAGACTCACAGGCAGGCCTCCATCTCTCTGTCCAGTTCTTATTAATGGAATGCAAACACGTTGATGTAACACTATACAGTAGAGCACAATGCCAGGCGCTGAAGAGTAGATGCTTTTCTCACAGCGGTCTGCTTTCAGCACCGCCACAAGACCTAGTGAGGCTGGCTGGAACAAGTGAATGTGAGAGAGATGGAAAGAAGAGATGAATGTGGTGCGTTTTGCTGATAAGATGGGATGTGTTTGCTTTCAGTCTGTCTACTCTGCAAGGGATGGATGGGGTGAGGGACGGAGGGAGGGAGGAGAGAGAGGTTGAAAACCAGAAAGAGAGAAGAGATGAGTGGCTTGGACTGATGCTGCTTGATACAGTGTCGGGTATTTCCATGTAAAAGGCTCCATGACCACTAATGTGAAGTTTATAGGAGCATATCAAATTTGGTGTCAACTGAAAGCTAAGACTCTTATTTTTTTTATTAAGGCATATATTAATTCTTCAACCATTTTCCATCTTAAAAATGTGGAATAAGTAGTCTTTCTGGTCAACTAGATGGAAAAGGGGTCTTGTCTTCTGGAATTGTAAGAAATATTGCCTTTGTCTTGTCATTCTGTCACCAGAAATAATTAAGGTTTACATAAGTAACAAGTAAAGGTAGACCTACCAATTAGTTATAGTGGTTTTACTGATAACAATTTACTTTATGATTTATTAGGTGATTCAAATGTCATTCTGTTACCAAATCGGTAACTGAATGACCAAATAAGCAGTAACAGAATGACTGCGACTGAATTGGCTACAATGGGAATTCATAGTAGTCACAAACCACAGTTGGGTCACCTTCTACTGTCCTTTCTTCCACTGGCATACTGTTATGCTCAGCTCATAACTGTTTCCTTTCTGTTGTGGGGGGTTAAATGCAAGAGTGTCTCTTCTCCCTCTCCATTTAATGTCACCTCTCCTAGCTCTAACTGACACCTACCCATGAGCCCCCCCCCCTTTTTCCATTTACTGTAACCAGACCATTCACCTACTGAGCATCGACTGACACCCGATGTTGAAAATGGACGTCGAAATTTGGTCAGTTCAAATCTGAGCCAATCATAGCCCACTGAATCAACATTGTTTCAACATCATTTAAATTAAAAGAATTGTGACCTTAATTTATCAATCAAGTTCAAGAGAGGAGCGAAAACCCTGGAATGAGTTTGACGAGTGTTATCGGATGTTAATCCACTTCGCTTACTGTGGTTCAATAACCAAAATATATTTCTTTAAACTCAATGTGTCATGTCATAGCTAGCACCCCATTCTTTCTGCAGACATATTTGAATCTTAATTCAGAGTATATGTAAATATTTAAGAGTTTTTGGAAAACGTGGTCGCATAAAAAACAGAGGGAGATTTTACCGTAATTCTGTAACCAAACTGTACTGTTCTTTGAGTTAATGTATTTTTGTAAAGATTTCAGTGGAAAATGTTCAAAGTAGTCTCTGTGTTGTGTGGTTTGTTTAACTTTGCAATACAGTGAAAAAATACGAGTCTCACTTTCATTATGTTAATTGCCCTGCACTAGTTTCTGAGTGCAATAGTGGTTAGAATCAGTCTTGTTCCCCAACAGTACGTTTCATCCAGACAGAAAATGTGGTTGTTTTAATTAACATTACATTAACATCAAATTGTATTTGTCACATCCACCCAAAATATTTTTTTATTTAATTGGCAAGTCAGTTAAGAACAAATTCTTATTTACTATGACGGCCTACCCCGGCCAAACCCGGTCTAAGGCACAGCATCTGTGCAAGAAGCGTCACTGCAGTCCCTGGTTCGAATCCAGGCTGAATCACATCCGGCCTGATTGGGAGTCCCATAGGGCGCCGCACAATTGGCACAGCGTCATCTGGGTTTGGCCGGGGTAGGCCGTCATTGTAAATAAGAACTTGTTCTTAACTGACTTGCCTAGTTTAAATAAAGGTTACATTTTAAACTTTTCAACTGTTACCGGGGGACATTCAGATGAGTCTTGTGGGGCCTTGTGTGCGTCCTACAGCAAAACAACCAACATGTTTGTGAGAGTCTCACCTTTCATATTAATGTGTAGCACCAAATATTTGGGCGCTACAGACAAAAGTTGGCAGATTGGCTGTACCGACTTCAGACGAGTCCCAAAACACTTGTGGTGGTTGTAGAGCAAAACACCATCTCGTTCATGAGTCATCTTTCCATCAAGGGGTCATAATAGTTTTATAGGCCAAACCGTTTGGATGCTACAGATGATTTTGTGAGAAGACCGATTTTGATGTCTCATGGTCTGATAAACACTGCTCTAGCTCTGTTCCCCTTTCACCTCATATGCGGAAGTGCAACATTGGCGGATGCGGATGGATTGAGACACATCCAATGCAAAAAACAGATCTCTAGCTTAAACTGATGGATTTTATGGGGACTTTTCTTTTATGCTAATTTGATTTCCACAGAGGCGCCGACATCTTCTCTAGGGGGTTAAAGAGGCATTATGCAGAAATCGCTCCTCCATTTCCTGGTTGCTAAAATTATAATAGTTTGCCTAATTTCAGTTTGTGACAAAACGAGTAAGTATAGTGTAAAGAATCATTGCACCATGTAAACCGCTGTTAAATATATTTTCCATAACCAAAAATATAGAATTTTCTGCTGTTTGAAGTGAAAGGTGCAAAAACCAAACTTAAGAATTGTTTCAATGAGAATGACCGATCTATAGCTTACATTTCTATGTGAATTTGGTCGGGTCGCCCCAAAAAAGTTACATATTGCAGCTTTAAATAGCCTATAGTTAAGGCTATCTTACGAACAAATGTTACTGTATTTATTCAACCTTTAAATGCAAAGGTGGCAGCTCTATGGACATTTTCACAAATGCTATAATAAACTGCAACAGCATTTATCACTTGCACTATGTACTTTAATGTCATTTCAACTGCAATCCAGGTTATTTGGTTGTGTTATTAGATGAAGCACAGTGAAAGTGTCTGACATTTATAGTCCCGTTTGAACTTTGTTGTGCTTATAAATGGTTAAAAGCGCAGTGGTAACACATTTTGGTGACCACTAAACCAAAATCTGACATTGATTTTCCATTGGAATTTGGTTGTGCTTTTAGATGGTTGAAGCATTGTGATAATACCTTGGCAATTAAACAATTCTTTGGGTGAAAATAGGTTGTGATCTCATTGATCAACATAACAACCAAATATTACCCAATTCTACACATTGAAGTGACACGGTGTGCCCAGTGGGACACAATCAAGGCGTCTTCATTTTGTTAAATTAGGACAATTATCTCTAATATTTATTTAACTTTGAAAATGTGGAGTATGTTGTGTAGATCGTTAGGAAAAAAACAAGTGTATTCCTTTAGAGATTTAATTTTAAGGCAGCACAATGTGATCACTGTGCAGGGGTTGTGTAGACTTTCACTATAGGCACTGTATCTATCATCTCGAGGTAGTGTGCTTGTGCGTGCACGCGTGCATGTATTGCTGCGTGCATGTTCGTTCACCCTCTAGTTAGTCAAATGGGGATGATGAGTGTAGTTCACCCACATGAAAAAATACTATAGTATTCCCTGTAGTGTTTTTGTGGACTTTACTGTAGTATTCCCTGTAGTGTTTTTGTGGACTTTACTGTAGTATTCCCTGTAGTGTTTTTGCAGAGTAAAGTCTGCAAAACCGCTGCAGTGAATACTGTAGTATTTACTGTAGTTTTGCAGACATGACTGTAGTATACTGTAATATTTAGTTTACTATTGTATAAATACTTACTGTAGTATGCTGTAGTGTTTTTGCGGACTGGCACATTTTTCATGACCTGTAGGAAGGTCTGACTGAAGTCTGAACGGATAGTTCTAAGCTTCTGCTCTTTTCTATAAGCTGTAGGGAACACAATAGGGCTCGCTCCAAGAACCTCTTATCCCGTAGGCAGTGTGATAAGAATCATACAAGTTGATAATATCCTCCTCTCAGATAACAAACCACATGTAGGAGTGAAAGATGCAGTACAGCACTGGCTGGACAGGCTCTTAGTGTAAGGTGTCTGTGCAGTGATCTGGTCCATTGTTTTGGCCTGTGTGTTATTGCTGTCTTAGTGGACAGAAGCTCAGTGGGTAAGGACCAGTCAGGACCTCCACATCAGTGGATTGACATCACACTCACGCAAATAATTTTGAGGATTTGACCACAGGAGCTGTCCATTGACCAGCGTGCCTTATAATGCTGTTGTCATAGTTCCACATGTCTAGTGTGGAGTCTTCCAGAGAGTAGATGTGCTGTGTGAAAGCGAGAACAAACCCACTTCCATGACCTCCCCCTGTCATCTCTTTACTATATATGGTTAACACATGCCCATTCATCTGACAGGACCAGACTAATAGCCTGACTGTAGCTTCTCACCTCATTGACCCTCACCCCCGTACATCCCCCATCCGCCCTCTAGAAGACTACCCACATGAAAAAATACTACAGTTTACTATAGAATACTACAATACTTACTATAGAATTCTATAGTAAACTGCAGTATATGTGGAATACTAAACTACACACAGTAGTATCTCTCAATCATGTGTAGTACTTACTATAGAATTATGTACTATACTGTAGAATACTACTATAAAAACCATGTGGAAAAACCACCATTTTTTTTACTGTAGTAAATACTACAGTATACAATTTACATATATTTACATCCTTGCCCATTCCCCACCCCCATATCACAATTTGTGCCATCCATAAGTGAGAAACCTAAATATTGTGTTCCCTAATGGTAATTGAAAAGAGCAGAAACTCTGAACTATCTGTTCAGACCCCAGTCCTACCTACCTACAGGTTATGGAATATTTGCTCTTTTAGTATATTTCCAGTAGGTGTCCTAAAGGAGAAAGCCTTCTATGTAAAATATTTAAAAAATATATATATATATATCTATAGTAAATACTACAGTAATGTCTGCAAAAACACTACAGTAAATCCTACAGTATACTACAGTCCGCAAAGACACTACAGTAAATACTACAGTATAGTCCACAAAAACACTAAAGTAAATACTACAATCTGCAGAAATGCTACATTAATTACTATAGTATATACTACAGTTTTATTTTATTACAGTATTTATATTTAGCGCTGGGTGATATGGACAAAATATATCACAATATATTTGATGTTTTTGAATAACAAAAGTTGTAAATATGCTTTATGAGTAGTTCATGACCCTAGAGTGGCAACACATACCTTAAGTGATTTCAATTTCTCCATTTATACTGTTCAATCTGTTGGAGTTGACATTTTGAACATTGAGATATTAGACATGATAGATCAGACGCATAGTATATTAAGGAGTGAAAGAGACTGGGTCTCTGTAGAAAGACAGATAGCTGTGGAATGTGTTGGATGAGAGGAGAGCAACATGTGAAACAGGGGAGAGGGATGGACATCTGTGGATTAGATGAAGGAGGGGTTGAGGTCAGGAGGTGAGGACAGATTCTCTTAAAGCAGCAATAAAGGTTTGGTATCCTGTTACCCTCTTTATTAGCTTCCTGTAGAGCCATAAAACATAAGGATTGGAGAGAAGGAGTGTTTTAAGTAGGATGTATATAACTGTGATGGTGAGAAATGTTTTGCGGTCTGATTACAGCTGTACAGAACCTTTGGGAAGAGTTAAACTTGGTTAAAGCTTCTCTGGTGTCCGTGGGTTATTTACTCTGAAAAATAAGAACCTAAGAACCCATTTTCGGCACTTTTATTATCCTTTCCACACTGTGCCACGCAGCATGATATTGACAAATAAATATAGGCCTAGTTAATTGGTGAACTGTTGAAATAATGGAATCAGTAGTTTGGAATATAGTGGGCAGCACCTTGAATACATTGTTTGACATGACAGCGAATTAATAAACCAGGGAGGAAGACTGACAGGGTAGGAAACAGTGTTGGTCAGTGTTTCCAGGTGATCCTAATTAGGTGTTACTTTGTGTTTTCGTACTTAATGTAACATATTCATGCTTTGCCTATTCCTCTCTGATAAGATACCGTTGTACAAACATGCTTACCTAGGCCTACACCAGCACTGGTACCAGGCAGTATTAGCTAGCTAGTTACGTTTGCTCTGACTCTTATGCCTTGGTCACACCGACAGCGTCATTACGCAAAATGGTACGTAGCATCACCTGGATATGTGAGCAACAAAAGTTCAACATTCACCTTCTGCTACCATTTCTGTCAAGCCGTCTACGCATAATGCTTGACGCATATGTTCAATAAATCCAACGTATGCACAACACAGAACGCAATGCAACTGCCCCTGCAACGCAATGCTGCAAGGCAAACACAGCGTCCCGTTGGAAATGAATGTACTACCAAAATGCAATGACGCTGTCCGTGTGATCTAGGCATTAGTACATTTAGCTAACTAGCGATTAGCATTAGCGGCTAACACAAATTGTTAAGACAAGACAAACTAGCAGATAGTAGTTTGCAGACAGATACACAAAATAATAGTTTATAGAACACTTGTAGAAAGCAGCATGTCACCAACATTGTTGCATCCATCTGACCATGCAGAATGAAAGGTAAGAAAGTGCTCATGACTCTGTGATCGAGCAACTGCTTTCTCCTTGAGTGACAGGGAGCAGGGCTTGGTGTGGTTTGCAGCATGCAGCAGAGGCTGAGCAGCAAGAGGAGAGAGAGAAAGAGATGACTCAAGTAGCAAACTGCGTAAACTATAAAAATTGACATTATATGCACCGGAGTTATGGTTGCACATTTTGGGGAATATTCAGAGGTGGAAACTTTCTGTGGGAATTAACGGGAATATATGGGAATTAACAGAAATATATGCAAATGTAATATTAATACCATTTAAATGTAGATGTGTTTTGCATTGGATATATTTACCATATCATATGGAGACAAACATACACCTTTTACCTTATCATAAGTAGACATAATTGAAAATGATAATCTTTCCAACAGAGAAAAATAAAATATGTTTTACGAATTGAACTTCAATTAAATGAGTTGACTCTTCACATGGGATGATTTCACTGAACAACAGTGAATCTCCCAAAAACGTTGTCAACATACATCTGTAAAATGATAGTCTAGAAACTAAAGCTTTGGTTGTCTTCCTCTCAGGCTTCTGTGTCTTCTCCCTGGAACACCTCAATGTCAACCTCTTGAACATCAGACTCTGAGGCCTCATCTTCACTGTCACTTTCCAACCTTGTTGAGGATGGCTTGTTGTCAGGTTCAAAAAGCCTAAAATTTACCCGGGTGGCCACCAATTGTTCAACCCTTGTATTGGTCCGCCTGTTGCATGCTTTGGTGTGTGTGTGTGTGTGTGTGTGTGTGTGTGTGTGTGTGTGTGTCCCAAACAAGTACCAGTCACGCTCTGAGGTGGCTGATGTTAGTGGGATTTTGAGGATTTTATTTGTGTTATCTTTATTTAACTTGGCAAGTCAGTTAAGAACAAATTCTTATTTACAATGACGGCCTAGGAACAGTGGGTTAACTTCCTTGTTCAGGGGCAGAACGACAGATTTTAACCTTGGCAGCTCTGGGATTCGATCCACCAACCTTTCGGTTACTGGCCCAACGCTCTAACCACTAGGCAACAGGGGAAAGAGCCTCAGATCCACAAAGTCCCTTCCACCAGGTGGCTGATGAGATATGTTGGCACGACTGCCATATTGCATCTCCATCCCTTTGCTTGGAAGTGTACTTCGCCAGACTGTCAATAACCTTGCCCTCATCCAGGCCAAAGTGGTGAGACGCAGTAATGATGACACCATAGGCCTTGTTGATCTCTGCACCAGACAGGATGCTCTTGCCAGCATTCTTGTGGTCCAACATGTTCGCTGCAGTGTGTATGGGCTTCAGGCAGAAGTCTTCACGCTTATTGATGTATTTCAGAACTGCAGTTTCCTCTGCTTGGCGCAAAAGTGAAGTGGGCAGGGCAGTACGGATTTCATCTCTTACATCTGCAAGCAGAGTCAGAATGTAAATGTAAACATCAGAAAGGATGGCATTGTCTCCCTCAATCAGTGGAATGGCTACTGCTATAGATTTCAGGAGCTTCAGGCTGCTTACCACTCTCCCAAAATACATCATTCAGAAGGATCCTCTTGATGGGGCTGTCCATATCCGCAGACTGTGATATGGCCATTACTTGGAGAGACCCCTTCCCCTCCAGGAGACTGAAACATGATGACATCACCACCCCAACGGGTGTTGCTGGGCAGCTTCAATGTGGCGCTCTTATTCTTCTCACTTTGCTTGGTGAGGTAGATCGCTGCTATAACTTGACGACCCTTCACATACCTAACCATTTCATTGGCTCTCTTGTAGAGTGTATCTATTGTTTTCAGTGCCATGATGTCCTTGAGGAGCAGATTCAATGCATGAGCAGCACAGCCAATGGGTGTGATGTGAGGGTAGGACTCCTCCACTTTAGACCAAGCAGCCTTCATGTTCGCAGCATTGTCTGTCACCAGTGCAAATACCTTCTGTGGTCCAAGGTCATTGATGACTGCCTTCAGCTCATCTGCAATGTAGAGACCGGTGTGTCTGTTGTCCCTTGTGTCTGTGCTCTTGTAGAATACTGGTTGAGGGGTGGAAATGTTGTAGTTAATTATTCATTTCCCGTGAATATTCAACCACCCATCAGAGATGATTGCAATACAGTCTGCTTTTTCTATGGCAAACACATCTCGAGCAAGACATTCATCAGCATTTCTCTGACTACGTTCCTCCATTGAGTCAAAACAACTTCTGATTCCAGGAGGACCATGAGCTATTGCTATTGATAAGGTGTCTGATTCATCATTTTCACCTCAAATAGAAGTAGAGGGACTTTTGTCAGATGTTGTGAGCACTGAGGGAACTTTATGCACTTGGCCAGATGATTCTGCATCTTTGTTGCATTCTTCACATATGATTTGGCACAGTATTTGCAAATGTACACAACTTTTCCTTCTACATTAGATGCAGGGAAATGTCTCCACACATCAGATAGTGCCCTTGACATTTTCCTGTAAAGTTTAGGAAAAAATGAGTAAAAAAACAACATACAATTCCATGTACAGATAAATAGTTAAGCAGTTAGATTAAACAACTCCTTTGTAAGATAAATGTTTTAAAATGAAATGTGTGGAAACAGGTGAATTAACACTCAGATAGCAGGCTCAAGCAAGCTTAAAACCCACATGGTAGCAAAAGCTAACTAGCAGAAATTGTTAACAAGTTAGAAATGATTTAAACACACTTTGCTGTCAGCTACTATTTACTAGTTAACAACAAATCATGTATGTCATATAAAATATATTCACCCCACCCAGTATCGTAATCAAAACTTACCAGAAAGCATGTAGTCCTTGGCTCAGACAGTGTAGTAGTGTGGGTTCAATAGCATCTCATTACTGTGCAAGATCTTGATAATCAGCTGTACGTGGGATGGAAGAGTGTACTGTGCATGCAGAGGGTTGCAATTCCATTGAATTGGGGATAGTTTAACCAAAATATGCCACAAGATATAGAATTGATATAAGATATAGATATTGATACAAGATATAGATATAGATCCCGACTGTGGGATCTGAGTGGGAAAGAAGTCAAAATCTCAGACACTGAGGATGCTTTGGTCAAAGATTATCTAGAGGTGTTTTCTGTTCTCTGGTAATGTAATGCCAACTGGCATTCACCTGTCAATAACCGCTAGTGTAGCATGTGTGTGGAGAAGTCATCCATTCATCCATTTTAAAGGTCAAGCCTTAATGGATGGAAAGAATATTGTAAAGGGGAGGGTGAGTGAAATACTTACACAAGCCAGAGCCTCCATTTAGTCCCAGGTGCTCTAGGCAGGGCTGATTAGAAATAGATAACCCTATTGTCAGGCGTATCCAAGTCTCCGATGGAAAGGTCAGTGTGTAATGATACAAAGCCAGCTTTTGTGACCTGAACAATGAGAATTCCCTCTCTGGATGAATTAGGACTCACACACACTAGCAGAGTCTCTGTGTCTGTCTCCACCCTCTAGATCTAGTGGTAATTGCTGTGCCCAAAGGCTCTCAGGCAGTGGTGGAAAAAGTACTCAATATTGTCATACTTGAGTAAAAGTAAAGATACCTTTTTTTTAAATTTTTTATAGAAAATGTGTAAAAGTGTTATTTTTAATTTTTTTAATATTCTTAGTATCAAAAGTAAATGTAATTGCTAATGTATACTTAAGTATCAAAAGTATACATTATTTCAAATTCCTTATATTAAGCAAACCAGACGGATAGCCAGGGCCACACTCCAACACTCGTAATACAAACAAAGCATCTGTGTTCAGTGAGTCCACCAGATAAGAGGCGGTAGAGATGTCTAGGGTGCGTGAATTGGACAATGTTCATGTCCTGCTAAGCATTAAAATGTAACAAGTGCTTTTGTGTGGAAAATGTATTATTTTCTTCAGGAATGTATTGAGGTAAAAGTTGTCAAAAATATAAATATTAAAGTACAGATATGCCCAAAAACGACTTAAGTAAAAATACTTTAACTACTTAAGTAGTTTACATCACTGCTCCCAGGCCCAGCTGTTGTCTTTAAATGTTGTTGTGTTATGGATCGGTGAAACATAATGTTCTGTTTAGTCTAAAAACCTAACTGCTAACAGACAACTAGGGTTTGGCAGTGCACAAACTCGCCCACCACAGATGTGATGTTTGGTGCGTCACACTTTCTACCTGCCCCAGCACCCACACTTCCAACGTGTGGCACAGATGGGATTAACGTAAACGTGTCACAGGAGCAGGAAAGATATATCCTGTAGGATAAATGACCACCCACCCTTTATCGTTGGCATCAAGAGAATAATTGCCAGTGGTGAGCAGGTCCAGGAAGATCTTGAACAGATATGGCACAGAGAGCGAGTGAGAAAGTGAGGGAGAAGAAGAGACAGGGAGGGGGAGAGAGCTCAATCCTCCTCTCTGATATCACCATCACCTTAAAGGTATCCTCATTCAGAAGAGGGAAAGAAAGAGCAAACAAGTAATTTCTCTTGACATCCCCAAGCCTTTGTTTTCTGAGCGAGATGGGCCACAGGGTTCAACCCAATCATGTGTTTCATTTTCCCAGTCAGTCACCCTAATGGCAAACATCACTCCATAGATTTTGCTCAGGTTTTCAACGCTGAGTTGAATGTCATTGAGAAAACATTAAAAAAATAAGTAAAAACAAAAAAATCTAAATGCATGTAACTGACGTTTTGTTGTAATCAGTGTATATGTAACTGATTACATCTAATCATTTACTCCCTAACCCTGTGTGCAAATGGCTCACTTCTGTCTGTCACCTCACCCCTGACAGTCTTTAATATGCATGCATAATGCAATGTGCCTCCCTAGCCCTCGGCTGATCGTTTCCATATTGTGAGATTCCTGAAAACACTTCTCTCGTGCAGAGAGCTGTTTTAGATTAAACGTCTCAGATGGAAATAGATAGAGGTGATCCAGGGACACTCTCCAAACCTAACCATAAACCTAACCCTAAAAAGGACCTTTTTAACCTGATTGTTACTCCCTATAAATCTCCAGGTATGGTTATGGTGGATCAGACATCACCATGAGCCATCCCCGCATAACAGCTGGAAGCATGATGCCACACTGTTAGTCCTATTGACTTCTGGTAGCCCTCCGTCTTCAATAAGAGGTGGAGCAATCAGCTGAAGTCTTGCAAGCTGATCAATCGATGGCTCAGGACTCATTTGTTGAATTATTTACTGACTTTGCTAGCAGGGGGTCCTTACACAGCTGGTGGTTTGTTTGGGGTATATATTGAGTCATTGGTCTGGTGAATGATGGAGTTGCAGAGAAGTGGCTGTGTTTAGAGGTTAGTCATAGAGAGAGGAGTGATGTATTCACATTTACAGACCTCATTTCAAAATGTATATTCACTGAAATAATATCCAATGCACTCTAGTCAGTCCATTTCTTTCCCATTAGCCTCTGTTGTCTATGTACAATCAGATCCCAAATTATTGGCACCCTTGAAAAAAGACTGCATAAAATTAATAATAAAAATATTGAGCAATATTGTATGCCAAACATGTTTTACTAATACAGTTGGTCTGATAAAGAGATTTAGTTTACAATTTGACCGCTTATCTGTGAAAAAGAGTCCATGCAACTTATGTGACTTATTAAGCACATTTTTACTTATGAACTTATTTAGGCTTGCCATAATAAAGGGGTTGATTACTTATTCACTCAAGACATTTCAGCTTTTCATTTTCTATTAATTAGTAAATATATTTAAAAAAAAAACATAATTTCACTTTGACATTATTGGGTATTGTGTTTAGGCCAGTGACAAAAAAAAGTCAATTTAATCAATTTTAAATTCAGGCTGTAACACAACAAAATGTGAAAAAAGTCAAGAGGTGTGAATACTTTGTTCTTGCCGAAAACTGAAAATACCCACAGCTTTTTTATCAGGTTGTAAATTGACTAAATGGGCAATAAAACACAATCTTTTTTTTCCAGTGGTGGTTTTATCAGTCAACTTAATTTATGTCGGAAAAGGAATGTCAACTGGATCTGTGAGATAAGGCACTAGCTGCTAAAGCTCCTCAGAGGCACGTCCCTGCTGTGTGTGATGCAAGACCAGCTCAGTGTTGCAAGCGGGTGTGGGAGGTGAAGTGTGGCTTTATGGATGAGATTAGGGGAGATTTATGACCAATGGGAAGTTTCATAGCACTTAATCTGACTATGCTGCTCAAATGATTGAGAATGTGAAATCTCCCTCTCTCTCTTTTCTTTCCCACGCATGCTACACCACACACAAACCCGTCACTCAATTTCTATCCTCATTTTATCCTCCTTTGGCTCATAAACATTTTTCCAGAGACCAACACAGAGGTTGTTGGCACAGTGTTGTCTGCACCTTTTAAGCACCACACCTTTGAGGATTTGTCCCTCTGTTTACTTTTGCTGGTGTTTGACTGCTGTAAGACAGCAGAATCCTGGTTCAAATTACACTACATGAACAAAAGTATGTGGACACATGCTTGTTGAACATCTGATTCCAAAATCATGGGCATTAATATGGAGTTGGTCCCCCCCTTTGCTGCTATAACAGCCTCCACTCTTCTGGGAAGGCTTTCCACTAGATGTTGGAACATTACTGTGGGGACTTGCTTCCAATAAGCCACGAGCATTAGTGAGGTCGGGCACTGACTTTGGGCGATTAGGCCTGACTCGCAGTCGGCATTCCAATTCATCCCGAAGGTGTTCGATGTGGTTGAGGTCAGGGCTCTGTGCAGGCCAATCAAGTTTTTCCAATGACAGTGGACCAGGAAGCTGGCATCCTTGTTGGAAAGCTGGCATCCTATGACGGTGTCACGTTGAAAGTCGCTGAGCTCTTCAGTAAGGCCATTCTACTGCCAGTGTTTGTCTATGGAGATTGCATGGCTGTGTGCCTGATTTTATTCACCTGTCAGCGATAGGTGTGGCTGAAATAGCCACATCCACTCATTTGAAGGGTTGTCCACATACTTTTGTATATATAGTGTACGTAAAGGAGGGTGCAGCAGGGCCGTAGACTGTTGATTTTTGTCAAAGAGTGGAGGACAAAGACAGAGGGTTTAGAAGAGATATGGCATACAGACAGAGAGAAGTGAGCAGGAGAAAGTCAAGTTAGAGGCAATCAGAGGTTAGAGCGAGATGGTAACAGATCAGAAGGAGCACAGCTGGCTTGTGTAGAGTCCACCGTGGCAGCTGCTAGCACAAAGTGATGACCTCACAGTATCATCCAGGAAGCAGTAGTCAATTAGATCTGACTCTGAATTATTTTCCTGTACCGTCACCTGTTTTCCCGACTCTGAGAAAAAAAGCTTGATGCTGCACTTTGTTGTGGCTGTAGACTTGTGTAACCATTTCACTTTTGTGGGAACTCAACTCGTCACAGGTGGGAGGTCATTTTGACAGCGTGCAAAACTAAGATCCACCTTGGTGCAAACAAGAACAGTCAATGTTTACAGTAATCACTTTGGTGAAATTTTCACAAGTATCTGGTATGTTTTAACAAATCTAAGCACAAATCGAAACAGATCATCAATGGCTCATGCTTCAAAACTATAAGCAGATTTTCAGTTGACAGTTCAACAAACAAACTCAGGCACTTGTTCACTGCACCAAATCACTCAACTTAATTTGGTTAAATATTCAATCTAAGGATCTGCTTTTCAAATTGCAATATTCACTTTACTTTTGAGAATTTTTCTTGTCATTTGTTAACAATACAATTAACTCAATGGTTACTAAAATGGGAAGAGGTCTGTCCATGACAAGGCATTGCTCTACTTTCTTTATCTCAGTCAACCAGATAGGCCCTAGTTTAATTACACCTGGACTACTGTCCAGTTTGGTCATGTGCGGCAAAGAAGGACATATAGGCAAATTGCAGTTGGTCCAAAACACAGTAGCACGTATTGCACTTAGATGTACACGGAGGGCGAATGACTTGCATGTTAATCTCTCCTGGCTCAAAGTTGAGGAGAGATTGACATGCATCACTATTGGTTTTTGTGCAAGGGGTTGATGTGTTGAAGGTACCGAACTGTCTGTTCAAGCAGTTGCCACACAGTTCGGACAGTCATCGGTATCACACAAGACATGCAAGCAGAGGTCTCGTCACAGTCCCCAGGTCCAGAACAGAGGCTGGGAAACGCATAGTACCCCCCAGGTAACTCAAGCTAGCAATAAAACCAGATTTAAAAAAAACAGATAAAAGAACACTTACAGACATAATACATTTAAAAACATGCATAAAATGTTTATGTATGTGATGCATGGTTGAGATACGACTATGATGTGTGGTTGTCTTGCCAGACTATTTTAAGATCAATGCACTAGCTGTGGGACGTAAATATTCTGGAAAATACAATACATGATATCAATACAGGTAGAAGATGTATGATTGCCATCCCCACGAGCGTACCACCCTCTTTCTGACCATGGATCAGGCATGCAATGATTTCAATCCAGACCTATGATACCAGTCAAAAGTTTGGACAGACCTTCGCAATCAAGTTTTTTTTTTTTTTTTTTTTTTTACTACTTTCTACATTGTAGAAAAACGAATCAAAATATATTTTAGATTCTTTAAAGTAGCAACCCTTTGCCTTGATGACAGCTTTGCTCACTCTTGGCATTATCTCAACCAGCTTCATGAGGTAGTCACCTGGAATGCATTTCAATTAACAGGTGTGCTTTGTTTACAGTTTGTGCAATTTCTTTCCTTCTTAATGTGTTTCAGCCAATCAGTTGTGTTGTGACAAGGTAGGGTTGGTATACAGAAGATAGCCCTATTTGGTAAAAGACCAAGTCCATATTATGGCAAGAACAGCTCAAATAAGCAAAGAGAAACGACAGTCCATCATTACTTTAAGACATGAAGGTCAGTCATTATGGAAAATTGAAACTGGCTCTCATGAGGACTGCCACAGGAAAGGAAGACCCAGAGTTACATCTGCTGCACAGGATAAGTTCATTAGAGTTAACTGCACCTCAGATTGCAGTCCAAGTAAATGCTTCACTGAGTACAAGTAATGCGGAGTGCCTGGTTCAGCCCTTAGCTGTGGTATATTGGCCATATACCACCATTCCCTGAGGTGCCTTACTGCTATTATAAACTGGTTACCAATGTAATTAGAACCGTAAAAACCCAGCCAAACGTTCACAAAAAACATAACAATTATTTTAAGAATTATAGATACAGAACTCCTCTATGCACTCGCTATGTCCGATTTTAAAATAGCTTTTCGGTGAAAGCACATTTTGCAATATTCTAAGTAGATAGCCCGGCATCACAGGGCTAGCTATTTAGACACCCAACAAGTTTAGCCCTCACCAAAGTCAGATTTACTATAAGAAAAATGTTATTACCTTTGCTGTTCTTCGTCAGAATGCACTCCCAGGACTTCAACTTCAATAACAAAATGTTGGTTTGGTTCAAAATAATCCATAGTTATATCCAAATAGCGGCGTTTTGTTCGTGCGTTCAAGACACTATCCGAAAGGGTAAAGGAGGGTGACGCGCCCGATGCATTTCGTGACAAAAAATGTCTAAATATTCCATTACTGTACTTCGAAGCATGTCAACAGCTATTTAAAATAAATTTTTATGCCATTTTTCTCGTAAAAAAGCGATAATATTCCGATCGGGAATAAAACGCCGCTATTCGGATATAACGATGGATTATTTTGGACCAAACCAACATTTGTTATTGAAGTAGCAGTCCTGGGAGTGCATTCTGACATGGACAACAAAAGGTAATCAAACTTTTATAATAGTAAATCTGATTTTGGTGAAGGCTAAACTTGCCGGGTGTCTAAATAGCTAGCCCGTGATGGCTGGGTACTCTGCTGACATAATCTTAATGTTTTGCTTTCGTTGTAAAGCCTTTTTGAAATCGGACAGTGTGGTTAGATTAACGAGAGTCTTGTCTTTTAAAATGGTGTAAAATAGTCATATGTTTGAGAAATTGAAGTAATAGCATTTCTAAGGTATTTGAATAACGCGCCACGGGATTCCACTGGCTGTTACGTAGGTGGGACGAAATCGTCCCACTGGCCCTAGAGAAGTTAATCTATTTTTTACTTAACACTTATATTTATTAAAACTGCATTGTTGGTTAAGGGTTTGTAAGTAAACATGTGACAAATACAATTTGAATGGATTCATTTCTCTGAGAGTGAGGTGGATATATAGCATTTTGCAACACAAAAAAAACATGATTATTTGTCTCTTTTGAAAATGGTATATTTTAAACAAATACATGTCTGTCATTGAACAACCCCATGCCATGATTTGATAGTGGGGAAACATGAACTGATCTCCTTCATAATTTCTTTAAATGATAAAAGCACATTTACCAACATTTCTGAAAATGCATATATAGTATTTTTTTGTTGATTAAAAAAAAAAAAAAATCATGTCCTATTGGATTATTGAGTTGCTTCCCCCCTCCCACACACAAAAAAAACAGTCATTTCTGGATTTAATATCAGCTTTTAAATGTTTCCTTAAATCATTGACAAAACTGTGGGAAGTTTTGTGGATTACGGGCAGGATTAAAACCCAGGTCTCCCACAGGAGACACTGATGTCTTGACCTCTAGACCATGAGGAAATTCATTATTGTCAAAGGGTGACACAGATTTTGAAGATGCAAGAAGGATTACTGTAGTTCATCACAGAACTATGACCCTGTCTAATGTCAGTTATACTTACACCCTTGTAAAAGGACATGGGAATTCCAACAGTTAAACAGAGTCATAAGGATTCACAATGGCATGTCCTATTGGAATATTGGCTTAAATTAAATTCCCCAGCTACAAATACTATGTCATTGGAGTTCAATATCAGGTTTTAAGTTTCCCTGCATTTAGTAAACAAGCATTCCATTAAAACATGAATGGACCTGATCCATTTATCCTACGTCGTAAAACCAGCAGGGAATACTTTGCCCTTTTTGTTTTCATCTCTTACATTGTACATTTCAGATTTATTTAATGACTGTTTAGGCAGTGTTTTTATTAAATCTCTGTTTATTATATCTCTCTGCTCATTCTAGAAGTCTCGGTTCATGTGGAGAATACATGTTCCGCCCCTAGAACTCTGAGCTAGAGAATGCGTACAGTGGGGACTGCACGATTCGAAGAAAATAATTGGAACCATGCATCCAGGAACTCATAGCGGAATTTGATGGTTTGGGTTTCATGGACCACTGACCCATAATTGGTGTTTACTAGTATGCTTCAGCGAACAGCCCCCTGCCCCTAAAAGGAGCCAAGGGAGCACCATTATGTTCCCCTGAAATTCAGCTGAATTATTACATACTCAATTTAACGTTGCTAAATACATAGCAATAAACAACCAAGCATAGTTGCTCTAACATGGGACTGTTGGTTTCTAACTAAATCCCTTCAGGCATGTGTGTAGCTGCCACTGTATTGTATTTAAAGGGAAGGTTTAGTGAAGCCATCGGGTTTAGTGAAACCATCAGTAATAAAGAGGTCGAGAGGGTAATGGGTAGACATTGCACAGGACATTTCCCTGAATTGGGCATTGAGAGTTTCAACAATTATATACATAGCCATATCACTGGGCATACACTGGTTGAATCAACGTTGTTTCCATGTCATTTCAATGAAATGTACATTGAACCAATGTGGAATAGACGTTGAATTGACGTTTGTGCCAAATGGGATGTCATCTATGTCACAGATGTGTGTTAATCAGTAATTGTGTGTTTGAATCACACTTTATGTCCCTGATCAATCACCTCAGGTGTCCATTGAGTGCCTTCAAAGCTCATCGCTATGGACCCTGGGACTAAAACACCTCCCTCTGCAACTGGATCCTGGACTTCCCGACGGGCCTCCCCATGTGGTAAGGGTAGGCAACAACACATCTGCCACGCTGATCCTCAACACGGAGCCCCTCAGGGGTGCGTGCTTAGTCTCCTGTACTCCCTGTTCACCCACGACTGCGTCGCAAAACATGACTCCAGCACCATCATTAAGTTTGACGACACAACAGTGGTAGGCAGGGTTCACTACAACGATGAGACAGTCTTTAGGGAGGAGGTCAGAGACCTGGCAGTGTGGTGCCAGGACAACAACCTCTCCCTCAACGTGAGCAAGACAAAGGAGCTGATCGTGGACAACAGGAAAAGGAGGGATGAAAATGCCCCCATTCACATCAATGGGGCTGTAGTGGAGCAGGTCGAGAGTGTCCACATCACCAACGAACTATTATGGTCCAAACACACCAAGACAGTCGTGAAGAGGGCACGACAACACCTTTTCCGCCTCAGGAGACTGAAAAGATTTTGCATGGGTCCCCAGATCCTCAAAAAGACCGGTTGCATCACCGCCTGGTATAGCAACTGCTCGGCATCCAACCGTAAGGCGCTACAGAGGGTAGTGCGTACAGCCCAGTACATCACTAGAGCCAAGTTTCCTGCCCCCCAGGACCTATATACTAGGTGGTGTCAGAGGAAGGCCCAAAACTTGGTCAAAGACTCCAGTCACCCAAATCCTAGACTGTTCTACCTACATGTACAATTTATGTCGACTAACCAGTACCCCCGCACATTGACTCGGTACCGGTACCCCCTGTATATAGCCTCTGTATTGTTATTTTATTGTGTTACTTATTTTTTAATTTTATTTTATTAAGTAAATATTTTCTTAACTCTATTTCTTGGACTGCATTGTTGGTTAAGGGCTTGTAACCATTTTACGGTAAGGTCTACACCTGTTGTATTCGGCGCATGTGACAAATACAATTAGATTTGATTAAACTTTATGTCCCTGATCAATCACCTCGGGTGACCGCTACCCTCAGTGTTTCCATGCCAATGTCATGGGCTGGATTTGTGTGTGTGTGTGTGCGTGCGCACACGTGCGCAAGAAAAGTGTGAGTGTAAGGGAGGCACATTAGAGGTCTGTGTGTTTGTTTTTGGCTAGGTTTCTGTATAGCACTTTGATATCTGCTGATGTAAAAAGGGCTTTGTAAATACATTTGATTGATTGATTGACTGTGCCCAGTCAGTGTGTATCATTCTGGTCCACACTCAACCCTGTGCCCTCAATCTGTCCTCATTATATTGTGTGTGTGTGTGTGTGTGTGTGTGTGTGTGTTCACCTGAGATGCTCCTGTACTCCAGCACAGCACATGTGTGCTGCCAGCTCCACCCAGGTGACAAGCTTTGCACGAGCCTTGGCTTTGGCGAATCAGAAGGACTTATATGAGTGGGAGCCTGTTTGTCCTGTTTCTGTAGTGTGAGGCAGCTTGATATACAGTCGTGGCCAAAAGTTTTTAGAATTACACAAATATTAATTTCCACAAAGTTTGCTGCTTCAGTGTCTTCAGATATTTTTGTCAGATGTTACTATGGAATACTGAAGTATAATTACAAGCCTTTCATAAGTGTCAAAGGCTTTTATTGACAATTACATGAAGTTGATGCAAAGAGTCAATATTTGCAGTGTTGACCCTTCTTTTTCAAGACCTCTGCAATCCGCCCCGGCATGCTGTCAATTAACTTCTGGGCCACATCCTGACTGATGGCAGCCCATTCTTGCATAATCAATGCTTGGAGTTTGTCAGAATTTGTGGGTTTTTGTTTGTCCACCAGCCTCTTGAGGATTGACCACAAGTTCTCAATGGGAATAAGGTCTGGGGAGTTTCCTGGCCATGGACCCAAAATATCAATGTTTTGTTCCCCGAGCCACTTAGTTATCACTTTTGCCTTATGGCAAGGTGCTCCATCATGCTGGAAAAGGCATTGTTCGTCACCAAACTGTTCCTGGATGGTTGGGAGAAGTTGCTCTCAGAGGATGTGTTGGTACCATTCTTTATTCATGGCTGTGTTCTTAGGCAAAGTTGTGAGTGAGCCCACTCCCTTGGCTGAGAAGCAACCCCACACATGAATGGTCTCAGGATGTTTTACTGTTGGCATGACACAGGACTGATGGTAGCGCTCACCTTGTCTTCTCCGGACAAGCTTCTTTGCTGCCCTTCTTTACACCAGGCCATCCTCCAAAAGTTTTTGCCTCACTGTGCGTGCAGATGCACTCACCACCTGCCAGCTGCCATTCCTGAGAAAGCTCTGTACTGGTGGTGCCCCGATCCCGCAGCTGAATCAACTTTAGGAGACGGTCCTGGCTTTTGCTTGGACTTTCTTGGGCGCCCTGAAGCCTTCTTCACAACAATTGAACTACTCTCCTTGAAGTTCTTGATGATCCGATAAATGGTTGATTTTAGGTACAATCTTACTGGCAGCAATATCCTTGCCTGTGAAGCACTCTTTGTGCAAAGCAATGATGACGGCACCTGTTTCCTTGCAGGTAACCATGGTTAACAGAGGAAGAATAATGATTCCAAGCACCACCCTCCTTTTGAAGCTTCCAGCCTGTTATTCAAACTCAATCAGCATGACAGAGTGATCTCTAGCCTTGTCCTCGTCAACACTCAACTGTGTTAACGAGAGAATCACTGACATGATGTCAGCTGGTCCTTTGTGGCAGGGCTGAAATGCAGTGGAAATGTTTTTTTGGGATTCAGTTCATTTGCATGGTAAAGAGGGACTTTGCAATTCATCTGATCACTCTTCATAACATTCTAGAGTATATGCAAATTGCCATCATACAAACTGAGGCAGCAGACTTTGTTGAAATTGATATTTGTCATTCTCAAAATTTTTGGCCACGACTGTACAAGTGCACCCCCCCTGGACTGGACGCTAGTCTATCACAGGGCCTTACCCCCAATCTATCGCCTTAAAGTAACTGCAGTGTTTCCAGATATCTATTAAATATGATCTATAATTACTTACAATATAAGTAAAAAACGTTCCCTTCTATAAAATGGTCATTATTAATCTTTTACTGCAATGGGCTAAATCAGGGTCACACAGATTGTTTCTTGATAGTCTTAAACAAATCTACTTTGAATGATATTCACTGACTACAGCTCAGCGTTCAACACCGTAGTGCCCATGAAGCTCATCACTAAGCTAAGGACCCTGGGACTAAACACCTCCCTCTGCAACTGGATCCTGGACTTCCTGACGTGCCACCCCCAGTTGGTAAGGGTAGGCAATAACACGTCTGCCACGCTGATCTTCAACACTAGGGGCCCTAGGGTGTGCACTTAGTTCCCTCCTGTACTCCCTGTTCACCCACGACTGCGTGGTCAAACCCGACTCCAACACCATCATTAAGTTTGCTGACGACACAACGGTGGTAGGCCTGATCACCGACAACGATGAGACAGCCTATAGGGAGGAGGTCAGAGACCTGGCAGTGTGGTGCCAGGACAAAAACCTCTCCCTCAACGTGAGCAAGATAAAGGAGCTGATCGTGGACTACAGGAAAAGGCGGGCTGAACAGGCCCCAATTCACATCGACGGGGCTGTAGTGGAGCGGGTTAAGAGTTTCAAGTTCCTTGGTGTCCACATCACCAACGAACTATCATGGTCGAAACACACCAAGACATTTGTTAAGAGGGCACGACAACATATTTTCACCCTCAGGAGACTGAAAAGATTTGGCATGTGTCCCTAGATCCTCAAAAACTTATACAGCTACACCATCGAGCATCCTGACTGCTTGCATCACTGCCTGGTATGGCAACTGCTCGGCCTCTGGGTAGTGCGTACACACCAGTACATCACTTTGGCAAGGCTTCCTGCCATCCAGGACCTATATACTAAGCGGTGTCAGAGGAAAGCCCCCCCAAAAATGTCAGACTCCTGTGGCGGCTGAATCAGAACGTATCCCTTTGGACTCTGGTGTTGGAAGCCTGACTTCTTCCCTCAGCTGGGGATCAGTCACTTGGGGCCCGGAGAGGGGAGAGGTCAGACTTGTCTTTCAATATCCCTGGTGCTATGCAGAATATCAGAAATGGAAGAGGACAGTAAGGAACATTGTCTTCATATGTGAATGTTTCTTTACCTATTCTTAAACCATGTGAAGGGATGTAGTGATTAATGGGGAACCAATTACTTGTCTCCACAATGTCTGTGCGCAAGTCACTCCCTCCTTTTCTATTGGGGGGAGGTGTAGGGCAGTGTCTGGAACCATTGTATGTCCTCTCTCAGATCTTGCACTTATCCTGGGATAGTGTATGACCTAGAGGCTCACTCCCCTCAGTGAGCTTGTCCAGGAGTGGAGTCAAGAGGGGGTTTACTTGAGATGGGAGTATCTAGAGTTGACAATTGATATATGCCATTGGATGAATTGGTGTATTTGTACTATGAAGTACCAGGAACGGGATTAGAACCTCGTCTTAGGGACCAAACTGAACAATAATTTATAGCGAATGTTATCTGGCTAAGGGATACTCCTTTCTCAAATATAAAGTCCCTTTGTGAACTGTTTCTAAGATCTGTGGTTCGTCATGTACGTTGAGAGGGGTGTATCTTGGCTATAAAAGATCTTTGTACTTTTGCGTTGTCACTTTTCAATGGTTCATTAGAGATGGCGCATCATTGAAAGTCAGTGCTTTTGCAAAGCTCTTATTATTAAAGATGTAGTTTAAGTATAACTCTGACTGGTGTGTGAAGTTTGTAACTCTCCTCATTTGGTAATGCAGAAATTAGCCACCACACTCCAATCACCCAAGTCATAGACTGTTTTCTCTGCTACCCCACGGCAAGCAATACCAGAGCGCCAAGTCTAGGACCAAAAGGCTCCTTAACAGCTTCTACGCCCAAGCCATAAGACTGCAGAACAATTAATCAAATGGCCACAAGACTATTTACATTGACACCCCCTCCATTTGTTTTGTACACTGCTGCTACTCGCTGTTTATTATCTGTGCATAGTCACTTCACCCCTACCTCAACTACAAATTACCTCAACTAACCTGTACCCCCTGTAACTAACCTGTACCCTTCGACTGAGTCCGTACCGGTACCCACTGTATATAGCCTTGTATTGTTATTTTGTTGTTACTATTTTTTTATTTTTTTATTTTGTTTATTTGATAAATATTTTCTTAACTCTTTCTTGAACTGCACTGTTGGTTAAGGACTTGTAAGTAAGCATTTCAAGGTCTACTCTTGTTCTCGGCACATGTGACAAAGTTTTTTTTTATTTTAACACGCCCCTGTATTACCTCTGTAGTAGTGTCTTGAGGTGATGTGCAGGGAGAAGTTTGGTGTGTTCTGGAGGCCATTAGTCATGGAGAACCTTAACGAGAGTCTACATGTCAGGGCTTGTGAAGTGGGTACAGTGACAGATCATGCGGTCTCTGTGCTGTAACAAACTCATCACATAGTACCTGCCTCTCTCACATGCCAACAGTTTAAATTGTAAAAGACATGTAAACTCAGCAAAAAAAGGAAAGTTCTCTCACTGTCAACTGTGTTTATATTCAGCAAACTTAACATGTGTAAATATTTGTATGAACATAACAAGATTCAACAATTGAGACAAACTGAACAAGTTCCACAGACATGTAACTAACGGAAATGGAATGTGTCCCTGAACAAAGGCCACCAGCTGCATTAAGTACTGCATTGCATCTCCTCATGGACTGCACCAGATTTGCCAGTTCTTGCTGTGAAATGTTACCCCACTCTTCCACCAAGGCACCTGCAAGTTCCCAGACATTTCTGGGGGGAATGGCCCTAGCCCTCACCCTCCGATCCAATAGGTCCCAGATGTGCTCAATGGGATTTAGATCCGGGCTCTTCGCTGGCCATGGCAGAGCACTGACCTTCCTGTCTAGCAGGAAATCACGCACAGAACGAGCAGTATGGCTGGTGGCATTGTCATGCTGGAGGGTCATGTCAGGATGAGCCTGCAGGAAGGGTACCACATGAGGGAGGAGGATGTCTTCTCTGTAACGCACAGCGTTGAGATTGCCTGCAATGACAACAAGCTCAGTCCGATGATGCTGTGACACACCGCCCCAGACCATGACGGAACCTCCACCTCCAAATCGATCCCGCTCCAGAGTACAGGCCTCGGTGTAAAGCTCATTCCTTCGACGATAAACGCGAATCCGACCATCACCCCTGGTGTGACAAAACCGCGACTCGTCAGTGAAGAGCACTTTTTGCCAGTCCTGTTTGGTCCAGCGATGGTGGGTTTGTGCCCATAGGCGACGTTGTTGCCGGTGATGTCTGGTGAGGACCTGCCTTACAACAGCCCTACAAGCCCTCAGTCCAGCCTCTCTCAGCCTATTACAGACAGTCTGAGCACTGATGGAGGGATTGTGCGTTCCTGGTGTAACTCGGGCAGTTGTTGTTGCCATCCTGTCCCGCAGGTGTGATGTT
Source organism: Salmo salar (assembly GCF_965601325.2). Taxonomy (NCBI): domain Eukaryota; kingdom Metazoa; phylum Chordata; class Actinopteri; order Salmoniformes; family Salmonidae; genus Salmo; species Salmo salar. The sequence continues at coordinate 48,258,782 of NC_138310.1, read as the reverse complement.
CGGATGTACCGATCCTGTGCAGGTGTTGTTACACGTGGTCTGCCACTGCGAGGATGATCAGTTGTCCGTCTTGTCTCCCTGTAGCGCTGTCTTAGGCGTCTCACAGTACAGTACGGACATTGCAATTTATTGCCCTAGTCACATCTGCAGTCTCCTTCCAGCATGCCTAAGGCACGTTCACGCAGATGAGCAGGGACCCTGGGCATCCTTCTTTTGGTGTTTTTCAATGTCAGTAGAAAGGCCTCTTTAGTGTCCTAAGTTTTCATAACTGTGACTTTAATTGCCTACCATCTGTAAGCTGTTAGTGTCTTAACGACCGTTCCACAAGTGCATGTTCATTAAATGTTATGGTTCATTGAACAAGCATGGGGAAACAGTGTTTTAAACGCTTTACAATGAAGATCTGTGAAGTTATTTGGATTTGTACGAATTATCTTTGAAAGACAGAGGCTGGACTGGGGACTTGTAGGCCTGTTGTAAGGCAGGTCCTCACCAACAACAGAAGCCTGCTGAGCACATGTAAAGACGTTTCTTTTTTTGCTGAGTTTACTTGCTAGGTAATCAGTTGTACATCAGTGTGACAGTAAACCCTGTGGTTCTGATTTATGACTATCTATAGATTCTATGCTACAGAGGAAGTAACTCTGGGGTCTGGTGTTCCTCTGTGACCCCTCAAATATTCTGCCTTTTCTGCTATTTCCTGCCAGGTTTCTTCTGGTCTAATTTGGGCACAAAACTGGAGAAATTATTTTCAATCACGAAACAAACATGACTGTTTTTATTGGGAAAGCTTCCTCCTTGTGTTAAAATGTTTTCTCCTGTTTTCCCTCTGTTGGGGTGTCCTGGTCAATCCTGGTCTGTTCTTGTCCCTTCCGGTCTCTGTATGTCCCAGTCCCACCCTGTATAGCTGGAGAAGATGGGCTATGACCTCTGCCCCATTTCCCACATCCTTTGTAACTCAGCCACACTTCTCTCCTCCTTCCTTCTGGATGTGATTTGTGCCTCAGTTTTTTTCCATTATCATCGTCCCGTGAGTAAAGGAGTCCTGGCCAACATGGCACTGGCTATCCCCTCACTCTGTATCCAAACCAATCCCTTATGTGTGGTCAGAGCTCAATGGGGAATTAAAACCATAATATTACTGTGAAATCATCCATAATTTTTCACATTAATGCTAAGTGAATAATAGCAGTATAATTATTACCATCCATTTTGATGACGATGATTAAATATGATCACTTAGTTTTTCACTCATGAATGTTTTATTTTAAATTATAACCTTATGATATTAAAGTCGGTGATTACCATCTCCTCCCAATGCTTGTGGTTTTGTAAGTATTCATCATTATGCATATTTGTCCACTAGACCATGGCCGTCATAGAATTAGGAATGAGTAATTTAATAGTATCTCTAAAATGGCCACGCTCAGTGATACCCATAGGGACACTGGGTGGATGCATAATATACTCAACCATTTAGCATTGTTATTCATGATTTCCAAACACCAGATTATTTTACAGGAAAACAATCAACAGCAGTTCTTGGGAAGATGAAAGTTTCTCTGGTCATTAGATCTGGAAAAACCCCTGAGAAGATCCAATGGTAAACGCCTACCCAGCCTATTGCTGAAACCTTCTACTTTTGTATGTGCCAAGGCAGCAGCTACTCTTCCTGGGGTCCGAACACACCGAAGCACCCACATTACATATAAAGATAAAACAGTGAACTATGTATGTACTGAATGAGCTAAAGATAAAACGGAATATCATATAACATCCCTACACCACCACATATCCACAACACAAAATGTTCATTACCACCATACAACAATATCACAATGTGTGTGTCTGCACCTTTGTGTGTGTGTCTCTTAACAGTTCCCGTTGTTCCATAAGGTGTATTTTTACATGCTTTTTAAATCTCTGATTCTAATGCTTGCATCAGTTACCTGATGTGGAATAGAGTTCCTTGTAGTCATGGCTCTATTTAGTACTGTACGCCTTCCATAGTCTGTTCTGGACTTGGGGACTGTGAAGAGACTTCTGGTGACATGTCTTGTGGGGTATGCATGGGTGTCCGGTACATTCAGCTTGTCAACACCTCTGACTTCATCATTACTTGTTTTTGTAAATCTCTCTTCCACGTGGAGCCAGGAGAGATTGACATGCATGTCATTAATGTTAGCTCTCTGTGTACTTTTAAAGGCCAGCCGTGCTGCCCTGTTCTGAGCCACGCGACTGAACGGTAGTCCAGGTGTGACAAAACCATGGCCTATAGGACATGCTTGTAACAACGGTCGTCAGGAATGGACCAAGGCGCAGCGGGTTGAGTGCTCATAGTTAACTTTAATGAAAACACTTACACAAACAAAACAAAATGATGGACGACGAATACAGACTTGAAGGCAAAAGACAGCAATTCAAGAGACAACCTCCCACAAATTTACAAACACACCCTAATATATAGGACTCTCAATCAAAGGCAACTAGACAACACCTGCCTTCAATTGAGAGTCCACACCCCAATTAACTAAACATAGAAACAGACTAACTAGAAAGAACATAGACTAACAGAGCAGTGACCAAAAAACCTCGGAATACATAAATCAACTACACTCTACATAATACACACACCCCGAACCACATAAACCAAATACCCTCTGCCACGTCCTGATCAGCCTACACTAACAAAATAACCCTCATACTGGTCAGAACGTGACACTGCTTTGTTGATAGTGTTGTTAAGAAGGCAGAGCAGAACTTTATTATGGACAGACTTCTCCCCATCTTAGATACTGTTGTATCAATATGTTTTGACCATAACAATTTAACAACAGTTTAGTCACCTCAACTTGATCAATTTCCACATTATTCATTACGAGATGTAGTTGAGGTTTAGGGTTTAGTGAATGATTTGTCCCAAATACAATGCTTTTAGTTTTGGAAATATTTAGGTCTAAGTTATTCCTTGCTACCCATTCCAAAACTAACTGCAGCTCTTTGTTAAGTGTTGCAATCATTTCATTTCAGACACACTGGCCTTACTCAAAGCCAGTGGCATGTTGTTAGTAAAGATTGAAAAAAGCAAGGGGCCTAAACAGCTATCCTGGGGAATTCCTGATTCTACCTGGGTTGTTTGAGAGGCATCCATTAAAGAACACCCTCTTTATCCACATTATAGCAGGGGGTGTAAAGCCATAACACATACGTTTTTCCAGCAGCAGACTATGATCGATAATGTCAAAAGCCCCCACAATCATTTTATCATCAATTTCTCTCAGCCAATCCATTTCTCTCAGTCATTTGTGTAAGTGCTGTGCTTGTTGAGTGTCCTTCCCTATATGTGTGCTGAAAGTCAGTTGTCAATTTGTTTACTGTGAAATAGCATTGTATCTGGTCAAACACAATTTTTTCCAGAAGTTTACTAAGGGTTGGTAACAGGCTGTTTGGTCAGCTATTTTAGCCAGTAAAGGGGGCTTTACCAGTCTTGGGGAGTGGAATGACTTTAGCTTCCCTCTAGGCTTGAGGGCACACACTTTCTAGTAGGCTTAAATTGAAGATGTGGCAATATCGTCCGCTATTATCCTCAGTCATTTTCCATCCAGATTGTCAGACCCTGGTGGCTTGTCATTGTTGATAGACAATAATAATTAGTTCACCTCTTCCACACTGACTTTACGGAATTCAAAAGTACAATTCTTGTCTTTCATAATTCGGTCAGATATACTTGGATGTGTAGTGTCAGCATTTGTTGCTGGCATGTCATCCCTACTGACATTGCAACATGGCCTATGTTCTTATTGTAAAACACCCAGTCTTCCTCTTTGGCAACCGGAAAGTGGTTCCACTTCCTCTTTTAATGTGGTTTCTATCAGCAGGTAATGTGCTGGCTGGTACAGAGCAGATTCAGCACTTTACAATCTCTATTTGTCTATCTGTTTATGGGTCAGACAGTGTTTGTACTGTATATAGAGCCACATGCTGCTTCACGTCAACAGGCTTTTTTTTTTTACAACACCTGTCCTCAGTTCCCTTAGTGGTAACAAAAGAGGACTTGGAACCTGAACAGGAGCTTTCTGAAAGGGAGAATGTAAGCAGACCGAGGTGCGAGTGAGAGAAAGTGGGAGTGGAAGGAGAGGAGAAGAGAAAGGGCTGAGCTTGTGAGAGGAGATCATGATAATGGCAACAAGGAAAAACAGGAGAACATAAGAGAGGATGGAGAGACTTGTAAGGAGGGGAGCAATGAAACAGAGTGAGAGAGCTGGAGACGAAAGAGCGAGGGAACTGAAAGAAGAGAAACACAATTAAAGGGGTTATTCTGAGTGGGTGGAAAGATGTCAAAGCCAAGCTGCCAGACCACTCACTGAGAGTAATGTCACGTCTGTGTCTGTGTGCGAGTGTGGATGCGTGCAGACATGTTCCCAGGGCTAGAAAAACAAGACTTGAGTAGATGTTTTCAAAAACATTGTGATGGGAGAAAACATGGGTCTATAAAGTCAAAGTGTCATATTTACTGGAAAACATATGTTCTTTGTTACTTCAATAGGCGTCTGTTAGAAAGACGAGATGAGATGAAGGAGAACGCTCTCCATCTCCCTCTCTCTCTCTTTCTGAAGTTGTCCTCTGACAGAGGAGATATCGACCTTGTATTAGCTCTGGTCTGCGATGCCCAGTATCTGTATCGTTGCCAGGCTAAGTAGAGTTGTGATCAGACCACAGGCACTGATGGGATGTTTTGTACTGGCGCCTGCCTGATCAATATTGTGCTTACTTCTATAACTGTGCCCCTCCGAGCATAATACTCTTTCCAGTAAAGGTACATTAGAGGCTGTATACAACAGGTCATCTATGTATATTGTAGTAGGATACTTAGATAAATCTTTAATTCGTTGCTGGTGCATACACAGCAGATCCAGTCCCCACCTGGGTATTAAGCCTTCCGGGTAATAACTCTCCCTATTGTTACCAGTCAATAAACAGAAGCCTGCTGAGCACAAGTCTTAATGGATGCATTGAACTCTCTCTATATAGCCTTTGGCCTTTCTAACACACACACACACACACACACACACACACACACAGAGATTCCCCTGACAGATGGTAAAAGGATTGTGTAGACTGGTTCTAATTTTGGTGGACAGACGTAATTAATTGACAGACACCGATAGAATGTACATTTGTCTGGGAGCTAGACATCTAGACGTTTTCCCCCATAATGGTTTTGCTATGGGGAATAGGGTTAAAAAGGGTATTTATCATATAAAGTCTAGCTCCCTTCAACACCCACCCACACACACACCAGTTTCTCAGTACTAAGTAGATTTAAAAACTCTCAGGCAATCAGGCTTCCGAGAATAGAGTATAGAAAGACCCCTATGGACCCCCATAGATTAATGTCCACCGAATAGGAACGTCTCCCCTGAATGAGCCGGTCTCCGGGCTTGGGGGGAACGCCTGCACTGACACACAAGTTAGCCCATGTTTGTAACCTTTCAGCCTGCATTCAGAGGATGGACCATAATAACAGGCTGAGGAAAGGAGGGAAGTGAGAGAGTCACAGATCTAATAGAGATCAAAGACATTGTGACGACCAATATGGCCTTTAAGTTACGCCCGACTTAACTTCCACGGGACGAAGTTAAGTCGGATAAAGTGGATAAACAGGTTAATGTTAAGCCCCTCATGGAATGTAGGCCTATATTGAACGCCATACATTGGCTGAATGATAGAACAGCGATTTCTGTAAGGATCGACGCTGGTAGAGACGAGAAGCAGGTACAGGGAGTGAACATTTTAATTATCAACTGGCATGGAACGGAGCAGGGCAGCATCTGCACAAGAACACAATGACATTAATGCAGACACAGGGAACAAACGGAGGAGCAGACAGTTATAGACGGGGAAATCGACAAAGGGAAAGAGTCCAAGTGAGTCCAATGAGCGCTGCTGCGCGTAATGATGGTGACAGGTGTGCGTAATGAAGGGCAGTCTGGTGCCCTCGAGCTTCAGAGCGGTAGGTGTGAAAACTTCCATGTTAAAATGTTATGGGATGTATTTTCTCCTTAGCTTTTGATGGTAGGCCGCTCTGGCAGGCCTGCATTATGATCAATTGGCCACAGTAGCTTACTTGGCCACTGTTAATACTGTAACTTAAAGTGGGTACAGCCTCAGTGTTCACAGTCAATACGAGCTGGAAGTTTTCACAACCTTCAAGTTTGCGCTCAGAAGACCTGAAATTAGCTTAGTGCCTAAAAGAAATTGGAGGGAACATTGGTGGTGACTGATAAGTCTAACGAGTACGGAAAGATGGAGACAGAGATGATACTAACTGGGTATCAAACCTGGTTTTCTGGTTGTCTGCTGCATTTGCCCACTGAGTTAAAGCCAAAGATCAGTGACACCATGGTGACAAACAGTGCATTCGAAAAGTATTCACAAACCTTGACCTTTTCCACATTTTGTTACATTAAAGCTTTATTCTAAAATGTATTTAAATATATATTCCTCAATCTACACACAATCCACCATAATAACAAAGCAAACACAGGTTTTTAGTCATTTTGGCACGTTTATTACAAATAAAAAACAGATGCATTATTTACATAAGTATTCAGACCCTTTGCGCTCCGGTGCATTCTGTTTCCATTGATCATCCTTGATGTTTCTACAACTTGGAGTCCACCTGTGGTAAATTAAATTGATTGGACATGATTTGGAAAGGCGCACACCTGTCCATATAAGGTCCCACAGTTGGCAGTGCATGTCAGAGCAAAAACCAAGCCATGAGGTTGAAGGAATTGTCTGTAGAGCTCCAAGACAGGATTGTGTGGAGGCACAGATCTGGGGAAGGGTACCAAAATATTTCTGCAGCATTGAAGGTCCTCAAGAACACAGTGGCCTCCGTCATTCTTAAATTGAAGAAGTTTGGAACCACCAAGACTCTTCCTAGAGCTAGCCGCCCAGCCAAACTGAGCAATTGGAGGAGAAGGGCCTTGGTCAGGGAGGTGACCAAGAACTCAATGGTCACTGACAGAGCTCCAGAGGCCTCTGTGGAGTTGGGAGAACCTTCCAGAAGGACAACCATCTTTGCAGCACTCCACCAATCAGGCCTATATGCTAGAGTGGCCAGACAGAAGCCACTCCTCAGTAAAAGGTAAACAGCCCGCTTTGGTAAACAGCCCGCTTGGAGTTTACCAAAAGGCACCTAAAGGACTCTCAGACCATGAGAAACGAGATTCTCTGGTCTGATTAAACCGAATTGAACTCTTTAGCCTGAATGCCAAGCTTCATGTCTGGAGGAAATCTGGCACTATCCCTACGGTGAAGCATGGTGGTGGCAGCGTCATGCTGTGGGGATGTTTTTCAGCGGCAAGGGACTGGGATTGAGGAAAAGATGAACGGAGCAAAGTACAGAGAGATCCTTGATGAAAACCTCCTGCAGAGCACTCAGGACCTCCTACTGGGGTGAAGGTTCACCTTCCAACAGGACAACGACCCTAAGAACACAACCAAGAATATGCAGGAGTGACTTCGTGGTCTCTGAATGTCGATGAGTGGCTCAGCCAGAGCCTGGACTTGAATCAAATTAAACATCTTTAGAGAGACTTGAAAATAGCTGTGCCGCGATGCTCCCCATCCAACTTGACAGAACTTGAGTGGATCTGCAGAGAAGAATGGGAGAAACTTCCCGAAATACAGTTGTGCCAAGCTTGTAGCGTCATAGCCAAGAAGACTCGAGGCTGTAATCGCTGCCAAAGGTGCTTCAACATAGTACTGAGTAAAGGGTATGAATACTTATGTAAATGTGATATTTCAGTTTTTTATTTTTTATAAAGTTGCAAACATTTCTAAAGACCTGTTTTTGCTTCGTTATTATGGGGTATTGTGTGTAGATAGAGGGGGAAAAAAACAACATTTTAATCAATTTTAGAATAAGGCTGTCACGTAAAATTTTTGAAAAAGTCTAGGGGTCTGAATACTTTCTGAATGCACTGTACCTTGGTCTATAACCTCTCCTGTTCATGGCACCGACAGATATAGCAGCTCTGCTACTAGCTCCTAAGCAACTTTGCAGTATTTGTTTATCATATATTTTTTTTGTTTGTTATTTCTTACATTATTAGGCCAGAATTTTTTGGGGGTTATTACATACTGCCTGAAATATCTTTTGGCTATCAGAGTGGCGTTAACTAACCTGCATTACTTTCCCGAATTGGATCCTTGATCGTTCCCCCCGGGACAATTTAACTTATTCCGAAGGCTGCTCTGAAAACACAGCCGGTGGAGAAGCGGTATTCGGAGTGGACTTCTAGTCTGACTCAGGAGGCGTGCACACCATTCATCGCTTCCGAGTATATTACTCGCTAATGTTCAGTCTCTGGATAAAAAAAAATAGACTAGCTCCGGGCCACAATCTCCTTCCAGAGAGACACCAGGGATTGTAACATTCCCTGTTTCATGTAAACATGGCTCTCGGGATATACTGTCCCCGTGCATTCAGCCTTCTGGGTTCTCAGTACATTGCACAGACAGAAATATAGAAGTCTCCGGGAAGAAGAAAGGCGGGTGTGTATGTGTCATGATTAACCACTCATGGTGTGATTGTGATAACATACAGAAATTCAAGTCCTTTTGTTCACCTGACCTAGAATACCTCACAATCAAATGCCGACCGTATTACCTCCCAAGAGAATTCTCTTTGGTTATAGTCACAGCCGTGTATATTCCCCCTCAAGCTGATACCACGACGGCCTTCAAAGAACTACACTGGACTGTATGCAAACTGGAAACCTGAGGCTGCATTTATTGTAGCTGGGGATTTTAACAAAGCAAATATGAAGAAAACGCTACCAAAGTTCTACCAACACACTGACTGCAATACTCGCGCTGGTAAAATATTGGACCACTGCTACTTACATTTTTTTTAATTCCTACAAGGAGAATTTGTACCCACTGTTATTATTAAAACCTACCCAAACCAGAAACCGTGGATAGATGGCAGCATTCGTGCAAAACTGAAAGCGTGAACCACCGCATTTAACCATGGCAAATTGACTGGGAATATGGCTGAATACTAAGAGTGTAGTTATTCCCTCCGTAAGGCAAATAAACAGGCAAAACGTCAGTACAGAGACAAAGTGGAGTCGCAATTCAACGGCTCAGACATGAGACAGGGTCTACAGACAATCACGGACTACAAAGGGAAAACCAGCCACGTCGTGGACACTGAGGTTTTGCTTCTGGACAAGCTACATTTACATTTTTGTCATTTAGCAGACGCTCTTATCCAGAGCGACTTCCAGAAGTGAATGCATACATTTCGTACATTTAATAAAAAAAATGTCCCCCCGTACTGGTCCCCCGTGGGAATCGAACCCACAACCCTGGCGTTGCAAACACCATGCTCTACCAACTGAGCCACACGGGACATGTGCTTTGCCTGCTTTGAGGATAACACATTGCCACCGACGTGGCTCGCTACCAAGGACTGTGGGCGCTCCTTCTCCGTGGCCGATGTGAGTAAGACATTTAAGCATGTTAACCCTCGCAAGGCTGATGGCCCAGACGATATCCGTAGCCACATCCTCAGAGCATGCGCAGACCAGCTGGCTGGAGTGTTTACGGACATATTCAATCTCTCTCTATCCCAGTCTGCTGTTCCCACTTGCTTCAATATGTCCACCATTGTTCCTGTACCCAAAAAAGCAAAGGTAACTGAACTAAATGACTATCGCCCCGTAGCACTCACTTCTGTCATGAAGTGCTTTAAGAGGCTAGTTAAGGATCATATCACCTCTACCTTACCTGACACCCTAGACCCACTTCAATTTGCTTTACGCCCCAATATATCCACAAACGATGCCATTGCACTGCACACTGCCCTATTCCATCTGGACAAGAAAAATATATATGTAAGAATGCTGTTAATTGACTTTAGCTCAGCATTCAACACCATAGTACCCTCCAAGCTCATCATTAAGCTTGGGGCCCTGGGTCTGAACCCCGCCCTGTGCAATTGGGTCCTGGACTTTCTTATGGGCCGCCCCCCAGGTGGTGAAGGTAGGAAACAACACCTACACTTTGCTGATCCTCAACACGGGCCCCACAAGGACGCGTGCTCAGCCCCCTCCTGCACTCCATTCTCCATTCACCTCCATTCACTGCGTGGCCACACACGTCTCCAACTCAATCATCAAGTTTGTAGACGACACAACAGTAGTAGACCTGATTACCAACGATGATGAGACCATCTACAGGGAGGTGGTGAGGGCTGTGGGAGAGTGGTGCCAGGAAAATAACCTCTCACTCAACGTCAACAAAACAGAAGAGCTGATCGTGGACTTCAGAAAGCAGCAGAGGGAGCACGCCCCTATCCACTTCGACGGGAACGCGGTGGAGAAGGTGGAAGCTTCAAGTTCCACGGCGTATACATCACTGATGATCTGAAATGGCCTACCCACACAGATGGTGTGGTGAAGAAGGCGCAAGAGCGCCTCTTCAACCTCAGGAGGCTGAAGAAATTTGGCTTGGCCCCTAACACCCTCACAAACTTTTACAGATTCACAACTGAGAGCATCCTGTCGGGCTGTATCACCTCCCTGGTACGGCAACCGCAGGGCTCTCCAGAGGGTGGTGCGGTCTGCCCAAAGCATCACCGTGGGCAAACTACCTGCCCTCCAGCAGACATAGAGGACCCGATGACACAGGATGGCCAAAAAGATCATCAAGGACATGAACCACCCGAGCCACGGCCTGTTCACCCTGCTATACCCGCAATAACATTTTGTTAAATATGTGTATGTGACAAATTTAAATTTGATTTGATGATTTTGATTTTTCAAACACTTGAAAGTCACTCTGACACTCTGTCTTATCACTCCCAGGAACACCTGTAGTCAGCATTAGACGGCAAATTATCACAGTATCATCAAGACTTTGGTCACAAAGATACGGGAAATGGTTATCTCTCTCTCGCTCTCTCTGATCCACTGCTTTGCTGTCTCTGAGATGAACAGACACATGACTTTATCCTCCCATTGAAACAGGATCTGAAGGGGAGCAACAGTCCTCCAGGAGCCAAATGGAGACTAATAGGCCACTATGGACTTCCATTATGGGGCCTGTTTCCTGATAGCAAAGGCCATCGGCAGCACCAAATGGCCTATAATGTGTCCATGTTTCCCTGCTCTGGCCCCACACAGACAGACTGTACCCAGGTAGATGCAGCCTTAGGTGTGGGTGCATGCGTTTTATGATTCTTGTATATGCCTTTTCCAACTGATTGATCGTTTCCCCCCCCAGACTGCGCTGCTGCTGCAGCCTGTCACAGAGCCTTATAAACCACACACATTCATCAGTACGGAGCATGTTTAACGAGCGGCTGATGCCTCTCATCTATCCCGCGTTCCAAAGCCACACTCAGTGACAGTGCCCGTGATTTGTGTCCCTCTTAAAGGATACCAGGTCTGCCCAGAGGACCATATGTGGCAGGGTGGCAAGGAGAAGGTGGCAACAGTAGCAGTGTTTTGTGAATGTTTTGGCAACGCGTAACAACAAACACCATCTTAGGCTTTTTTCACAGTACACATCCAAATCACATTTCCTGCATTTTCTTTTCTTTTGTATGATTGTGTTTTTTTTTGTATATTCTTCTTTGTATGTTTCCTAGGCTCCTGCCTTGAATGTATAATTGCTTGGTCTTATAATGCAGGGCTCCCTCAAAAAAAAGAGACCTTGTTCTCAATGGGACTCCCCTACCTAAATAAAGGTTACAAATGTGTGACATCCCACCTGGACACTGTCACCATGAAACCGTTTTTTATTATGTGTTAATCTATCACTGTTCAACAGGTTCCTAGTTTGTAACCATAATTCTTACAGGCCTTGTAATGCCAACAATGGACAGCCTGTAATATATTAGTCTGGCTTTTACCAGCTCGCGAAGTCACAGCTTGCTGTGTGGTCACGTGGGTCGCGCGTCAGCCAGGTTAGTAATGTATGCCATTCAGTAGACACTTTTACTGACGTACTGACTTAGTCATGCGTGCATACATTTTTTACATATGCGTGGTCCCGGTAATCAAACCCACTATCCTGGCATAGCAAAGTGCCATGCTGAAGCAACTGAGCTACAGAGGACCATAATGGTCAGCCTGTACAGTATAGGGCCTCTTAACTGTCTTATGAACTGTGTCTGACCCTTACTGCCGCAGTTCTGACTCAGAGAACCGCCCATATAACATATACGTCCTCTAACTCAGCCTGGGGCTACAGTAATAGCAGCAATGGTAGATTTATTTCACTATCCCTCAGTGCGCTACATTGGATGACACGTATTTCACCCCTAGGCCATCCTTTCACTGTGAATGAATAACTGAGCCAAAACCTGGGACCAGCAGCTGAATCAGGGAACAGCTGAATCAGGGAAAACATGCTGTGTTTATAATTGATCCTCCACTCCTATGAATGTAATGAATTACAATAGCTGTGGTCCCCTACATCCATCATTAGTCCTCTTGATTAGGAAGCTCTGGGGTTAAGTTTAGGGTTATGGTTACAATTAGGGTAAAGGGTTAGTGGTTAGGGTTGCGGGTTAAGGTTAGGGAAAATAGGATTTTGGGTGGAAATTTATTTTAGGTCCCCACGAGGATATAAAATAATGTGTGTGACTACTTTGACAACATCAGTTGTGCAATGTGGGGATTCATGTCCATCAAAGGCATTGCTACATTTCTACAGAAACATTAGTTCACTGTGGTTGTGGCAATACGGCAACACGAATACAGTGTCTGCACAATGTTCTCCGCCTTTTTATAAAGTCTGTCAGTGCGTTACAGGACATTGTCTGTTTTGGCTAGTTAGCCCATGGTGGAGATGAGGGAGCGTTGTGCTGCTCCTGCTCCCTCCTGCATGCTGATTTGGCACGGCTCAGACCTGTAATGGTCCCTGGGCTGCTCCCACTCCGTCTTTTGGGTTATTACTTTTCACTCCCAGGCCTTAGCAACAGGGAAACATTTACGCTGTGACACGACACCACTCAATCAGGCCACGTAATCAATTATGGGACTGTTTATTGAATATATCACAGGAAATAAGGGGATTGAAGACGGAGGAAAGGAATGAGGTGGCTGAGATGCTTTTGGTGCCAGCTGCTCTCTGTGGCCAGGATGTCTGTCTGTCTCTGTGTCTGCCTGGCTCGTTCTGTCCTGTATACTGGCATGTGATGGGATTTTATACAGTATCTTGTCCTTACTCCTCTCTTTCTCCCTTGTCACTCTCTTCCCCCACCCTTTAGTATCCAGCAATTTTTTTTGCTGTTTATCTCCCTCCACATAAAACTTATTTTACATTTTATTTTGACGAGTAAGAGTAGCTGCTGCATGTGCAATAGCTAAATGGGATCCTAATAAACAAAAATCCTCTATCTAACTCTCTCTCTGTCTCTCCTCCTTAGATTGCCGGTTTTGCCAATGCCATCGAGCCGGTGGGTGACGACCAGGAGAACCTGCTGGCGTTCCGTTTCCAGGCCCTCAACCCCATCGTGGACCCCTGGGTCTTCATCATCTTCCGCAAGTCCGTGTTCCGCCACCTGCGCTCGCTGCTGCGCTGCCACTTCACGGGGGGAGCGGTGAAGAACACGGCCCACTGCACCTTCTTAACCCCTGACGACCACAGGGAGTCTCCCAAACCCTTGCCCTCTGTTTCCTTGCAGCCCAAGCTATACTCCAGCCTCTTATGTGGGGGTGGGACTCGGGGCAGGAAAGAGGATGGGATTTAGGGAGGGATGGATGTGGGAGAGAAGACAATTGGGGGAAGGGGTTTGGGATTTAGGGTTTGGAGAATTAACTTTTTTGACCACTAGTACTTACAGGTACCTTATCCACTGTTGACTAGAATGCATATAGTATACCGATGCATGAGTATACCGATGCATGAGCTACATGTTTCATACATGTTAGTGCCATATAAAAAGACTGCAAATGAGTGAATAAAGTGAGCGATTATGCCTCCAAACACTGAAAACAAAAAAAACTCCAAGCAACTGAAATGGATGTATGCAGGAGAGGACCACTAAGGGGGATTCATTATGGACAACCAGTCCTGGAGGGGCAAAGAACTCTGTCGACATACAGTGCCTTCAGATAGTATCCATACTTTATTTTTACCTTTAAGCAAGTCGGTTAATAACAAATTCTTATTTTCAGTAATGGCCTAGGAACAGTGGGTTAACTGCCTTGTTCAGGGGCAGAACGACAGATTTGTACCTTGTCAGCTCGGGGATTCGATCTTGCAACTTCTCGGTTACAAGTCCAACGCTCTAACCACCAGGCTACCTGCCACCCCTTGACTTACTCCACATTTTGTTGTGTTACAGCCTGATTTCAAAATGGATTAGATATATTGTTTTTCTCACCAATTGCACACAATACGCCATAATGACGAAGTGAAAATAGGTTTTTAGAAATGTTTGCAAATGTATTGAAAATGAAATACAGGAATATCTTATTTACGTAAGTATTCACACCTGAGTGTTATAATCACCTTTCGGAGCGATTACAGCTATGAGTCTTTCTGGGTAAGTCTATAAGAGCTTTGCACACCTGGATTGTACAATATTTTCACGTTAATTTTTTTAAAATCCTTCAAGCTCTGTCATTGCTAGACAGACATTTTCAAGTCTTGCCATAGATTTTCAAGCCGATTTTTAAGTCAAAACTAACTAAGCCAATCAGGAACATTCAATGTCATCTTGGGAAGCTACTCCAATGTACAATATATATGGCCTTGTGTTTTAGATTATTATCCTACTGAAAGGTGAATATGTCTCCTAAAGCAGACTTTACCTGGTTTTCCTCTAGGATTTTTCCTGTGCTTAGCTCTATTCCGTTTCTATCCTAAAAAAGTCCCTAGTCCTTGCCGATGACAAGTATACCCATAACAGGATGCAACCACTGCCATACTTGAAAATATGAAGAATGGTGCTCAGTGATGTGTTGGATTTGCCCCAAACATAACGCTTTATATTCAAGACATGAAATCAATTTCTTTGCCACATTTTTTGCAGTTTTACTTTAGTGCCTTGTTGCAAACAGGATGCATGTTTTGGAATATTTTTATTCTGTTCAAGCTTCCTTCTTTTCACTCTGTCATTAAGGTTAGTATTGTAGAGTAACCACAATTTTGTTGATCCAAACTCAGTTTTCTCCTTTCACAGGCATTAAACTGGCATTAAACTCTGTAACTGTTTTAAAGTCACCATTGGCCTCATGGTGAAATCCCTGAGTGGTTTCCTTCCTCTCTGAGTTGGATGCATGTAGCTTTGTAGTGACTGGGTGTTGATACACCATTTCAAGTGTAATTAATAACTTCATCGTGCTCAAAGGGATATTTAATGTCAGCTTTTGTTTTTACCCATCTACCAAAAGGTGCCCTTCTTTGCGAGGCATTGGAAAACCTTGGTCTTTGTGGTAGGATCTGTGTTTGAAATTCACTGCTCGACTGATGGACCTTACAGATACTTGTAAGTGTAGGGTAAAAATCATCACTATTATTGCACGCAGAGTGAGTCCATCAGAGTTGAATAAAATGTTATTTGTCACATGCGCCGAATATTTACTTACAAGCCCTTAACCAACAATGCAGTTTTAAGAAAAATATTTACTAAATAAATTAAAAATAAAAGAGCAACAATAAAATAAGAATAACGAGGCTATACACAGGGGGTACCGGTACCGAGTCAATATGCCAGGGTACAGGTTAATTGAGGTAATTTGTACATGTAGGTAGGGGTAATAAACAGCGAGTAGCAGCAGCGTAAGAAAAGGGGGGGCGGCTCAATGCAAATAGTCAGAGTAGCCATTTGATTAGCTGTTCAGCAGTCTTATGGCTTGGGGGTAGAAGCTGTTAAGAAGACTCTTGGACCTTGACTTGGCGCTCTGGTACCGCTCGCCGTGTGGTAGCAGAGGGTAGCTGGAGTCTTTGTCAATTTTTAGGGCCTTCCTCTGACACTGCCTGGTATAGAGGTCCTGAATGGCAGGAAGCTTGGCCCCAGTGATGTACTGGGCCGTACGCACTACCCTCTGTAGCGCCTTGTGGTCGGAGGACGAGCCGTTTGCCATACCAGGCGGTGATGCAACCAGTAAGGATGCTCTCGATGGTGCAGCTGTATAACATTTTGAGGATCTGAGGACCCATGCCAAATCTTTTAAATAGGTGTTGTCGTGCCCTCTTCACGACTGTCTTGATGTGTTTGTACCATGATAGTTTGTTGGTGATGTGGACACCCAGGAACTTTAAGCTCTCAACCTGCTCCACTACAGCCCCGTCGATGAGAATGGAGGCGTGCTTGGCCCTCCTTTTCCTGTAGTCCACGATAATCTCCTTTTTGTCTTGATCACGTTGAGGAAGAAGTTGTCCTGGCACCACACTTCCAGGTTTCTGATCTTCTCCCTATAGGATGTCTCATCGTTGTCGTGATCAGGCCTACCACCATTGTGTCATCGGCAAACTTAATGTTAGTGTTGGAGTCGTGCTTGGCCATGCAGTCATGGGTGAACAGGGAGTACAGGAGGGGACTAAGCACGCACCCCTGAGGGGCACCAGTGTTGCGGATCAGCGTGGCAGATGTGTTGTTGTCTACCCTTACCACCTGGGGGCTGCCCATCAGGAAGTCCAGGATCCAGTTGCAGAGGGAGGTGTTTAGTCCCAAGGTCCTTACCTTAGTGTTGAGCTTTGAGGTCACTATGGTGTTAAACGCTGAGCTGTAGTCAATGACCGGCATTCTCACGTAGGTGTTCCTTTTGTCCAGGTGGGAAAGGGCAATGTTGAGTGCAATAGAGATTTGCATCATCTGTGGATATGTTGGGGCAGTATGCAAATTGAAGTGGGTCTATTGTTTCTGGGATGATGGTGTTGTGAGCCATAACCAGCGTTTCTAAGCACTTCATGGCTACCGATGTAAGTGATACGGGGCCGTAGTCATTTAGGCAGGTTACCTTTGCTTTCTTGGGCACAGGGACAATTCTTTACCATTAAACATATTATTTGATATGTTAAGCAAATTTTTACTCCTGAGTTTATTTAGGCTTGCCATAACAAAGAGGTTGAATACTTATTGACTCGAGACATTTCAGCTTTTCATTTGTAATGAATTTGTAAACATTTTTAAAAACATTAAACATTAAATTCAGGCTGAAACAACAAAATGTGGAAAAGTCAAGGGGTATGAATAGTTTCTGAAGGCACTGTATATACACACGCCCGTGAAAACATTGCACTAGGTCTTCTGTCCAGGTATCACTGAACACCATTTCCAAGCTGGGGAGAGAATGTTCCTGTTAAAATATCTACTAATCATTTCGTTAGCTTACCAAAGATGGTATGGTGGTGTCCACCATTACTACCTTATGGAATTTAGAGTTCCTCACTTCCTGAATGATTTCACATCTTGTAAATGTACAAAACAATACATCAGAACAGACAATATGCCTAAGGCATTCAGGTCATTATCTTCAAATGACATTCACAACAGTGTAGTAAATCAACATGCAGGAATGAGAAAGATGTGATTTGGTTATGCTGTGTTTTATTGGCAATCTCTTTGCCCTCTTAGCTCTTATAATGTCCCTCTGATCTGTCACATAATTGAAGTGCGGGATGCAGGTCACAGCTAGCCTCGTACGAACCATCCTGATCTCGTGCGCTTACGGGCACGGATCCATGTAGCGAAACAGAACGTAAGCGCGTGAGATCAGAATGGTTCGTACCGGGCTAGGTCACATCAGATCACCTTCCTACAACGTGACGGCCTCTTCTGCGTGCATGTCCCCTGGATCTTTGGTCAAGTTTTAATGATGGTCAATCTCTTTATCTTCTTTTAAGGATGAATTGATCATGGATCCTATGCATGTGCATGTGACATGTCTTAAATCCATGTCTCAGTTTCCAAACCTTTGCATCCAACACTTCCGTCATCAATACGCTGTTGTAGGTAATCAAAGCTAGGGTGTATTATGGGCTCATTGAGAGAGACGTGTCTATGGAGCTATTCGGTTGTACAATATATCGTATGGGCATTCCTTAGTGCACTCACTCAAGAGGGTACCTCTTATCTCTTTCTTATCAAGCTAATTCATTTGACCTATATTGTCACAGCAAAATAATCCTGCAGTAAAATGATTTGAACGTTTAGTCCATATTGTTTCTTGATCGGTGGTTAGGCTATTAGCTGGTAAAAATGAGGCTACATGAAAAGTGCAATACTGTTAATATAACTGTGTGTTAATGTGTGTTTTCAGTGAATTTATGTATATTATGATGCTCATATGAATTTATTGCAGTGCAGTGATCAAATGAAGATCCTACATATGTATGAGTCTGTTTGAATTTAGTCAATATATGAACTGCTCCTGTGTCTGTAGTTCTGTCGTTGAAAAAGCTCACAAAACGATGTTTGAAGTTGTGGCTTTTTCTGTCAGCTTTCTCCTCCACCGCTATGGCTGCGGTTACATAGGCAGCCCAATTCTGATCTTTTCACATCCATCAGATTTTTTTTTTTAGAGCTGATCAGATTGTTAAATAGGCCAATTACAACAACAAAAAAGATCAGAAAAAAAGATCAGCCTGTGTAAACGCAGCCTCTGATAGTGATTGCATGAAGAGTGCTGCGTTTGTAGTTGCTGGTGGTAAGTCCTTTTTGTGTACGTTTCTATGTGTTCTCTCAATTGTGTTGTATGGATGTTTTGTGCTGTTGTGTTTGATGTTTGTGTATGTGATTTGTGTTGTGTTTTGCGGTGTGTTGTAGTGATTTTGTTTCCCGAGCTATGATGTGCCACATGCCCAGTGTGTGTTCCAGTCTGGCTTCTTGCACTTGAGAATATACGGTGTCAGATATGTTCTTGCAGTATTGGGATCAATTGTAACAAATGTGAATACATGTTAGATGTGTTGTATATAGGTTGCTGTACATGTTCCTATGTAAAAAGATTAAAATGCTAAATAAAGATTAAGAGTATATATAACGTAACTTCCCTATTGTGTGAATTACTTTCCGCATGTACACTACCGGTCAAAAGTTTAAGAACATCTACTCATTCAAGGGCTTTTCTTTATTTTTAGTATTTTCTACATTGTAGAATAATAGTGAAGACATAAACTATGAAGTAACACACATGGAATCATGTATTAACCAAAAAAGTGTTAAACAAATCAAAATATAGTTTATATTTCTGATTCTTCAAATAGCCACCTTTTGCCTTGATGACAGCTTTGCACACTCTTAGCATTCTCTCAACCAGCTTCACCTGGAATGCTTTTACATACAGTCTTGAAGGAGTTCCCTCATATGCTGAGCACTTGTTGGCTGCTTTTCCTTCACTCTGCGGTCCGACTTATCCCAAACCATTTCAATTTGGTTGAGGTCGGGGGAATGTGGAGGCCAGGTCATCTGATGCAGCACTACATCACTCTCCTTCTTGGTAAAATAGCCCTTACACAGCCTGGAGGTGTGTTGGGTCATTGTCCTGTTGAAAAACAAATGATAGTCCCACTAAGCCCAAACCAGATGGGATGGTGTATCGCTGCAGAATGCTGTGGTAGCCATGCTGATTAAGTGAATTCTAAATAAATCACTGATGGTGTCACCAGCAAAGCACCCCCACACCATCACACTTCCTCCTTCATGCTTTACGGTGGGAACAATACATGCGGAGATCATCCATTCTCCTACTCTGCGTCTCACAAAGACAGTGGCTGGAACCAAAAATCTCAAATTTGGACTCCAGGCCAAAGGACAGATTTCCACCGGTCTAATGTCCATTGCTCATAATTCTTGGCCCAAGTGGTTTCTTTGCAGCAATTCGACCACAAAGGCCTGATTCACGCAGTCTCCTCTGAACAGTTGATGTTGAGATGTGTCTGTTACTTGAACTCTGTGAAGTATTTATTTGGGATGCAACTTCTGAGGCTGGTAACTCTAATGAACGTATCCTCTGCAGCAGAGGTAACTCTGGGTCTTCCATTCCTGTGGCGGTCCTCATGAGAGCCAGTTTCATCATAGCGCTTGATGGGTTTTGCGACTGCACTTGAAGAAACTTTCAAAGTTCTTGAAATGTTCCGTATTGACTGACCTTCACGTCTTAAAGTAATGATGGACTGTTGTTTCTCTTTGCTTATTTGAGCTGTTCTTGCCATAACATGGACTTAGCCCTATTTGGTAAAATACCATCTTCTGTATACCACCCCTACCTTGTCACAACACAACTGATTGACTGAAACGCATTAAGAGGGAAAGAAATTCCACAAATGAACAAGGCACACCTGTTAATTGATATGCATTCCAGGTGACTACCTCATGAAGCTGGTTGAGAGAATGCCAAGAGTGAGCAAAGCTGTCAGCCACCCTTTGCCTTGATATCTGAACAATCTCAAATATAAAATAGATTTTGATGTTTAACACATTTTTTGGTTACTACGTGATCCCATATGTGTTAGTTCATAGTTGATGTCTTCACTATTATTCTACAATGTAGAAAATAGTCAAAATAAAGCAAATCCCTTGAATGAGTAGGTGTTCTATAACTTTTGACCGGTAGTGTATGTCTTATTAATCTGTGATGATGGACAAGTGTTTGTGTGTGTCTGCGCGTGCGTAAGAGAGAGAGAGTTTACAAGCCAAAAACAGTTTATTCATAATAACGTAACAAATTCCATATATAATATTCCCCGTTAATGGGATTCCACTAAGTGGTTGAAGATGGTCCTTCATTTGCAAGATGATATTTCCTGGGATAACAATAGATTTATTTATCACTAAGAGCCAATACAGAAACAGGCGCTCTGATACCATCCAAAATCCCTCTGCCTGTCTTCATGGTCTTTCATCATCATCACCATTATCACAAAGACTTGGTCGAGCGAACACTCCTTGAGCGAGGTGAATGTCATTTTGTACAGGCTATTCACGTAGCTGATTCCTCATGTAATCACTCTGGTTGAGTAGTATGTGTGCTCAAGACTGTAAAACCAGCAGGCCTGTCTTTTGAGACAGTAGCATTCCAGATACACATTTTGCACAGGTCATATATCTTGCGATGTCTGGAGAAGTGTTTTACATTTCAGGAATATCATTAACATAATAAAACGGTCCTTTAAACAAACGTGTCTGAAATGCAGTACCCAGGTCTGTCGGCAGCGTGACAATATATTCTAAATGCTTCCTTCCTTCCTCCCTTCATTGAAGTCATCACTAATGTATCACAATACTTTTGTTAATTTAGTCATGGCAAGTCAATTATTAATAATGTAATATATGTCATTTAGCAGACGTGTGTATCCATATAGGTGGTCGCAGGAATTGAACCCACTATCTTGGCATTGCAAGCACCATGCTTTACCAACTGGGCTACAGAGGATCAGAAGCATGGAAAGATGCTTTGCTCTAGTTTTGGAACAGCGCCCTGGTCTGTTGTACGGACAGGAAGCCCATCACCCTGGTTATCTGTGATTCACCAGAGTCTTGACAGTGATGAATCTTTATCTGAAGCAGAGCACTAATGAACAGCAGTCCTGGCCCTCACTGAGGTTGTAATTAAAAGTGTTACTTGATTAACCAGATGGAAATAGAATGGACGAACAGAACAGGGAGTGATGAACTGAGATGAACCAGACTGATACGTAGCAGTATACACACACTTCCACATGAGCATTTTCTTGTTCTTTCATTGTCTTTCTTTCATTTTTTATTTCTTCCTCAGAACTCAGTCTTTCTCAAACTCTAATTACAGTGGGTGAACTTGACCACCTTATCTGTCAGTGACCTTGACCCTCACCTGAGACCCTCAGTCGACATCTTTCCCTTTCCTCCTGATAAATGAAATTGTGAAACAGTGATCATACTTTGATCTCTGACCTCCTCAGCTTGGGGGTGGGTTGAGAGATACAAAAACTAAGGGCTTGATTCAATCTGTAGCACTGAAGATCCGCCCTACAGAGCGATGGAAATTTAAAGGCTATGTTTCCGCATTCGCAGGAGACTGCATTCATGGTAAACACTGCATATGTAGGGTCAATTGGAAATTACCTTTACATTTCAGGCATGCTATAGCGCTGAACTTTGGCAATATGGATTGAATCGCGCCCTAATGCGTAATTGTGTGACATTGCAAAGGAAGCCTTTGAGAATTTGAGAAGGGTTTTAAGTACAATGTTAGAGTCTATGGGGAATTCTCATCTGAAATCAATCCATTGACTTATTGATCTAACAGGGAATTTGTGTTGAAAGAGCATTAACCAAAGTGTGATTTTCAAACAGTAGTTTTCTAAGTGTTATTACTTGGGGAGCCCCTTGTCTATGTCTTTTATTGATAAAAAGGCCATGAACCTCTGAGTATGACTCACATTTAATCTGATTTCAAATACGATCTGCATTTTCAGAGTGAACATCCTGTGTTCTAATAACACCAGAATGATTGTTTAATTTTATTTTGGTGGCTATTTCCAGACTGATTTTCAAAACGACCTGACATTTTTTATTTACAGGAAAGAGAATCATACTAGTTTTCTACTTTTACACATAGATATCATACCTCATTGCTGATTGGACACTTTCGATGGAGAACACATAAAGCAAAATCAAAGATTGATATCCTGACAATACACTTTTGCTCTCTGTGCAGCATGCGTCGTGTTACCTAGTTTACCAAAGGTGATGTGTTTAACAGAGATGGTGTTCCGCTCCAGGAAATTCCGTCAAGGAGTCCTGCAATGACTCCCCATGGAGTAATTATAATGACCATCAGCGATTAATATGTCAACCTCCAGTGAAAGGTAGGCATCTGTTTTCTGTGACTTGGAACAGAGGACATCACTCCTTGTGGTGCATAGAGGCCAGACACCTCCCTTGACCAAGGGCTTTTTGGTTAAAGGGAAAGTAAGTAATGAGTTTCTGCAGGTGGATTGAGCCATCTGACCACAGATATCCCACTTTTCCAGAAGTGCATGTCTGTCCAGTTGGAACTGTTCTTGACTGTAGAACAGAATCAAACACCTCATTAATAAAAGGTCATGACTTCCATGCCTTCGTTTAACCTTTAGGTTTGTAATGGCAAACTAAGTGAGGGAGACACGGTCAGTGTTACAGCCCTAAGGGTCAATGTCCAATGGCCCAAAAAGCTTTCTGAAGTAGCTGGGGCAAATCATATTAGATGTTTGTCTCTTTGGCTGCAGAATGGGGCTTTTTAGATAAACGCAGAAAATAAAGTCTGAGGTTAGTTAACACAGGCTTAGAAGATACATTTTGTTCTATGTGAGATAATATCAGTCAGTTAACATGACTTCATCAATTATGAAGCCTTTATGCGCTTAGGTGCTTGTTTTGATTACATAAATCCTTCAAAATTCCCCAAAAGTTATGTTAGCGGATGAAGATTATTTCACAGAAGAAAATGCATAAGATCTCCTAAGCCTGTGTTTACCACGGACCTTATTTTTGGCATTTATCCCCCAAAAAACATTCATTTCCCCATAGGCTTTGACCAATGAGCCATGACGTAGTTAGTGACTTAAAAAAGATTGCATTATTATTGCTCCCCATTGGGCACAGACGCCAATTCAACGTCATTTCATTGAAATGATGTGGAAACAACATTGATTCAACCAGTGTGTCTCTATACCTTCCAGGTTATAAAAATAATAATAATACATGTATTTTGTATAGTGTTTTTCATTACAAGCGAGAATATCAAAGTCGCTTTGAAAACCAAAACAAATGTAGTGATCTGGCAGGCTGTGGTTGATGGTCTTTCACAGCTTCATATGTCTGGTTGGAAAGGCAGTTTGGAAAGGCAGTCAGTAGCTTTAGGGGTGGAAGCAGTGGCGTGCCACAGGAAAGAGCAGTGCTCTTTTTGGGGGAGGAAATAGTTCACTTCCTACAATTCTACTCATTTTACCAGAGAAAAATGTACAATTTTATAGCTAAACTCATGCTACTCCACATATTTTTCCATGAGGCTGAGAGAAAATGTTGCTTTTTTAAAGCCCATTTCCTGCTATTCTACACATATTGCCATGGGGCAGAGAGAAAATGTGCAGTTTAATAACTAATCACATATTATTCTACACATTTTGCAATGAGGCTGAAAGCATTTAGCATTTCTAAAGCTAATTCTACACAATTCCAACCAGTTCTGCTACATTTGATATGTGGTACAGTAGTAGCACATCAATGGCCCGAACTCTCAACTTGAATAACTTTTGATTTGATGAAAAAAACTAAAAAAATTCAGTGGTGACCAGGAGTCTGTAAAAAAGAATGGGTGGCAAACAATAACTGAGTCGTGAAATGCGAGATAATTAGAAAGGCTAAATCGATTGTGTTAGATTTCCCTACTAAGATTAATGTCAGGGGATAATTATATTATCTTACTAATGACACAGAGACAGAGCAACAAACACCTAAATTAATAACAAGGCTTATGCTGGACCAATACCTTTCAGTCCTTGAGGGACTGGTCTGCTGAACCAATCACAAGCATAAGAGCAGTTTCAGAATGATTTTCCCATTAAATGACTAGCACCAGTCTCAACTCATTGAAATGTTCAGTCAAAAGGTAGATTTTCCAGTAGTTTTTTATATTTCCACACTATGAGGTCGAAATAACACTGAAATTGTGAAAATGATGATAATTCCATTTTAGTTTAAGAGCTTTAAAAACAAAATAAGCCTGGAATTTCAGCCTGTTCAGCATGACATCACAATCCGATCTGATTATTCTGACCAATGACCAGTCGTCTTTTATTTGCATATGTATCCTCCTACTGTGACGGGGTAAGCGGATAGGCTCTGGACTATAGACAATCTTATCCGCAAATCAGGGCTGTGTATGTCAATATATTTACATTTGTATCAACACAGCCACAAAATCAGACTGAGCAAATCAATGGCAAAAGGGGGATCAGGGAAATACATTATAAAAATATATGTTGAGTTTTTTTCATGCAATAAACACACAGCGATGATTTAAAAATATAATGTAATGTCTACTTAAATGATAATGCCCGAGAAGCCGGTGTTTGGAGGATATATTGGCACAGGTGTTGTTAGGCCACAGGTAGCCTAGTGGTTAGAGCATGGGGCCAGTAACTGAAAGGTTGCTAGATTGAATCCCCGAGCTGACAAGGTAAAAATCTGTCGTTCTGCCCCTGAACAAGGAAGTTAACCCACTGTTCCTAGGCCGTCATTGTAAATAAGAATTTGTTCTTAACTGACTTGCCTAGTAAAATAAAAGAAATCCCCAAGTTAAAGTAGGGGGCTGGCAATCTGTGCCAATATATCCTACAAACACCAGCTTCGAGGACATTTTCACAACGGGTTATCAACATATTCAAATAATGATTGACATATTTTCATTAAAAACGTTATTTTGATTAATTTATTCATACTATTTCATCCTTCCACAAGATATAGTCCCGACACAAATCTAGGGTTAACTGGAGAAGCGACCCAGTTGATCAGTGTTTTTGTTCTGTATCTATGGACACAACCCAGTCGTTTGTTCTAAGAGTTCCATCGCCATACTGGCTGGAAATGTTCTTATCCCTTTCTTGCTAGCTAACTTACAGTCACATCAAAAAGCCAGAATAACAGCAAGTAGCTGCATTTGTATTTGTTTAAGCTGTTTTCTAGTGACATTTATTTGGATACATCCATAACAATGAGCTAATGAGGCACAATTTTGCCTGGCATAGAAAATGTGCTCCCTCGTCAGGACACTGTCGTTCAGAGGAGCTAGCCAACAACACAGCTACAGTAACACAATTTTTATTTGTATTTAATTGATTTTTTATTATTTATTTATTTCACCTTTATTTAACCAGGTAGGCAAGTTGAGAACAAGTTCTCATTTACAACTGCGACCTGGCCAAGATAAAGCAAAGCAGTTTGACATATACAGTAGAAAAATAAGTCTATATACAATGTGAGCAAATGAGGTGAGATAAGGGAGGTAAAGGCAATAAATAGGCCATGGTGGTGAAGTAAACACAATATAGCAATTAAAACACTGGAATGGTAGATTTGACAGTAGATGAGTGTGCAAAGTAGAATCACTTCAAACTGAAGCTGGAAAGACTGCAAATTGGCTGCGTTTTGTTTGAACTGTTTTCTATTTATTTATTTTTTATATATATCCATTAAGAGGATTCCAGCCGATTCATGATTTTGACTGCCTGAGAAACGCTGTCTCGTCCCAACACGTTCATTACTATGGGACAGCAGGAGATCAAATTTCAATATTGAAACAATGTTGCAAATGTCAGAGACAGACAGCAAGGTTTATACAAATCTCCACTGTTGGAAACAAAATGTTAGTCTAAAAGAAATGTGAGATACTGTCTAGATGCTTTTTATAGTGGAGATCAAGGTTATAAATTGCCTGGCTGGGCTGATGAGACAGTAGATTGCGCAGTCAGATGGAACCGAGTAGATAGGCATTTTAACGTCATAGATTTAGCCGGTGGTAACTTGTGGAATAGACACCTGCTGGAATGCGGTTTTAACCAATCAGCATTCAGGATTAGACCCACCCATTGTATAAAAATTCTATAACTGTCAGCTGACAGACTTCTGAGCAGATTCCAAGACAATGATACAGCATCATCTAGTGAGGATATGTGAAACTACACCCAGAGCAGAGCATCACATAAGACCATTTCGTCCTCCACACAACTATGAAAGATGAGGACAACACGTAAGAGTTAGAGGACATTGCAATTGAGGGCTTCCACCATTTGAAAGTAGTCAACTGGGTGGGAATTCCAATGTGTTAAGGAAGGATCACATAATTCCATCTTCAGGAGGGATCAGCCAATGAATTATACTTGTGAGCAAACACTAGGTGGCAGTAAAAAAATGTTTTTTTATTATTACACCTTGTCGGCTCGGGTATTCGAACCAGCAACCTGTCAGTTATTTGGTTCCTTCAGATCTGCTGTAGTTGGAAGAATATCATGTGAACAGAGGCTATTCTCATCTACTACCAGTAGGGTAGGCACTCTAACGCAGCAGACCAATACCTTGAATATTCACTGAACAAGCTTTAAAGAACAAGTTTGCTCCTAAATAACAGATTATATTGAATTTCCTACACTAGTGCAGTAACGTAATATCTCTACATAAATTGTAATTTACGCCCCTACACAGGCATCTTGTCCAGTCACGATCATGTGTTTTATTTACAACCGACAGACTATATTTAGACATGGGCAGTTGAAGTGCAGTAAAGGGGGTCATAGCTTTCCAGCTGAGTGAGGTCCTCAGGTTCCTAATTAATGTACCGGAGCTACTTACTGTACTATAAAATAATCTATCACATCCAACCGTCCCCAGGTATGATTGATCTCATTGGCTGTCCCTGCCTGTCACGTGTGGGTGGGACTTGGGAGTTACAGGGGTGAGATGTCACGAACCGGACTAACCCGGATTACCAGAGGCTCCTGTGGCAATCCCAGGAGCCACCAAATATAGCCTGGTGCAGCCAGGGATAGCTCCTCTTACAGAGGCCAGGGTGACCTCCTCTGACCCAATCTCAGAGGGTGTCTTGTAAAGGATATTATGAAGACTGCAAAGAGACTGGCAGCCAGGGATACACACACTAATTGAACTGAGTTTAAGTTCCATCCATACTCCAAATAACTGCCATGAGTACATGCTAAAGTCAGCACATTTTACACAAAGTGAGCAATAAAAATGAAGTATTATGCAAGGAGACAGTCATATAGTGAAGTACAGTCAATGTATTTATTCATGGCAAACATTAATATTTCACATCTTTAAATTTGTACACTATCTCCAGAAGATTAACAGTCCTTAACCATGTGTCTTTTCCAACCTTTCAAAGTTAACCAACCAGTAAAAGCTAGCCAGAAACAGTTTTAGTCCCAAAGTTGTCTTATAAGCAACAATTCAATACATATGCTAGCATTCCTGCCATTCAACCTTAAATAATACATTTTAAACCCCTCATTTATACCAGCCTGAAATTTCTTTTTTCAACTCACTGACAAAAATAAATATATTAGTGAATATATACTCTTCAGTAGAACAGCAAGCGGAGCACGGATAAAAGATGTGAACACTTGACGACATGAGGATCTGCCAAATCCATAGGAGCAAGAGACAAATGAGTTGTTCCAGCAGCAGCGTTGTCTTTTTCAGAACATTTTCAAATACACGATTTACACCAAAGTGCAAATAGGTATGTAGTGTATATAGTTTATACTGTATATTCATATGTTCTAATTTGCTCTTGCAAGAAGATTGAGGCTTTAGAGTATTATGGCACATTTCAAAACATCTCACAGTTTATACTAGATCAACAATAGGTCATGCAAAGTTTTACGATACAGTAATATTTGTGACCAAAATGTTTAATTTATATATTAACATTTAAAAAGCAGAACATTAATATTTGTATCAGGATATATGTTAGCAGATCAAATATATTTACAGCAATGCTCTCAAAGTGTGTTACCATAATCAACGATCTGAAACTGCACATTTTACATACTCCTATGCCACAGGTCAGTGGTGCTGGGAAAATAAAAGCCTTGTATGAGAATGAAAGACAAAAGCCTGCCCAAACAATGAAAAAAAATAAAATAAACTATTAAAACCAACCAACCAACCAGTGATTTTCTAAATCAACTCCCTACAACCCCTTAGGGATGGGAGAATTCTCTCAACCTAGCACCAATGCAACCTCTTCCACTGTAATTCTTGCACCAACAGTTAGTGAGATATATATATATATATATAACAGTGTACAAAACATTAGGGACACCTGCTCTTCCATGATATAGACCGACCAGGTAAAAGCTACAATCCCTTATTGATGTCACTTCTTAAAGGGGAGGAGACAGGTTAAAGAATGATTTTTAAGCCTTGAGACATGGGTTGTGTATGTCTGCCATTCAGAGGTTAAATGGGCAAGACAAAAGTTAAGTGCCTTTAAACTGGGCATGGTAGTAGATGCCAGGCGTACCAGTTTGAGTGTGTCAAGAACTGCAACACTGCTGGGTTTTTCACACAACAGTTTCCTGTGTATTTCAAGAATGGTCCACCACCCAAAGGACATCAAGCCAACTTTGACAATGATGGGACGCATTGGAGTCAACATAGGCCAGCATCCCTTTGGAACGCTTTCGACACCTTGTAGAGTCCATGCTCGGACAAATTGAGGCTGTTCTGAGGGCAAGTGGGGGGGTGGGGTGCAACTCAATATTAGGAAGGTGTTCCCAATGTTCTGTACACTCAGTGTATAGCTATATATTTATGTATATACTTCCAGTGTGTATACAATCCACAATGGGATCAGAACCACCTCGTTGTGACATGACTGTCTCAGAAGGGGTGCATGCAAGAAGGCAGTAACCCAATTCAATGTGAGAAATCAGCACTGCAATTTGATACTGCACCGTTAGCCTAAATTGTTTTCAGGGTGGGAAAAAGACTCAAAATAGTAAGCTTCTCTCTTTGAGGAAAGACAGCCATCTCTGGTATGGATTCCTTTCCCTCTGCCTCGTCCGTGTTGCCCTTTCCTCAAATTTAGTAGGCATCTGGGAGCCTCCGAAGGATCTTACTCTGGATTAAGGGCCTCAGGCCTCGTTAAAGCTTGGTCCATTAACATCTGTTAGGGATTCATCTGCAGTCGCTCTTAAAACAGATCCCCTAGAAGTACTTGGATTTTTTGATTAAAGAATTTTGTACATTGAATAATTTTTTTGTTTTACATTTTGGCTTGATTATTGGTTTGTTTTCTTAAAGACAGAGTGATCTTAGGAGGACAAGCAATGTGAGAGAGAAATATATGTGAGAGCACAGTCCACTTCACTTGGCTGTCATCATCTGCACAAACTCTGCAAGGCAGAACAAAACAGGGAGAAAGAAATAAGAAATCCACAAGAATAACAGGCATTCTGTTAACAATGATTACATCCCAAGGCATATTAATAAGATTGGAACATGAGGAATCAATGTCTTAAATACTATTTTCAATTCAATGAACAGTGATTCATTAAGCTGTGAGTGAGTATGTCATGTATAAACCAATCCGTTTGCCTTTCCTTTTCGCATCAAAGCAAAGAGAAATAAGGCGCACAAAACTAGTTTGTCCCTACCCAAGGACTAGAGGAAAGCCTGAAGCGTCGCTTCAGTGTAAATACAGGCCTTGTCCTGGCTTAACTGACAGGGGCAACAGTGGAAAGACACCGGCTTCAAAAAAACTCACAGTAGATATGAGGAGGAGCAGGAAGAGGGAGGAAAAAGGAGGAGAGAGAATCTTTAGCCCTTACTTACCCCTCTGGTTTTTGCAAGTCTTAAAGTACCAGGGAAGTCTAAGAAATACGGTGATAGCTCCACCTTGGCTTGCAATGGGCTTACTAAGGGGAGCTTCCACCTATCCATTTCCTTTAGATCTGCAAACACACGAGCGGGAAAGCGGAAGGACGTTGAGCTCACCCTCATAGTTGACCTGTCCGTCTCCATCAATGTCGGCCTCGCGGATCATCTCGTCCACCTCCTCGTCTGTGAGCTTCTCCCCGAGGTTGGTCATGACGTGCCGCAGCTCTGCCGCGCTGATGTAGCCGTTCCCATCCTACAGGGAGAACAGGCTCATTCAATAGGCAAAGAGAGAAGGCTCTACATACAGTACTTTGACCTGTCAGAATGAGATTAGGACTAAACAAGAGTTTCCTATCTGAACAATCGGTGACATCTCCCTCTCCTGAACACAGCCCTGGCTTATCTGGTCTGCTGGTAAATTAAAATGGTCCCTGGCTGCCCCATCTGTGTGACAGCCAGAGATATGTATGGCTCTGGTCCGTCTGCTCACCCCAGCCTCAGCCTGGCGTTATCTTTGGCTCTAGCCCTGCCAAGTCTCAAGAGCCGCAAAGGGAGAGATGATAAACAGAGCAGGGGAATGCTGACAGACTGGCGTCCTAGCAGACTGGCACCGTAGCAGTAACCAAGGTTCTTCAGGACAGTGGCACAAATGTCCCACGGAAACGATCACAATCACACCACTCACATCGATCCGTCAAATAGGCTGCAAACAAAACAACCGCAATACACACTCCCAAAATCACGTGGCTCTATTTAAAGGGGTTGCATTGTTCCAGGCTGCACAAAGCAATATAAACCCAGCCAATGAGCTCTCCCTATTAGCTTGTGACTCAGATTTCTGCACTGCAATAACCTGCCTGCGGGTAATGTTATACTCCGCTCCCTGTCCACAAACAAAGCCCTCCTCTCAGCAACACAGTTAAGGAGACAACCATGATGACTAACACAACATCAGGATTGCAGAGGCATGCACACGAGCAGTGGCGCCATTGTCCATCACACGTTCAACATCACATTCCTAGAACATGAAGTGTTAGTCTCTCTCTTTCTTCCCCCTACAATCACTTTGGTCCAATATTCACAACTCCACGCACAAAAATCTAAAACAGATCATCAAAATGGCTCATGTTCCAAAACACTAAGCACATTTCCAATTGACTGAGTACAATAATCAAAGGAGATGGTGTGGCGCGCGAGTACCTTATCAAAGACTCTGAAGGCTTCTCTGATCTCCTCCTCGCTGTCTGTGTCCTTCATCTTCCTTGCCATCATTGTCAGGAACTCTGGGAAATCGATCGTCCCGTTACCTGAGGACAAACAAGACAGTCTTGATTTTACATTTGTTAGCACACACAAAGACTTATTTTATTTCAGCATGAGCAGTGCTGAGATCTTGTTGGGACATTTTGGAATGAGCTCAAAGAGAGCGATATGCTCTTTGTATCTGATTGACTCAATGGTGCTGCCCTTGCCATCTCCATTTTTAAGTAGTTAATTTTCTTCTATGAGTTGGCAAACAAACTGAAAGGGTGCAAGCCACCACCTAGTGTGTTGTTTGGACAGATATACTGCCACCTCACAAGTATAATTCATTGGCTGATCCTTCCTTAACCCATAGGAAGCCCCACCCAGTTTACTACTTTCAAAATGGTGGAAGCCCTAAATGGTAATATAGAGCAATAGTAATGGCGTCTTTTTGTAGGCACCAACTCTACCATGGCTTATTGGCCAAAAACAACAAGTGGGGTTTTGAGGGTTTTTGGATAAACACAAGCTTAGGAGATCTTACACGCTTTGTTCTATGAGATAATGTTCATCAGACAACGTCACTTTGTAAATTATGAAGCACTTATGTACTCAATACAAGCACATACAGGCTTCATAATTTATAAACGTAATGTTAACGGACTGATATTTTATAGAACACAACGTGGAAGACCTAAGCCAGTGTTAACCTCAGACCTTATCAGCTTTTATCCCAAAACCCCATTCCTTTCCCCCATAGGAATGGCTGAAAGAGCCAAAAAGGTAAATAATTTCCGGTTTTAAGACTACAAGCTGACGAGCTGCATGCCCATGCCAAAAACATGTTTTATCCATCTAGAGTCCTCCAACTCTGCGGGTGAGCCTCTGTTGTGTGTGGGAACATTGGATATTTGAAATGTGATCCGACCATGAAACCAGAGCCATGGTGCCATCCAGGGAGGGCGGCAGGTGTGGTTAAGAGCGTTAGGCCAGTAATTATGCAGTGTTTGTGTGTGCGTTCCCATTCATCCACCATGTGAATAATGTACAAGGGTCAGCCTGGTTGGGTTCTGACCATACGTGTGCGTGTGTCAGCAAGTTTGATTGAGTGAGTGAGTGAGTGTCATTGTACACATCGCTTTAATCTTACCATCAGCGTCTACCTCATTGATCATGTCCTGTAGTTCTGCCTCAGTAGGGTTCTGTCCCAGAGAGCGCATGACAGTGCCCAGCTCCTTGGTGGTGATGGTGCCGTCGCCGTCCTTGTCGAACAGTGAAAACGCCTCCTTGAACTCTGATTACGGGCACAGTGTGGGATTGGTGGAAATGACTATATTGGCTACGTCAACAGTCTAAATAGTCTTCCTATCCTTCGTCTGCACTGATGTGAGAGAACTGGACAGGTAAGGGCAAATTCACAGAATATGTTCTACATATTGATTTCACCCAATTGTTCAGATCTGTGCAGATGAAGAAAAAAACAAATACTAAGAATGGTTTCTACAAACTAAACAGGCAGAGCAGCCAACATTGTCACTAGCACTACCTTGAGGAGCCAAGAGTCTAAGGACCCACATTATCTGCCAACCGACGTGAACTCAGTCACGTCTACTAACTGGGATTGGATTGAAGAGCTTTGAAATTGGACAGAAAGAACCTCACTGTTCAGGGATAGTACTCACCAGCAATCTGCTCCTCAGTCAGTTGGTCAGCCTGTGAAGACAAGAGGAAGCAAGAGTGAGAGTTGTCCACTGCCCCTGCTATATTATAGCCTGACTGAGGTAAATTACACCAGTCGCCTAATGGCTGCTCTTTTACTCCTATGTGTAACCATACCTGCTCCATCATATTCCCATGAGACCAGACGAGTTGACATGGCAGTGATACACTCTCCCATATAACCTCAGTGCTCACAGGAGTAGGGCAACGTTCACATGCATGCTGATATCCCATTATTATTTGGAATACTCAAGTATTCTGTTTAGTTGACGCATATAAACATATCCGTTTTACAATTACCCAAAAAAGCGTGTATCCTGGTTATGAGAAACCCAGATAAGATGCCTGGGATATGCTGATTTTAGACGGGATAATGTGGCATGTAAACATCTTTACCCTAAACAGAAACCGTGGATGGATGGCGGCATTCGTGCAAAACAAAGCACGAACCACTGCATTTAACCACGGAAAGAGGACTGGGAATATGGCTGAATATAAACAGTGTAGTTATTCCCTCCGCAAGGCAATCAAACAAGCGAAATATAAGTACAGAGACAAAGTGGAGTCGCAATTCAACGGCTCAGACACCGACGTCTCACTTCCAGACAAACTAAACACCTTTGCCCGCTTTGAGGATAATACAGTGCCACCGTCACAGCCCGCTAACAAGGACTGTCCCCCCACCCTTCTCTGTGGCCAACATGAGTAAGACATTTAAATGTGTTAACCCTCGCAAGGCTGCTGGCATCCCTAGCCACATCCTCAGAGCATGCACAGACAAGTTGGCTGGTGTGTTTACAGACATATTCAATTGCTCCCTATCCCAGTCTGCTGTCCCCACTTTCTTCAAGATGGCCAACATCGTTCCTGTACCCAAGAAGGCAAAGATAACTAAATGACTATCGCCCCGTAGCTCTCACTTCTGTCATCATGAACTGCTTTGAGAGACTAGTCAAGGATCATATCACCACCTTACCTGCCACCCTAGACCCACTTCAGTTTGCATACCGCCCCAACAGGTCCAAAGATGATGCAATTGCCATCACACTGCACAATCCCATCTGGACAAGAGGAATACCTATATGAGAATGCTATTCATTGACTACAGCTCAGCATTCAAGACCATAGTACCCTCCAAGATCATCATTAAGCTGGAGGCCCTGGGTCTCAAGCTCGCCCTGTGCAACTGGGTCCTGGACTTTGACGGGCCGCCCCCAGGTGGTGAAGGTAGGAAACAACATCTCCACTTCGCTGACCCTCAACACTGGGACCCCACAAGGGTGCGTGCTCAGCCCGCTCCTGTACTCCCTGTTCACCCATGACCGCGTGGCCATGCACGCCTCCAACTAAATCATCAAGTTTGCAGACGACAACAGTAGAGGGCTTGATTACAAACAACGACGAGACAGCCTACAGGGAGGAGGTGAGGGCACTCGGAGTGTGGTGTCAGGAAAACAACCACTCACTCAACGTCAACAGAACAAAAGGAGATGATCGTGGACTTCAGGAAACAGCAGAGGGAGAACCCCCTTATCCACATCGAAGGGACAGCAGTGGAGAAGGTGGAAAGTTAAGTTCCTCGGCATACACGTCACAGACAAACTGGTCCACCCACACAGACAGTGTGGTGAAGGCGCAACAGTGTCTCTTCAACCTCAGGAGGCTGAAGAAAATTTGGCTTGTCACCTAAAACCCTGACAAACATTTACAGATGCACAATCGAGAGCATCCTGTCGGTCTGTATCGCTGCCTGGTACAGCAACTGCACCGCCCTCAATCGCAAGGCTCTCCAGAGGGCGGTGCAGTCTGCACAACTCATCACCGGGGGCAAACTAGACACCTATAGCACCCGATGTCACAGGAAAGCCAAACAGATCAAGGACAACAGCCACCCGAGCCACTGCCTGTTCACCCCGCTGCCATCCAGAAGACGAGGTCATTACAGGTGCATGAAAACAGGGACCGAAAGACTGAAAAACTGTTTTTACCTCAATGCCATCACTGTAAAAAGCCCTCGCTAACAGAGAGGCTGCTGCCTACCTACAGACTTGAAATCATTGGCCACTTTAATAAATGGATAACTAGTCACTAATAAAAACTGTAATAAATGTTTATATATCTTGCATGACTCATCTCATATGTACAGTTGAAGTTAGAAGTTCACATATACATTTAAACTCAGTTTTTCACAATTCCAAACATTTAATCAGTTCAATCAATTCCCTGTCTTAGGTCAGTTAGGATCACCACTTTATTTTAAGAATGTGAAATGTCAGAATAATAGAGTGATTTATTCAGCTTTTATTTCTTACAGATTTAAAAAAATTGTTAAACTTGGGTCAAACGTTTCAGGAGCTTCCAGAAGCTTCCCACAATAAGTTGGGTGAATTTTTGCCTATTCTTCCTGACAGAGCTGGTGTAAGTGAGTCAAGTTTGTAAGGCCTCCTTGCTCGTACACGCTTTTTCAGTTCTGCCCACCAATGTTCTATAAGATTGAGGTCAGGGCTTTGTGGTTGGCCACTCCAATACGTTAACTTTGTTGTTCTTAAGCCATTTTACTACAACTTTGGAAGTATGCTTGGGGTCATTTTGGTTGGTGTTCTTCGACTTGCAAGCCTGACCCCTTCTCCTCCAAACATAACGATGGTGATTATGGCCAAACAGTTCTATTTTTGCATCATCAGACCAGAAGACATTTCTCCAAAAAGTACGATCTTTGTCCCCATGTGCAGTTTCAAACCGTAGTCTGGCTTTATGGCAGTTTTGGAGCAGTGGCTTCTTCCTTGCTGAGCCGCCTTTCAGGTTATGTCGATATAGGACTCGTTTTACTGTGGATATAGATACTTTTGTACTCGTTTCTTCCAGCATCTTCACAAGGTCCTTTGCTGTTCTGGGATTGATTTGAACGCACCAAAGTACGTTCATCTCTAGGAGGCAGAATGCGTCTCCTTCCTGAGCGGTATAACGGCTGCGCGGTCCCATGGTGTTTATACTCGCGCACTATTTTTTGTACAGATGAACGTGGTACCTTCAGGCATTTGGAAATTGCTCCCAAGGATTAACCAGACTTGTGGAGGTCTACATTTTCTTTTCCCGAGGTCTTGGCTGATTTCTTTTGATTTTCCCATGATGTCAAGCAAAGAGGCACTGAGTTTGAAGGTAGGCCTTGAAATACATCCACAGGTACACCTCCAATTGACTCAAATGATGTCAATTAGCCTATCAGAAGCTTCTAAAGCCATGACATTTTCTGGAATTTTCCAAGCTGTTGAAAGGCACAGTCAACTTAGTGTAAATAAACTTCTGACCCACTGGAATTGGGATACAGTGAATAAGTGAAATAATCTGTCTAAACAATTGTTGGAAAAATTACTTGTCTTGCAAAGTAGATGTCCTAACCTACTTGCCAAAACTATAGTTTGTTAACAAGAAATTTGTGGAGTGGTTGAAAAACGAGTTTTAATGATTCCAACCTAAGTGTATGTAAACTTCCGACTTCAACTGTATTTTACACCATCTATTGCGTCTTGCCTATGCCGCTCGGTCATTGCTCATCCATATATTCTTATTCCATTCCTTTACTTAGATGTGTGTGCATTACGGAGTTGTTGGGGAATTGTTAGACATTACTGCACTGTCGGAACTAGAAGCACAAGCATTTTGCTACACTCGCATTAACATCTGCTAACCATGTATGTGACCAATACAATTTGATATATACAGTACAATTCAGAACTATGGACACCTACTCATTCAAGGGTCTTCCCTTGAAGACATCAGAACTATGAAA
Source organism: Salmo salar (assembly GCF_965601325.2). Classification (NCBI taxonomy): domain Eukaryota; kingdom Metazoa; phylum Chordata; class Actinopteri; order Salmoniformes; family Salmonidae; genus Salmo; species Salmo salar. The sequence goes on along the minus strand of NC_138310.1, from coordinate 48,221,634 downwards.
TAACACATATGGAAACATGTAACCAAGAAAGAGTTAGAAATCAAAATAGATTTAAAATTCCTCAAAGCAGCCACCCTTTGCACACTCTTGGCATTCTCTCAGCCATCTTCATGACGAATGTGTTTCCAACCATTTTGATGGAGTTCACACATAAGCTGAGCACTTGTTGGCTGCTTTTCTTTCACTTTGCGGTCCAACTCATCCCAAACCATCTCAAATGGGTTGAGGTCAGGTGATTGTGGCAGCCAGGTCATCTGATGCAGCACTCCACTCTCCTTCTTGGTAAAATAGCCCTTACACAGCCTGGAGGAGTGTTGGGTCATTGTCCTATTGGGGGGAAAAAATGATAGTCCCACTAAGCGCAAACCAGATGGGATGGCGTATTGCTGCAGAATGCTGTGGTATCCATGCTGGTTAAGTGTGCCTTGAATTCTAAATCACTGACAGTGTCACCAGCAAAGCACCCCCACACTATCACACCTCCTCCTCCATGCGTCACAGTACGAACCACACATGCATAGATCATCCATTCACCTATTCTGCGACTCACAAAAGACACAGCGATTAGAACTAACAAAAACAAAAAAACTCCAATTTGGACTCAGACCAAAGGACAAATTTCCACCGGTATAATGTCCATTGCGCGTGTTTCTTGGCCCAAGCAAGTATTATTTTTATTGGTCTCCTTTAGTAGTAGTTTCTTTGCAGCAATTTGACTATGAAGGCCTGATTCACACAGTCTCCTCTGAACAGTTGATGTTGAGATGTGTCTGATATTTATTTGAGCTGCAATTTCTGAGGCTGGTAACTAATGAACGTATCCTCTGCAGCAGAGGTAACTCTGGGTATTCCTTTCCTGTGGCGGTCCTCATGAAAGCCAGTTTCATCATAGCGCTCGATGGTTTTTACGACTGCACTTGAAACGTTCAAAGTTCTTGAAATGCTCCGCATTGACTGACCTTCATGTCTTAAAGTAAGGATGAACTGTTGTTTCTCTTTGCTTATTTGAGCGGTTCTTGTCATAGTATGGACTTGGTCTTCTACCAAACAGGGCTGTCTTCTGTATACCACCCCTACCTTGTCACAACACAACTGATTGGCTCAAACACATTAAGGAAAGAAATTCCAAATTAACAAGGCACACCTGTTAATTGAAATGCATTCCAGGTGACTACCTCATGAAGCTGGTTGAGAGAATGCCAAGAGTGTGCAAAGCTGTCATCAAGGCTACTTTGAAGAAACTCAAACATAAAATCTCTTCATTTGTTTCAACACCTTTTTGGTTAGTACATTATTCCATGTGTCATTTCATAATTGTTGATGTCTTCAATATTATGCTACAATGTAGAAAATAGTAAAAATAAAGAAAAACCCTTGAATGAGTAGGTGTGTCCAAACTCTTGACTGGGGCTGCGCACGTGTGCGTATATATGTATATATATACATATATACACATACATACATACACACACATACACACATACACATATTGTAGTGGTTAGAGCGTTGGACCGAAAGGTTGCAAGATCGAGTCACCGAGCTGACAAGGTAAAAATCTGTCGTTCTGCCCCTGAACAAAGCAGTTAACCCACTGTTCCTAGGCCGTCTTTGAAAATAAGAATTTGTTCTTAACTGACTTGCCTAGTTTTACATATACACATATATACATACATACATACATACATATATATATATACTGCTCAAAAAAAATGAAGGGAACACTTAACCTGTTATGGCTAGGGGGCAGTATTTTCACGGCTGGACAAAAAACGTACCCGATTTAATCTGGTTACCACTCCTACCCAGTAACTAGAATATGCATATACTTATTACATATGGATAGAAAACACCCTAAAGTTTCTAAAACTGTTTGAATGGTGTCTGTGAGTATAACAGAACTCATTTGGCAGGCAAAAACCTGACAAGGTTTCAGGCAGGAAGTGGCCTGTCTGACAAGGTGTCGTTCTTCTTGTCTCTGTTTATTGAAGAGTGAGGATCTTAGCTGTCCCGTGACACTTCCTACGGCTGCCATAGGGTCTCAGAAGCCGGTAAAAAGCTGAATCGTGGCTTTGCAGGCTCTGGCTGAAAAAAAGTAGCGCGTTTGGGTAGTGGCTGGTTACAGTACTGTGAGACTCAGGCTCGTGCCCGCGTCGACCGAAAGTTTTGTTTACTTTCCTCTGTTTAGCTAAAAGGAGATTCCCGGGCAGAATATTATCGCTTTTTTACGAGAAAAATGGCATAAAAATGGATTTTTAACAGCGGTTGACATGCTTCGAAGTACGGTAATGGAATATTTAGATTTTTTTTGTCACGAATTGCGCCATGCGCACGACCCTGATTTACCATTTCAGATAGTGTCTGGGACGCACGAACAAAACGCCGCTATTCGGATATAACGATGGATTATTTTGGACCAAACCAACATTTGTTATTGAAGTAGCAGTCCTGGGAGTGCATTCTGACGAAGACAACAAAGGTAATCAAACTTTTATAATAGTAAACCTGATATTGGTGAGTGCTAAACTTGCCGGGTGTCTAAATAGCTAGCCCGTGATGCCTGGGCTATGTACTTAGAATATTGCAAACTGTGCTTTCACCAAAAAGCTATTTTAAAATCGGACATATCGAGTGCATAGAGGAGTTCTGTATCTATAATTCTTAAAATAATTGTTATGCTTTTTGTGAACGTTTATCGTGAGTAATTTAGAAAATTGTTAGTGAATTCGCCGGAAGTTTGCGGGGGGTATGCTAGTTCTGAACGTCACATGCTAATGTAAAAAGCTGGTTTTTGATATAAATATGAACTTGATTGAACAAAACATGCATGTATTGTATAACATAATGTCCTAGGGTTGTCATCTGATGAAGATCATCAAAGGTTAGTGCTGCATTTAGCTGTCTTCTGGGTTTTTGTGACATTATATGCTAGCTTGAAAAATGGGTGTCTGATTATTTCTGGCTTGGTACTCTGATAACATAATGTTTTGCTTTCGTTGTAAAGCCTTTTTGAAATCGGACAGTGTGGTTAGATAAAGGAGAGTCTTATCTTTAAAATGCTGTGAAATAGTCATATGTTTGAAAAATTGAAGTTTTTGTATTTGAGGAATTTGTAATTCGCGCCACGCCCTATCATTGGATATTGGAGCAGGTGTTCCGCTAGCGGAACGTCTAGATGTAAGAGGTTAAACAACACAATGTAACTCCAAGTCAATCACACTTCTGTGAAATCAAACTGTTCACTTAGGAAGCAACACTGATTGACAATACATTTCACATACTGTTGTGCAAATGGACTAGACAACAGGTGGAAGTTATAGGCAATTAGCAAGACACCCCCAATAAAGGTGTGGTTCTGCAGCTGGTGACCACAGACCACTTCTCAGTTCCTATGCTTCCTGGCTGATGTTTTGGTCACTTTTGAATGCTGGCAGTGCTTTCACTCTAGTGGTAGCATGAGACGGAGTCTACAACCCACACAAGTGGCTCAGGTAGTGCAGCTCATCCAGGATGGCACATCAATGCGAGCTGTGGCAAGAAGGTTTGCTGTGTCTGTCAGCGTAGTGTCCAGAGCATGGAGGCGCTACCAGGAGACAGGCCAGTACATCAGGAGACGTGGAGGAGGCCGTAGGAGGGCAACAACCCAGCAGCAGGACCGCTACCTCCGCCTTTGTGCAAGGAGGAGCACTGCCAGAGACCTGCAAAATGACCTCCAGCAGGCCACAAATGTGCATGTGTCTGCTCAAACGGTCAGAAACAGACTCCATGAGGGTGGTATGAGGGCCCGACATACCCGATTTAATCTGGTTATTACTCCTGCCCAGAAACTAGAATATGCATATAATTATTAGCTTTGGATAGAAAACACTCCAAAGTTTCTAAAACTGTTTGAATGGTGTCTGTGAGTATAACAGAACTCATTTGGCAGGCCAAAACCTGAGAAGATTCCAAACAGGAAGCACCCCTCTGACCATTTCTTGGCCTTCTTGATCATCTCTATCCAAAACAGGGGATCTCTGCTGTAACGTGACATTTTCTAACGCTCCCATAGGCTCTCAGAAGGCGCCAGAACGTTGAATGATGACTTTGCAGCCCATGGCTGAAAAACAGTAGCGCATTTGGTAAGTGGTCGATCTGAGAACAATGAGACTGGCGGCGCGTGCACGAGACGACTCCATGTTTTCATTTTCAGTCTTTGAACGAAAACAACGACTCCCGGTTGGAATATTATCGCTTTTTTACAAGAAAAATCGCATAAAAATTGATTCTAAACAGCGTTTGACATGCTTCGAAGTACGGTAATGGAATATTTCGAATTTTTTTGTCACGAAACGCGCGTCACCCTTCGGATAGTGTCTTGAACGCACAACAAAACGCCGCTATTTGGATATAACTATGGATTATTTGGAACCAAACCAACATTTGTTATTGAAGTAGAAGTCCTGGGAGTGCATTCTGACGAAGAACAGCAAAGGTAATCCAATTTTTCTTATAGTAAATCTGAGTTTGGTGAGTACCAAACTTGGTGGGTGTCAAAATAGCTAGCCTGTGATGGCCGGGCTATCTACTCAGAATATTGCAAAATGTGCTTTCACCGAAAAGCTATTTTAAAATCGGACACCGCGATTGCATAAAGGAGTTCTGTATCTATAATTCTTAAAATAATTGTTATGTTTTTTTGTGAACGTTTATCGTGAGTAATTTAGTAAATTTACCGGAAGTGTTCGGTGGGAATGCTAGTTCTGAACGTCACATGCTAATGTAAAAAGCTGGTTTTTGATATAAATATGAACTTGAACAGAACATGCATGTATTGTATAACATAATGTCCTAGGAGTCATCTGATGAAGATCAAAGGTTAGTGCTGCATTTAGCTGTGGTTTTGTTTTTTGTGACATTATATGCTAGCTTGAAAAATGGGTGTCTGATTATTTCTGGCTGGGTACTCTGCTGACATAATCTAATGTTTTGCTTTCGCTGTAAGCCTTTTTGAAATCGGACAGTGTGGTTAGATAAAGGAGTCTTGTCTTTAAAATGGTGTAAAATAGTCATATGTTTGAAAAATTGAAGTTTTCGGATTTGAGGAGTTTATTTCGCGCCACGCCTATCATTGGATATTGGAGCAGGTGTTCCGCTAGCGGAACGTCTAGATGTAAGAGGTTTTAAGTGTTCCCTTTATTTTTTTGAGCACATATATATTCACACACACAATATATAAAATGGTGTAAGAAACTGGGCGACCGTGTGTCTGTGCCATCTCGATTTCCACCCGGAGCGTGCTCGGAGGCCTCATTCTTCCTCCCATCAGTTGAGGATGAGGTCTTATGAGGCCTGTCTCAGTCAGCCAGCACAATTTGGGCTGAGGAAGTGTGATCAGGGATGGGTATAAATACACCTCAGTACACCTGCTATAATTAGAGTGGCACGAACAGGGCCGCCAATGTAGCACAGTGTCTATTACCATCTCTGTTGCTTTTTGTGGGTCTTCAGATTCGTCACCACATGTATAGCATTTATTGCTTGAGGGAAAGTGTGCACGCCTGTGAAAGTGTGCATGCCCCTCAGAAAGTAAAACACCAAGGGAATAGGTTAGTGTGCACGTAACCGACAAAGCCAGGAGCACACTGATTCTAATCAAGACATGTTCATTACAGTTAAACACTATATTTAAAAAAAAATGTTATTAGTCCATTGTTGAGAAAGTCTCAATGTTTTTGCTTGTCAGCACTCAAGTTATCAAAATATGAATATCATCCCCATATGATGCATTTTGCATTATATGATTCTGCATTTAGCAGAAGTTCAGTACAGTTTAGAAAGAATTTAGCCAAGGACATGTACTCTGCTCTCTCAGTGAGTCATCAGGAGGAAGAAGGAAAAGACAGCAAGCCGACTGCAGGTTATTCTGTCCACGCAGCTGGATGACAAAGCAAGCAGTGGTTCAGGATTCAGTTAGTGTACTGCTGTGTTTGAGCATTTATAAAGGTAGTGTCAAGCACCAAATGGCTCAGGAAAACAGTGTTGCCTTTGAGCAGTACTGAGATCCCATGTGCCATACTGTACAGTCCTGGTTAAAGGCTGTTAATATCTTATTCACTGTGAGGTGGTGAAGTGGTGCAGTCTCGGTTTTTTGGCGGGCAGATGGCAAGATCTTCAGATTGTCAATTGCGTTTTATCCTTTAGGGCAAAACAAACCACCATGAATAATACAGACTTAGCACCAAGGCCTCACTTTCATCCCCCAAAACAGCAATTACGAGGGATAAAGCAAAGCAGAGCACATGCCTTCGTTTGTCACGCAAGGTATTTTAGTCTCATTTTTGCAAAGCATGCACTGCGGATCCCGTGTCAGTATACTGCACCAACCATGATGTGGTTCAATGCAGGGGGAGGAAGGCGTGTGGTAGAGAGGGGCAAGGAAGGAGGGGTGGTAACGAAGATCTTTCACGAACAGCAAACTGCGGATCAACGTGGTGCAATACGCAACAGCACCACGGGGAAAGGCTCAAATGTCGCGTAGGTATTGAAATCTAAATTTTCGCAAGAACACGATGCACAACAAGTATTACTAGCTAGATCATATTGCCAGCTAGCTATGTTATTGAAAACATGACAACACAAGTTCGCTTGCCAAGTAATACTATCGAGTAAGTTCATTCAATTGGCAGTGTTTGGTTATTACATCAAACTGCGCTATGCCTTAACCACAAGCACAACGCCCACTCACCATTCGTACACCAACGTTAGATAGCTAACCTTAAGTCCGATAGGAGTGAAACAAATGACCTTAGTTAGCCGTTTGTACAATTCGCCATGGCTAACGCCTCGGCAAACAATACATGCCCACAATCAAGAATTGTCTTGTCCGTCATCCACTGAGTCCTTTTCCAACTGCCATTTGGTGGTTATTGTAATGCAACATTGAGCCAGCAACAACAGCCCGGCCAGGTGGCGATATGAACAGTTGTGCTGCCAGAACGACAAACTTTGTCACAGTCACACCTTATTTAGCTAACTAGTTTACGGACATATAGCTAGTTAACTACATAGACGTGGCTCGAACCCATAACGAATTCATGTTAGCTAAATAACTAGCTAGCTACACGACAAGCTAACGAATTTATGACAGCTAGCTGGCTATAGCATTCGCTTGGATGTGTGTGTGGCTATACTCACCATTTTATTACGTTAGGTCTTCAAACTTGGAAAATATGAAGTACTAAATAGTCAATGTTCCCCTCGTGGCTGGCAAACTACCTGTAGTCAACGTATGTATCGTTGTTTAGTCTGGAAATATTATTCGCTAGTCTCTTCTCTGCGAAGTTGCCCGGAAACACTAGGGACAGCGTCACTGCCGATGTGGCCTCATTTGCACTATATCGCTCCGCGAAGTGACATATTTGCCCCCCTCCCACGAACCTGCCAATCTTAACTGCACACCAAATGCGTCAGAATAATAATTTATTCACCTTATATTGACCACTGCACTCACTGAAATTGCCTAGAACGTCCCCTGTTACGCATTACAAAAAAGAAAGTAATTGTACTATTTGCTTGCGCTACTCGCGTACATTGATGAGAAGCAGACGCGCTCGTTATTTCAGTCTATCGAAGCGGTGAACAATAGGCAAGATTTTAAATGGATATACCGTACTTTGTCAATTTGATCGCTATTATTTTTTATCAAGTAAGACCACAGTGGTGTAATGAGACGAGCTTCAACTTGGTCAATGTAACGCAGTACCTTATTGGTCCAGAGAAACGGGTAGAAAAGTAGCGGTTTTGTAATTGGCTGGTTGTAAACTGCATTGCGCCAAATTGGATCTATACATTGCAGAACTAATGACTTTATAATTTTCTGTTGTGTAAATCGTTCAGTGCTAATATAGGTTTTGAATATGCTGATTTCAGATATGACTAATTGGTCAATATGTAAACCGTTTGTAGTAGTCTGACATCATGTAGATCTATATGATAAGGAAAAATGTATGATGTTGATCATATTTTTCCTCTCAGTACTGACATTTAAATGACACCATGCCATGGGTCTATAATAACTGCTCCTTTGTGTACATAAAAGTAGAGATATATCAATAATTTTTAATTGCGTTTGTGTGTCATATGAAGGTGGTAACAATATCGCAATATTTAGTCAGACCTAACTCACACTTTTCTGTTTGTGGATCTGTATCATAGTCATCGACATAACAGACCCTGGACCAGTTATTGAGAGGCAAGGAGGAGGAAATGTCAGAGGGAATTTGCTGGAGTGTCTAGTCTTTTATGTCCTTCATTTATTTGCACACAAAAAAGTCAGGACAGCAGTTGGGAAAAGTTGGATCAGTAGAATATGCAGTCCATCAAAACAAAATCCACATGGCTTTATCAATGTACTCCCTCTTGTGGAGACAAACTGCATCATGAAACCACAAACAAGTGTACATGCTGAACTCTTAAGTGCTGTACTACAACCATCATCACAGGCCTAATGCACTTTATGGGGAGAGTAAAACTGGTTCCACGATACATTGAGTACATTAAGGATACAGTATAAAAAAAATGTTAAGATGAAAAAAAGGTTCCAAGTAACTTAATTACGAAAGATTATACCTTCAGTTATCAGTGTTGCCTATATGCAGATAAACCATGCTGGATATTTTGTAGCCAGTGTCCCTCCAGTTAGGAGATATCGTACCAGTCATGGTAGTCCGACATGTATGACATCCCCTCCGGGAAGCCTGCATCCGTGTTGCCGCATTTCTCTGTCTTTGGTGGTGCTCAAGTCCATGTTCCTGTGGCACAGGGTTTCCACTGTGGCATCAGCACACAAGCATCTACCCACCGGGTTTGGCAAGAACATGGGCAACAGTGGGCATCGTAGGGGTCTGCTTTGGCACAGGCAGCTACACAGATGGATCAGCTGACCCAGGATCCAGTTCAGCCCCTGTTTATGATGACAAAGAGGGCATTGAAGAGGGTATAGGTACAGCATAACCCAGGAGCATGAGGAAGTAGTTAGCCACCTGGTAGGATCCACTGGGGGCTCCTCCGTAGGACTCTTCCTGGCTGCTCACCAGGTCAACCGAAGCCCTCCATACTGAAGGCCACAAAGCAGAATTACAGGGACACGATGTAGCTCCAGCCCTCCATGGCGAAGTAAAGACTGGAAGCACCACATGTAACAGGGTTATATTGGTGATTCCCCTTGCCACTTTATTGTTAAGCCAATGGGTTTTGGTTTTATTTTTGTCTTGCCTTCACCTACTCAACATGGCATCTTATTGGCTGGTTTGCGTAGCTTGCTTACGAGGGAGGATGTTTCAGTTAGAATCGTCCCAGTGAACAAGCACCAAACCAGCGGTAAGTTGTTGGTTGCAAAGCATTGTACGTCAAAAGTGATTTTTATACTCCCAAGTGATGATTTAAATGTACAATTTATATAAATTTGTTTGTAAATGTTATTCTAACATCACACATAAGATGCAGCGGTTTTTGGTGAATATTTGTGCATTTTGTTGTAGAGAATTCCAGCTAATACTAGCTAGCAACTTACTGTGTCTGGTGGGGGGGTCGTATATTTTGTACAGTGCGTGAGTGCAGAGTTGGATGGTGAGCCGTGCATTGCATGACGTGCAATTTTGCGCTGTTCCTATCAGGTACATTGTTGAAGATATTATATTGTATATTGTAACTGTATTATTTTGGTAACTACATTGCCCAGTGAACAAGCACCAAACCAGCGTGCGTGAGTGCAGAGTTGGATGGTGAGCCGGGCATTGCATGACGTGCAATTTTGTGCTGTTCCTATCAGAATAAAGCTCCATGACTGGTGTTACAAGTTGGAGTTCGTGTCGATGATTGATTGTACACAACGCAAGAAGAGTACTGTTACAGTGGTGCCGTGACCGTTGTTCTGGATCTGATCATCCTTCGCTGGATTTCCATCTCAGAACTTCGCCGTGGTTGCCGTTGGAGAATCAGATAAGACGTTGCTGGTGCAGTTTATGGCAATATCGCATTTCGCCACAAGAGGGCGCTACTGCCCCGTTTTACTATCGAAATTGATGATTTCTCTGGTTGAGACTCTCTTCACGGATAACGATATAACTTTTGTGTTACTTGTTTATTTGCAATTCTAACGTATATCTGATATAAGTAGGGTTAGTTTTACCAGTGTACTAGATATAGGTTAGATTTTGACTTGAGGTAAAAATATATATATATATATATATATATATATTTTTGCATTTCCATTTTTATTAGTGTGTTGATTTCCCATTGTTAAGATGGAAGGTGTTGGGAGAGGTAGAGTTTCCTGACATTTAATCTGTCACCATCTGTTGGTAGGGGTTCAGCCAAAATTCCAGTTGCTTGTACCTAATGTGTTGCCTTCCCCAGCCTAGAGTATTCAGGGCTCAGCTGAGCCGATGGAACGTATCCTTGCAATGCTGGAGCGTGTGCTGGAGCAGAGGCCACAACAGTCTGACCATAAGTTCCAAAAAGGAATAGGAGCAAATTGAAGTCTAATGGGCCATGTGACGTGTGCGGGGATGCTGGACATGAGGGCCAATCACCTCTGCTTTCTTTGTCATGTAGCTGGCCACGCACGCTCTCAGTGCCCAAAGGCCGCAGCACAGCTGGTGGAGTCCCTACAGTAATCACTGCTCAGCTCCCGGAAAACTAGTAGGCCTGCATGTAGAAGGGCCTTTTGTAGAGTCCCCATCGGTGAGAGCTGTTGATTTGGAGTCTGTATATAAAAGTGTTTGTGACGAAATGGAGACTGAAAAGAGTATCATAATGCAGAACACACAGAGACTTTCCCCATATGATGATTTATTCTATGCCAAGGTGTTAATTGGAGGAGAAGTAGAAGTGAGAGCTATGCTTGACAGTGGGTCCATGGCTTGTACCTTGAGCTCTAGGGTCTTACCTGAACTGTTGCATGCAGGAGTGTTGAGAAGTCCATCATTGAGTCCTACAGAGGTAGTCTTGGTTGGTTGTGGTGGGTTGAAGACGAGGCCTTTGAGAGTATGTGAGCTGGAGATGGAGGTGTACGGCTGTAGAGTTGCCGTGCCTACACTGGTGGTTGAGGGCCAGAGTGATGACCTCATCTTGGACAGCAATCTCCTAAAGCACTAATGGAGATCTCTGGGAGAGGGTTTCTACTCCTGTGTGTGACGGGGGTGAGGAGAGCAAGCTAATCAACATGATGGCTAATGTGGAGAGATGGAGAGACAGTGAAGTACCTGACAAAGTTGGAACTGTGAGACTAAAAGGGGCTGTGACTCTAGAGCCTATGCAGGAGCACTTAGTCTGGGGCAGACTACGAAACAGTCAGAATCTATCAGCGGGCAGTGCTGTTCTCATTGAGCCCAGCAGTTCAAGGTCAACACCAAGGTCAATCCTGGTAGGGAGGACAGTAGCTCTATTGCGGGGGGATGGGTGGCTCCCTGTTAGAGTGATAAACCCTTCTCAGAAGACGGTGACATTGAGACGAAACGCCACTCTAACCGATGTCTTTCCTTGCATGGCTCTAGAGGACTTTGGCTGTTCGTGTGTGAATGACGATTCATCAGCAGCTTTTCAGCAGCAAGTGCGGAGAACGGCTGATATACTCACCGACTGCCAAGATGACTTGACGCTGACTGATGACGGTTCCAGCCAACTTCACCATACTGACGGACCTGACAGTTCAAGCAGTCCTGAGGTCTTACGTGACTTAGGTTGGACTGATATTGATGTCGACTCCTGTCAAGTGTCTCCTGCTGGTAAGAAGAAACTCATCCAGCTCATAGCTGAGTACCAGTCCATTTTTTTCCAGGCACAAGTTGGATTGTGGAAAAGCTTCTGGATGTCTTCACCGCATTCAACTGAGTGATGAGAAACCCTTTCGGATGCCCTACCGACGCCTTTCACCAAATCATTATGAGAAGCTCAAGCAAGCATTGAATGAGATGGAAGAACGTGAAATCATAAGGATGTCTAGTAGTGAGTTCGCCTCTCCCCTTGTCCTTGTATGGAAGAAGTCTGGAGACCTGAGACTCTGTACTGATTTTCGTTTGCTCAATGCTCGCCCCATCAAAGACGCACACCCACTCCCTCACCAGGCTGACGCGCTGGCTGCTTTAGGTGGAAATGCCTTTTTCTCGACGATGGACCTTACCTCTGGCTACTACAATGTGGAAGTGCATGAGGACCTGCCACTGGCTCTGAGTAAGGCATGTGTGTCTATGTATCCTTTTCCTGTTACGCTCCTTGCCTATGGAATAGCCTGCAGACTTAAACTTAAGACTCTTGTCACCCTTGCCCATTTTAAATATTTATTGGAGGATTTTTATTTTTGTATTGCTTGCAACTGTTTTGGGTAATGCAAGTTATTGTGCTGTTAGGGGAATAACCTATGTGTAAATGTAATCTGTTGCTGGTTTTTTTGTGCTATCTGTGGTCGTTTTGTTTGTCTTGTGTAGTTTCTTAATCATTATACCTAAACTGTATGTGTAAACATGTATACGCAGGGCCCAGCTGTAAAAGAGACCTTGGTCTCAGTCTGTGTTCCTTGTTGAAATAAAGGTATAATAATACAAATAATAAGGACTCAACACTACGTATACACGTCAGCTACCACAGCAAGTGTAAGTGAAACCAGAATGAGCGGCAAGAAATAAGTTAGTCCTAAATATTTCTAAAAAGAAAAGCATTGTATTTGGGACAAATCATTAATGTGGAAACTGAGCAAGTTGAGGAGACTAAACTGCTTGGATTAAGCCTGGGTTGTAAACGGTCATGGTCAAAACATATTGATGCAACAGTAGCTAAGATGGGAGAGGTCTGTCCATAACAAAGAGCTGCTCTGCTTTCTTAACAAGGCAATCAACAAGGTAGGTCCTACAGGCCCTAGTTGTGTCGTACCTGGACTACTGTCCAGTCAGGTGCCACAAAGAGGGATTTAGGAAAATTATAATTAGCCAAGATTAGGGTAGCACGGCAGTCCCTTAAATGTACACAGAGAGCTATCAATAATATGAATGTCAATCTCTCCTGGCTCAAAGTAGAGGAGATATTGACTTCATCACTACTTGTATTTGTGAGAAGTATTGACATGCTGAATGCACTGAGCTGTCTGTTCAAACTACTAGCACACAGCTCAGACACCCATGCATACCCCACAAGACATGCCACCAGAGGTCTCTTCACTGTCCCTAATTCCAGAACAGACTATGGCAGGTGAACAGTACTACATAGAGCCATGACTACATGGAGCAGTATTCCACATCAAGCAACTCATGAATCAGATTTGAAAAAAAACAGATACAAATAAACCTTATGGAACAGCGGGGACTGTGAAGGGACACGGGCACAGACACGCATACACACACATAACATACGCACTATACACACAGATTTTGTGTTGTAGATACTGTATGTGGTAGTAGAGTAGTGGCCTGAGGGCACACACTTAATGTGTTGTGAAATGTAATGTAAATATGGAACAAATAATAATAAAGAAAGAAATACAAACAGTTTCCTGTGTGTATAAAGAATGGCCCACCACCCAATGGACATCCAGCCAACTTGACACAACTGTGGGAAGCATTGGAGTCAACCTTCCCTGTAGCTCAGTTGGTAGAGCATGGTGTTTGCAACACCAGGGTTGTGGGTTCGATTCCCACGGGGGGCCAGCACAGAAAAAAAAAAAATGTATGAAATGTATGCATTCACTACTGTAAGTCGCTCTGGATAAGAGCGTCTGCTAAATGACTAAAATGTAAAATGTAAATGTAAACATTGGCCAGCATCCCTGTGGAATGCTTTCGACAACTTGTAGTCCATGCCCCGACAAATTGAGGCTGTTCTGAGGGTAAAAGGGGTGCAACTAAATAAGAGAACGTGTTCCTAATTTTTTTGGACACTCCTGTGTATATTCAGTATTCACTGCATCCACAGCTTGTGTTGAGTTTCTTTCGGTCAGCAAGTCAACCCCACCTCATTCCTCTGGATAGACATTCCCAAGCTATGCTGAAGCAGTGCCTCCTTTAGCAGATCATTTGGAGATCATTCATCCAAATTGAGTCTCTATTATACTGTTCTCCTAATAGATGCTTTGATACACACCTTGCAAGTAGACTGAGTCTTCGACAGCATCTGAGGTGTGTGTGTTTACTCCCTGACTCTCCAGGCTGCTGTCCGTGAATTTACTTCTTTATTAACACAGCTGATCTTTGCCTCCATAATCACCTTTCATTGCCTGTTTATAACGCTCTCCAGCTCAAATGAGTATTTTCCCTGAGATTATTCAAAGGATATTGGCCCTAGTAGTGGTACAGCCCACTGTAATTTGTAGTGGCTCTAGAAAGGAGGAAATAGTATTTTAATTAGTCTCTAAACCAGCATGAAATTACATTTGACATGTGGGCTGTTCTGTTTTAAACAATTTGTATGAAATTAAAGATGTGGTCCTCCAAACATTTAATTTTCTCTGTGTAGGTCATAGAGAGCATAGATCTCCTCAGCTGTAGTGATCTCTCTGACATGGTCAGTGTGTTAGAACTGTTTTAGAATAGTGTTACGTTTGGCTTTCTTTAAGACACTTCCTGTCAGAGCTTTATAGTGCCTACATCATACAGTAAGAGGCTGTGTGGTACACTTGAGAGTGATGTGGCTAACTGGGAAGGTGTCCAAGGAGTCGGGCCATCTCCCATGACAAGAGCCTGGAAAGAAAGATTCATTTTCTTACTGACTTTCCTCTCATTTCTTGCCAAGTTCTTCCCTAAATTGTTATTTTATCGTTATAGTACCACTCATGTACTATTTTTGGACCACTTCAGAATTCCGACAGTTCTGAGCAATTTTTTGTTGCCGGTGTCAACTGGTTATTTTGATTTAATTTCATTCTGGTTAATGAGGCGAAGGATTCATTAACCGAGGTACATATCCTATTGCTTTCTCCAATCACCTAAAGATCAGTGATTACCTTACGGAAGAGAGGAGGGAAGGATGCGTTTTTGAACAAACCCCCTTGAGACACCATCACATCAGTTCCTTCCATTATTTTTCAGTATATTTTCTGGAGGACTATAATTAAAATACTAGACTGTGTTTGTAGTGTATACAATTGTTTGCCCTAAAACTGAATACTTCCATGAATGGAACTGGACAGCTTTGATTGATGGTTGTTTATGTTGAATTGAACCAAATCTACTTCGTCTTTCATACAGCAGTTATGTTATCATGCAGATGCCAGCATGGCTGTAGCCTTCCACCCAGCCATGTACAATAGCCAGCCTTGTATTTCGATTCTGCTGGAAGGAATGACGCCTTGATTTAAACAGTTGTTAAGCCTTATCCAAAGATCAGCTCTCTCTTTATCTCAAGTAGGAGAAACGAGCAGCAAGGTTCAACCTCTACAGGATTGTGTCCCTCGCGGGACGGTTGACTAGCATGAGGTTGTAAGTAACAAGAACATTTCCCAGGACATAGACATATCTGATATGGGCAGAAAGCTTCAATTGTTGTTAATCTAACTGCACTGTCCAATTTACAGTAGCTATTACAGTGAAAGAATACCATGCTATTGTTTGAGGAGAGTGCACAGTTATGAACTTGAAAATGTATTAAATAACCAATTAGGCACATTTGGGCAGACTTGATACAACATTTTGAACAGAAACAGATTACTCTAAAACTTTGCACATACACTGCTGACATCAAGTGGCAAAAATCTAAATTGTGCCTAGATTCCTAATTCATATATTGGCCTTTCTCTTGCATTTCAAACATGATGGAACAAAAAACAACCAAAAAACGTGTTTTTCTTTGTATTATCTTTTACCAGATCTAATGTGTTATATTCTCCTACATTAGTTTCACATTTCCACAAATGTAAAAGTGTTTCCTTTCAACTGGTATCAAGAATATGCATATCCTTGCTTCAGGTCCTGAGCTACAAGCAGTTAGATTTGGGTATGTCATTTTAGACAAAAATTGTTTAAAAAATGGTCAGATCCTTAAGAGGACAAACAATAGTGATGTAGTGTCACATAGCATACCAAACACACAAAGCAAGTATTGTCAGGATACAGTATGTCTCTATGTAAGTCCGATAAATTAATATTCTTGATATTAATGTTTATCCTTTTAGGTTGTGAATTTCAGTCCATTTATGTGGTATGTAAATAGGATGGTAAATATGTCCATTGTACTACAGAGTGTTTCAAAAAAGTGCAGCACATTATTCCCTTCTGGTCAGCAGTACAACCTGTTGATAGATGCTCCTCTGTCCTCTCTGACAAGAGTGCTTTGTAATAAAAAAAACATACCAATTTCAGATAAAAGGCTCAAAAACACTGATGCCTTTTTGACCTCTGTGTGTGATGGAGTACCCTGAGGAAAAGCATGGCTCATGTCTAAAAGGTGTGCTTGTTCAGGCAAAGTAATCTTCTTTCTATTATGTCATCTGATGGTTATCAACTCCATGATAAGCATTCCCTTTCATTTTTACCAAGAGTGGTCCTTTGTAGCTAAATTGGTAGAGCATGGCGCTTGCTATGCCAAAACAGCAGGTTTGATTTCTGGGACCACCTGTAAGTAAGATGTTTATACAGTATACTGAACTGTCACGACACCGACGGAAGGTGGCGCCCCTCCTCGCCCGGGCGGCGCTCGGCGGTCGTCGTCGCCGGCCTACTAGCTGTTATCGATCCTCTGTTTCACTTTCTGTTGGTTAGGGCTAGGTTAGGCACGCACCTGTTTTGTATTAGTTGTTAGTGGCGGGGGTATTTATTCTCGCTAGGTAGGATTGTTTTTTCTGCGTGATTGTTCTATATCAGGACGTATGTTGTTTGAGGAACAAGTCTTTCCCTGTGATTTTCGCAGAGTTTATTGTGGGCTGCGTCCCTGCATTGTGTTGGGCTGGGTTTTTTGAGCATTTGTTTTATGGGCCCTGCCCTACCTACTTTTTGGTCTGAGTGGATACCCGTTAAAAGTGTGTTCACGGATTTTCTGTCTCCTGCCCTTGACTTCACCTCTCCTACTTCCTTGAGCCACCCTTGACATTAACAAAAACAGAAATGCAACATGCAATAATTTCAAAGATTTACTGAGTTGCAGTTCATATAAGGAAACCAATCAATTGAAATAAAGTAATTATGCCATAATCTATGGATTTCATATGACTGGGGATAAAGATATACACCTGTTTGTCAAAGATACCTTAAAAAAAAGTAGAGGCATGGATCAGAAAACCAGTCAGTATCTGCTGTGACCACAATTTGCATCATGCAGCACGACACATCTCCTTCGTATAGAGTTGATCAGGCTGTTGATTGTGACCTGTGGAATGTTGTCCCACTCCTCTTCAGTGGTTGTGTGAAGTTGCTGGATATTAGCTTGAACTGGAACATGCTGTAATACACATTGCTGTATTATACAGATCCTTGCGACATGGGGCCGTGCATTATCATGCTGAAACATGAGGTGATGGCAGCGGATGAATGGCACGACAAAAGGCCCCAGGATCTCGTCACGGTATCTCTGTGCATTCAAATTACCGTTGATAAAATGCAATTTTGTTTGTTGTCCGTAGCTTATGCCTGCCCACACCATAACCTCACCGTCACCATGGGACACTCTGTTCACAACGTTGACATCAGCAAACCGTTCGCCCAAACGACGCCATACACATGGTTTGCGGTTGTCAGGCCGGTTGGAAGTACTGCCAAATTCTCTAAAATGACGCTGGAGGCAGCTTATGGTAGAGAAATTAACATTCAATTATCTGGCAACATCTCTGATCGACATTCCTGCAGTCACCATGCCAATTGCGCATCCCTCAAAAGTTGAGACGTCTGTGGCATTGTGTTGTGTGACAAAACTGCACATTTTAGAGTGTCCTTTTATTGTCCCCAGCACAAGGTGCATCTGTGTAATGATCATATTGTATAATCAGCTTCTTGATGTGCCACACTTGTCAGGTGGATGGATTATCTTGGCAAATGAGAAGTGATTATTAACAGGAGATGTAAACAAAAGTTGTGCACAACATTAGAGAGAAATAAGCTTTTTGTGCATATGGAAACATTTCTGGGATTTTTTATTTCAGCTCATAAGGCATGGGACCAACACTTTACATGTTGTGTTTATATTTCTGTTCAGTATATATCAGTTTTACAATATTTTATTCATAATTTCACTTTGCTCATAAACGCAGCCAAAGACTCAGTGCCCTAGGTGCCCTTTATTTAGTTTAGTTTATTAATTCGACCATTTAAAAAAACAAGCACACATAAAACTTAAAAGTCATAGATGCACATGAATATAATCATGGAGGATAACACACAATAAAGTCTAGGACTTTTGTGGTCCTCTTGATACAAGATGGCTAGACAAGATCAAACACAGATTGGCAGTGAAATAATAAAACAAAAATGTGATCCTGTGATCAAGTGTCAGATAATGTGGTACATATATGTGGATGGGATAAAGGCAACCACAAAACCACAAACCCCCACACAACCACATGAATTGATGAATGGTGAAGTCATACACCTACACACAAATGCTTGGTTAAAATAGGCTTTTTATCCTGTCCTTGCACAATGTGATACAATCACTTCACAAACATGGTTTAAATGTCTACTGATAGCTTAAAGAGGCAATCTGTGATAGCAACAGCAATTTTTTGACTTTTAAATGAACGATATATACCAATTGACTCTGGAAGAATATAACTTGTGCCTTATGATCTTAGTTCAACTGTCGAACCCCATCAGAACCCAAGATAAGCTTTTTATTACGCCATTGATTGTTAACAATGTAACTGTAAACAAACACTGTAAAGCTTTCAAACGTTATGTAGGGCTTTACTCTGGGCAAGAAAAAGGTTCAGCACCTGGAAAGGATGGAATGGACAGGGGAGGAATGATCGCTGAGATCAGAGATGAATCTTATGGTGTCTGAGAAAGGTATTTTCATCAAGATGTAAGTGTTGCCCGGCTCCACTACAGGGGAGCTGCAGTGGTCGGGTAATGTGACGTAGTGAGGGGAAGGCAGGGGGTTGACATGGCCACGCGAGGCCAGCATGTACATGGCGTTCACCATCACGATGGACCGCTCATTCGTCTTCATGGACACACTCTCCACTGTCCCCAGCAGAACTGGACACACACACACACACACACACACACACACACACACCACACACACACTTTAGATAAGCGTTGTGAAGCCAATGTACATCCAAGAGTCAAAGAAGATTTTAGTGCTTCCCACTGTTCTTACTAAAGATAAAAGTATTGAGTAATGTTTCCTTTCATTCTGTGCTTCAAACTGGAGGCCTTACCTTCGGTGTAACACAGGACTTCAGTCTTCAGATCGCCCAGTGGTAGAAGCCTGGGTCCTGAGGATAATGAACAACAGTCTAAACAAATGGACAGAGACAGACTCCAGGCAGGGACCCATCAGAAGACACCCCCTTTATCTTATATGAACTAGATATAGAATTCAATATTCATATCACTTGTCTGACTTGTAGGAGACCTTTCAGAGATAAACAGACGCAACTCAAGCTGTGGCATAAATCATGTATGGATGAAAAATGTGAATCAAGTTCGGATTGTATCCGGTTCCCACTGACCTGGAATCATGTTCTTGCTGGTGGTTTGTGTTTCAGGCCTTGAGTACAGGACCCCCGCGCAGCATGACCACAGGGAGGAGTTGGGGTAGCGGTGCCCACAGCAGGTGAACCCTGGCTGGGTAGGGTAGACCAGGTCTAGCCCTGGGGCAGAGCAGCAGGTCTGCGTGGAGCCAGCCTCCATCAGGACACTCCCACAGCACTGGGCCTCCTCTGAGAGTCTGTCCTGAACCTGCAGGTTGTACAGAGTCTCTGCACAGCACTTCATCTGGTCACTGCTGTGGTAATAGGCCTTCCCTCCGCAGCAGGAAACATTTCTCAACCTGTTGTGTCTTTGAAGAGAAAAAATATTTTACCTCCCAAAACCAAAAGAGCATCATCTCTCATAATTTGGTTCCTTTCCTTAATGCCATTGTGCTGTCATGTTGGGTGAACACCATATGTACTGATCATTAAAAATGTTATGTATTTGACCCATTCTATTTAATTTTTTTCTCTTTTTTTTACCCCTTTTTCTTCCCAATTTCGTGGTATCCAATCGGTAGTTAAAGTCTTGTCTCATCGCTGCAACTCCCGTACGGACTCAGGAGAGGCGAAGGTCGAGAGCCGTGCATCCTCCGAAAACACAACCCAATGAAGCCGCACTGCTTCTTGACACAATGCCCACTTAACCTGGAAAACAGCCGCACCAATGTGTCGGAGGAAACATCATACACCTGGCGACTGTGTCAGCGTGCACTGCGCCCAGCCAACCACAGGAGTCGCTAGTGTGCGATGGGACAAGGACATCCCTGTCGGCCAAACCCTCCCCTAACCCGGACGCCAATTGTGCGTCGCCCCATGGGCGCGGCTGGCTGCGACAGAGCCTGGACTTGAACCCAGAATCTCTAGTGGCACAGCTAGATGCAGTGCCTTAGACAACTGCGACACTCGGGAGGCTACTCATTCTATTTCAATGGATATAGCACTGAAGAAGATTCAATCAGTCTAGCTATAAGAATTATGAGTTTTAACCCATTGATTACTAGAATCAACCGAATGAGCAATGCAGAGAGATTACCAAAACTAGCAGACACTGCAGTCCCCAAGACAGGAGGCCATCCATTTAGCTAATCAATTAACAGAAAACTATCAGCAAAATGTATCTTTTATATTTAGATTTTTGGTTAGGACAGTGTATTTAAAGTTTTAAATTAGGTCAGCATCTTGAAACCTCTGTATATCATTCAGTGAATCCCAAACCAGCCCCTACCAACACGCTCGGAGGGCCCTCCCACTTGGCACACCACGTCATTTCAACGTTTAAATTGGGGTAATATTTGGTTAAGATGTTGATCAATGAGATTTTAATCTTTTATTTACCCACTCAAAAAGACAGCCAGAAGATAGTTGAATTCCGTATGTATTATAACTATGCTTTCAACCATCAAAAGCACAACCAAATTCCAATGGAAAAACAATGTCAGATTTTTTGTTTAGTTGTCATCTACATGTGTTATTACTGTGCTTGCAACCATTTACAATGCATTCGGACAGTGTTCAGACCCCTTTCCTTTTTCCACATTATGTTACGCCTTATTCTAAAATGTATATAAAAAACATCCTCATAATGACAAAGCGAAAACAGGTTTTTCGAAATGTTTGCAAATGTATACAAAATCAAAAACAGAAATGCCTTATTTACATAAGTATTCAGACCCTTTGCTATGAGACTCGAAATTAAGCTCAGGTGCATCCAGTTTCCATTGACCATCCTTGAGATGTTTTTACAACTTGATTGGAGCCCACCTGTGCTAAATTCAATTGATTGGACAAGATTTGGAAAGGCACACACCTGTCTATATAAGGTCCCACAGTTGACGGTGCATGACAGAGCAAAAACCAAGCCATGACATCGAAGGAGTTGTCCGTAGAGCTCCGAGACAGGATTGAGTCGAAGCACAGATCTGGGGAATGGTACCAAAAAATGTCTGCAGCATTGAAGGTCCTCAAGAGAACAGTGGCCTCCATCCTTCTTAAATGGAAGAAGATTAGAACCACCAAGACTCTTCCTAGAGCTGGCTGCCCGGCCAAACTGAGCAATCAGAGGAGAAGGTCCTTGGTCAGGGAGGTGAACAAGAACCCGATGGTCACTCTGACAGACCTCCAGAGTTCCTCTGTGGACCATCTATGTAGCACTCCACCAATCAGGCTTTTATGCTGGCCAGACGGAAGCCACTCCTCAGTAAAAAGCATATGAAAGCCTGCTTGGAGCTTGCCAAATGGCACCTAAAAGACTCTGACCATGAGAAACAAGATTCTCTGGTCTGATGAAACTAAGAACTCTTTGGCCTGAATGCCAAGTGTCACGTCTGGTGGAAACCTGGCACCATCCCTACGGTGAAGCATGGTGGCGGCAGCATCATGCTGTGGGGATGTTTTTCAGCGGCAGGGACTGGGAGACTAGTCAGGATCGAGGGAAAGATGAACGGAGCAAAGTACAGAGAGATCATTGATGGAAACCTGCTCCAGAGAGGTTTACTTTGTCCTGTTGGTATACCATCCAACAGGAAAACGACCAAAGCACATAGCCAGGACAACGCAGGAGTGGCTTTGGGACAAGTCTCTGAATATCCTTGAGTGGCCCAGCCAGAGCCCTGACTTGAACCCGATTGAACATCTCTGGAGAGACCTGAAAATAGATGTGCCGCGACGCTCCCCATCCAACCTGACAGAGCTTGAGAGAATCTGTAGAGAAGAATGGGAGAAACTCCCCAAATCAGGTGTGCCAAGCTTGTAGCGTCATACCCAAGAAGACTTGAGGCTGTATTCGCTGACGATATAAGGGCACAAGGCGAGACCCAGATGCAGACACAGGAGGCAGATGGAGGCAGTCTTTGTAGTTTATTTATAATCCAAAAGGAGTAGACAAGAGGATTTGGAAACAAAGAGTAGTAACACCTGGAGAACCTATTCACAGACAGCTTGTTCATGACCCATACAAACTATACTGAACAAAAATATATATACAATATGTAAAGTGTTGGTCAGGAAAGAAGAACATTTATATCAATCATTACAAAAATCAGCTATCCTCGCTTTTTCAAAAATGTAAGCTTTCTCAAACAATCTGTAAAAATACATTTTCTATGACTGGCAATTCGAGAACCCAACTCATACAGTACGAAATTTGTCGCTGTTCACATATTACTAATTGTAAATTACATCTCATGGGGTTCTCAGAAATCAGTAAGTGTAAGCCCTGCCCCAATCACACAGTCAATCCCATGCCTCTCGGGCCTGCACACCTATACAATCATTCTGGTCAGGGGTCATGAGCAAGCTGTCTGAGAACCTTGGCCTCAGCATCCTTGTCTCCCCTGCCCTCTCCCTCCTTGGTGAATTGTCCATTAATATGGAGTTGGTCCCATCTTTGCTGCTTTAACAGCCTTCACTCTTCTGGGAAGGCTTTCCACTAGATGTTGGAACTTTGCTGTTGGGACTTGCTTACATTCAGCCACAAGAGCATTAGTGAGGTCGGGCACTGATGTTGGGCGATTAGGCCTGGCTCGCAGTCGGCGTTGGGGCAGGTAGCGTTCTCCTGGTATCCGCCAAACCCAGATTCGTCCATCAGACTGACAGATAGTGAAGTGTGATTCATCATTCCAGAGAACCTGTTTCCACTGCTCCTGTTTCCACTGAGTCCAATGGCGGCAAGCTTTACACCATTCCAGCCGACACTTGGCATTGCGCGTGGTGATCTTAGGCTTGTGTGCGGCTGCTTGGCCATGGAAACCCATTTCATGAAGCTCCCAACGAACAGTTCTTGTGCTGACGTTGCTTCCAGAGCAGTTTGGAACTCAATAGTGAGTGTTGCAACCTAGGGCAGGTGATTTTTACGCGCTACGCGCTTCAGCATTCGGCAGTCCCATTCTGTGAGATTGTGTGGCTTACCACTTCGCGGCTGAGCCGTTGTTGCTCCTAGATGTTTCCACACTAGCAGGGCAGAAATTTGACAAAACTGACTTGTTGGAAATGTGACATCCTATGACAGTGCCACATTAAAAGTCACTGAGCTCTTCAGTAAGGCCATTCTACTGCCAATGTTTGTCTATGGAGTTTGAATGGCTGTGTGCTCGAGTTTATACACCAGTCAGCAAAGCGTGTGGCTGAAATAGCCAACTCTATTAATTTAAAGGTGTATCCACATGCTTTTGTATATATAGAAAGTATATTTAGATCACTGGTGAGCTCACCCGTGATGTGATAAATTGTAAATAGTAATTGCTATCAGCTAATTCATATTACGCTTTTTATCAGCCGAAAGTTAGCAAAATATGACCACTTATGTTAGATCACTCTTCCTCAGCGCTATGAATAATATAATCTACATTTTCAAGTTTGGATGAGAATTTTGTTATGCTGTAGCTACTTTTGTGAATGTCTGAAAATTGCATCCAAAAATAAACTGGTCACGTTGAGGACATAACGTTGTAAAGACTGTGTAAAATGTTTCTGTGAAAAAACAGTGTAGCCAGCTTCAACGCTGACTGTTGCGTCAATCGTAACTGGACGTTTTTAAATAAGAGTTCTAATCACACAGGTTTGAAACGTACGCTACAGGGACCACTGTATAATGATCACACGAGTGTGTTTGTATGTGTCAAAGGGTTAGAGACAATACAGAATCTTACTATGATACCTGAAACTCAAAAGGTGACTTCAAGAGTGGCGAGGGGATCGATAAACCCATCAACTTCAGGACACTCATAACGTGAATGATACAATTCATTTTCCACATTTAAATGGAATAAATCATTTAGAATTCCTTACATTTAGCAAACCAGACGGCACAATTGTCTTGTTTTTTTAATTTACGGATAGCTAGGGGCACACTCGAACACTCAGACATTATTTACAAATGAAGCATTTGTGTTTAGTGAGTCCGCCAGATTAGAGGCAGTAGGGAGGACCAGGGATGTTTTCTTGAGTGTGTGAATTGAACCATTTTCCTGTCCTGCTAAGCATTCAAAATGTAACAAATACTTTTGGGTGTCAGGGAAAACGTATGGAGTAAAAAGTACATAATTGTCTTTAGGAATGTAGTGAAGTAAAAGTAAAAGTTGTCAAAAATATAAATAGTAAAGTAAAGTACAGATACTAAAAAAAAACCGACTTAAGTAGTACTTTCAAGTATTTTTACTTAAGTACTTTACACCACTGGAAATAAGTCCATGCTCATAAAAAAAACGAAATCGTCCACTCTAATCGTAAACAGTACCTACCTCCACTGGATTCAGCCAGAGTCAAAAGGAAAATAGATTGAAGTGCGTCACTCACAACTGCACTATTATCACAGACTTCTCTCTTGATTCATAGCCAAAGTATCGAGTAATGGCATCTGTATAAATTCAGACTGCCATGCAACTTCCTGGGAGCCGCGCTACAAGGTCGTGACCCACAGTTTGATTGACAGGGTTAGAGCCTTTAACATTGGAGCATTGGTTGTTAATGATGTGCTCGACCACATTTCTATAGACTTTAGATCAGCGTGTGAAGCCGCAATTCAAAGTCAAAACATGAGTAGATTCAAGTGTTTTTATAAAAGTCCTTCCCATCTGTGTCAGGTATGCCCTCAGACATGGTAAATTTTTCTGTATTCCAAATAAACACACTTCAGTCAATAATGAACAACATTTACTTGGAACATACATTAGTAACATTCCTCAAATGCCAAACAAGAGTCAACCAGTTTCCTGATAGAGTCAGACAACTGAGGTCAAGCACAAGCCAAGCAACAGGACGAATTAGACAAAAACAACCACCCACTGTGCGACCCCTTTCCTGGAAACCCAAAAGCAGACATTCCACCTCTCCAGTCTGGCTGTCTAACTGTCTGAATGCCTCTGACTGGAAAAGGGACGTGAAGGAAAGAATGGGAGGATACCCTAAGATCTTTGGTTTCTGCAGTTGACACCCTGTTGAAATATGTCTGGGAGGCAGTAGTTTGTATGATATGGTGCATTCAATTAAGAATTCTCCAACATCTGAGGTAGTAGGACTGGGAATGTGGGTATGTTATTTTATCAGAATTGCATCCATCAATGCCTCTCAGACATAAACATACAAAGATACACACCCAGTCTCAGACAGCGTGTGGGAAAATACTGTAATGACCCGGCTGGGTCATAAAGGGAAAAGAGACGGACTCTAGGTGTGCAGGTCAGAACACAGGTTTATTCCTAAACTGGGCTATTGTTCAGGCCACAGCCCACGCCGCTAAATGCCAAACGTACACAATTATACCATGTCGAGTTAAGGGGCACTCCCATAGGAACAGATCAAGGCCCCGAACAGAACGAAAGAAGATGAGACAGTAATCCCTATTTATGCATTTCCAAATCCCGCGGGATTACCCATCATACCCCCCCCAACCTTTCCCTCTGTCCTGACATATTTAACCCCTGCTAGTAGCCATGAGAACCATAACACACCCACAAACACAGAACACAATACCGGGTCGTTACATAGCCCCCCCCCTTTCTAAACCCTAGCCCCTAGGGTTACACAACAAAATCCTTAAAACGACCCGGAGGTCGCATCAGTCTCTTGGGCCTCCCCGTGGCTCTCACCGGTGAACCCCCAGAACACTCATCTGCCCCAATGTCATTTCCAGCGCCCTCCGAAGAAGCAGCCCCCATCCCAGGCTCAGGTTGCGCTAGTCTCCTCGTTAGACTGTTCCCGTGGGCTCACATCAGAGACCTCACTCCCATTTCCTACCGTTTTCCTCCCTCTGTAGGGTGCCAATCGGTCCCGGTGGACCACCACCTTCCTGCTCCGTGGAGGGACCTCCACCCGGTACGTCACCTCCCCCACTCTCTCTATCACCAGACACGGCCCCACCCATGCACTGTCCAGCTTTGGGCACCGCCCCTTCTTGCGCGTGGGGTTGTGAAGCCACACAAATTCTCCCGCTTCAAAGTGCCTCCCCCTAGCGCGTGAGTCGTAGTGGCGCTTTTGGCGCACCCCTGCGTTCTCGAGTTGCTCTCTTGCGAAGGTGTGAGCCGCTTCTAACCGGTTCTGCAGACGACACACATAGTTCGGGCCAGGCAAAACCCCATCGT
The DNA here is from genome assembly GCF_965601325.2 of Salmo salar. Lineage (NCBI taxonomy): Eukaryota > Metazoa > Chordata > Actinopteri > Salmoniformes > Salmonidae > Salmo > Salmo salar. Next base: position 48,194,907 of record NC_138310.1, on the reverse strand, counting down.
CATTATCAGGAGGGTGGCCAAACGTCAGTTCGGCTGTGGTGCGCAACTCACAACCTAACATTAGTAGCGCTGGGGAGCACGCAGTCGATTCTTAAACAGCCGACCTACATGCCATAAGAATAAACGGTAAGTGGGTGTCCCAATCTCTCTGGTGTTTTGAGGTAACGATGGCCAGCTGCTATGCTAATGTTCTGTTAAATCTTTCCACCAGCCCATCACTCTGGGGGTGAAGCGGAGTAGTGCGCGTCTTCTCCGCGCCTAAGAGAGAACACCCGTGACTCGAAGTTTCTCCCCTGGTCGCTGTGAATAGACTGTGGCACCCCAAACCGACTGATTATTCCCCCCACCAACGCATCAGCTACTGTCTCTGCCTCCTGGTCTGGGAGAGCGTAAGCCTCCGGCCACTTGGTGAAGTAGTCCATAGCGATTAGAATCCACCTGTTACCGCTGTCTGTGGTTGGAAACGGCCCCACTATGTCTACCCCCAGTCTCTCCATGGGCTCCCCTACTGGGAATTGTTGTAGGAGGGCGTGTGACTGACCTGGAGGTCCTTTTTTAGCAGCACACTCGTCGCACTGCCTACAAAAGTCCTCAACATCCCTCCTGTGCCTGGCCCAATAGAAGCCTTTACGCACGCGCTTTAACGTTTTGCGACCCCAAAATGCCCTGCGCCAACTCCCCCATGAAGCTGCTGTAACACGCTCCCCTGCAGCCGTTTGGGCACCACTACCTGCCACGTAATTTCTCCAGTCGCTGGCTTTTTCCACCCCCTCTGGAGCACTCCCTCAGCCACTCTAAGGACTGTGAATTTAGCCCACAGTCCCTTGGTGACTGGTGATAGAGGGGCTACTTCCCCCCACGGCGGTCGTCTTCTCTCTTCCACCCACCGCAGCACAGGACGCAGCTCTGCGTCCTCCTCCTGGCGACGCCTCCACTCCCCAACGTCCACAGCCTCAAGCTCCCGGCACTCTGTCACACTCAGCTGACTCACCGTGGCGGTGACTCCCTCCTCCCTGCACAGTTCTCTCTCTCGCTCCACCCGTTTGGCGCAGTACCCACAGCCATCCTCAGCACACGGGCGGCGGGACAAGGCGTCTGCATTGCTGTGGCGAAGGCCGGCTCTGTGCTCCACCTGGAAGTCGTAGGGTTGCAGCTCCTCCAGCCAGCGGGCAATCTGACCCTCTGGCTCCTTGAAGGAGAGAAGCCACTGAAGGGCGGAGTGATCCGTCCGGACCACAAACGGCAGGCCCCCCAGGTAGTACTTGAAATGGCGTACTGCTGCCACGACAGCCAAAAGCTCTCTCCTTGTCACGCAGTAGCGTTTTTCAGCCTTATCAAAAGTTCTGCTGTAATAAGCTACTACGTGTTCCCCATTAGGACCACGCTGAGCCAGCACAGCCCCCAAACCCTCATTGCTTGCGTCGGTGTCCAGGATGAACGGACGGTTCGGGTCTGGTGAGGCCAGGACAGGGGCCTCCATCAGGGCACGTTTGAGGGCCTCAAACGCCCGCTGGTGCTCTTCGGTCCACTGAAAAACAGTGTCCTCCTTGAGAAGGTGGTTCAAAGGAGCCGCTACCCCCACAAACCCCTTCACAAACCTACGATAGTAGGATGCCAGCCCCAGGAAGCTCTTAACCTCTTTTTTTCCCCCTGGAACTGGCCACCCCCTCACAGCCTCTACTTAATACCGGGTCGTTACAATACTTTCTACAGTTAGTTATAGTACAAACACGCGCACACACACACACACACACACTTTCAAGACATTGCATCAACAATTTGGGCTCCCGAGTGGCGCAGCGGTCTTAGGCACTGCATCTCAGTGCTAGAGGCGTCACTACAGACCCTGGTTCGATTCCAGGCTGAATCACAACCGGCCGTGGTTGGGAGTCCCATAGGGTGGTGCACAATTGGCCTAGCGTCGTCCTGGTTTGGCCAGGGTAGGCCATCATTGTAAATAAGAATTTGTTCTTAACTGACTTGTCTAGTTAAATATAAATAAAAACACTTAGACAGGGAGGCTGGATACATTCTGCTGAAGATGAAGTGATCTAATCATGAGCCCTTAGGCATTCTGAACTGTGCTTGCAGACAGTGATAACCCCACATCTTTGGGATAAACTACCTGACTAGGTTCAACTACTTACAGTTTCCACACTACAGTGCAACTCACTTGTGTCCGTTGCAGCAGATTTCATACTGAGGGTCGTATGTGTCCTCTCCACAGCAGTGTTTGCCTGGATCGTTGAGATGAACGTGTGAACCACACACCATGTCACGGGATGGCAGATACAAGTAGCCACCTGGGGAGCACTGGTACCCATCCTCCACCACACGGTGCAAGGTCTGGTTACAGCACAGCACCCCTCGGTCCTCTACACCATACGGAGTTGTACCGCAGCACTGGGAGAGAGACACACACCAGTCAGCAGGGTAACAACACACACACACAACATGAATAACAGACATGCAAACACACCGTAGCATGCACATACCCAAAATTCACACACAATCGCAAAAGTTCACATGCTATAAAAGAGAGTCTAACTTTCTTACCAGGGGACCTGTGCACACATCCTCTACCAACAGAGTGCCAAGCGATAGAAAAGAGACCTCTAGTTATCCGTCGTCTGACACACTCTCACACAAAAGAGGAGCTGCTCTACTCTAACTGGTTGCAGGGTGGGGCTTACAAAACTAACTGTGCTGCCAAAACTGACATAGTACCGCATATAGCCCAAGTAAAGCAAACACCACTTTAAATAGTCATTTTTACTTGCAAATCATAGGGCATATTTTGTCCTTGATAGACAGACAGCACTCTAGAACATTGGCAATGAGTATGGGACACCCACTTCCCAATGGGGCCCTGTCTAAACATTCTGAGTGGACTTAAATTGGTCAGTTGAAAACTTATATTGTCAGCCTTGTCTTACATTGCCCCTTTTAGATATTTTGACCATTTTAGACAGATACTTTACATCCCAGTACTGTACAGCATTGTCTTTATGCTTTGACCAACAACTCAACAGGTAGATGGATGACTAAGCCGTTTTACTTGACTTTGACTGACATGAGGAGAACTGAACCTAATGTAGTGGAGGAGGCTCAGTGAAGTAAGCTTTAGCTCTAGGCCTTAGGTCTGTGGGCTAATGGACTCACCAGGTTCTTTCCAGGCACCCTATTGGACAGCTTCCCGGAACAGCAGATGTTGATGTCTGGATTGTAAACCTGAGAGCCAAAGCTAGCACCATGGTAGTGACCTGGCAGACAGATGGGAAGGAGGGAGGACCGTGATGTTCAAGAAAGGAAAATCATGAACTAATTTGTAATTACCCAACACAATCAATTTCGCCTCTGAGTTCAATCAGTAGCACACATCATCTTAATTTCTCAGTGTGTGTGTGTGTGTGTCTTTGTGGTTTTTGTGGTGTGTAAATTATTTATAACTGCCAGGTCAAAAATGACCCTAACACAATATTTGAACCCTGGTGGTGTACAGATTTCATGGAAATATGAGCAAAGGCGATGTTTCACTTTTTCTAATGTTGGGGTCACTCTTGGAAAAGTCCTAAAATGTCAAGTTGAAAAAACATCATTTAGGGGGTTTTCTCTGCTGTTAAACATAGTGGCGGGTCATTTTTTAACCTTAAGACAACACAAGGATTAACTTAAAATACTTTAAACTACTACTTAAGTCGTTTTGGGGGTATCTGTACTGTACTTTACTATTCATATTTTGGACAACTTTTACTTCACTACATTACCAAAGATAATAATGTACTTTTTACTCCATACATTTTCCCGGACACCCAAAAGTACTCGTTACATTTTGATAGCTTAGCAGGACAGGAAAATGGTCCATTTCACACTCTTATGAAGAGAACATCTCTGGTCATCCCAACTGCCTCTAATCTGGCGGACTCACTAAACACACATGCTTCGTTTGTAAATTATGTCTGAGTGTTGAAGTGTGGCCCATGCTTCCCGTAAATAAAAAACAAGAAAATGGCATCATCTGGTTTGCTTAATATAAGGAATTTGAAATGATTTGTACTTTTACTTTTGATAGTTTACAATATTTTAGCAATTACATTTAATTTTGATACTTAAGTATATTTAAAACCAAATACTTTTAGACTTTTACTCAAGTAGTATTTTACTGGGTGACTTTCACTTTTACTTGAGTCATTTTCTATTAAGGTATCTTTACTTTTACTCAAGTATGGGTACTTTTCCCACCACTGGTTATATGTGAACTTAGTAGCCCAGTAATCTCCTCCTATTAACTCTGTACACGAATGGCGCTGACGTGTTGGTAGTACCCATCTCGGTAACGACCATTCTTTAATTTTTTTAAATGTACTTTCATTTATTCTGGGGAGTAATGAGTAATGAAGTGATCAACATGACTTTAGTCGAGGTCCAGCCGATCTTCTGATACAGGACGCAGAGATGAATATTAAAACTGTCACCTGTAATAAAGCAAAGGACGCTATGGTAGATGGCATCCAATGGTATAAGAGTAGCGGCTGCTGAATTTTGATAAATGGTGACACCAAAGTCAAGAACCGGCAGGGAAATTGATTAGGTCAGATCAGCTTTGCACAAAATAACTTTAACCAGACCCTCTCTCACCCATATGGGGGGTTAACGACTCACACCTTTTTGTAAATCAAGGAGAGCACATTCAGGCATCTCCCTCTCCAAATTCACCCAAGCCTTTGTTTCAACAGACCTTTTCCCGCAAAAACTCAAACACGTTCTAAAGTGGAACAATATTGGAACAATATTGGAACAATATTTCTGGAACAATACTTCTAACATAGAATGTGGGGAATGGTCAGAGACGATCTGGAGAACACTGGTGACATTTCGGGTGTTAGTTTGTGATGTTATTAAAAATGTTATAAAGGAAATACTGTAACTTGAAAAGTATACACATTATGTGTGTGAGGTCGATCCGATGCGTTGTGTATGAAATCTGAAAAATTATGAAAGTGTTTTTGTTAAGAGAGGGATGTGATTTTAGAAACATTTTTCTATAAGAGCACATTTTTCTATAACTGTGCACAGTAAGTAGTCACCGCCCCCTTGAGTGAGGTCAGAGAGCATGTCAGCCTGCCGGAACTGCCCCTTTCCAGCAAACTGCATACATTATTGGTTAAGAAATGAACATACTAGACCAGAGAGACGTTGAGCTGCAGCTCACGTTTAAAGTGGATTAAAAACATTTAATCTCAACACGAGGTAGGGACGATAAAGTCACCTCCTGGACAATCACTGGTACTGCTGATTAGCTGTCTGAAGTAAAGTATCTAGAAAGCGAATTGAAGTGGAACCAGTCTACTACTCTTCTCAAACCCCTGTGGAACGCTACTCTCATCACCCCACTGGGAACCATCAACATGGCTGGCTAGCCTATCTTCAAAGAAGCATCTTTCAGAGCGAATTGAAGGAGAATAAACTTGTAGTTCTGTTCAGGACTACACGACAAGTCACCTGATACTGGACGACTGTAGAGGAGAACAACAGTAGAAGATGGGTCGGGACCCCTTTTGGACAATCAGAGCCTTAGAAGCGTGCAGCAAAAAGGCCCGGTTAGGAGGGATACACGGCAAACCAAGGCATTTCCACATAAATATATTCATTATTTCTTACTCCAAGCAGACAGTGGTTTGTGTGCAAATTATAAGTGAGAGTAATCTGTTTTAGAGAAATGTAATCATCGAATATTGTAAGGGCTTTCATTGTCTGCTTATATGCTCCCTTTATTTATCCTACGGTTCTGACTTGGTGTACAGGGAGAACACTGTAAGAATGGCCCATGTTCTGAATTCTGTCACTGTACATTTCAAAAGCGCTAAACAAATTCTTATATTGACTACGTCCGTCCTAGCTCGCTCATTAATGTCTTAATCAAAATTACGGATTGCCTCTTATCCGCTTGTCGTCCCCTTATGCCATAGTTTGTGGATCTCAATTGTCATTAGAAACCACATTTGTTTAAGCAAGTCAGCCATATCAGCTATGTTTTTTTAAAAGGCAGTAAATGAGGCTAAATCTTATCGCTGCCAGACAAGGCTCCGCTGATAGCCAGGTGTAGCAGTGGTAAGATGTTGAGGCTGCTGTTGGGACAGCTTTATGTAGGAGGTAACAGTTTGTGGGCACCGTTTGTCACCGTTATAGTGCAATTAATGTATTGTTTAGTGTTGTGTTGTGTAGTGGCTCTGCTGGCATGCATCCCACTTGTTTTCTTTTCCCCCACCAATATTTACATGCTAAGATTGGCACTGCTCTCAGACTCAGACTCGCAAAGATGCACCCCTAGTCCGAAAGATGTTTATTATAGTGGAAACACGCACACACACTCACAAACGCACACACACACTCACACAAACACATTGCAGATAAGTGGTAAACCTTGTGCTGTCTTATCTGGGGTGTGGCAGAGTGTTCCCTCACAGCAGGTCTGGTCATGTGAGTAACTTTGTCCCTGGAGAGATGTAGGGTTCACACAGCAACGTTCTGTTGTTGGGTTAAAGCAGGCACATTGACCACAAGGCTTCTCCCCAGGCATACTGCATGTGGAGAAACAGACACACACACACACAGACACACACACAGACACACACACACACAATTAGATGCATATGAAACTTGTACATAAAGACACACATAAACAAACCATAAACATATTTATATGTACACTTATACACATGCACAAGCTCAGTTACTCTTTTATTAATTTTTTTACATAATCCATAAGCATGTTTTTAATTATTCCACCACTCTCAGACAAAGGTTTACAGTTAAAGGACCACTTGAGGTTATCACAATATCAATGTGCTTGTTGGCAGACCATTCCAATGTTTCGGGCCAAGGACAAAAGCCTAAACCCACAAGGAAAATAAAACAATTTGTAACACCTAGAAAGAACCTTCAGAAAAGCTGACATGTAGTGGGTGTTAAAAAAAATAAATATTGCATAATTTAAAACAGATGCCATTCCCATTGTGGCTTTTAGCCAATGGACATCAAGTATATTATTTTAAAACCTGAATGTAAATGAAATGGTTGAATTGAACATTGAATAAAGAAAGTGAAACATGAGGTTCAGTATACTGTATGGTTGAAGGTCAAAGGCAATCTTACCATTTTGGAGAACTCTGATCAATTCCCATGTGCTGAAACAAAAGAAAGAACAAAATACACACAAAGATGACTAACCATCATAATGTGAAGTTTCATTAAAACCATACAAAACTAGTAGATCACCTTTTACTAACATTAAACATTGTCCTTTCAGATGAAATTAGATATTTCTTCATTTTCAGTTTTTCATAGATATTTGCTTCATGTACAAGAAAAGGCATTGTGGTAAGAAAAGGTTCACAAAAAAAGAAGTAGACCAAAGCGCAGCGTGGAAAGTGTTCATGATTCCTTTATTCACAAAACACATAAACAAAATACCAAAAGGCGAAAACGAAAGCGCACAGTTCTGTCAAGCATGGACACTAAACAGAAAACAAGATCCCACAAAAACCCAAAAGGAAAATGACAACTTATATGATCCCCAATCAGAGACAACGATAGACAGCTGCCTCTGATTGGGAACCACACTCGGCCAAACACAAAGAAATAGAAAACATAGACTTTCCCACCTGAGTCACACCCTGACCAAACCAAACATAGAGAATAATAAGGATCTCTAAGGTCAGGGCGTGACAGGCATGGCATAGGCTCGGCATAACATTAAACAAAGCAGCCTCCCCACCTTCCCTAGCTGAGAGATGGGGCTGGAGAAATGTAATCACTCTCAAATTCATAGAAACAATCAATGGGTACATATTATTCATTTATATGTCCAAAAATGGATGTAGCAACTGCTTATTGCACCGTTAAGGACTTTCAACACCCTTCCACATTACATAAACCCCCCCCCCCCCCCCCCTATATTCAATATTACACATCCCCTTAATATCCAAAATACCTGAATATTGCACATGATGTTTTTGCACATCCCTACAATCTCCCTTTTATATTGCACCGTTGGTTACATTTCACTGTAGTTCACTATTGCACATTCACTAATGAGTGAGTCCAAATGTAGGGTGAAGATGGCGCCGAATGACATGGCAGCTCTGCTTCTAGCTCCTAAGCAGCTTTGCAGTATTTCATTTTTTTTGTGTGTGTTATTTCTTACAATATTAACCCAAAAGTTTTTTGTGTTATTACATACAGCCGAAAATAACTTTTGGATATCAGAGCGGCGGTAACTCACCAACATTACGACCAGAAATGTGACTTTCCCGAATTGGATCCTTTGTTCGTACACCCCAGGGCAATTAACTTATCCCAGAGGCTGCTCCAAGACGCCACAAGCGGAGAAGAGATATTCAGAGTGGACTTCTAGTCCGACTCAGGAGGCGTGCGACCAGCCACCGCTTTCGAGTATTTTACTCACTACTCTTTAGTCCCTGGGCAATAAAGTAGACAAGGTCAGGGCGAGGATCTCCTTCCAGAGAGACATCGAGGACTATAACATACTTTGTTTCATGGAATCATGGCTCCCTCCAGATATACTGTCCCCGTCCATACAGCCAGCTGGGTTCTCAGTACATTGCGCAGGAATAAAGACCTCTCCTCGAAGAAGAAAGCCGGTTATTTATGTTTCATGATTAACTAATCATGGTGTGCTTGTGATAACGTTCAGGAACTTAAGTCCTTTTGTTCTCCCAACCTAGAATATCTCCCAATCAAATGTCCACCATATTACCTCCCAAGAGCATTCTCTTCCGTTATAGTCACAGCCGTGTAAATTCCCCCTCGAGCCGATACCAAAAAGGCCCTCACTGAACTACACTGGACTTTGTGCAAAGTGGAAACCACATATCCTGAGGCCACATTTATTGTAGCTGGGGATTTTAACAGGCAAAACGTCAGTACAGAGACAAAGTGGAGTCGCAATTCAACGGCTCAGAGACGAGACGTATGTGGCAGGGTCTACAGAAAATCACGGATTACAAAGGGACAACCAGGCACGTCGCGGACACCAACGTCTTGCTTCTGAACAAGCTAAACGCCTTCTTTGCCCACTTTGAGGATAACACAGTGCCACCAACGTGGGCCGCTTCCAAGGACTGTGGGCTCTCGTTCTTCGTGGCCAACGTGAGTAAGACATTTAAGCGTGTTAACTCTCGCAAGGCTGACGGCCCAGATGGTATCACTAGCCACGTCCTCAGAGCATGAGCAGACCAGCTGGCTGGAGTGTTTACGGACATATTCAATCTCTCCCGATCCCAGTCTGCTGTCCCCACTTGCGTCAAGATGTTCAACATTGTTCCTGTACCCAAGAAAGCAAAGGTAACTGAACTAAATGACTATTGCCCCGTAGCACTCACTTCTGTTATCATGAAGTGCTTTGAGAGGCTAGTTAAGGATCATATCACCTCCACCTTACCTGACACCCTAGACCCACCTCAACTTGCATACCGCCCAAACATATCCACAGATGATGCAATCTCTATTGCACTCCACACTGCCCTTCCACACCTGGACAAAAGGAACACCTAGTGTATGTGAGAATGCTATTCATTGACTACAGCTCAGCGTTCAACACCATAGTGCCCTCAAAGCTCAACACTAAGCTAAGGACCCTGGGACTAAATATCTCCCTCTGCAACTGGATCCTGGACTTCCTGATGGGCCGCCCCCAGGTGGTAAGGGTAGGTAACGACACATCCACCACGCTGATCATCAACACGGGGCCCCTTCAGGGGTGTGTGCTCAGCTCCCTCCTGTACTTCCTGTTCACTCATGACTGCACGGCCAGGCACGACCTGACCATGTGGTGCAAGGACAACAACCTCTCCCTCAATGTGATCAAGACAAAGGAGATATTGTGGACTACAAGAAAAGGAGCACTGAGCATGTCCCCATTCTCATCGACGGGGCTGTAGTGGAGCAGGTTGAGAGCTTCAAGTTCCTTGGCTTCCACATCACCAACAAACTAACATGGTCCAAGCACACCAAGACAGTTGTGACACTCTCCCCCTCGGGAGACTGAAAAGATTTGGCATGGGTCCTCAGATCCTCAAAAGGTTTTACAGCTGCACCATTGAGAGCGTCCTGACTGGTTGCATCACTGCCTGGTATGGCAACTGCTCGGCCTCTGACCGCAAGACACTGTAGAGGGTAGTGCGTACGGCCCAGTACATCACCGGGGCCAAGCTTCCTGCCATCCAGGACCTCTATACCAGGCGGTGTCCGAGGAAGGCCCGAAAAATTGTCAAAGACTCCAGCCACCCTAGTCATAGACTGTTCTCTCTGCTACCACATGGCAAGCGGTACCGGTGTGCCAAGTCTAGGTCCAAGAGCCTGCTAAATAGCTTCTACCCCCAAGCCATAAGACTCCTGAACAGCTAATCAAATGGCTACCCAGACTATTTGCAGAATAGTCTGGGTAGCCAGCGGAATGCTGCTGCTACTCTCTGTTATAGTCTATGCATAGTCACTTTAATAACTTTACCTACATGGAAACATTTTACCTCAATCACCTCGACACCGGTGCCCCCGCACATTGACTCTGTACCGGTACCCTCTGTATATAGCCCCGCTATTGTTATTTACTGCTGCTCTTTAATTATTTGTTATTCTTATCTCTTACTTTTTTTTTTGTTTTTTTCTTAAAACTGCATTGTTGGTTAAGGGCTTTTAAATAATCATTTCACTGTAAGGTTGTATTCGGCGCATGTGACAAATAACATTTGATTTGATTTGACTGTGTTGCCACACAGACCTCTAACTCAATCATCACGTTTGCAGATGACACAACAGTAGTAGGCCTGATTACCAACAATGACGAGACAGCCCACAGGGAGGAGGTGAGGGCCCTGGGAGAGTGGTGCCAGGAAAATAACCTCTCCCTCAACGTCAACAAAATGAAGGAGCTGATCGTGGACTTCATGGAGAGTATGCCCCTATTCACATCAAAGGGACCGCAGTGACGAAGGTGAAAAGCTTCAAGTTCCTCAGTGCACACATCATTGACAATCTAAAATGGTCCACCCACACAGACAGTGTGGTGAAGATGGCTCGACAGCGCCTCTTCAACCTCAGGAGTCCAAAAAGATAATGTTGTATAGCACACTGTATTACTTATGCAACTAATATAAGGACAGGACATGAGGCGGGAGTAGAAATGAACGTGGGCATTGTTTAATGCGTTTCACATGAAGAACATTCCAAGCATTTTAACGTTGGTAAGCAAGGGGGGGGGGGGGGGGGGGGGGTTATAGGTGCCCTAAAGGGACAAAACTAGAATATCAATACACAAGAGATCATCAAGGCCATCCCCTACCCGAGCCACGGCCTGTTCCCCCCGCTATCATCCAGAAGGCGAGCTCAGTACAGGTGCATCAAAGCTGGGACCGAGAGACTGAAAAACAGCTTCTATCTCAGGGCCATCAGACTGTTAAATAGCCATCACTTGCCAGCTACCACCCGGTTACTCAACCCAGCACCTTAGAGGCTGCTGCCCTATATTCATAGACATGGAATCACTGGTCACTTTAAATGGAACACTAGTCACTTTAATAATGTTTACATACTGCTTTACTCATTTCATAGGTGTATACTGTATTCTACTGTATTTTATTCAATGTCACTCAGACATTGCTTAATTCCATTTTTTTACTTTTAGATTTGTGTGTATTGTTGTGAATTCTTTGATACTACTCCACTGTTGGAGCTAGGAACACAAGCATTTTACTACACCTGCAATAACATCTGCTAAATATGTGTATGTGATCAATATATATTTTTTGGATTTGATGCCCCTAATGTTCTTATTTGTTCAGAAGGTTCAGTGCGTAAGGCACAAATACGTTTTTGTACCTGACCAGTTTGCGCTGGGGGAATAGTATGTAGCACTTCCTGGATGGCAGGAGCACAGCAGCTTGCATTGAGAGGTTTAGGGTTTAGTTGATATGATGGTTCAGTGATGTGGCAGCAGCAGTGGCTTCGCTGGTCAAACTGGTGGTCTCCACAGCACCGGTGGTGACCAGACATTTTGGTCAGGACCTTTCTTTTAACGACATCTCCACAGCAAAGCTGGTTGTCTTCATTGTAAAGCTCTGTGGAACAGGTAATAATGATTGATCAAGTGCTTTCAAGCGCTCAGGTCAAGTGTTACAAGGTTGACATTGTGAAAGTTAGTAAGTGAACATAAGAGCCATGAGGTGCAGGTGGGAAATTAGGTTGTCACAAAGACTTAGCATGAGAGAATTGGGAAACATCTCACAAACAGCTTTCGGAGTAGACAGACCTCTATGGTAAAAACGGTAAAACAACACCAACTCTTTTTATGCTTTTGGGAAGAATTTAAAACAAACACAACTACATAATCGATGATGACAGCAAAGACGTCAATAGATGTGAATAGACCTGATCTCGCTTACCTTTTCCACAACACTTGGAATGGGGTTGGGTCCTGATTAGGATCTGAGAGTCACAGCACAGCTGGTTGAGTGGATCATAGGCCCTAGAACCACAGCAATCTGACACCAGCTGGCTCACATTCAGAGTCAGCTGACCTGCAAGAAATAGTTGAATCACAGATAAACACATATCAAGCATATCAAAACAAAACTAAATAGGTGCTGAGAAAATAACGTTTTCACAGTTATCAGGTTAGAGTGAATAGATACAGTGGGATACTGCTAGGAGACATGACTCTGTCTATCTCACCACCACAACAGGAAGCCTGGGTGAGGTAGAAGGACCTGTTTCCACAGCAGGACTGCTCAGCCCCCATATGCAATTGTCTTTCACAGCAGGTGAACCCTGAAATGACAAATTTCACCTTGCCGCAGAAGTTATCTCCGGGAGACCTGCAAGGCAGAGGCTCATCTTTATATCTATAAGGCATTATGTGCAGCACATACACTCTTAGAAAAAAACTGCTATCTAGAACCTTAAGCGGTTCTTTGGCTGTGCCCATATAAGAGAACCATTTGAAGGACAATTTTTGGTCCATTTTTGGTTCCAGCAGGAGTGAACTCCTTTGTAGGCGGTTCACGGAGAAAGTCGGGAAGGCTGTTATTTTTGGATTATAGGCCGTGTTAATATTTTTTCACATCTTGATAACTCTTCTTTACAAAATAAATCTGAGCTGCATGTGATTGAACAAGTCACAGGAAGCACGAGCTGCATTCCTTCATACGTAAGAACAGAGTATTGTATGTGGGCCTATAGACTACAGAAATTGGTTCACTCTATGTCCTAAAATAAATTAGTTCATATCGGCAGAATTTTTTATAAAATATTTGGATGGTTAAAGGCTGAGGTTGTTTCAATTAAAAAACACTATGTAACATGGCTATAGAATTGGAAACACTGTGATTTTAGCGTGTGCAGAACGGCTGGCTGTGAAACTCTTTAAACCAGCCTATATAGACTTACTATATCTAGACCTAGGCAATATCTCGTTTTTTTACAATGTTGACAGAATAAATAAAAGAGGGTTGGGCGGATTACTTGAAAAATCTTGAATTGAAATTGACTCAAAAATACAAAAGACATATACAGTACCAGTCAAAAGTTTGGACACCTACTCATTCCAGGGTTTTTCTTTATTTTTTACTCTTTTCTACATTGTATAATAATAGTGAAGATATCTAAACTATTAAATAACACATGGAATCATGTCGTAACCAAAAAAGTGTTAAACAAATCAAAATCTATTTTATATTTGAGATTATTCAAAGTAGCCACCCTTTGCCTTGATGACAGCTTTGCACATTCTTGGCATTCTCCCAACCAGCTTCTTGAGATAGTAACCTGGAATGCTTTAAATTAACAGGTGCCTTGTTAAAGTTAATTTGTGGAATTTCTTTCCTTCTTAATGCTTTTGAGCCAATCAGTTGTGTTGCGACAAGGTAGGGGTGGTACACAGAAGATAGCCCTATATGGTAAAAGACCATGTCCATATCATGGCAAGAACAGCTCAAATAAGCAAAGAGAAATTACATTCCATCATTACTTTAAGATATGAAGGTCAGTCAATCTGGAAAATTTCAAGAACTTTGAAAGTTTCTTTATGGACAGAGCCTCACCAATATCCAATGGTAGCGCCTGGCGCGAAATACGAAAAACCTTAAAAATGCTATAATTTCAATTTCTCAAACATATTACTATTTTACACCATTTGAGAGATAAAACTCTCGTTAATCCAACCACATTGTCCGATTTCAAAAAGGCTTTACAGCAAAAGCAAAACATTAGATTATGTCAGGAGAGTACAAAGCCAGAAATAATCACACAGCCATTTTTCAAGCTAGCATATATGTCACAAAAACCAAAACCACAGCTAAATGCAGCACTAACCTTTGATGATCTTCATCAGATGACACTCCTAGTACATTATGTTATACAATACATGCATGTTTTGTTCAATCAAGTTCATATTTATATCAAAAACCAGCTTTTTACATTAGCATGTTTTGTTCAGAACTAGCATACCCACCGAACACTTCCGGTGAATTTACTAAATTACTCACGATTAACGTTCACAAAAAACATAACAATTATTTTAAGAATTATAGATACAGAACTCCTTTATTTAATCGCGGTGTCCGATTTTAAAATAGCTTTTCGGTGAAAGCACATTTTGCAATATTCTGAGTAGATAGCCCGGCCATCATGGCTAGCTAATTTGACACCCACCAAGTTTGGCCCTCACCAAACTCAGATTTACTATAAGAAAAATTGGATTACCTTTGCTGTTCTTCGTCAGAATGCACTCCCAGGACTTCTACTTCAACAACAAATGTTGTTTTGGTTCGAAATAATCCATAGTTAAATCCAAATAGCTCCGTTTTGTTCGTGCGTTCAAGTCACTATCCGAGGGTGACGCGCCAGCGCATTTCGTGAATTTTTTTTTTTTCTCCATTACCGTACTTAGAAGCATGTCAAACGCTGTTTAAAATACATTTTTATGCTATTTTTCTCGTAAAATAGCGATAATATTCCAACCGGGCGATGTTGTATTTGTTCAAACACTGAAAGAAAAAAAATGGAGTCGTCTCGTGCACTGATGTCAGTGAATGCTCCCGAGTGACGCAGCGGTCTAAGGCACTGCATCTCAGTGCTAGAGGCATCACTACAGACCCTGGTTTGATCCTGGGCTGTATCACAACCGGCCGTGATCGGGAGTCCCATAGGGCGGCGTACAATTAGTGCAGCGTTGTCCTGGTTAGGGGAGGTTTTGGCCGGGGTAGGCCGTCATTGTAAATACAAATTTGTTCTTAACTTACTTGCCTAGTTAAACAAAAGTAAACAAATAAAAAATAAATTAATGTTGGGCGATCGAATTGTGCATGTGACTTGATTGAATTTGAATTATGTGAATAGCCTAATGATAAGGATAATGATGATCAGTGGTGGGAAAAGTATCCAACTGTCATACTTAAAAGTAAAGATACCTTAATAGAAAATGACTCAAGTAAAAGCGAAAGTCACCAAGTAAAATACTACTTGAGTAAAAGTCTAAAAGTATTTGGTTTTAAATATACTTAAGTATAAAAAGTAAATGTATTTGCTAAAATATACTTTAGTATCAAAAGTAAAAGTATAAATAATTTCACATTCCTTATATATTTTTTAATTTAACGTTTATTTAACTAGGCAAGTCAATTAAGAATAAATTATTTTTTACAATGAAGGCCTACCAGGGAAAAGTGGGTTAACTGCCTTGTTCAGGGGCAGAACGACAGATGTTACCTTGTCAGCTTGGGGATTCAAACCAGCAACCTTTCGATTACTGTCCCAACGCTCTAACCACTAGTCTACCCCAAATATTAAACAACCCAGACTGCACAATTATTTACTAAAACATTATTTACAGATTCCCAGGGACACACTCCAACACTGACATAATTTACAAACAAAGCATTTATGTTTAGTGAGCTGCCAGATCAGGGGATGACCAGGGATGTTCTCTTGATAAGAGTATGAATTGGACCATTTTCCCTTCCTGCTAAGCATTCAAAATGTATTGAGTACTTTTGGGTGTCACGAAAAAAAAATGGAGTAAAAAGTACATTATTTTCTTTAGGAATGTAGTGGAGTAAAAGTAAAAGTTGTCAAAAATATAAATGGTAAAATACAGATACCTCAAAAACCTACTTAAGTAGTACTTTAAAGTATTTTTACCTATGTACTTTACACCACTGATGATGGTGGTGGTGGTGAGAACCCAGAAACAGATTGACTATAGTCACCTTAATCATAGGCTATTGGAAAATTGTGTCTCTAAAAACAGAATGTTTAGATTTCTATAGTCACGTGACAAGAGTATTTTTTATTGAGACTTCCAAACGTCGACCTTTTACCATAGGGAAGAGTATTAGGGCCAAGAAAATATAAAAACAATTATAATAAGGGTGGTGGTACTTGGATTATTCCTTTTTGCACGGGTAGTACTATTTCGAGAGAAAAGTGGCAATATTTTGAGAATAAAGTTACAATATTTCAAGAATAAAGTCGCAGTAAACTCAAAACTAAATTTCGAGATGTAAGCATTTTGAGAATGAAAAGTGGCAGAGCTAGAGCGGTGTTTGTCAGACCATGAGTCATCCCTAAATTATGTCTAGATCACAGCTGCAGGGTTTTCGCAGCATCATCTGGATATGTGTGCAACAAAAGTTCATCATTCCCCTTCTGCTACCCTTTCTGTCAAGCCATGGACACATAGAGTTTGACAAAAATGTTAGATAAATCCAATGTATGCACCACACAGAACGTACTGCAACTGCCTCGGCATGTCCCCCCGGCATGCTTACTGAAAAAAGAGTGTAAAAAAACGATTATATATTTCCTGAGCTTACTTATATCTAAAAATAGGACATACACTTCAAAACCTTGTTTCTTATTATTTATTTTGTGACTGTCTTTTTATACCTAAAGGTGTCATAAAATTCCAAATCAAATAGCTAAATAATCCATGGTATGACCATCTTAAAATAATTCCATATGTCAGCTTAGAACCCCCGCCCGCCCCTTCTAAATGTGAGAAAAAAACTATAATCCAAGTACCACCAACCATCACTGCTTATTTTTTTCCATCTTCACTTGGCCCTACTCTTCCGTAAAATGTGGTATGCTATAGCAGCGGTCCCCAACCACCGGGCACATTTGCTACTGGGCCGCACGGAAAGGAAAATAATTTATTACAAAAACGGTAAAAGAAAATAATTATTATATACAATTATAGACTATTTGTGCAGTAATTACATTGAACTTGGTGCAGTCTGTTGGTCTTTTCTCATCACTCTCATAACAGTTTACAGATTTTGAACTTGAGTAATATGTGCGCCGCGAGTTCATCACGGTCTGCGTGAGCTAGCTACGTTAGCTGACATGAATAAAAACAATCAAACGTCGCTGGAGAGCTTCTTCGGAAGGGGTAAGGGAGCTAAAAGGCCCAACGAAGATGTTGATAATGTAGAGACAGCAGAGCCCGAGACTGCAAAAAAAGAATGCCTAATTCAATAGGAAATATGATGTCCTACCTAAAATATGGCTTTATTGCGAAAGGTGACTCGCATGCTCCAAGCCCCCTGTGCGTAGTATGTGGAGATAGGCTATCTAACGAGGCAATGAAGCCCTCAAAACTGCTTCGGCACATCGAATCCAAGCACCCTGCACTTAAAGACAAACATGTTGAATTCTTTGAGCAAAGAAAACTGTAACAAGGACAGAAGCAAGTCTTGAAAGACACCGCATCAAAAAACGTGGCTGCACTGAGAGCGTCATACTTAGTGGCTAGCTGCGTTGCTAAGGCCAAGAAGCCTTTCACTATTGGTGAGGAGTTGATTCTACCTGCTGCTAAGGACATTTGCCGTGAACTCTTAGGAGAGACTGCAGCTAAAAGATAGCAGGTTCCTCTTTCGGCTACCACCGTCACTAGGCGAATTGATGAAATAGCGAAGGACGTTGAGGCACAATTGCTAGAGAGGCTTAACGAGTCACCGTGGTATGCAATCCAGATTGACGAATCTACCGATGTCGAAAACAAGGCAATACTGCTTGTTTATGTGCGATATATATTTCAGGATGATGCGCGTGAGGATATGTTGTGTGCGCTGTCCCTGCCGACTAACACAACGGCCACAGAACTATTCAAGTCTTTGGATGATTACATGTCAGGCAAATTTGATTGGTCATTCTGTGTTGGCGTATGCACGGATGGGGCTGCTGACATGACTGGACGGCTGTCTGGTTTCACTACCCGGGTTAAAGAGGTTGCACCTGAATGTGAGTATACGCACTGTGTCATTCACAGAGAAATGCTGGCTAGCTGAAAAATGTCACCTGAATTTAACGTCGTATTAAATTATGTTATTAAAGTTATCAATCACATCAAAGCACACACTCTTAACTTGCGTCTGTTTGGGCAGCTTTGTGAGGAAATGGACGCAGAGCACAAACGCCTTCTCTTATACACAGAAGTCAGATGGCTATCCAGGGGGAGATCGCTTGCCAGAGTGCCAGTGTTTGAGTTACGAGAGCCGCTACAGAGATTTCTTTCAGAAAAAAAGTCATCACTGGCAGCACATTTCAATGACGAGAAATGGGTCGCAAAATTCGCATACCTGTGCAACATATTCAACCTGCTCAACGAACTCAATCTGTCACTTCAGGGGGAGAATGACAACTGTCTTTAAGTTGGCAGATAAAGTGGCTGCATTCAAAGCCAAACTGGAACTGTGGGGACAGCGAGTGGACAGGGGCATATTTGACATGTTCCAAACATTAGCGGCGGTGTTGGGAGAGACTGAAACTGGGCCGTCTTTCTCCCAGCTGTTGTGCGATCACGTCTCCCATCACCCCTAGACCCCTAGTCTTGTTGCCTGGATACAAGCTCAGGGCTCCCACTGATTCAGCGACATGGAGAGTTGCAATGTTTTTATTATACGGTCAGTAGAGAAAAATATGCACTTTATGTTTTTAGAATATCATCAGACCTACTTATATCATTAGACCTACTTAAACTAAAATGTTATGAAAAAGTGTCTATACTAAACTTCTAGGTCTAATCAATATTCCGGTCTTGTCGTGTTCCAGTACGAATCGATGTCGTCGATAACAGCGCTCTGCTGGACTCCGGCAGCATGTTACCCTGGCCCAACCGCAGTGGCTCACACGAGAGGGGAAAGATGAGGTGACATTGTCCTGCGTACACAAGAACACGAAGAGGTACCCAACCATGCCGGTGTGGATAACCACCCCAAGGGGGAGTGCCAGATGTGCGTGGGGGCTGTTCCTAACCTGCCTGTGCCCATTCTCCTGGGTAGAGATTGCCTTCTTTTCCAGGCACTGTGGAGATGCGTGTGTGATGTAGGAAGGAGAGGAAAAAGGATGCCCCGAAACCAGAGGTGGCCACTGGGCCCGAGTCGGAGCAGGAGGAGGGAGATGACCCTGTGCCGGGAAGCGAGCCATCGTCCGAGGAGGACTTCAGGTTCCCCTTTATGGAGGTGGAGGCACCAGACGGGCCGCCCAACACTGGAATCATCACGGGCCAGTTCGGGACGGCCCAATTAGAAGACCTCAACTTCCAGAACGCGAGGGGCCAGGTGATCGCGGTGGATGTTGTGCTATTACCTGGGGTAACCGAGTGGCGCTACCCCCACTTTGCCATCAAGCATAATTTATTGTATCAAGTAGTTAAGCACAATAGGGAGACGAATGACTTGTTACTCATACCCACCTGGTATGTTAGGACTGTCTTGCAGCTCGCCCACACCCACCTGCTCGGAGCACACCAGGGGATGGAGAAAACCAGGGAGTGGATCGGGAATCGGTTCCACTGGCCCGGAGTCAAGTGCACCTTGGAGGACTACTGCCGTACCTGCCCAGAGTGCCAGATCACAGCTCGGAAGGCACATTATAGAAACCCTGTGGTTCCCTTGCCCATTATAGGGGTGCCGTTTGAGCGGGTGGCAATGGATCTGGTGGGTCCGTTGGTGAAGACTGCGAGGGGACACCAATACATCATGGTAATCGTGGATTACGCCACTCGGTATCCAGAGGCAATCCTTTTACATCTCTGTAGGTTACAGGCGGTGATGGATGCGCTAAGGGATGCGGGGCTGACCACGAACCCCCACAAGTGCAAGCTGGTGTCATGACATTGCCCTGTTGGGTGAGGTTTATGATCCCCCCCATAAATACCTTTCCCCTTTTTCTCTCCACTCTACAGAATGGACTCTTGGAAAGCCCTGTGTTACCACAGAGAAAGTATGTTACCATCAAAAGGTTGGGAAGTGGAGCAATATTCCCTTTCTCAACCAGTTGAAAGTCTTCGTTGGTACTTAAAGAATATGATGTCAGATGTTGTTGTCTGGGACATTATATCTGATGATAGGACAACATAAATTGTATCTTGGAATTTCTACACATTGTAGTTATCAGATTCACATGGAATTGTTGTACAATTTAAATGTTTAAATAGGAAACAATTTGTGAGAAGATGAAATGTGATTTTAGCTTCTAAATGAGAGAATTGTTTTCATAAGTAAACTTATGCTTACTCAGTGGCCACGCCCAAGTGAACAGACATTTGTTGAGAACTATGAAACACGCCCTTCTCTCCCCCAGTACAAAGCCCGTTGACGGAATTCAACCTCAGTTCTCGATGATGTAAGGACTGGTGTTCATATGTTTAAAGGGCTAATTTCAACTTCAACCTAACGAAATTAACATTTAGTTCCAGAAATGTTAGGACTGCTGTCCTAACGTTCAAAAGGGCAAATTTCAACGTGGAGGTGACGATCACCACGCTGGAATGCGGAATTTCAACTAGACCAGCCAGAATACAGCGTGAGCTGATTATGGAAACTTGGTCTGAACTTTGAACGATTATTCACTAACTTCTTAAAATACAGGGGGCAGTATTTTCACGGCCGGATGAAAAACGTACCCAAATTAAACTGGTTACTACTCTGGCCCAGAAACTAGAATATGCATATTAGTATATTTGGATAGACAACACACTGAAGTTTCTAAAACTGTTTGAATGGTGTCTGTGAGTGTAACAGAACTCATATGGCAGGCAAAAACCTGAGAAGAATTCAACCAGGAAGTGGGAGATCTGAGAATTGTAGTTCTTCTTTCTAATCCCTATCAAAACTACAGTGTCTGCGGGGTCATGTTGCACTTCCTAAGGCTTCCATTGGCTGTCAAAAGCGTTCAGAAAGTTTTTTATCCATCTCCTGTAACCGGGCAGAGAATAGTAGCTCAGTCAATGAGTGGACTGCCTATGGACAAAGGGATTGGTAATGCACGATCCCGCGAGCACGCCGTTCCTTCTTTTTCTTCTTGAAGGAATATGCTATTGTCCGGTTGGAATATTATTGCATTTTTACGTTAAAAATACCACAAAGATTGATTTTAAACAACGTTTGACATGCTTCTAAGAACGGTAATGGAACATTTTGACTTTTCGTCTCTGGTACCGCGCTCGCGCGTTATGCCTTTGGATAGTGCTCTGTACGCACGAACAAAACTGAGGTATTTGGAAACAAATATGGATTATTTCGAACAAAAACATTTATTGTGGAAGTAGCAGTCCTGGGAGTGCATTCTGACGAAGATCAGCAAAGGTAAGAGAATATTTATAATACTAATTCTGAGTTTAGGTGACCCCAGAACTTGGCGGGTGTCTGTATAGCTTGCTTTGATGGCGAGCTATGTACTCAGAATATTGAAAAATGTGCTTTCGCCAAACAGCTATTTTAAAATCTGACACAGCGGTTGCAGGAGTACTGTATCTATAATTCTTAAAATAATTGTTATGTATTTTGTCAACGTTTATGATGAGTATTTATGTAAATTGATGTGGTCATTCACCGAAAGTTTTGGTGGAAATAAATTTTCTGAACATCACGCGCCAATGTAAAATGCTGTTTTTGGATATAAATATGAACTTTATCGAACAAAACATACATGTATTGTGTAACATGATGTCCTAGGAGTGTCATCTGATGAAGATCGTCAAAGGTTAGTGCTTCATTTAGCTGTGTTTTGGGTTTTTGTGACATATATCCTTGCTTGGAAAATGGCTGTGTGGTTATTTTTGTCTATGTACTCTCCTAACATAATCTAATGTTTTGCTTTCGCTGTAAAGCCTTTTTGAAATCGGACAATGTGGTTACATTAAGGAGATGTGTATCTTTAAAATGGTGTAAGATAGTCATATGTTTGAGAAATTGAAATTATGATATTTTTGCTGTTTTGTATTTCGCGCCATGCTATTTCACTGGCTGTTGAATAGTGTGGGACGGTCACGTCCCACCTTGCCCAGAGAGGCTAAAGAAGAAGTGATACCTCCTAGACGTTGAGTTATCAGCTGCAGCTGTAAACGTACGTGGCTTAGGAAAGGACAGACAATCTCCAAAGAACGACTTTAACGTATCCGCTCTACAACACTACGACCAGAAAGATTCTTCAAAGGACAATGGTCGATCTCTGCTGGGTAAACCAGTCTTCTATCTTCGACTAATCTATCGAAGCGCAGCTCAGAGTAAATATATATCTTGCATTTTCCTTTTCCGAATGGGCAGTTATTAGAATCCATAAGATTCTGTATTTACGGTAGAATAGCTTATCAAGGTCTGATAGAGACCCAATCCCTTTGTCTCTCAGTCTTCTCGCTCTTTCATTCAAATCCAACCCCCTTCCTTTGTGTTACCAGCCGTCATATGGGGTTAGCCCACTAGGGGCTTTTCATGACATGATTAGTAATCGATGTATGATCTATCCTGTGTATATATATATGTCATTCTGTGTGATTATTTCGGTATTTAATAAATAAATAATTAAGCCAATTTGTGTATTGCTGATTCAACTTGTTAGCCAGGGTTCGTGCAGATAACCAAGTACTTTACGACCATCAGAATGAGACTGAATAAGGTGACGATTAATAATTGACAGATATTAATAATAAAAGATCTTCAGATCTTTAAGAGATTGGATTCGGGAGATAACCGCTCTATATAAATGAATGCTTCCATGATGCCCCAGGTTATTAATGGTTTAATTGTTGCATGATTTAATTCAATCACGTTAGGTAATCGATTTGATAAAATAGCATGTCATATAATTTTATCATAGTCAGAGACACAACATTTGGCTACTCTGAGGTGGAGTTCCTGGGCTATCAAATCGGGCAGGGAAATGTGAAGCCCCAAGAAAAATATCCCGCTGCAATTAGGTAATGGCCGGTCCCCCGAACCAAGAGGCAGTTTAAGTTGTTCCTGGGGTTAGCAGGCTACTACAGTCAATTTGTATCTAACTTTGCCGCAATAGCTTCTCCCCTCACAGACATAACGAAAGCACGCCTACCCCAGAGTGTGCGAAGGACAGAGGACACAGACGCGGCGTTCCAGGCCCTGAAGGACGTGCTATGTTTGCACCGGGACTCGACTCCTCAAAAACCTCCTGGTCCAGACAGACGCGTCTGACACAGGGGTAGGGGCCGTCTTGTCCCAAGAGCAGGAAGGCGAGGAGCACCCCATCATGTATGTCAGCAGGAAGCTCCTCCCTAGGGAGAAGAAGTACTCGATTGTCGAGGAGTGCCTTGCCGTGAAGTGGGCACTGGACACCCTCAAGTATTACCTCCGCGGGAGGAAGTTCACCCTGACCACTGACCATGTCCCCCTTGTGTGGATGGCAAGAGGTAAGGACACAAATGACCTGCTGGTTCCTGTCCTTACAGCGATTCTCTGTCATCCACAAGCAATGCGGATGCCTTCTCCAGGAGGGACGCAAACCTAGCCCTGAGCACGCCTCCCTCCCGGTTGGTGGGGGGGACGGGAGACGGGGGGGACGGTCTACCCCAAGGGTTGCTGATAGAGGGGAGGTATGTGCCGCGACGTTGGCTCCCTCTGCTGGGAGTACATGGGCTGGGCACCCCGACGCTGATGGCCCCAAGTAGAGGTAATTAGGGGAGAGTGCCAACCAGCTGTGCACGCCACATAAAGGGAGCACCGTGGCACACTGCGAGGGAAGACCAAGAAACAAACACGGAGCAGAATCTGAGAAGAAGGACCGAGCCAAACCTAAGTTATTTTGTTGTTATGTTTATTTTGTTGCCTAGTAAAGTCGTGTTTTTTGTCTCTGTGTTAATCTCTGCACGCTCAACCCAACACCCCACGGTTTACCACAAGACTCATAAACAGGCAATAGGCTATAGCTGGCTTCATAGTTTTTGAGTGCATTGGGGTACACAGCGTAGTAGGCCTAGCTCCCACACAAAGTTTTGCTCAACAAAAATACAAATAACCCCACTTAACACTGATCTATGGTCAGTTTTAGGCAACTTCTACACAGAGCACAGATGAGGGAATTATATACTGACTATACTCACCTGACATAGAAATCCCTGCTATGGGCAGAGACTGGAAGTCCAAAACGATTGATTTGCCCTGTGAGATGGAACAATAGGAACATCCACACCTTAAGACAATGTCCTGGCTACGTGTTCTGTGAGAAGCTCTTTACACTAACTGAAAAATGTCCTATGTAAATGTCCTGTGCAAAATATTGTCAATGACAGTTGCTTAGAATTTTTTTAAATAAAGAATTTAATCATTAATTGTTTCAATTCAGAAATTAAACCCACAATTCCTTTATCCATGTATTACAAAATAGATTGCAATACATTTGATCTTGGCGTTAAGCTCCTTCAGGAGAGCTCATTGTCCGAGCAATGAGTCAATTATTACCCTTATTAATCAACTTCAGGCAGTGAGCGAGATATATACCAATCTGACAGGAAAAAAAGCAGAACCAAACAGATGGAGGCAGGGCTGGTGGGAAACAAAAAATGCATAGCGGGGTGGCAGATATGTTACAGCAGCAATATTAAGCAGCAAGAAAAGCCTATCGCATAGCTTAGCGCAACAGCAATGCAGGAGAAGAGAATGTGTGAGCAGAAATGGTCAACTTAAATAGACCACAAAAATAAGGTAGAAAGAATTTGATTCCGATTGGTGTAATCTGACCTTTCTGTCTGAACTGGCTTTGCTTAGTAGTTACTGGTAAAACATCACAGAGCTCTATAAAACCATGCTCAAGCAGGCCATTCTGTTTACGGTAATGATGACTCAACTGACTTCACAAATGTATCATCTAGATTGCAGAGATATCCATCTACAGGCAGAACTCTGTTTGTGACTTTAAACAAAAATCTATGCATTCCTGGTTGAGATTTGTTTTCAGCAGGCATATCAAGGAAGTAAGGTACATGATGCACAAACGCTCAAGTCCAAGCCACAGAGAAATAATTCACAATCAATTTTGCTATTGCTTACTGTAAAAGAAGAGGAGCCCACAGTACAACATACCGTACACACATCAACCTGGGAGGCAGAGTAGTAGCCCACACATCCCTACACTTCTCAACAGTTGGCCCCATTTCCATCATACAAACAGATGAAAGACATGATAGTGCTTTCCACTTACCAGTTGCGCTGTAGCAGGGTAGAGCCAGAAGTACTGCACAAATGAAACAAACAAATGTTAAGAAAAGTCCAGAGATTGTACAGACAAATTCTAGCAAATGTGCAGAGTTTGATAGTGATGGTCACATACCAAACATCAGTAGTGGAGTGGTCATGGTGACTCTTTCCATAAAGCAGTCTCACTCTACAATGAAAGACTAGATATACTTCAGCCACACTTGAAAGATGTCACGCCTGCCGCTCCTCCTCCCTGGCACTAACACACACACACACACACACACACACACACACACACACACACACACACACACACACACACACACACACACACACACACACACACACACACACACACAAACACAGATAAGACAGGATAATTACACCAGAAAGGACAGACTGACCCTAGCCCCCCGTCACATAGATTATTGCAGCATAGATACTGAGCACAGAGACAGTAGGGGTCAGGGGGAACAGGGTAAGGGAAAGGGGGATACTAGTCAGTTGTTCAACTGAATGCATTCAACTGAAATGTATCTTCTGCATTTAATCCAACCTCTCAAAATAAGAGAGGTGCGGAGGGCTGCCTTAATCGACATTCACGTCATCGGCGTATACATTTTAAAAGGAAATAGGAAGAATGTCAGGAAAATGTGAGGAGGACCAGGGAACCGGAGGCCAAGAGGGCTATTCTTTGATTAACCTCTTGGCGTTCCCCTAGGATAGGGGGCGCTAAAAGCGATTTTTGAAAAAAATTCGCGCCCATTTTAAACGGCCTCCTACTCAAACTCAGAAGCTAGGATATGCATATAATTAATACTTGTGGATAGAAAACACCCTAAAGTTTCTAAAACTGTTTGAATGGTGTCTGTGAGTATAACAGAACTCATATGGCAGTCAAAACCCAGAGACCGATCGTAACAGGATGTGGAATTCTGAATTGTGGACTCAAATTCACATCTTTGCCTATTAATCACACCGTGAGCTATGGTTCATTGAGCACTTCCTATTGCTTCCACTAGATGTCCCCAGTCTTTACAAAGTGGTTTGAGTCTCCTACTGTTAAAACTGAATGAATGAGACACTGTTGAAATTGGTCACATGAGGAGGGCCATCACCATTATGACGCCGGCGGCCCTGTCTACCCTCCCCTTTCGAAACGTTTTGAAACACAATGCAATCGTCCCCCTCGAATCTGATTGGCTCTCTTGTTGAAACAGGCCCTGAAGATTTATGTTATACAACGTTTGACATGTTTGAACGAACCTAAATGGAAAAAAAATGCTTTTTCTTGAAATAGCTGTCCCGTGGCCGACGGAAGTTTTGGAGCAGCCTTCAGACGCGCTAACAAGAACAAGCTCTTGGAACATAAAGGAGTAATTTTTTCGAATGAAAATACATTTGTTGTGGACCTGGGATTCCTGGAAGTGCTTTCTGATGAAGACAACCAAAGGTAAGGGATTATTGACAATAGTATACAAGACTAGATGTGATATGCGATTGTTCCAAGATGGCGCAGACCTGTAACGTTAGCCTATTTTTCAGAGTATCGCATCCCCTTTCATCGCAAAGTGTGATTACCCAGTAAAGTTATTTTTAAATCTGGTATTACAGGTGCTTTCAAGAGATATTCATCTATAAATCTTAGAATGACAATATTACATTTTAAAAATGTTTTCGAATAGTAATTTAGTAAATTATAGCACTGTTTCACCGGATGCATTTGAGGGAAAATAGTTAGTCAACGTTACGCACCGATGTAAAATGCTGTTTTTATATATAAATATGAACTTTATCGAACAAAAGAATGCATGTATTGTGTAACATGATGTCCTAGGTGTGTCATCTGATGAAGATTGTCAAAGGTTAGTGCTGCATTTAGCTGTTTTTTGGTTATTTGTGATGCATGTGGTTGGTCGAAAAATGGCTATGTGGCTACTTTTACGATATACTCCTCTAACATAATCTAATGTTTTGCCGCACAGGGGTTAATGAGACTAGGTCAATAATAGGGCAATTTCAGCTTTACTCGTCTGTGGGGCTACTCAGCAACCACCACAGGTTGTACGTACACCACCATTCCACACTACCGAGACCGTTCCATTTATTCAAATCCAGCCATTACAATAAGTCTGTCCTCCTATAGCTCCTCCCACCAGCCTCCACTGACCTGAGCATACAAATAGAGTTAGTAATTCCCAAATGGAACCACATTCATAATTATTCCGCAGTACTGTTTGTCCCAAAAATGCAACTCTTAAAGTAGGAACGTGTCCACAGTTGATGAGAAAAGTATTTTAGGGGAATTACTATGCAACCCACCCCAGACCTTTTGCCAAAAACACATTTAGATAACATTGGTTCATCTAAAAGAGATAAGGTTCTTACGTAAACACCCAATAATGTATGTTGCTTCCTGTACTCCAGGACATTTCACACTACTGAGCCAAACCAAACGAGCCAAATCAAGCTGTATTGAACTAATCAAAGACTCACATCTTGCAACATTGATATTAATAGTGGCACCCCAATGGTGGAACAAGCTCCCTCACGACGCCAGGACAGCGGAGTCAATCACCACCTTCCGGAGACACCTGAAACCCCACCTCTTTAAGGAATACCTAGGATAGGATAAAGTAATCCTTCTAACCCCCCCCCCCCCCCCCCTTAAAAGATTTAGATGCACTATTGTAAAGTGGTTGTTCCACTGGATATCATAAGGTGAATGCACCAATTTGTAAGTCGCTCTGGATAAGAGCGTCTGCTAAATGACTTAAATGTAAATAGTCTTGGATGTGGCCTCCACTCAATAGAGTTCTTGCGCCTGGTTTTTCTTTACAATCATGTGATCATCACATCAACTATGAGTAATACAGCTTCCAACTCTCTTTTTTTCTCTACGAGCTCACGTTTCTTTCCTTTGTTTTAGGCCTTGTGTTTATTTGACAGGATTATTTGAAAGGATTTGAGGATTAGTTTAAGAGTTGGGTTAAACAGGGCAGGGTGTCATAACATCTGTTGAATATTTTACACACGGCCCCCCCAGACTATAATCGCAGCAGCCAGTTAATAGGTACTGTGAGTGGATTGCTACGTGTTGCAAAATTAATATTACTATTGTGATGCATAATTGCCATGGTCATTTGGAATGTCCACTCAATGGGCATTATGATTAACAGGCCTAGCTAGTCCTTCTACAGATCATATGCTCTATGACAGCATCATCTCCTGTAGTAACAGTGCCATTTCAAAAGCCAGGAAAATAATAAAATCCTCTACCAATAAAAAGAGAAAGACGTTAAAGTTAGCTAATAGCGCTCATTTTTAATTAGAAGACTTAAGGACATTTACCTAACATTTACCTAACCAAGTTAGTAACCAATAACGTCTTCTCTTGCCAACTGTCCTCTTGCGCCTCACGTTTAAGAATATTGCCATACAGTATATCCAGTGAACAAAAATCTGAACAGATAAACACAAGAAAGAAATATGAACTTTGGGATTGGTAGGGACAACTCAGAGTTTCGTGCCCTCTTATATCCATCCCTCTTCTCCATGTATCTGTCTGGTGGAGGTCATATTTGGCAAGGTACAACGGGTGGTGGTGGAATTATTATTTTTTCTTCCTCAACTTGATTTGATTAAAACAAACTTTAATAGATAAAAAATGTTAAAAGAAGTAAAGTAAAGAAAATAATAAAATAGAGGGGTTGGGTAGAGGGTACAATCCCGGCTTAGGGTAAAGTGTTAAGGGGTAGGGTTGGAAATAAGATACAAACCCGGTTTAGGGCAAGGGGGTTGGGGGAGGTGTAATGACTTTATAAAAAATATAAAGTAGGGGATGGAAACTTGTTCTTCAGATTACTGGGGGTGTTTCCATCATTCAACAGGAGAGGCAAAGAGGATTATGCGCATGTCTTCTGCAGCAACATACCGTCTACATTGTGGTCTGGATCTCAGGTAAATATTCCGATAAGTCATTAGGTAGGTGTGCATGTTAAAAGGGCACTTTGGGTAAGTAGGCCTATGAATGTTTTAAAAGGTCACTGCAGGTAAGTATACATATTTTAAAAAGAGGATTATATGTATTTTTATTTTTCAAATGTAAAACGTTCTTAAAAGCTGGGAGCATCTGTGTCCATAGGTGGTTTGAAATGGGTTTGGATAGTAAAAATGTAAATAATGTCAGCCTCTAGCGTTATTAAGAGTTATGTGAAAGAAAAAAATCAACTTACAGTGCAGTAAAACTGGGGTTTAGGTTGTTAAAATGTCAGCTTCTATTGCAGTGACCCACTGTTCCTGGACAGGTGAGTTTAAAAGTGGTTTAGAGTAGGTCCAGGGGTTAAAAACCATGTGTTAAAATATCAGCAGGAATAAGAGAGGCTACAATCACAATAAAATACAGGAGATATCCACTCTAAAATGGGTTTGAAAGTGGTTTAGAAGTGATGAAAATGCTCACTATTTAGGAAGCACAGAGAGAGGGGTGCTGGATCAAAATCTGGGCGGGTAAGCTTCTTCCTCCTGAATCATGGGATTCAGAGATGGATTGTCCACTGACCTGAGGGTAAACTTCCAGAACAGCCATCCCTCTCCTCTTCGGTTCTCAGATCTGAAAGTTAATGTATGCAGTGTGTGTTTGTTTACGTGAGGAGTTTGTATACCATCTTCATGGCAATGGTCTAAAGTTTTCTGACGTGAGACCTCCCCACGTTTCATCAGGCTAGTGTAGCATACTCAAAGAGTGGCCGGATGTAGCTCTGATACAATCTTATGGCTGTCCCGGCCGTGGCTCCTCCTTTTCTTCTGCAGAGTACCCTAAGGTGGTTCAAGCACTTACTTCCCTCATTCTCCAGTCACTCTTTAGGGATACATGGATATTTTCTTGGAATGTGACCCCAAGGAACTTGGCTTGTGTCCTCCCCTGGTGGCTTGATCTTCAGTTTCTTGATACGCTCCTGCAGCTCTGTGAAAGTGACAGGAGTGATGAGGAGGTGACCGGTGTGGAGGGTGGTGCTTATGGGTAGATGGTTGGGGAAACAGCGCATTTGGAAAGTATTCAGACCCCTTGACCTTTTCAACATTTTCTTACCTTACAGCCTTATTCTGAAATGCATTAAATATATTTTGTCCTCATGAATCGACACACAACACCCCATAGTGACAAAGCGAAAACAGGTTTTAGAAATGTCTGCAAATGTATTACAAAGAAAAACAGAAATAATTTCAGACCCTTTGCTATGAGGCTCGAAATTGAGCTCAGGTGCAACCGGATTCCATTGATCATCCTTGAGATATTTCTACAACTTGATTGGAGTCCACCTGTGGTAAATTCAATTAATTGGACATGATTTGGAAAGGCACACGCTTGTCTATATAAGGTCCCACTATTGACAGTGCATATCAGAGCAAAAACCAAGCCATGAGGTCGAAGGAATTGCCCGTTGAGCTCCGAGACAGGATTGTGTCTAGGCACAGATCTGGGGTAGGGTACCAAAAAAATGTCCGCAGCATTGAAGGTCTCCAAGAACACAGTGGCCTCCATCATTATTAAATGGAAGAAGTTTGGAACCACCAAGAATCTTCCTAGAGCTGGCCGCCCGGCCAAACTGAGCAATCAGACCAATCAGCCCCGGCCCTTCCTCCATCACTTCCCAGACGGACACCCACACGGAGGATCCCGGCGCACTACGGATCTGACCATAGAGGGAGAGACCCCAATCCACCAACTCCTCCACCTTCACCTTCCAAAAGTAACCTTTCAAATACTTATTGTATTCCCCGTCACTCTGTTCACTGCATTAAAGCATTCTTGTTCTTACCCAGCGGACGTCAATCACATGGCCAATATATTCGTTTGTACAACCACTTTTTAATGCTATTTTCTGGAAATATGTCCGGAAATGGAAAGCAAATGAAGGCAATATGGACAAAAGCATTTGACGCAAAACCAAAGGTCAAGCCAATAAATTCTCAAAACCCCACCAACACCTACCAATTCTGTCGAAAATATAATTGAAAACACTGCGAAATTTCTATGTGAATCTCTTACCTACTGTTAATTTCCACTAGTATCTTAGAACAATTACTTGTATGACTTTTGATAGATTATTGGGTCTCACATGTATCCAACAATAAGCTATTTCCCAGAGGTTTTAAGGCCCTGGTCAACAGCCCATTTTTGCGTTGTTACTTATGGCTTTCGACTGGTCAATATATCTACCTCACATGCAATTATCTTCTTACCCCCGTGAAAATTTCCCAATGTGTATTCAATTACTTCTATGTGTTGAATCTTCCTTCTTGAAACTTTATCTATAGAGGTGACTTTTAATCGGACATTAGGTCGCATACGTCTACAACTATAAGCTATTTTCCAGGGGTCGTAAAGCCCTAGTTAAAACAATTCAACTTTCTCTGTGACCAGTGAGTCACCAACTCGTCTTATGCCTTACGCAACTCGGCTCCACCTTCCTCAAACTCCAGTGCCCTCCTTTTGCTTACCTTTTTAACAATGTCTATGGATTGTACAAGGATTTTAAATTGGGACTTCAACTCCATACTAAATCTAATTCCATCTGCTGTGTTGTTCTGCCCTATCTATAGATTATGCTGATGCCCCACTGTAAGAACCTGGAGATCATCACTGGTTCTGAGAGGTGTTTTCATAATCAGTGGCTGTATTGGAGGTGGAGTGGTTTCTCCTCCTAGGTAATCAGAGATGATTACCAGGAGGTGTGCTCTTCACCTTTGCAAGGCATTTAGCAATTATTATTAGTACTTTGTCTCCCCTGCTTTCTCAGCAGCAGTCGTGTCAGCCGGTGGTCTTGTCGCAAAACTAAGGCTGTTGCCAAAAAAAAATACTGTTTTGCTTAGTTTTTCTAGGAAGGCTCCCACCACTCAGTCACTTGAGTATCTTACCTAGTTATTTCAGATGATCTCATTTTGCTGTTTTGTAGGTTTGGCAACTATGTGTGTGTTTTCATTACCTGTTCGACTCCTCTCCCTGAAGGGTTTACAGACACTTCCCATTCCTTGGCATCTCAGCCTATGCTGCCCTTCAGTCCCTTGACTTTTTGGCCCTGATGGAGACATGAATCACCTCTACTCCAGCTGCTCTCTCTTCATTTGTCTACGTTTTCTTTTATTGTCCGAGAGCATCTGGTCATTGCAGTGGTGAAGATTTTCTCTTTTCTCCCTTTCTCACCTGTCCATCTCCTCATTTGAATTCCAAGCTGTCACTTATCCACTAAAATGTCGACTGCATTATCTACCAAGAGAATTCTCTTTGATTATAATCACAGCCGTATATATCCCCCCCAAGCAGACACATTGATGGCCCTGAATGAACTTCATTGGACTCTACGTAAACTGGAAACCACATATCCTGAGGCTGCATTCCTATACAGACACTTCCCATTCCTTGGCTGCAACCCTTCTTATTTAGTGTACCCTGCGCATATCAAATGTGGAATTCCTGGTCTCTGGCAATGTTTGGTACTGCCGATCTGCGGTCAAGAACGCCTTGTTCATCTCAGCCTACTGATAAGGGAATAATATGTTCAAAGGTAAATGATTAAAGAATCCAACCCTGTCACGTAACCAATTAGTAATTAGTAGTTATGTAGCATGTATAATGAATAATTAAAGTACTAAACGAAAGACCCATAAGGTCTAGTAGAGGCCCAGAAGGAAGAGAAATGTGAGTGTGTGTGTTAGTGGGCCTAAGAAAATAGCGACAACAAGTAGACTGTGATTGACCCGACAGCTGAGGAACTTTGAGTAACTTAGAGAAGAAAGGGAGTGACCCTCAAGGTCCCTCTAATCTCGAGGGAAAGGAACAGACAGCGCTGGGTAGTGATTAACAGTGATGAGAACTCCGGGGAGGGATACAACTCACCTACTATTTGTGTGGAGGTATGTGCGTAAGTGGGGAGTGAGCATAAAATGAATGTCTTTGTGTAATGGACTTCAGAACGTTCTCTGAATAAACTGTACAGACCTTTTGCAGAAAGCTGAGTCCTTGCCTAATTATTCTTACAAACTTGGGGATTAGTCAAGGCTTATTGATTGTTACTTATTATCATTGGGATAGAAAATTCCACTGACAGCTTGGTCCTTCGACAGCTGGAACTCAATACCTGCTTCTGTCGGTCCAAGGAGACACCGAAACCGTGCACAGGCGGATGAAATATCCGTAGATTAAAGACCTGGCTCCTTGCTGAGGGTTCTTTACAGGCCGGTGGCGAACTGGTTTGCGACAGAAGCGGTGACGAGATCCTACCAACATTGAAACCTCAGCTGTAAAATATCAAGGGTGGTGCTCTTTATTCACGGATTTGGGGGATAGCACCTGTATGTTTGCATTAAATGTTGAAATGAGTGATGTGAGAGTGAAAGGGGGGAGTGTTTATGAACGATTTTAATGTACTCTGGGTGTTAGACGCTGGTATATCCGAAGGAGTTCATATCTGGTGACCTGTCTTTAGAATATTGTGTGGAGAAAAATGTTTTAAAGGGAACCAAGTATTCTGTGCAAATGGAAAATAGGAATCGGGTATAAATCCAAATAGGAGGAGGAGAGGTCCGGAATGACTCCATGGTATCTGTGGCCACTACCAATATAAACTAGCTAAATGTTGAGACCTTAAACGTAAAATTGGTTGAAAGACATTGGCACAAAAACATAAATTGGAAGGCGAAATATAGTAATATAATTATGAGGGAGTAGGTCAGAGACATGATGTAACGCTTGATGTAGTGGGTGTGGAGTCAGGCGCAGGAAACAAGAGCGTTTGCTATCGTGCTTTAATAAATGCACCGTCAAAGAGAATATACACCCAAAAATAACAACAGGGTGTAATCAAAACTACAAGGACACAAAACACGTTCCACTTACACAATACACAGTGAAAGACAGAAATAAGCCCGCACACAGAACAGGTGGGGAAACGGGTTTAAATACCCAACTAATCACTAATGGAACACAGGTGAAACCAATAAAGACAAAACCAACAGAAAAGGAAAAAGTGATCGGTGGCAGCTAGTAGGCCGGTGACGACGACCGCCGAGCGCCACCCGAACAGGGAGAGGAGTCACCCTCGGCAGGAGTCGTGACACATGATTACATTAATATAGGTCGCCTGTCTAAATACGCCTAGGAGGGGATGGTCAGATCTTCCGGAGGCGCACATCTAGGTCTGATTATCCATTGAAGGAGGGAAACCTAATATAGCAGAGTGAGATACGAGATATTAACGAGTCAAAAGATACAAGGAACGACAGAATAATAGGCCGTTAACCTGTTATGGATAGGGGGCAGTATTTTCTCGGCCGGATAAAAAACGTACCCGATTTAATCTGTTTATTACTCCTGCCCAGAAACTAGAATATGCATATAATTGTTTGATTTGGATAGAAAACACCCTAAAGTTTCTAAAACTGTTTGAATGGTGTCTGTGAGTATAACAGAACTCATATGGCAGGCCAAAACCTGAGAAGATTCCAAACAGGAAGTGCCCTCTCTGACCATTTCTTGGCCTTCTTTAGCCTCTTTATTGAAAACAGAGGATCTCTGCTGTAACGTGACACTTTCTAAGGCTCCCATAGGCTCTCAGAAGGCGCCAGAACGTTGAATGATGACTTTGCAGTCCATGGCTGAAAAACAGTAGCGCATTTGGATAGTGGTCGATCTGAGAACAATGAGACGGGCGCACGCGTGCACGTGAAGAGTCCATTTTACATTTTCAGTCATTGAACGAAAACAACGACTCCCGGTCGGAATATTATCGCTATTTTACGCGAAAAATCGCATAAAAATTTATTTTAAACAGCGTTTGACATGCTTCGAAGTACGGTAATGGAATATTTTGAATTATTTGTCACGATACGCGCGGGCGCGTCACCCTTCGTTACCCTTCGGATAGTGTCTTGAACGCACAAACAAAACGCCGCTATTTGGATATAACTATGGATTATTTGGAACCAAACCAACATTTGTTGTTGAAGTAGAAGTCCTGGGAGTGCATTCTGACGAAGAACAGCAAAGGTAATCCAATTTTTCTTATAGTAAATCTGAGTTTGGTGAGTACCAAACTTGGTGGGTGTCAAAATAGCTAGCCTGTGATGGCCGGGCTATCTACTCAGAATATTGCAAAATGTGCTTTCACCGAAAAGCTATTTTAAAAATCGGACACCGCGATTGCATAAAGGAGTTCTGTATCTATAATTCTTAAAATAATCTTTATGTTTTTTGTGAACGTTTATCGTGAGTAATTTAGTAAATTCACCGGAAGTGTTCGGTGGGAATGCACGTTCTGAACGTCACATGCTAATGTAAAAAGCTGGTTTTTGATATAAATATGAACTTGATTGAACAAAACATGCATGTATTGTATAACATAATGTCCTAGGAGTGTCATCTGATGAAGATCATCAAAGGTTAGTGCTGCATTTAGCTGTGGTTTTGGTTTTTGTGACATTATACGCTAGCTTGAAAAATGGGTGTCTGATTATTTCTGGCTGGGTACTCTGCTGACATAATCTAATGTTTTGCTTTCGTTGTAAAGCCTTTTTGAAATCGGACAGTGTGGTTAGATTAACGAGAGTCTTATCTTTCAAATGGTGTGAAATAGTCATGTGTTTGAAAAATGGAAGTTTTCGGATTTTCGAGGAGTTTGTATTTCGCGCCACGCCCTATCATTGGATATTGGAGCGGTGTTCCGCTAGCGGAACGTCTAGATGTAAGAAGTTAACAACCCACAAAACCAAAAGGAAAAACCCCCTACATAAATACGATCTCCAATTAGAGACAACGAGAACCGGCTGCCTCTAATTGGAGATCATCCCAATAACTCCAACATAGACATCTAGAAAACCCACATAGAAACAGAAAACAAGAAAACCACCCAAAACACCCCCTGTCACGCCCTGACCACTCTACTATTGAAAATTACCTCTTACAAGGGTCAGGACGTGACAGTACCCCCCCCCCCCCCCAAAGGTGCAGACCCCGACTGCACACAAACAAAAACACAACAAAACAACCACAAAACACAAAGGGAGGGTAGGGAGGGTGACAAAAGTCTATGGCGGCTCTAGTGCTACACCCAGAACCTTCCTCTCCCTCCGATCCTCCAGCAACGGAGGTGGCTCCGGCTCAGGGCGTAACCCCCGTTCCGCCCGTAGATCGCTACGCTTCTGTAACACCGGCCTGTGGATCATTATCAGAGGAATCGGACTGTAGGTCATTACCGGAAGCTCTGTGCTGCAGACCACCACTGGAGGTTCTGGCCTACAGGCCGCCGCTGGAGGCTCTGGCCTACAGGCCACCGCTGAAGGCTCCGGGCTGCAGACCGCCGCTGAAGGCTCCGGGCTGCAGACCGCCGCTGAAGGCTCCGGGCTGCAGACCGCCGCTGAAGGCTCCGGGCTGCAGACCGCCGCTGAAGGCTCCGGACAGGGAGGCATCGCTGGAGGCTCCGGACTGAGGAGCATCGCTGGAGGCCCCGGACTGGGATGCGTCGCTGGAGGCTCCGGACTGAGGAGCGTCGCTGGAGGCTCCGGACTGAGGAGCGTCGCTGGAGGCTCCGGACTGAGGAGCGTCGCTGGAGGTTCCGGACTGTAGTCCGTCTCAGTGGGTTCCGGACTGTAGGCCGTCTCAGTGGGTTCCGGACTGTAGGCCGTCTCAGTGGGTTCCGGACTGTAGGCCGTCTTAGTGGGTTCCGGACTGTAGGCCGTCTCAGTAGGTTCCGGACTGAAAACCGTCGCCGGAAGCCCTGGACGGGGAACTGTTGCCGGAAGCTCTGGACAGGGAACTGTTGCCGGAAGCTCTGGACGGGGAACTGTCGCCGGAAGCTCTGGACGGGGAACTGTCGCCGGAAGCTCTGGATGGGGAACTGTCGCCGGAAGCTCTGGACGGGGAATGTGAACTGGAATCCTGATGCGTGGTACTGGCATGGGTGGCACCAGACTGGTAACACCCACCTCAGGACGAATGCAGGGAGCAGAAACAGGGCACTCCGAACTGGGTATGCGCACTGGATGTCGGATGCGTGGAACTGGCTTAGGCAGCGCCAGACTGGTAACACGCACCTCAGGACGAATGCAGGAACAGGACACTCCGAACTGGACATGCGCGCTGGAGGTCTGATGCGTGGAACTGGCTTAGGTGGCACCAGACTGGTAACACACACCTCAGGACTTGTGCAGGGAGCAGGAACAGGACACTCCGAACTGGGCATGCGCACTGGAGGTCTGATGCATGGAACTGGCTTAGGTGGCGCCAGACTGGTAACACACACCTCAGGACTTGTGCAGGGAGCAGGAACAGAACCCTCTGGACTGAGCATGCGCACTGGAGGTCTGATGTGTGGAACTGGCCTAGGTGGCGCCAGACTGGTAACACGCACCTCAGGACGAGTGCAGGGAGCAGGAACAGGACGTACCGGGCTATGGAGGCGAACTGGAGACCAGGCATGCTGAGCAGGCCTACTCCTTCCTGGCTGAATGACCATCTTCGCCCTACACCGGTGAGGAGCTTGCACCGACCGCACCGGGCTGTGAGTGCGTATGGGCGAAATAGTGCGCATCACAGCATAACCCATTGCTTGTTCATCCACTTGCTCCTCAGCACGCCCGCTCTGCAGTGCACTTAATGCCAGTACCTCTCTCAGGAATCTTGCGTCGAGCTCCGCGCTTGACTCCCTGACTGGCTCCGGTTCACTCCACGGCTCTCTCTGATAAGCAAGGGAAGTTAGATCAGGTCTCCCCCCTGACATCGCCAAACTCCCCGTATGCCCCGCTGCCTCTCCACCTTGCCTCTTGGTGGATATAGCGCCTCGTAGTATCGTCGCTCCCTCTTTGCTGCTTCAATTTCCTCCCTCGGGCGACGATACTCCCCAGCCTGCCTCCAGGGTCCTTTCCCATCCAACATTTCCTCCCAAGTCCATTCCTCCAGATACTCCCTCCCACGCTTGGTCGTTTTTTGGTGGGTTGTTCTGTCACGGCTGTTCAAATGATCGGACCAAAGCGCAGCGTGTTCGTAGTTCCACATCTTTATTAACCGTGAAACTAAATGCAATACACCAAGCACTTGAAAATAACAAAACAACAAACCGTGACGCAGAGAGGAAAACACACTACTCAAAAACTAACAACCCACAAACCCAAAAGGAAAAACCCCCTACTTAAATATGATCTCCAATCAGAGGCAATGAGGACCAGCTGCCTCCAATTGGAGATCAACCCAGAAAAACCCAACATAGAAATTACAACCTAGAACACAAAACATAGAAATAGAAAACAAGAAAACCAACCAAACACCCCCTGTCATGCCCTGACCCCTCTGCTATAGAAAATGACCTCTTACAAGGGTCATGAGGTGACAGTTGGTTCTATAATGAGTGTATGTGATAGTAATTGCTAAACAATATGAGTAGAGTAGGTCAGGGATGAAGTGAAAACCTATAGGAGGATAGCTCTTCATGAGGTGGGTTGGGCATGAAACGACATCAGGCTGTTCAATACGGAGCCATCCTGACTGACAAGTGGCGTGGATTGGAACAGGACAATTCCTCGATAGTAGAGTGATGCTGAGACGCAGATTTTTCATTCTAAAATGTATGTCAAACAAACCAATTATTGCAAATTGTTAAAAGTAGTCCTTGTGCATGGAGTTGTATGGTTTGTTCCATTTTGAAATCATTGGTTTTTGTTTGACATACATTTTATAATGAAAATTCTGAGTGCTAACCACGCTCTTTAGAGTGGAATTGCCCTACAGCTCGGCTCAGTCCCACATCGTGTGTTATCACCTATTTTGCTAAATGACTTTCCATAGTTGCCTCTTTTGATACAGCCACAGCCATCTTAAAATTGACTGTTACATTGAATGCAACATTAAGATGTTAATTTTGAGTAGTGTGTTTTCCTCTCTGCGTCACATTTTGTTGTTTTTGTATTTCTAGTATTTGGTGTATTGCAACATTTCACTATAAATAAAAAGATGTGGAACTACAACCATGAAGCGCATTGGTCCGATCATTCTGACAGTTGTGACACCAACTTTCTAACCAATAGACAGCAGCACAGTGCCTTCATACAGCATCAAAATAAATTTGAGGAACCTCTAAGGTACCTCTAATGATTCAGTTACAGGGGTGATTGGTGGATGTCATGGTTACCCGCAGGAAGTCCCCAGAGTGCTGTACATAGAGGAGCGCCAAGGTAACCTTGTATGCTGATGACTTAAGTTTTATATTAAGTCTGCAAGCTAGATCCCTGCAATGTCTCATTGACGATCTAGATAGGTTTTAGTCCAGAGAGTCCAGAAAAGTTAAGAGTACCATATTACGTATTGGATCTTGAAAAAATACAACTTTTACATTACACTGCAGTTTACCTATAAAATGGGCTGACGGTGAAGCAGACATACTTGCAGATTCATATCACAAAATATATAAATGAGCTCTCCACAATGAATTTCAATAGAAAACTAGTAAAAATAGACAAGATCTTGCAAACATGGAGAGGTAAATACCTGTTTATTTATGGAAAAATTGCACCGATTAAATCCTTTGTGATATCTCAGTTTACTCACTTACTTCTGGCACTGCCTAGTCCTGATTTTGTTTTTCAAATCATATGAGCAAAAAATATTTTGCTTCATCTGGGATGCTAAACTGGACAAGATAGAGCGTGCCTATCTATATAATGAGTATGAGCTAGGTGGGTTGAGATTATTAAATATAAAAGCACTAAACCTCTCTCTATGTCACGACTTCCGCCGAAGTCGGCTCCTCTCCTTGTTCGGGTGGCGTTCGGCGATCGACGTCTCCGGCTTTCTAGCCATCGCTTCTCCATTTCTCATATGTCCATTTGTTTTGTCTTGTTCCATACACACCTGGTTTTCATTCCATAATCACACTGCATGTATTTAGTCCTCTGTTCCCCTCCATGTCTTTGTGTGTAATTGTTTCGTGTTACGTGGTTATCGTTACGTGCCCGACTGGGTTTTCATGTTTCCGTGTTTTTTGCGCACGGTTTGTTTATTTTGTATTACAGTGTCTTGTATTGAACATTTATCGCGCCTTACACTTTTGCCTTGTGGGATGGAGGTCTACTGCCATAATAAAGTGTGCGCTTGTTCAATACTCCCTGCTCTCCTGCACCTGACTTTTCCACCAGCAGCGCACAGCCCTGACACTCTAAAAGCTTCACTTACACAAAAGTTTTATTTGAACCCTATATGGTTCTGTCACGTCCTGACCAGCAGAGGGAGTAATTGTTTAGTATTTTGGTCAGGACGTGGCAGAGGGATGTTTGTTTTGTGTGTGTTGTAGAGGGGTGTTTGATTTAGTTGTTCCTGGGGTTTGGGTGTATGTTCTAGGTTAGTATGTTCTAGGTTGTCTTTCTGCATTCTGTCTAGTTTAGGTTTTCTATGTTTAGGTTTGGGTGCTGGACTCTCAATTGGAGGCAGGTGTTTCTAGTTGCCTCTGATTGAGAGTCCTATATAGGGGTGTGTGTTTGTTTAGTAGGTTGTGGGTAGTTATCTTTTGCATTGCTGTCTGTTCAGCCTGTGAAACTGTCATCTGTCGTGTTTATTGGTTTTTCATGTACATCATATTTAATAAAATGATGTGGAGCACGCAACCCGCTGCATATTGGTCTGACAGTGATTTTGAGATATCTTCAGATGAAGGTGAAGATCGTGACAGAACTACCCACCACAACAAGACCAAGCAGCGGAAGAAGGAGAAGAGGAACACTGATTATATGGACTATGGTGAAGAATGGACTTGGGAAGAGATTCTGGACGGGGCTGGACCTTGGCACAAGGCTGGGGAATACTGTCACCCACAGGAGGAGTTGGAGGAAGCTAAGGCACAGAGGAGGCGATATGAGGCCAGGAACGCGCTGGCGAAGAAGCCGGAGAGGCACCCCCAATAAAAAAATTTGGGGGGGCATACGGGTAGTTTGGCTAGGCCTAAGAAGAACCATAAGCCAGCTACCCGTGAGTATATGGAGGACCGTATGAGGTGGAGGGTGCCGTGTTTCGCTGAAGTGCGCACTCTCGCCCATACGCACGCACAGTCCAGTGCGCGCCATTCTAGCCCCTCCCAGATGCCGTGCTAGAGTGGGCATCCAGCCTGGTAGGAGGATGCCTGCACAGCGCGTCTGGTCGCCGGTATGCCTCCTAGGACCAGGCTACCCTACTCCCGCTCTACGCACGGCAACCATCAGGCCCCTGCACAGCCCAGTTCGCCCTGTACCAGCACCCCGCTCGTACAGGGCTGTTAGTTCCATCCAGCCAGGACGGGTTGTGCAGGCGGTGCGGTCACGGCCACCTGTGCGCCTCCATGGCCCAGTCTTTCCGGTTCCCGCCTCTCGTGCTATCCCGGAAGTGAGTTCCTCCAGTCTGGCACGACCAGTACCAGCAACCCGGACCAAGCTTCCCATGAGTCGGCCTAGTCCTATTCAGCCTGTTCCCGCTCCTCGCACTAGCCCTAGGGTGCGTGTCTTCAGCCTGGTACCACCTCTACCAGCCCCACGCACCAGGCTTCCAGTGCGTCGGCCCAGCCTCAAGAGCCCGGCACCAGTGTGCAGTCCAGAGTATCCGGCACCAGTGTGCAGTCCAGAGTATCCGGCACCAGTGTGCAGTCCAGAGTATCCGGCACCAGTGTGCAGTCCAGAGTATCTGGCAACAGTGTCTAGTCCGGAACCGAGGGAGACTGCCTGCGACCCGGAACCAAAGGGGTCTGCCTGTGACCCGGAACCGAGGGGGTCTGCCTGTGACCCGGAACCGAGGGGGTCTGCCTGTGACCCGGAACCGAGGGGGTCAGCCTGCGACCCGGAACCGAAGGAGTCTACCTACGACTCAGAAGTGAATGTGACTAACTGTGTTTTGAATGAGTCTGCCTACAGCGTGGAAATGAGGGAACCTGCTCACGATCCCCAATGGATTGAGTCTGTCTACGACCCGGACCCCAATGAGTCTGCCTACAACCTGGAGGGCAGGAGGCCGGAACCAGAGCCACCTCCAGGATAGGTGGGTTGGGGAGGGAGGGTGTAGCACAGTGCCGTCGTTGACAGCAGCCACCCTCCCTTTCCTCCCTTATTGTTTAGGGGGTATTTGTATTTGGTGTTTGTATTTGGTTTTGGGGAATTTTGTGTTGTCTTTTTAGGTGCATTCGGGGTATGCACCTTTAGGGGGGGGTACTGTCACGTCCTGACCAGCAGAGGGAGAAGTTGTTTAGTATTTTGGTCAGGACGTGGCAGAGGGATGTTTGTTTTGTATGGTGGTGGTTTTGTGTGTGTTGTAGAGGGGTGTTTGATTTAGTTGTCCCTGGGTTTTGGGTGTATGTTCTAGGTTAGTATGTTCTAGGTTGCATTTCTGCATTCTGTCTAGTTTAGGTTTTCTATGTTTGGGTGCTGGACTCTCAATTGGAGGCAGGTGTTTTTAGTTGCCTCTGATTGAGAGTCCTATATAGGGGTGTGTGTTTGTTTGGTAGGTTGTGGGTAGTTATCTTTTGCATTGCTGTCTGTTCAGCCTGTGAAACTCATCTGTCGTGTTTATTGTTTTTTTCGTGTACATCATATTTAATAAAATGATGTGGAGCACGCAACCCGCTGCGTATTGGTCTGACAGTGATTTCGAAATATCTTCAGATGAAGGTAAAGATCGTGACAGGTTCTCAAGTAGATGAATAAGAAAAGCTCATCCATTGTATAAAAATTGCCTTTTTGCAGATTGCCATGTCTCATTTTCGATTAATTGAAAATTAAACCTTTTTCAAAGTATATCTCTTTTTCAAACAAGCATTGCAGAGCTGGTTACAATTTCATTTTCATCCCCCTAAAATGATACAACAAATATTATGGCTGAACATAAATGTGCTGGTTGATACCAGTATTTATGGAAAAGGTGTTTGAAAAGGGTATTTTGTTTTTAAATATTGTAAATTGGAATGGTAGAGTTTTGTCTTTTGTGGAGTTATAAGAATTGTATGGTAATCCAAGATTGCAACCAATTGATTAAAACATTACCCCAAAAATGGAGGAGGCAGGTGGCAGGAGGTAGGGAACTTGTCTGTCTGCCCAATATAAAGGATCAAAACTGGCAGAGGAATAAAAATAGCATAAATACGAAAGTATACCAGTTTCATTTGAGGACCAGGATGTTGACAGCTGTGCTATACAGATTGCAAAATAGTTCGGAAGAGATTTTTGATGTACCAATTCCATGGCACAGGGTGTATGAGTTGATATATAAAACTACGTAAGATTCAAAACTCTGTGCTTTACATCTAAAATGATTTTACAGAATTCTTTCCACCAACAAAATGTTGAATATTTGGTGCATACAATCATCGCAGCTCTGCAGATGTTGTTGTGAGGACACAGAATCAATAGACCATTTGTTTTGGTATTGCCCTCAGGTAGCCTGTTTCTGGTCTCAGGTTCAGGAATGCCTGAAAAGCATAACATTAATCTAAAATTGTTAGGAGATCTGGAGAGACCTGGTCAGTCAATTACTAATATACTAATACTCTTAGTAAAAGTATTTATCTTCAACTTGCAATCTGTGGATTCTATTCGATTAGATAGATTAAAATTGTATGTTAAACATAATCTCTAGATGGGAGTCTGTTAGATGACTGCATCTAATGTAAATGTTGAGCGGCTTCACTGCAAGTAGATTGTATGTTTTAATATTCAATAAAAATAAAATAAGTTAAAGTAACCTACTTGGAACAGAATGGACTATAATTATCCTGTCTCTGTCAGCTGAGCAGAGAACAACTCCGTCACCACATATTAGTGAGTGGACATGCATGGAAAGGGAGATGAAGAGAGAGAAATGGTTTAAAGTCGTTCTCCTTTTTTGTAACTGCACAAAAATTGACAGAGAAAAAGTGATCAAATCTTTATTTGAATCAGATTGTATCTCAAAGTACGCGGTTAGCGGTTTACAATATTGGCTATTTGGTTCCGAGCCTGACCTCTCTTTTATATTTCTATAACTC
This sequence comes from Salmo salar, assembly GCF_965601325.2. Taxonomy (NCBI): domain Eukaryota; kingdom Metazoa; phylum Chordata; class Actinopteri; order Salmoniformes; family Salmonidae; genus Salmo; species Salmo salar. The sequence goes on along the minus strand of NC_138310.1, from coordinate 48,150,362 downwards.
TTGTCTTCCAACTTGTTAAGCAATCACATGAATCTACAGGGGAAGTATGGCCAGCCACATAGGAGGGGGATTTTCACTAAAGAGGAAAAGGAGGCTGTGCTGACCGAGATGCATGCTGGCTATTTCGAAGTGAAGCTCATGATTGCCAAAATCATCCTAAGCCTATTCTGTCGTGGGACTGTCAAGGCGAGACCAAAAATTGCTGCCCTCCTCCTATCCCTGCAAGGTAGAATAGTATCCTATAGCCTGTACAGTGTCTGCCTGCAGTGCATTTTTATGAAAGCCTATCCATGTGGTTTCTAAAACGGGAAGTTGCATCAGCTTTATAGTCCTGGTACCCGACAAAGACTTAGACTAATCATTTTGCCTATTCAAACTGTGAATATCAGCCTTCCATTTTACTTTCAACTGTCCTGTTTTTAGGATATGGTGTGTTTGTTAACATGTTCATTCATATTCACATCGATGCACATTTTATTTGATAGGGCGCCATTTAGGCTATTTGATAAGAAACACGCATGATGGTAAAAGTGCCTGGCTCATGATGTTGTCATAAATTTGGTCGCCCTGTAGGCTGCAGAAAAAAACTATAGAGGCTATATACTCTTTTTACCGTATAGGCTACATGATTTATGTTAGATGGCTTTGACGGAGTGTTGGTGGAGCGCCGTGTCTCTTCAACAGCACCATGGAGAGCCTCACTGGGCATGGACAACATACATATTTTACACCTCTACCAAACACATTATAGTCTTATAATTTTAGTGTTCCTGAAAATATGCTGAAAATAATGGAAGGAACTGATGTGATGGTGTCTCAAGGGGGTTTGTTCAAAAACGCATTGTTCCCCCCTCTCTTCCGTAAGGTAATCACTGATCTGTAGGTGATTGAAGAAAGCAATAGGTGTAAGGGTTGTCTTTGGAAGAAGAGGACAAAGGCGCAGCGTGGTTAGTGCTCATCATAATATTTTAATGGAACACTTTAAACAAAACAAGAAACGAACGACAGCCAAAACAGTTCTGTCAGGTAACAACACTAAACAGAAATTAACCACCCACAAAACCCAAAGGAAAACAGGCTACCTAAGTATGGCTCCCAATCAGCGACAACGAAGTACAGCTGTCCCTGTTTGAGAGCCATACCAGGCCAAAACAAAGAAATACAAAACATAGAAAAAAGGACATAGAATATAAACCCCAAACCCCAAAACACACAGAAAAACACCCCCTGCCACGCCCTGACCAAACTACAATAACAAATAACCCCTTTTACTGGTCAGGATGTGACAATAGGATATGTACCTCGGTTACCAGATCCTCCGTCTCAAAACCACTACTTTTGACCAGGGCCCACCAGAGCTCTGGCCAAAAAGTAGTGGACCATATTATGTCAAGGAAACCATTTGAGCCCGGTCAGCAAAAAAATCCTTAGAACTGTTTTATAAAATGGAATTTGGAACGGAAACAACTTGTGCCAGAAACAATTTAGGGGAGAACTTGGCATGAAATTAGAGGAAAGTGAGTAAGAAAATGCATCTTTCATATGCTTCCATCCAGGTTCTTGTTGTGGCAGATGGTCTGACTCATTGAATACCTTCCCAGTTAACCACACCGTTCTCAAGTGAACCACACAACCTCTTGCTGTATGATGTACAAAGCTCTCACCAAAAGTGTCTCAAAGAAAGTCAAACATACTATTCTAAAACACACTGACCATGTCAGAGAGATCACTACAGCTGAGTAGATGTATGCTCTCTATGACCTACGCAGAGAAAATAAAACGTTTTGAGCACAGCATACACTCCATGACCAAAAGTATGTGGACACCTGCTCGTAGAACATCTCATTCCAAAATCATTTATTTTTATTTTTATTTTATTTAACCTTTATTTAACCAGGAAGGGCTCATTGAGATTTAAAATCTCTTTTTCAAGAGCGTCCTGGCCAAGATAGGCAGCGCCAAGTCATTACAAAAATTACAGACAAACAACATGAAAAACTACAAGTAATCTAGTAAAAACCATAGAATTAACAAAGAATATAACAAAATCAAAAACAGCAAATTAAAAACATTGACATGTCAGAGAATCAGTCTCAAGATCATTCATCAGTGATTTAAAAATACCAATCGGGACAAGTTCTTCCAGTTTAAAAGTATTTTGTAAGGCGTTCCAAGACGATGGCGCAGAGTACATAAAAGCCCTTTTACCAAATTCAGTTCAGACATTTGGAACAGTTAGCAAGATAAAATCCCGCGAACGAAGAGAGTACCCACCACATTTCTGAACAATAAAAATGCCCAAATAATAAGGTAGTAAACCCAAAATGGCTTTGTAAATAAAAGTATACCAGTGACTGAGCCTACGAGTGACTAGAGAAGGCCAGCCAACCCTGGTATACAAAGTGCAGTGGTGCGTAAGGGTTTTGCAATTTAAAATAAATCTCAAAGTGTCATGGTAAAGGGTGTCAATTGATCTCAAACACTGAGCGGAAGCATTCATATATAAAATATCCCCATAGTCTAGTAAAGGCATAAATGTAGCTGATACTAGCCTCCTTCTGGCTTCAAAAGAAAAACAAGCCTTATTCCTAAAATAAAATCCTAATTTCAGCTTCAATTTTTTTGTAAGTTGTTGAATATGCATTTTAAAAGAAAGGCCATCATCAATCAAAATTCCAAGATATTTATATGAGGTTACAACCTCAATCTCCTTGCCCTGACAGGTAGTAATAGCTGAAAGGTTCAGAGGTCTATTTCTTGCTTTAGAAAACACAAGTTTAGTTTTGTCAGTATTGAGGATAAGCTTCAATTGAGACAAGTTATGTTGAAGAGTATTAAAAGCAGTTTGCAAGTTCTGGAAAGCTTTTGTAAGAGATGAAGCACAACAGTAAATAACAGTATCATCAGCATAAAAATGAAGTTGTGCATTTTGGACATTTTTGTCTAAATTATTTATATAAATAGTGAATAAGAGAGGACCAAGTACAGAGCCTTGGGGCACACCATTTAAGACAGACAATTTAACAGACCTAAGCCCATCAAATTGAGTGCACTGAGTTATATCAGACAGATAGTTAACAAACCATGCAACTGCATGCTCTGAAAGACCTACACTCGACAATCTCTGCCTTAGTATAGCATGATCAACTGTATCAAAAGCCTTAGAGAGATCAATAAAAAGTGAGACACAATGCTGTTTTTTGTCAAGAGCTTCAGTGATATCATTTAAAACCTTCATGGCTGCTGTAATTGTGCTATGCTTCTTCCTGAAACCCGATTGGTACATTGATAAAATAGAGTTAGTATATAAAAACTCTTTTAGCTGGTCACTCACAAGGGTTTCAAGTATTTTCACCAGGGGTGACAGCTTTGAGATTGGCCTATAATGGGCATTAATATGGAGTTGGTCCCTCCTTTGCTGCTATAACAGCCTCCAGTCTTCTGGTAAGGCTTTCCACTAGATGTTGGAACATTGCTGCAGGGACTTGCTTCCATTCAGCCACAAGAGCATTAGTGAGGTTGGGCAATGATGTTGGGCAATTAGGCCTGGCTCGCAGTCACTTTTCCAATTCATCCAAAGTTTTCCGATGGGGTTGAGGTCAGGGCTCTGTGCAGGCCGCAAATTCTTCCACCCCCCCCCCCAATTTAAAAAAATAAAAATAAACAAGTTATTCTACATTGATCTCAACAAACCATTTCTGTATGGACATCACTTTGTGCACGGGGACATTGTCATGTTGAAACAGGAAAGGGCCTTCCCCAAACTGTTGACACAAAGTTGGAAGCACAGAATCGTCCTGAATGTCATCGTATGCTCTAGCATTAAGATGTCCCTTCACTGAAACTAAGGGGCATAGCCTGAACCATGAAAAACAACCCCAGACCATTCCTCTCCTCCACCAAACATTACGGTTGGCATCCACCAACCCAAGATTCATCCATTGGAGTACCAGATGGAGAACGTGTTTCCACTGCTCCAGAATCCAATGGCGGCGAGCTTTACATCACTCCAGCTGACGATTGGCTTTGCTCATGGTAATCTTAGGCTTGTGTGAGGCTGCTCGGCCCTGGAAACCCATTTCATGAGGAACAGTTCTTGTGCTGAAGTTTGTTCCAGAGGCAGTTTGGAACTTGGTAGTCAGTGTTGCAACCGAGGACAGACGATTTCTGCGCTCTATGTACTTCAGCACTCTGCAGTCCCGTTCTGTGAGTTCGTTTGGCTTACCACTTTGCAGCTGAGCCGGTGTAGCTCCTAGATGTTTCCACTTCACAATAACAGCACTTACAGCTGAACATGGCAGGAACTTTGACAAACTGGAAATTTGACAAACTGACTTGCTGGAAAGGTCTCATCCTACAACGGTGCCACATTGAAAGCCACTGAGCTCTTCAGTAAGGCCATTCTACTGCCAATGTTTGTCCATGGAGATTGCATGGCTGTGTGCTCGATTTTATACACCTGTCAGCAACGGGTGTAGCTGAAAAAGACGAATCCACTAATTTGAAGTGCTGTCCACATACTTCTGTATATATAGTGTATCTTTTGTTTCACACACATTTTTTAAAACAGAACATTGACAGGATTACTGTCCAGTTACGGGGAAAACAATTGTATACACTATGAACACCTTATAGTCTTATAAATATAGCGTTCCTGAAAATATGCTGAAAATAATGGAAGGAACTAATGTGATGGTGTCTCAAGGGGGTTTGTTCAAAAACACATCCTTCCCTCCTCTCTTCCGTAAGGTAATCACTGATCTTAAGGTGATTGGAGAAAGCAATAGGATATGTACCTCGGTTACCGGATCCCCCGCCTCAAAACGATATTTTAGCGGAGCCTCAGAAACCACAATGAAATTGTTGTATATCAAAATAATCAGTTGACACCGGCGACAAAAAATAACTTGAAACTACCTGAATTCTGAAGTGGTCCAAAAATAGTGCATGAGTGGTATTATAACTATTAAAGAAAACAGAATGGGAATTAAAACAACTTGTGGCAGAAACAATTTAGAGGAGAACTTCACAAAGGAGGCGTTCCGTAACGGAAACATGCATCTTTCATATGTTTCCTTCCAGGCTCTTGTTGTGGGAGATGGTTCGACTCCTTGGACACATTGCCAGTGGACCACACAGCTTCTTCCTGTATGATGTACGTGGCTGATTTGGATCCTGGGTCAGCTGATCCATCTGTGTAGCTGCCTGTGCCAAAGTAGACCCCTACGATGCCCACTGTTGCCCATGTTCTTGCCAAACCCGGTGGGTAGATGCTTGTGTGCTGATGCCACAGTGGAAACCCTGTGCCACAGGAACATGGACTTGAGCACCACCAAAGACAGAGAAATGCGGCAACACGGATGCAGGCTTCCCGGAGGGGATGTCATACATGTCGGACTACCATGACTGGTACGATATCTCCTAACTGGAGGGACACTGGCTACAAAATATCCAGCATGGTTTATCTGCATATAGGCAACACTGATATGTTTTTATATAATTGAGTTAGTTGGAACCTTTTTTTCATCAAAAAGAAAAAAAACGTAATGTATTCGTAATGTAATCAATGTATCGTGAAAACAGTTTTACTCTAAACACTAGCAAATTTCTTCTTTCACATTTTCTCATCGTTTCCTCTCAATAACAGTAGTCTAATAGACAGTGGCGGATTTAGGTACAGGCGACATGGGCAGCCGCCCAGGCATCTTGCCGGGGGTGGCACGGGGCGCCCGCACCAAAACATTTGGAATGGTGACATTTGCGCGATCGGTTTTCTCTCTCTCATTTACACGTCACGTTAATGATATCATGTCACCGTGTGGGACTGTGGGTCAATTAACCTTGTCGGAGTGGGCGCCCTGATTCTAGTTTGTGAGCTAGGCAGGCTACTGCCTGGGAAGGTCTCACATTCAGAAGTGCAAGATGGGGAGGGGGGCGGGGGTAGGTTGACCATACGTCTCCCCACTGGAAGCCCGAGGTAGGGGGAGCGTGGGAATCTATCAAATAGCACAACTCTAACTTTGTACAGTACTAATGCAATTAGTAAAATCAGTCACACTACAAAATGCTACCAAATAAACCACAATTCATTCATAATACTGTGAATATATAGTTTCACAGACATATTGTTGCATTTTTTTCTGGTTTGTGTAAAATTGTTAAGAATAATATAAAACCAGTCTGCACACCACCAAGGTCAATTGGTTTAGTCTTGACTCTTGGTTGCCAGTGTTGGGGGATGGGTAATGTATTGATGCTCGAGTGCCAAATCAACACAAATTTGTTTCTATTTGTCTTTCTTACATCTTCTTTGATATTTATGAGTCTGATTTTTATTTTATGTATATATTTTTTATATTTATATAGTTTTAAATGTTATGATTATTTATTTGTGTTGTTCCAAATGTCTGAATAGAAATGACAGGGGGGGTTCACCCCGAGAGCCATACAAGCTAGAACCGCCACTGCTAATAGACAAGAATTCTGCAACGGTTTACATATTATTAGTCATAATGTTTGAAATCAGCATATTCAAAACCAATAATAACATACAGCAAACGATTTATGCAACAGAAAATAATAAACTCATTCATATTTGTTTAGTTCTGCAATGGATACATCCAATTTGGCGCAAATCAGTTTACAACCAGCCATTACGTTGACCAAGTTGAAGCTCTTCTCATTACACCATCGTGGCATTGTGCGAATTATGGGGGAGTCAGGGGGGGGGGGCTCAGCTCCACTGAATGAGAGATTAGCTCCCCTAAATAACGCTAATTTAACCATTCTCCTATTTGTGTAAAATGCAGTGGTAAATATGAAAATAAAAGCTTCCAATTGAAACAAACACTCCCACCTCTCTGGCATGGTTTAAACCATGTATTTCTACATGGCTGCACAAAGCGTGTCCCTGTCCACGAATGGTACTGTAGAGTTCTATAGCTGCACTCAGTAGCGCTAGGCTGTCTGTGGTTGCTCTGCCACAGTTGTTTGTGTTGTCACATTCGCTAGCTAGCCAGCATGCTTGGTCTTGTAAGCAGTGTCCAAGTACAATGCTGTAGAGCAAAACAAGCTAGATTTTTGGTCCACAGCTCGCTAAGAGAAGTCACTCGTATTTGTTACTTACCAACTCAGAGTTACCAGATTATCTTTGAAATTGGTCAAAGAGTACGTTCACAGATAGAACAATGAGCCAGATATTTCACCAGATGTATAAATGTGAAGCATCCGGTTGGCGTTTCCACTTACTACTAAATGGTGATGAGAGGGAACCCACTGGCCGGCAGTGGGAGAAGGCGGAGTGGGATGGATTTTGGGAGTCATTCTGCTAATCTTCTGATCAATTTGATCTCCATACAGTTTTCGGTTTCCAAAACTAGAATCTGTAACAAACAGAGTGGACTGCGTTTTGTAGACTTTACCCTACGTCAAAGTTTTAAAAAATGGTGTTGTTTAGAAGGAGTGCAAGGGCAAATGTTAAGCATTCCCTAACAGAAACATCCAAATAGATTCTAGAACGTGGGGTCTCACTAGCTTGTGCTGCCCATCTCCATGCTTGTTCTGCCCACTATTATTCATTTGCTCCCATTGGAAACAATTTTCTGGTCTACTGTATCTTGGGTTAGTTATAAAAATCTTTGTTATGTTTTATGAGTACCATTTGAGTTGTAAATGTTGTTGTCCCTCGGTTAAACGTGAGCAGAAAATGTTTTGTATTTTATCCTTGGTTCTGCAGTAGACCACTCAAGACAATCTATGACATTGATGCCGCCTAGCAAAATAAAGGAGGTAGCACTCTAAAGTCTGTGCACTGTTCACCAAGGTGGAAGCCAGTTAAGACTGTAATTAGGCTGCTGGGGCAATGTGATGCATTTAGCTAGCGTGTTTACGGTAGTGTTTGTATAAAAAAAATCAATCACTCCCCCTACTTGATTGATCCTACTCCTGGATCAAAATTAATTAGGCATTGTTGAATATAAAATATTGTGGGCTATTTTCAATTTCAGATGACAATAAGGACATTTGAATGTAAAGAATTGCAGCTTATAACGAGGGGGCCTTCAAAATACTTTTAAAAGCGTGTGTGTGTTTGTGTTATTTGGATGCGGTTGGCTGCGAGTGCCCTCACCAATATACTTAAGCTGATTCTTAGGTTCTGACCCTCTACTACAGGATGTTTGGTAAGAAGAGGCGGATTATAAGGGCACAAGGCGAGACCCAGATGCAGACATGGGAGGCAGATGGTTAGAGTCTTTGATATTTATTATAATCCAAAAGGGTAGGCAAGAGAATGGTCGTGGACATGCAAAAGGTCAAAACCAGTTCAGAGTCCAGGAGATACAGAGTGGCTGGCAGGCTCGAGGTCAAGGCAGGCAGGATGGTCAGGCAAGCGGGTAACAGAATCCAGAAACAGACAAGGGTCAAAACCAGGAGGACAAGCAAAAGAGAATAGAAGAAGCAGGCGCACGGGGGGAAAAAACACACTGTTTGACTTAAACATACAAGACGAACTGGCACAGAGACAGGAAACACAGGGATAAATACACCGGGGGAAATAAGCGACACCTGGAGGGGGTGGAGACAATCACAAAGACAGGTGAAACAGATCAGGGCGTGACACGGATGTGCTTGCTGTCTCCGTTCAGGGCTTTTATTCTTCTATCATCATCATCATCATCACCACCACACACAGCCACTTTTAATACACATCTTAGTTTTTTTAATATAGTTTTTTTCCCCATCCATGTGTCATTGAAAACTGACAAATAATTCAAATGCTAATATTTTTACTTCTTTATGAATTATTCCACTAATTGAAAGAAGGTGGGGGGGGGTAGATCAGCTAATATCGCAGATAGATTGTCTGCATGTCACGTCCTGACCAGTATAAGGGGTTATTTGTGATTGTAGTTTGGTCAGGACGTGGCAGGGGGTGTTTGTTGGGCTATGTTCTGTTTTAAGAGGGGTGTTTGTTTAGAGTGTTTCGGGGTTTGTTGGGCTATGTTCTATGTTAGTTATTTCTATGTTTATCTAGTATGTCTAGTTCTATGTTTAGTTAATGGGTTGACCTTCAATTGGAAGCAGCTGCTCCTAGTTGCTTCTAATTGAAGGTCCTATTTAAGAGGGGTGTTTTTCTGTGGGATTTTGTGGGTAGTTGTTCCTTGTTTAGTGTTTGTGCACCTGACAGGACTGTTTTAGTATCGGCGTTGGTTTTGTATATGAGTGTTTTGGTTTTCCCTTCTTTCTGCCGAATAAAATAAGATGAATATACATATTCCCGCTGCACCTTGGTCTAATCCGTACGACAACCGTGACACTGCATGATTTCCAATCCCCCATATATATAGGCATTTAATTTTTTTTTATATATATACACATTATTTAAATATATTTTCCTTATTTATATTTTTATATTTGATCTTACATCTTCTTCAGGTCTGGGATGTACACCATGTGATTTTCTTTGTCATATATACTGTATGTTACCCCTTGGCAGTGTTATCAGAGAGCACAACATTGATTTTCACTGCTATGCAGACAATGCACAACTCTGCAGTTTTTTTAATTTAACCTTTATTAAACTAGGCAAGTCAGTTAAGATCAAATTCTTACCCAGCCAAACCCTAACCCGGAGGACGCTGGGCCAAATGTGCGCCCCCCTATGGGACTCCCAATTATGGCCGGTTGTGATACAGCCTGGAATCAAACCAGGGACTGTAGTGATACCTTTAGCACTGAGATGTAGTGCCTTAGACCACTGCACCACTCAGGAGCCCTGTATCACCAGAGGATTTTATCTCCACAGATAAATTATTAGACTGTAATAGTGATTGAAATATTTGGATGACTCACAACTTCCTCCTGTTAAATCAACTGCTCTCAAACTAGGGGTCATGACACCATGATGATCTATTTGAACGGTCTTCCAACTCGGAAGCTCTGGCCCCGTTCTCTATAAGTAGTGTGAGTCAAACATGTTTTTCTACTTGCACGAATTTGAACGCATGCACACACACATGCATGCACACACAGAAATCAGAACCCTGGACAGCCACACCATGTTTGGCTTACGTTGATTGGACTAAATTGTTTTTGGTATCTTTTAGTTGTCACTGTATTATACTAAGCAGAGATGATTTGATGATGTTGAAATGTTGAAGTTGAAATGGTGTTGGAATAGTGGAGGCAGCTTCTGTTTTCTTTGTGACTTGTGGTAACTCTCTGTGGTTCTAAATCAATAGTTGTTTAGTGGTATGAAAATGTTGGAAACATTAATTTGCTTGACCATGCTGTAGGTCATGTAACTGTCTGTTACTGTACATGCAAAATGCTATGTGGACTTCACTGGACAGAGGTTGCTATCCGGTTTTGTGATAAAACAAAGGTGTGGTTGAGTGTATTCTGCCACTGTGTCTTCCTATTGTCTCCATTATCACAACACATAGGTTGTAATATGGCTTTTTTGGGGGGGGGGGGGGCATGGCTTCCCCAGTTATTTTACCCACACACCGCTACTCTCAGAAACTCACATCAATACTTTTGTCAGATAACACTGTTAAACGAAGAATTTATGCTATTGCTAGCAATCAAGAGGAACTCTGACTGAACGACTCAAGAAAACCCCAGCTTATGCTTTCCAAATGGACTTTAGCTGTGAGGACCGAGGTGCCCATGCATTGACTTTTGTTCACTATACAAGTCGGAGGATGCTATTCACAGGGACATGTTGTTCTGTTTCACGATTCCCAAGCATGAAACGGCACAGTTCAGTGTGCTGCATGGCTATATTGATGAAAAACAGATTCCATGGAATCGAATGGTGGGCTTTTGCACAGATGGGGCTCCATCAATGGTGCGATGGCGGGTAGGCCTCTGCACTCTAGTTATGATTGTGTCTCCCTCTGCCATATGGACGCATTGTATGATACACCGAGGGCAACTCTTCCAAATCGAAGTGAAAATCGAACAGCTGATCGAGCTGTTATGTGACGAATGCGTTCACAGCTGACTATGGAGGAGTTTTGGTTCCTGACTCAAAGGGAATACCCTGCCCTATCCCTCTAAGCATTAATGCATCTTTACAAACAACTGAGAACTCTGAAATCTCTGACTTCTGAAAATCAAGCTCAGACTGGGAAAAATCTATTTGAACGGTCATCCGACTCGGGAATTCCAACTCGGGAACTTGGGCCCCTTTGTAAAGATCCGACTCGTATTTTTCAGTGTATCCAGTGGTCTTGAAAGCACCATAAAAATCATGGTACCCTTTGCCAGCTCATATCTGTGTGAAGCTGGATTCAGTGCTCTCGTCTTCAATAAAATCAAATATCGATCCAGGTTGGATGACAGCAGAGATGAGGAGTGCACTGTCGACCACACCTCCTGACTTTGACAAGCTGCGACGCGACATGCACACCCATCTCATTAGTGGTGGTGAGGTAAGATACATTATGTCAAACTAATTTGCAAATTTGCAATTGACTGTCATAGCCCCAAATAAAAAAGTAAACATTGGCTGTTAATTCCTTAGAGTCTAAGACGTTGGGGGGGAGTATCATTAGAAACAATGTTTTGAAGAGTCTGTCCTAAATCTAGGAGATATTAAAAAAAACTCAGGAAATATTCTGTTAGTTTTTTACTCATATTTAACCCCCTTTTTGGGGTAGGCACAAAACTACCTTCATACTTCCCTTTGTTTGTTAAATCCGGTACCAGTTACCTTCAGACAAGTCCTGTGACACTTGTGGGGGTCGTAGAGCAAAACGTTTGTAGCGCAAACGGTTCAGAAGCTACCAAACAGAAGTTGGCACATCGACAGCACCAACTTCAGACAAGTCTCCTGACACTTGTGGGGGCGTTTTCGTGAGAAGACCAATTTTCTGGATGCTCTGACAAACACGGCTCTAGCTCTGCCACCTTTCACCCGGAAGTGTAACACTAGTACATGCGGTGGATTGAGACGCAAAAACGGATAGATTTTGATGGGAACGTTTTTGTAATGTAACTTGGCTAGCAGCTAGCCATTTTAGACCAATCGTTTAACAAGATTCAAAAGGCACTCGCACATCTGAGCAATCTTGTTACAGGTGCATGGCAACAGTTGAAACAGGATGAATGAAAAAAGGAAACCGCACACTGTTCTTGATAGTATCACTGATATTTAATAAGCTTACATATCGGCCTAACGGCCTTCGTCAGAGCTTTTGTGAATTTTCAGAAAACAGCACCTCTATGTAGACCTAGCCCCACCCACATCCGTTCCACGTATGGAAAGGGGTTGGAGGCAAAGGAAAAATAAATAAGTGCTACCAAACATAACAATATGCATTTCACAAATATTACAAAAGTGTATAGACAAGACGTACCGAACACGTCCATAAAATCACAACGAGGACATAGCAAGTTTTCATTAATCATTGGGTACATCATACGAAAAAACAAAGTAATCTTAAATAGGAACATATTTTAAATTCACAACATAACATACATAGGCATTTCATCATTAAGTCCTTTAGGAAATAATGTCTGGAGGGTGAAAATCCAAAAACATTCTCTTTTGCTCAGAGTATTATTAATATCACCTCCCCTGTCTGATATCTTGACTTTCTCTATACCACAAAATCTAAAGGTAGAAATGTCATGCTTTTGGTCATTAAAATGTACTGCGACTGGATAATCCCTGTCGTTTCTCCTGATTGAACTTTTATGTTCACTAATTCTCTGTTTGAGAGAGCGGGAGGTCTTACCAACATAGCAGAGCCCACATGGACATTTAATAATGTAAATAACATGGGTGGTGGTGCACGTGATGATATCGTTAATTTGAAACCGTTTTCCTGTGTGTGGGTGGCAGAAATATTCACACTTCATCATATTGTTGCACTGTGCGCATCCTCTACATTTATAGCTACTAGCGGGCGTAAAAGAGCCTGGCTGATTTTCTTTCGTGGCTGGCAGTTGGCATGAACCAATTTATCGCGCAAATTGCGACCTCTCCTATACACAATGAGTGGTGGATTCTTGAATTCAGCCGGCAAAGCTGGGTCCGATGATAAAATATGCCAATGTTTCTTAACCACACCTCCCACTTTTCGCGAATTCAAAGTATATGTGGTTGTGAACATAACGGAGTGTTCTTTTGCTTTAGCTGGTCTTTTTTGTAACAATTCATCTCGTGTTTTTCCCAATGCCAAATGAAGAGCTTCATCCACACATTGTGGCGAATAGCCTCTTCTTAGAAACCTAGTGCGCATCTCCGCTGCTTTTTCTAGATAATCATCATTGGAGTAGCATACACGGCGCAGTCTGAAAAACTGGCTTCTAGGAAGTCCTCTTTTTAATGGCTCAGGGTGGAAGCTGTCCCCCTGTAATAGAGTATTTCTGTCTGTTTCTTTTCGATACAGAGTTGTAAACAGGGTTCCATTTGATTTCTCAATCCACATATCGAGGTAATGAACGCGTTGAGTGTCACTTTCAATAGTAAATTTGAGATTGGGATCCATGTCATTGAGTAGTGCCATAAAATCTGACAGCTCTTGTTCAGTTCCTTCCCATATGCAAAAAATGTCGTCAATATATCGATACCACTTCAGGATTTTATTCAAAAATGGATTTTCGTTTTTGTTAATGACTAAACGTTCTTCAAATAGACCCACATAAAGGTTAGCATAGCTCGGAGCGAATGTGGAGCCCATCGACGTTCCATTCGTTTGGAGGTAGTATTCATCATCAAACCTAAAATAGTTATACTTTAAAACATATTCTGCCAGCTCTAAAATAAAGTTTGTTGGTGGATATTCATTAGTATCTCTGTCTCCCAAATAATGAGCTAGTGCTGCCAGCCCCCCCGCATGGGGAATGCTGGTATATAGACTCTCGACATCTAATGTGACCAGAATACAGTCTTCTTTCAAACCCGTTATTGGTGAGATCTTGTTTATGAAGTCTATAGAGTCTTTTACATATGATGGCAATGCTTGCACATGAGTTTTAATAAAAGCGTCTACAAACCTCCCGCTCTCTCAAACAGAGAATTAGTGAACATAAAAGTTCAATCAGGAGAAACGACAGGGATTATCCAGTCGCAGTACATTTTAATGACCTAAAACATGACATTTCTACCTTTAGATTTTGTGGTATAGAGAAAGTCAAGATATCAGACAGGGGAGGTGATATTAATAATACTCTGAGCAAAAGAGAATGTTTTTGGATTTTCACCCTCCAGACATTATTTCCTAAAGGACTTAATGATGAAATGCCTATGTATGTTATGTTGTGAATTTAAAATATGTTCCTATTTAAGATTACTTTGTTTTTTCGTATGATGTACCCAATGATTAATGAAAACTTGCTATGTCCTCGTTGTGATTTTATGGACGTGTTCGGTACGTCTTGTCTATACACTTTTGTAATATTTGTGAAATGCATATTGTTATGTTTGGTAGCACTTATTTATTTTTCCTTTGCCTCCAACCCCTTTCCATACGTGGAACGGATGTGGGTGGGGCTAGGTCTACATAGAGGTGCTGTTTTCTGAAAATTCACAAAAGCTCTGACGAAGGCCGTTAGGCCGATATGTAAGCTTATTAAATATCAGTGATACTATCAAGAACAGTGTGCGGTTTCCTTTTTTCATTCAGACCAATCGTTTAAACCATGGTCTAAGCAAAAGTATGGCCATGTTGTGTTCCTAATACAATGCTTTGCCAGTGTAATACACACACATAGTTGTTTTTCAACTAGAGAAACCCAGAGTAGATAACATTGTGAAACAGTGTGGCCCCTTTAAAACAAATCACCAGATACAATGCACAGCAGTTACATTCAGAATGGGATTTATGTCTTGTGACTTACTTTTCAGTTATTTAGCAGATGCTCTTATCCAGAGCAACTTACAGTTGTGAGCGCAGACATTTTCATATTAGTTGGTGCTGGTACCCCATGGCATCAAACCCACAACCCTGGCATTGCAAGTGCCATGGTCTACCAACTGAGCCACACAGGACCATACTTATGAATCTTACCGGTTTTCTAGGGAGTTTTTCTTAACCAGTGTGCTTCTACAGCTGCGTTGTTTGGGGTTTTAGGCTGGGATTCTGTATAGCCCTTTGTGACATCTGCAGATGTAAAAAGGGCTTTATAAATACATTTGGTTGAATGATTGATTGATATGTGTGATGTGATACTAAGAAGGACTTGAGGTTCGAAAAGGGAAAGCTACAGACGCAAACAGTATTAATATTCATCTTATAGTATTTTAAATGTTAGGTCATTATGAAAATTGTATTAATAAAGTTGACACATTTGAATGTAAAGAATTGTAGCTTATAATGAGAGGGCCTTTAAAACACTTTTCAAAGTGT